>NC_092817.1:23797500-24397500 GCF_023375885.2 Dermacentor andersoni
CCCCCCCCCCCCTCTAGAACACTTCTACGCGATAGTTGGTACCTTTTCACGAAGACAAGTACGGCCACAACCCATAACCTACTTTTTACGCACACAGCAGCTGGTCATCCGTACACACGACATTCGGCGCTCTCGGATTCCTAAAATTATTTTTCACATGCGATTGATTGATTGATTGATTGATTGATTGATTGATTGATTGATTGATTGATTGATTGATTGATTGATTGATTGATTGATTGATTGATTGATTGATTGATTGATTGATTTTAACATCCCAAAGTAACACTCGGGCTATGAGAAGCGCCATAACTATTCATACAGGCTCCGGAATAAGTTTGGCCAGCTGTGTTTCTTATAAATTTAATAAGCACACGAGACTTTCTGCAAATCACCCCCTTAAAAAAGGCAGCCGTCGCCGCTGATAATCGAACCCGCGATTTCGTGCTAAGCAACAAAACGCATAACCGTTGCGTAACCGCGACCCGGGTCAAGTATACAAGCTATATAATTCCTCAGGCGCGAGCCTGAAGCCTGACGCGTAATACAGCCTGTATAAGCGCTGGATAAGATTAATGTTGACAGCCAGCGAATACCACTCTCGACGCGAGGGCGAAAGGAAGCGGCATCAACAACGAGCTTGTCACACAGCACGTACACGTCCCAACAAGAGCGCAGTGGTTCAAAACGAGAATAGCGGCGGTTCTCCAATGGTCGATTCCTCACAGGACAACGATCGACAAAGGATGCGAGATCGTGCACTGGGTCAGACGCGCGCGACAATCTCATCGACCGGCCTCGCATTGCGACATGCATCGCCGTCGCACAGGCGCCGCAATGATCGCGCCTTCGCCTCCCGCGCGCGCGGGTTAAGGGGGGAGAACCATTAAGACCGGGCTGCGGCTTTAAGCGGCCGGCGGTACCATACACTATCGACGACGCAGTTATCCGGAGAGGCAGAAAAGGAGGGGGCCAAAGTAAACGCGGGAGGCATCGGAAAGCGAACGAGTGAGCGCCTCAAAATACTGTGCGCTACAGTGCGCGCGGTGAGACGTGCCACATGAACGCGCGCACGTGCGAGCGCAACAGCGGAAGATTTGCGGCGAGGCTGGCAGAGCGACGATCAATGCGAGTGAAATGTCGGAACATAAAAGGATAAATAAACATTAAAAATAAACGGAAGCGCCGAGAGAAACAAAAGGCGGCGGCGCGCAACGACCCGCGAGCTGCCCTTCACGCCTGGCTCGCTGCGGTGCGCGGGCGTACACACAGTAGCAGCACCGCTGAGCGCGCTCGGCCAATAAATGCGATTGAAGCGCGCGCCGCTGGTTTTCCGCGCCGCTCTCCCACCTTGCTGGCAGAAAGATCGGCAAGATGCGGCGTGCGGGGCACGTCCTCGGTATCGCGCGCGACGCGCTCTGCAAGACGATCGAGGGGCGAGCGCCCACGCCGGCCGCGCAGCGACACGGTGTGTAGTACGATACGTGCACGGAGGCGGCGAGTGTCGGCTATCGAAGCCGGAAATAGTATTATACTACAGCGGCACACCCTGCAGCCGCAGTGCACACTTGTCGCAAGAAACGACGCCGATTCGTGCCTCGCTATTTGCCAACAGGCGTGTCCACGTCACGTGCTACACATTCTGCACGAAAAACCAACGTCGCATTCGCGTCGCTCAGAAACAAAGCTACGCAGTTAATAAACGACAATTTCTGAACGTTTAGCAATACACTCAATGGCTACGCAGAGTTCCAACGCGCGAGTTACCAATCAATAAGCCATAGACCTGTCACTGGCTCTCCTGTAGCCACAAGTGGCAGCAGCGACTGCCCTAAAAACGTATAGTGCCGGCTGCGATCCTGAGAACATAGATATGTTTCTTCATTAAAAAAAAAATTATGGGGTTTTACGTGCCAAACTCACGATCTGATTATATGAGGCACGCCGTAGTGGGGGGACTCCGGAAATTTGGACCACCTGGCGTCCTTTAACGTGCACCTAAATCTAAGTACACGTGTGTTTCCGAATTTCGCCCCCATCGAAATGCGACCGCCGTGATCGGGGTTCGATCTCGCCACCTCGAGCTTGGCAACCAACACCACAACCACTAAGCAACCACGGCGGATGTTTCTTCTTTTGCGCAAATTTTCTTTCTGAGGAGCCTGCATCCTCTGTTGCTTTATAATTAAATCAGCTGGATGCTGATTCTGCTTACGACACCGCACTGCGAAGCTGTTTGAAACGGTGATAGTCGATATCGAAGTGACTGTTTCATCGTAACCGCGGCCACGAAAGCAGCTTGACTGCCAACATGAAATGCTGTTAAGGTTGGCGTCTGACACCACGTGGCAAAAGGAATTTCATCCGACCATCTTCGTCGAAATGAGGCGTGACTTCTCCTGCGATGGTTAACGTCCCGCCACTTCGTGCACAAAGTACTTTATCTCACCGGACCTTTTA
The DNA here is from genome assembly GCF_023375885.2 of Dermacentor andersoni. Taxonomy (NCBI): domain Eukaryota; kingdom Metazoa; phylum Arthropoda; class Arachnida; order Ixodida; family Ixodidae; genus Dermacentor; species Dermacentor andersoni. Next base: position 23,799,961 of record NC_092817.1, read on the forward strand.
CCAGGCCTCGTCAAAATGAAGCGTGACTTTCTAATTCGCCATGACCATTTCGAGTGTGTCTGTCTACCGGAAGCCCCGCAGTGTACAGCCTGTGTGTGTGTGTGTGTGTGTGCGTGCGTGCGTGCGTGTGTGTGTGTGTGTGTGTGTGTGTGTGTGTGTGTGTGTGTGTGTGTGTGTGTGTGTGTGTGTGTGTGTGTGTGTGTGTGCGTGCGTGTGTGTGTGCGTGCGTGTGTGCGTGCGCGTGTGCGTGTGCGTGCGCGTGCGCGTGAACCACTACCTTTGGGAACCAACGCGACAGGAATGGTCAAGCATTTGACCGAATCAACCTGTGACCTAAGGATGCCAGCAGGCAGTATTATATTGCCAATTATGTTGTCACCGCGGAACATGATTGTAAATTAATATTCGAAATCGAATTCCCTATTTGCGTTCTAAATCCGTAATGTTACACAGTGAGCTCATGCGCTTACACTCCGCACCAATAAAACGGAAACGCTGAATTTGTGCTCGAACAGCGATTTCTGCAATCGTGTCAGCCAAAACTTAACTCAATGCCATTTCCTGTGAAGTTATAGAGTGCAAAAATCCCCCTCCTGGAGCTCTTGTTCTGGCGTAGAAAAAATAAATATTGCCGGCTTTTAACGCAATAATTTCGTGTTTGCTTTCAGACTAGCGCACCGCGCGCACAGACTGTCCGCAAAGCAAGTAACAGGAGCACATCATATGTCAGTGGCAAGCACGTGCCACTTTCCTACATAAATAATACTTCACACAATTCTAACAGGGAACAGCTTGCACATGCGATCGTCAACGTCATTTCGAACATGTCTGCGCGTATAAAAAAGACGCCTTTAAAGTTGGCTTTTCCGCGGTCTAAGGCTCCGTGTGGAGAAGCCCACTACGGTAATTTTTTTTTTTTTTTTTTTTTCATTGTTACTGCGTTTATGTGCCCAAGTAATCGAGAACGTCACGACAGCAAGGGCAACCGTCGGTTTCAGCAAATGGGTAAAAACTGAAAGGTCCATCATAGACCGGCGCCTGTCGACTGCGGCAGACCAGCGCTGTACCGTTAGCACCATAAGTACGCAGGCCGAGGTCCTCGCAGAAACACAGCGCTGACGCAGGAACTTGGGAGCACTGCGCGCACTGCACTTCATATACGCTAAACGTGCGCCGCTGACGTCACGAACGCACCCGAAAGTTACTGGAACACCAATACGTTTCTCCGCAAACTTCTGGAACGCATATCTAGAAACTGGTGTCGTCCTTAGAATCCGTTCCAAGCAGATATGTGTTTCGAAGTCTAGTGTCGTCCTTAGAATTCGTTCCAAGTGGATATGAGTTTCGAAGTTACCAGCTACAATTCGTAACTTGCAGTGTGTGCCGTAATTACTTAAGCCGACGGAAAATTTCTAATTTTTCGTGCAGAAAATGTTCGCCTCTGAGAGTAACCTCGCTCAAGTAGTTGAATTGTGCTTTATGACACCGGTAATTTTTGGAAAATTCTGTTAATAAAACAAGAAAATAATGACAAGCCCTATATCTGCAAAGATTCAGCTAGCTATCCCAATTCCTTTTTCTATAGCAATCGTTTTGAAATCGCCGCAGCAAAACGACAACATTGAGAGCCAGCAACATTTACTTCCTTTAAAAACCTGAAACATATAAAACAGTGCGCATCTCCCGCTTTTCGTTCCATTCCCAGCCGCCGTTTACGGCAGGTTACTTTCCGCGTCGTCGTTACGATGAGAACCATTAGGCTAAGGAAAGTAAGACTGGGCTAGCAGCACATGGCTTAGCGCTGGAATCGCTGACGACGCGTGTTCAGTGCAGCAGGTTCTCCCATTATCAGACTATGTTAGAGCGAGACTGAACCGAAGTAGACAGCAGCGTCGAACGCATTCAACTCGGTGGGCTGAGTTAGGTGCAATAACAGCACAACGCTGACTCAATTTGCGCGCACGAATATGCACGTGTTTTCAGTGTGTCGATATCTAAAGCCCATCGCTGCCACTGTCGCCATACAGTACATCAGATCACTAGAAGGAGCGTACGCACACAGCGTAAGCTGTCACTGGCTTTAGCCAATCAGGAGTAGAATAGCAAAAGTCATTCGAGAGATCGGTTTATGCGCGCCGACAAGTCACGTACAACGGCGGGCGTTCGACACGGCTTTGAAGGCAGCAGTTGATTATGAATCATCGTCGCGAAAGCATAGCTTTGAGTGCACTGCCCGACGCCACCGACAGCTTTCAGAACACTGCACGGTTCTAGGGAGACAAAGAGAGAGAGAGAGAGAGTGAGAGAGAGCATACAGACAGAGCGCGGTACAGCCGCGGACTAAGTATAGCCGCGAAGTCGTTTGCCGCCTGAAGAAGCGATCAGCTCTCCGGGCACTGTCGTCGATGCCGATTCCGCAGGGGAGGAGAGTGCAAAGGCGGGAACCACGGACAGGAGAAGATGAAGGAGAGAGGCACTGCACAGAGCTCGCATTGTCGGGTCGGCGACTCCACGCGGCCTATTTTCGGGGAGCAGCGGCAGCATCGTCAAAAGATTGACCCAGCCAGCGGCTATAGCTCGAAGCACGCTGCACTGTATACGGCCGCAGGTCCAGGAGCGCAGGCTGTCGTGGTCACCTACGCGTAGGTTGCACAGTAGCGGGTCATTCGAGCGATTCCGCTTGCGCGAGCGAGAGACTGTTCGCGAGAGTCCGGGTGCGGACAGCGTGTAACATCCTGCCCGCGATGAAATGGTCTCGCGGCCATCATTAGCAGCCGCGCGGCGGTCGTCGTCGACAGGAATGCCCGGCGGCGCCGTGTAGGCAGACGGGAAGAGAAACGGACTCGCTTTCTTTTGTCGGCGCAGTAAGCAAAAGGAAACCACTGCGTGCACACAGGTTCCGCAGGATGCATCCTACACCCGTGTACGCCCCAACCGAGGAAATCAATGGAAACATAAGGAAAACGGCAATTTTCGTTACGCGTGCCTGTCAGTCTCTTTGACTTTCCGAACTGAATGACCACCGAATAGAAGACAACCAACTGGACTTTAGGACAATATGAGACAGCAGGGCTAGCTATAATGTCCATTTTGTGTATGAAGTCCTTTTCATCTCTAGTTAATTTACCTATCATGCAAGTTTCCTTGTCTACTCATTGAAGCTGTTTCTTTGCAGCTTTTTTAGTCCAGAAGTCCAGCCAGGATGTGTTCCGGTAAATAAAGAGAACTCAATTGACTTATGGCTCCGCGCGTGCCTTGCGTCGCACCGATTCTCTGTTCTGTCTTTTGGGATATGATAGACGGGAACGGGAGGCCAACGGATCAACTGCAGCCCGCACGGGACATTCGAAGAAGCTGCAGATCAAACAAATCGGATGACATCACGATTAATCGGAAATTCTCGCGGCGATGCGCTGTCACGGGAAAAGGAAGCAAAAGACACACGGAACCCATTTCCGGCGCATGTGCGACACGACGTCGACGCGTCCGCTGTAGACGCCATGCGGACAGCCACGCTAATATGATGGCATTTACACACATTGGCTGCTGCGGCTGCATTTCGAGGGGGGGGGGGGGGGCGAAAAACGCTCGTGTATTTAGATTTAGGTGGATGTTAAAAAACGCAGGTGGATAAAATAAATCATTAGGAGTCCCCTATTAGGGCGTGCCTTATGGTCAGATCGTGGTTCTGGCACGCACAATCCTAGAACCTTTGTGCCCAACATACGTAGGCCGGTATAACAGCACGGTCATCGTGCAACCTAAGCGGTCACATCCACGCTGAGCGACGAAACATCGAAAATAGAAGTTACAGTTTGAGTGATATTGCGAACAAACATTACGAAGTACTCGGAAGTGCAATACTTTTTGTAGCTTGTTTGGAAAGTAACTAGCGTATGTAATGCGGTTCTGACTGGTTGCCCGGATGATCTCGTTTTATTCTCGCAACTTGCCCGGATGTTCTTGTTTGGGTGCCCGGATAACGGCTCTGGCTTTTGGCTCAAGGTCACTTGAAGGTCGCCGACAATGGGAGCTAAAAATACTTCATGCTTAATAAGTTGAAAACGCGCATTAAGAAAGGCGCAATCCGTATTTCAACCTTCTAGAATCGTTCTCTCTATAGCGTTCGCATTCGAAAGGTTTGGGAAGCTTTCCATTCGTCCGAGACATTATAGTTTTAGTTAAACGTATTTTAAACGAAAGCTTAAATTTAGAAATAAGGTATCACAGAGAATATCGACGTATCGGAGGCCGGATGTTGGATACAATGAAAAGATACAAATCGTTCCAGCCGGTCCTTCCCGGAAAGACGCCAACCATAATTATATATCATGGAAGCTTCTACATCCGCTTTTCTTTCTTCTTCAGATCATTCATTTTCTTTTTGTCTCTTGTGTAGAGATCGCAGGCCTCGACAACTCACATTTATTGAATGCTCTTTTGCAGGCGCATCAAGTAATGCCCACTACCAGCCGTTGTTATGATTGGGGGTTCAATCCCATCGCTCGTGATCCGTTGTCAAGATTGGAGTCGGGCATGAATTAGAAGGTAGCTGGCCCATGCCGTCGTCCAACTTATCCACGCTGAGGACGTTGATGAAAGGAAGGACTGCTTCTCATCGAGAACGAGGAATATGGGTTTATTTACAGTATTTATATCAGTCTAACATGACTGTTTGAGAAAGTACATCAGTCTAACATGACTGCTTGAGAGAGAGTGTCCTGAGCAGCCGCACAACAGCGGTTTTTAAACACTCGGTCCTCCCCCGATACCCAGGTGACGGAAACGGCCGTCCAAGCACCGTAGGCGAGTTGACCAGGCACCGTAGGGGAGACGAAGCACCGTAGGGGCATTTATTCCCCGAACTGCAGCGCGCCCGCCGGCTGCCCATTGTCTGGCGTCTTGGTCGGCGCGTGGGAAGGGGTCAGTAGACGTTCCCGCGGCTCAGTAACAATAGTTGGTCCGTCGAGGCCGTTTAGTTACAATGGCGACTTCGTCAAACTCGGCTCCAGCGACGGAGAGTCGAGGACGCACGTATTGTTGTTCACACACTGTCGACGTAGTCCCGCCGTGGCTAGAGGTGTGCGGCGACGCTCCCGGAATGTTGCCTCCACAGTCGCAACTGGTTGGCAAAACTTGCACTGCAGCTGGCCGTTCTTAACACCGTGCGATGGAGGCGGCGCCGCTGTCCCAATACTAGGCGTGTTTCATTAAGGACTTGAGGGCGTAAACTTCAAGCGCAAGTCACACAAAGTTAGTTTATTCCCTTCATACTTAATTAGTTTTCCATACCCTATCAAGATTATCGGAGACAACTCGATAAAGGATAAGCTTTGCAAGTTTGTGGTCATAGATATATACGCTTGGCCGTCAGCAGGAAACCCAAAACATTCAGAAGGGAGACCAGCACAAGAAGACCCTTGTGGTGCCCCGCGCGGCCAGTCACGCGGCAAATTCGCGCGCATTGGCGGGCTTCTTTCATGCTCGGAAAAACACTTTTATGTAGCAAGTATCGAGCAACAGCAAGCTGTATCGGGAGTTATTCATGTCGCTCTACAACTCCCTCATTGACACTTGCCATCTAAATATAATATTTGAGAAGTTGATTAATTGATTAAGACTAATTACCTTATTAGGCGGAATGAAAAAATAATATAGCTTTAGAATAGGGGCCCCTAACGTTCGGGGCCACAAAGAAATAGCGCCGAAGCTATTGCGCATGCGCCAGAAGCAAACTGCGTTTGGGTTTTGCATAGGGCATGTACGCTACTTCACTGATTTAGCGGGAGCCCCAAAAGCTGACCTAAAAGATTTGCGTCAACAAACATGGCGGGACCCATCGAAGCGACGGCTCTAACCTAGCACCAAAACTGGGCTCGATTCGTGGCAGCACGTGAAGTTCGCAAGCTATGAGAAGTGACTGCGGTTATATCGCTTTCTCTCGACTACATATAGCGTGTGTTATGAAGATTTGTTCATTAGGCGCCGCTGATTCCGAATTCGATTGTCGATTTCATGGCTCGTAGGCCTAACACGGCTTAGCTGGGTGGTGAAGGCAGGTAAAGTTGGTTACTCAAAACTAAGCGCAGCTAATAAGATCTTGGCTTCTAGCGCGAAGTGAACACGGACACAGAAAGGAGCAGACAGGAATTAGCGCAGCTAATTGCTTGCTGCTAACAGAATAACCTCTAAATTGTAATTAAACGCGGAAACACAAAAGTCAAATTACTCTTCTTATCATAAAATGGCATATTTCATTTAATTATTTCGGATAGCTTTTCTTCAACGCCGTAGTGGCGCTGTCAGCGCAATTGAGACGCTATTCGCAAACGTAAAGCCCCATTCTAAAGCTATTCACTCCTGCGTGCCCCAACGCTAACACGCGCAAAGCTCATTGGGGTCCCAAACCTTTGGGCCCCTATTCTAAAACTCCAATATGAGTATCTCCAAGCGACGGCAAACAACATTAGCTTTGTTCTGTCCAGCTACGTGGCATTTGCATATTTGAGCTTTGGCTAAAGTTAGCTGGGACACTCTGTACACGGCAGCGGCGGAACGCTGCCCTGTCTCCCCTGTAGAGCGAACCGAGTGACAGTCCGTGCACTTGGCTGGGTCGTTTTTTGCAGCCAAACGCACTGCGGGTCGCTCGCGTATATAGGAGACCTAAACATCCGCCGCGCGCAGGTCGCACACGCACCGTCGATACCGTGACAGTATACGGTGGAGACGACGGCGAAAACGCGCCTCGAGTGGCGTGTCCGTATACGAGCGCAGGCCTGTATAAAGAGAAATGACCCTTTATAACGAAGTACTGAATATGTCCCTGTCGAATTCATGTACTTCATACGTACCGTGAACGCCTCTACAACGAATTAAGGCCGCTTCAACGAATTCGCCTGTACCAAGCAGGAATTTAGGCGTCCCCTGACGGCCGATTTGTCGCTATACAATGAGCTGCGCGTATATGCCGCCACTGCCTTCCGCAGGCGTCACAGCGAGGTGCGCTCTACGCAAGCGCTAACGGCAGCGCTAGCGACGCACTTCACGAGCGCGTCGATATTAGTAGTCCATGCTGCACTAGCTGCTCCAGGAATCGCTCAATTTGTGTGCGTGCATGCTTGTTGTAACGCATCAACGGGTACGACACTTGCCGAATACATCGCCGTTGATGGCGACGTTATGATGTAGTCGTAACTGACGACCGATCAGATCTTCAAAGCCATCTAAGGCGTAAAGGACACGATTGTCAACGAAAGCAAGAGTGATGAAGATACCGTAAACGAATGAAGAATTTTGACGGCGAGGGAGGAGACAGCGGCAGCTCTACTTTGCGCAGCTCCAGCGTTTCGCCGCGGGGCATGCTGCGAACATCGGTGCAATAAGGTTGGCTGCACTCGCAAGTTCTGTGGGGGAAAAAGCTAATTATTGCACTTATCTCTTGAATTCAATGTAAAACAAAGGTTTTCTTTTACTGAACGCGATTATAGTCCGCTCCAATGTGAGCGGCACGGTGCGCTACTATTACAACGAAGTAGCCTGTATAATGAAGGATTTTGGACGTCCCGAGCACTTCGTTATAAAGGCGTTGGACTGTATTTGCTATCACAATGAGAGGCCGAAATACGGATCGAATACAGAAGCCGCTCTTCCGCATGTGTTGTACACTCGCGATTGTCATTATGCTTGCACTGGCCGCTTACTAAAACGTACAAGGCTTTACTTTATCCCAAGAAACTCCGTGCAAGATGTCAAAACCCTGTACCAAACGGTGATGACGAATAAAATGTCATGTGCATCGGTTGTCACGAGCCTGCGCAGCGGGACACTGCGGACACATAATCGACCAGCGATTTCCTATGCACAACGAACGTTTCGCGCAGCCACACTTCTGTGTTTAGCAGCAATCTTGCATGTAGGGCCGCCATTTGGAAAAGCTGATGCAGCGAGTTGTATATATGCACAAATTTTCACAGCTTTCACAACAATTAAACAGTTACTGTGTATTCGCAGGACGCTAACTAGGAACACATAACGACGGCCAATGCTCCGCAAGGGGCACTAAAGGAAAATAAGTGATGACGAAAATTATGTTTATAACAATGAAGATGATGCGCGAGGGAGGGAGGAGGGTGGAGAAAAGAAACTGCAACTACAAAACCCATGTCGCAAGTTTCCACACTGCCGAAATTCTAATACCATTTATTCTTTTGAAGTTCGTAATAAGAGAGCATTATTCTTGCGCACAGTGAATTAAAGCGATGATCTACACGTAGGTGAACCGAGATGACTTTCAGATACCAAAACGACAGCGCCCAGTGCTTCCCTGTGTTTCACACTATTATGTGCACAACATACTGCTGTTATGTATGAAGATAATTAAAAAAAATCAATATATATATATATATATAGGCACCGTGAAGAAGAAGCCAGAAGCCTTCCGTGACGTTTTACGTCGGCAGGAAATTACCGCACACAGCCGGCCTAGTTGGCGGGGCACAAGCGACGGGTTTCTTCATCTGCTGTTCAATCGCTGCCTCTCGTAGAAGTTGACGGCGTCGCGTTTGAAAGGCTTCAGTCACCAGGAAACCAACGTGGCCGAGAAAAGGCAAAACACGCTTACGGCACGGCTCCTAACAGCTCTAGTTCAGACCAATGGCTTTTTATTCTCCTTCTACCATTTCACTTGCACGAAACGCTGTTACTGAAATTGTTTCTTTTTTCCTTTTCTTTTTTTCCTTGTCGCCACACCTAATGTAGAGCCAGCAGCAACGGAATGACGGTTTGTGACTGTCCTAGACGTGACTTACAGATAGGCTGATAAATGATATACGGATGACAGAGAAAGAGGCCTGCACAATGTAGCTTTAAGCTTTCCAAGAGCCTTGGGCACGAGAAGTCAAGCTACAGAACAGACAAAAAGGCTCGCCGTGCACTGCGCTAGGTACTGGTAAATGGCCAGCCATTACAGGCGCGACAATGCTCCATCACAGCGGGATCGATGCCTTCCGCCGAGGATATCTCGCGGGGCAAAGCGAAACGCGGCGGATTAACGCTGCGTGCATCGCGAGGGGAATCGGAGAGACAAAAGCCGGCGCGACGCCGGGGTCTGCGCGAGGCCTTTCCACCACGCCAGTACGATACACACGGGCCGACAGCAGAATTTAATTTCACGAAAGCCGGCCAGGAGGAGAGAAGGGGGCCGGCCGGGCGCCCGGCACGGATAACTTTAGCTCAGCGCTGACCTCGCCCGCTTCCCCGCATAGAAGCGCACGGCGAACACCGAGAGAGGCTCAATTTTAGGGCCGTGTCAGTTATGCAAAGTTGGCTCCCAGGACAGGCACTGTTTTTTTTTCTCCTTCTCCCTCTTGAAAGCAGCATCGCAGAGACCGGGCGTCCTAGCTCTCCTCCCACCGAAAGAGCACTAACAGCTCCCGGGACGACGCTGCTTCACAACCAACTGTCATGACAAGGGGGGGTTTGGGATCTGGAAAGACGGGCATGGGAGGAATGGCTCGTCCGACCTGTTCGTCTCTCAATGCGCCACGCAGGCAGATGCGGATGGCGGGGAGAGGATGAGAGCGCCAGGGGTGCAATTTAGCCCGCGTCTCCCCCACCCGTTCCCTCCCCTCCTGGTCTGGCGCCCCGGGCCGCAGCCCACAAAGGGGGTCTGCCGTTTACCAATAAGGCAAGTTTATTGCCACATCGATCGCGAGCCGCGCGCTCGCCCGCAGTCCGGCTGTAAAAATATTTTCCCCGTGTGTTGCGATAGGCAGTGGGGGAGTGAGGGGGACAGCCATCGCCCGCTACGCTCGCTCGCTCGCAAGGCGCTACGGGGGCTGCGAGGAGGAGGAGGGGGTCCGGCGCCACTTTTTTATGCGCGCCGCGCTCTTGTTTTCTTTTGCCCTCTCCCGTATGCGAGCCGCTCTCTCCCAAAAAGAATGGGCGAGTTAGAGAGGGAGGGAGGCCAGCCCAGTCAGGTGACCCCGATCGAGCGCTCCGGTTGGAGGAACGCCGCGCCTAACACACTTTTTTTCCGTCGGCTAAAAATTTCTCGGGGAAGGAAGGCTCGCAGACGAGACGCCGGCTCTCCCGCGGGCCGGGCTAGGAAAACATTTTTCCGTGCCGCCGCTGCCGCCATCTTGGAGCGGCGCCCGTTGGCGAGGTCGTCGTCGCCGACGCCGCATCTGCTGCTGCTGCGGTACACGACGCGGGAGCTTTGTTTTAGGACGACGGCGACGCCGGGCCGCTCCAGCACGCGCCTGCTGACCCGCGGGGAGAAAAACGTGAGTGCTCTTGCCACGCGAGGCGTCAGCTGCCGGGCGCCGCAAGCGACCCTGGTTGTCTGTATGTGCGTGCGTCCACTCGCCCCCTCCTACCCTCGTACACGCAGTCTCCGCTTCCCGGAAGTGACGTCACACTCCCGTGCAAGCGCCTCGGTAGCAGCTCGACGTCTCGGCCGGCGTCTTGCGATGTCGCCGGTGTGTTGTTTTTCTTGTTCCCTCAGCAACGCCGGCCCAGAGGCTCGTGTTCAGAGGCCGTCGCTAAAGTCGCCACTCGGACCGCTGCCTCTGTGCAACATTGAACCGACAACCGTATCATACGGACCCAGCATATTCGATTAGGAGCGGGGTTTGCAGACCATGCATCCTTATATCCCTCTTGCGATCTCGAAGACTGACGTTTTGTGCGCTAGTCGTTGTTCGTGCACGAGTCATCTGGGCTCGTGTTCTCTATCACTTTCGGGGATTTCATTTCCAGTTCGCGTCGACTAAGATGCCCGTGGTTAGGCGTGGTCACGCCAAAGGCGAAAGTATATGCACTTGAAAGCTATCGATAAATAATACGGCCCTCGTTTAACCACGAATATTCCGCTTTCAAGACGCATATATGGCACCTTCGGATGCGGCGTGCAATGTTTTCGGCCACTTCATGAAGACGGGCACAGATCATTCGGGTTCCATTCCTGAAACAACTGCTTCACAAAGGCACGCACATGACGCTCTTCGTTGAAGCGTGCCGGTATAGCTTCGTGACTGTTTGCCTCAACCTACGGATCGCCAAAGTTCGTGAGCCTTTGTGGTTCGCGGGAACCCTATATCAACGAGCTCACTCAACGCTTTCGTTTCATGCAACTCGCTCACGCGTGCCATTGCTATGAAGCCACTGCTTCTCGCCCAAGACGTGCTATGGCCGATGCAACACTTTTTTTTTTTCTGGACCTGCAATGCGTGGCGCAACGGCACTGGGAAAACTAAATCCATTATTGTTTCCATTACATGACATCTTTCCAACGCCACCTCAGCTGAAGACTATAGGAAAACGCAAGATAAACTGAGTCCAGAAGACCACTAAACTTATCGGAGAAATGGAGTGCATTATGAATTGGTAAAACAAATATAACTCACCCTAAGTGCGAAACTGTGCAAGGGCTAAAAGCGTATGGCGCATAGGTCTGCGCCTTCACTCTTTTCAATGACAGTGTGAGCCATTTAAGAAGTGTGCATTTCCGAATTTCCTCGAAACATGCCCCCTTGCTTTAAAAACTGTGGCATCCGTATTGGTCGTTTCTTATTTGGCCCGAAGGCAGCAGTAATTAACCGAAATAATTTACGGCACAAATTTGCAAGAACACACGGCGCGTTTAAATGTGAAAATGCGCACCATTAAAAAACGTCACCGTATACCGAGGAAATAGCCAATGAAACAGGTACAGTTGACGGCTTTGCAGTTTGTTTATTGCTGCAGAAAGTGCACCACCTTCCGCGAAGCTGGGACTCCTCTCCAGAAACATTAAACGAAATCGACCGAACTGCACTGCCGGTCCCCAGTTAGATTCGCACGCAATTCTTGTGTAATGTTTTGAGGGGCGGGGGTCGAAGAGGAAAGAACGAACGACTTCGCTTTTCGATACGCACGTGAGCAGAAACTCATGCACGAGGAGAAAGCCGAACTTGTTTACCGGTGAGTCACGGCTAGCGTGACGCAAAAAATGTCGTAAGCAAGGGGCGACGTGGAAATGGACAGAAGTGCGCAGCTTAAAATCCCACATCACACATGCGCCAAATGCGTGGATGGTTCCTCTAGGACGCCAAGTCGATGTGATCTCGCCGTGCTTCTTTTTACGATTTGAAATGTATGCCTGTACCCACGGTCGTTTCGCTGCAGAATACTTCGGACGGATCTGCGTATGACAGTGCTGGACAGTGCTGGTTGCGACCATCGTGTTCAGACGCGTAAAGTTGAGGATACGGACTTCTTGCTGCATTGTCTCATGTTCTAGCTATAAAGCATTTTTTTTCCAGCGAGACGCAACCCTTAAAAAATGTTATAGAAAGTTTATAGACAGTCTATAGACGTCTATAGAATTTCTGTAAACATTTTTGTAAGGGAAACTTCCTCGCTCTCCACTTTCACCCGTCAGTAAGTGCTCTAACACATTCTGGTTGAACAGTGCGTCACAACACGTGGCCACAGGCGCTGCTGCTCGCGTCGCCGTCCTGGTGTGTCGGTAAAACAGTAACGCTGACACGTTCAGGTTACAGTTTTCTGTTCCGCTGTATACAGCCGAAGCGACGCAGGTCAGACAAACGAACCATTTCATGTAACCTTCAGCGCTTTGGGAGTAAAAAGAAACAAAAAAGCTATAATACCACGTTTGGCAACATGACTTGCGGCGACGCGACTTATTCCGCAAACGAATAAAAAAAAATGGAAGGCTTCATGCCTTTGGAGCTTAAGATCACCATCCTCGCGTCGTATTGTCGATGATCCATTTCATTTCCCATTACTTTGTTGTCATCTGTAACGGAGAAACACAAATACAGTAGATCATTACAAAACGCGCAACACCTGGCGGGCTAGCGTCTCCCATTCGCCTGCTTTCCTCCGTCGAGGCTCGCTCGTGACGTGACGTCGCAGCCAATGGGAGTTTAGGGTGCCCTTTCGCTGATACAGACGCTGCCGGCTTTGTAGCTCAATGGGCCATTCGATGCTTTCGCATCAATGCCGCACCACCCCTGCATTCGTCAATTTTCTTTGTTCCACAACCTTCCTATGCGCGAATTAAGTCGCAGGGCAAAAATCGCGAAGCTTTTCGGTCCGTATACAAACTACTGTGTGCTTTCGCCAGCGCTTGCCAGTGCCAGAAGACGGTGGCCAGCAGCCACGGGCGTTATATCACACAATGAGCAGGGATGCTCAAGTCCCTCGTGTACGGGTAACGTGCACTCGGCCGAAATATGCGCCGCATGGCGCTGCTTATGGTTAACCTCCGCCGAAGCTGCCCACTCATGTGCGGCGACGCATGGAAGGAACTCGGTGCTGGCACGTACATAGAGAAAAAAAAAGCGAGCCGACGATCTCCGATCTGCAGTGATCAAAGTACTGCAGCTGGTTCACTCAATGTAGATTATAAATAAGTCACTGCTTCATTATTTCCTCCCTTCGTCCCGCATTCGACGCTTCTATCGCTGCCTTTTCCGCACTTTTTTACTTCTCTCTCGTTCAAGTCGCTCAAAGTTCGCACTCTCGACACGTCGAATGAAACAGAACAAAGCGGCTCCAGAACGGGCCCCGCGGAGATACATAAAAAATAATAAAGTCGCGGCAGTAGGAAAAAGAGAAACCTGTCTTCGCGGGAGAGTGAACACAAGAGGAAGAAAAAGAGGCGGGTAGGGGAGTTCGTTGCCTTGGGGGCCCCAAGCAAAAGCCTGTTTCGCGATGAGGTGTGTGTCTGTGTGTGTACGGTAGACAGATAATAGACGGGCCGTACCGACAGTTTTCGTGGTTTCTTTTCTTTCTTAGCGGGACAGAAGAGAAGGAATCGAGATTGGCATCACCTTCGCGCGTACAATATGAACAGGGGACGCCTTTGTGCGCGAGGACTGTAATGACTCGCCGCGCCTTTGCTTTCCAGGCCGCTCCCCGACTTGGGAAACTTGTCTGGAAGGAAAAAGAACCCTTTCTCTTCGAATACATATATATATATATATATATATATATATATATATGTGTGTATGTGTGTGTGTGTGTGTGTGTGTGTGTGTGCAACAGTGGTTTCAGAAATGATATGCGTCCATTGAGCACTTGAGGCGCATGATGAAGGGGCTAGCGGTGTATTTGGCGGAAGGGAGAAAAAACACAAAATCTTGACGGTAATGTGCGAGGCCGTGGAGGGTTCGTGTCGGGTGTTCAAGGTGACTTGCTAGGCGCAGGCAACCGCCGATATACCGAGATTCGATAGGTGCGGGTAGCTCCCTCGAGTGACGCGTGCGTGCCGCACTGTCGGCTGAATACCGCCAAGTATCAAATGCCCTTGCCCAGAAAAAAAAGCCATTTCATTTTCTTTTGCTAACGCGATAGCGCTAAGGAGTCCGTGTCGCAGAAGCTCTCGTGTCGGCGTCGGCGGAGTTGTCCGTGAGCGAAAAATTTTGCATATATTTAGGTATATGTATATGCCATCCTTGCTATATGACATGCGGTATATATATGCGGGTTATAGTGCCACACCATTCTAAAACTGAAGTTGCTCATACCTTTCCTTACATTCTTGACAAAGTTACTTCTCGGAATTTTGAGAATGACAGCTAACAAATTGCATGAAACAAAAGACCAACAGCGCAGGTCTTTTCTGTTAAATCTTCTCAGACTTCAATATTAAAAGTACGAAAGAATAACAGAAACCTGAAAATGATGTAACTTTTCTGGCGCGCCTGAGCACAAGCTCCGGGATCGGCCCACGCAAGAGGCCGCGTTTCTACCAGAAAGCTCGCCGTCATGCATAGCGTTCAATGTCAGAGTTCCCCGGTAAACATTACATTACATAGGCTGTATGTGCCGTGAAATGTGGGAAGCACTCAGTGATCTTAGAACGCTATCGCGTTCCACTGTTAAAGGTGCAGCTTAAGCGTCCTCCAAACTTTTCTTTCCTCTTTTTTTTTTTATCCCCCCCCCCCCCCTCTTTTTTTTTTGCGTAATTGCCTCGGACATGGTTCGCTCGCTGCCCTTATCGGCAGCTCGCCGCGCCGGGTGATGAGAATGCAAAGTGAAATGGGCGTTACGAAATACCGGCCTTGGTTTTGTTTTAAATCTGGGTGCCTAAACTTGCACATTGTCTATGTGCTAGTAGCAATATGCGTTACGTAAGCACATTATGGTTTCAAACAGTTGTGCGCGGGCGCTGCAGTTCATTCGTGTCGCGACAGTGCAATCAGAGCAGAGTGCAGCAATAGAAATGTGCAGAATATGATGTAGCTTATCTTGTGAAATGTATGAATGAGCCCGACAGCGTCAGTCTACGACGAATGGTTCGGGTCCGATAAGAGTCGGTGGAACGGCGTGGCGTGAGTCGCAAAGCGGGCCAAGCAACTCGCTGCTTTGAGGCTGCCCACGAAGGGAAGCACGTGTGAGCACTGCTCGGCTCACAGCGAAATGATAGTAACGGCGAATGAAATACTGAAACGATGCGCGGAACTAGGCGAACGATGTTCAGCGTTTAAAAAATAAAGGCAAAGAACCTCTCTCGTGCCCACGTGGATTGATTGAGAAAATCCCGTGTCAGTAGCTGCGTCAGACAAAAAGCAGTTACAGCGATAATCTCCAGCGGCCAGGGTTTTTATCTTCTACTCTGGAACGTGTATTTCCCGTCAAGCCACTGTGATCAGCCCGACCTAAGCAAATGTGTCTCCAGGTTCGGACGGTCCAGTCCCGGACAAAGTCCTTCCATGCAATAAAAGGAATACTGACATGTTCGGATCAAGCGTGAGCATACTTGTAACACAGTTATGCGCCAACACATTTGGCCCGATTTGCCAGCATCCTCCATCGCGCAGACTCGCTCCGTATTAACTTCATTAATAACACACCGACTAAGTAAATCACCCGGCTTTCCCAGTTGTTCTCACTACCCAGATAACACCTCCTTCACTTGTACGCCCCGGCTCTGGCCACACGCACAAGCCTTACCACAATATCTCTGAATGCTACACACGTTCATCAATCCCCAATCTTTTCAGAACTGGCTCACTCTGCCATACGAGCCACCGGAAGGGCTCATATAGGCGTTCGTGCGGCATGTCCAACAAGTGCCGGCTAAGCTGTTAGACAGGGCGACTGCCGCTCCCGTGCTATGGACTGTGTCGAATATTTTTTTTTTCTCGGTATAGCGCGCTTTCACTCTCACCTCAGAATCGCGTTCCGTTTACTCGTGCTACGCACGGTATACCCTGTCCCCTGCAGCTAAATATTTCCGCTCCCTTCCAACAGTGCTCGCCATGTCTTGGTGCAGGTCCAGGAATAACCGAATCGAGAGCATGGCCGAGCACTGTGCCAACAACGACCCAATGTCCGGCGGGGCCGGCGTTGCGGCGGGAGACAGCCCCGGCCTGTGTGTGAGCCAGAAGATCCACTGGCCGCACAACGTCACCTGCTACCTGGTCAAGTTCTACCGGCAGA
Organism: Dermacentor andersoni; assembly: GCF_023375885.2. Lineage (NCBI taxonomy): Eukaryota > Metazoa > Arthropoda > Arachnida > Ixodida > Ixodidae > Dermacentor > Dermacentor andersoni. Next base: position 23,816,413 of record NC_092817.1, read on the forward strand.
CGCCCTGCCTGTGGGACCACTCGCACCGCGACTACAGCGACAAGGCGGCCAAGGAGCGCGCCCTGCAGCAGTTCTCCAACGAGACCGGCTACCCCGTCGAGGCCGTGCGCAAGAAGCTCATCAACCTGCGCAACCAGTTCACCAACGAGTGGCAGAAGATGGACCGCAGCAGCAACTCGGCCAAGCCGTACCGAACCAAGTGGGCCTTCTACAAGTCCCTCACTTTCCTCAAGGATGTCGTACTGCCACGAAAGCCCAGGAACGCCTTGCATGTGAGTAGAGCAGAGACTCGCCTCAGCAGAAATTGATCGGGCGAGCATATAGCGAGCCTGCACTCCCCTCATCGTGTAGGGACCATTTGAATTTCAGTTATTTCTTTCCTTCGTTCGTGAAATATGTTTCGCCTCGAACGGCGCATTCCTTTGCAATAAGCAAAATTTCCGGAAATAGGGTCGCTGTTCCAATACAGGTGACAATTAAATAGCATTTTATAATAATGGAAAGTTTGCCAATATTTACCCATGTGGCGAAGCTCACTACTTGGTTATTTACCACGCGTTATTTACTCCGTTATTTACCTGCCTTGCATCAGTTTTCTCGCAGGCGTACGCCTCCGAATACTCCTATACCGTTGTCTTCTATGCGCTAGCGGTCGTATGGTATCGCGCCGACACAGCTACAGTTATACATGGCTCTTGCTTTCATGTTAGCCACAAACTACCAGCGACAGATTGTTGCGAAATGTGGACGACGCCCCCAACACACATGGACGCGTGCGTGTTGCCTTCCCACGCGTATATATAGACAGGGTGAGTGCGAGCACCGCTGACCGAAGTGCACGCAGACAACATCGTCCAAGTAGTTTCAGTGAATGTGTGTCGGTGCGACGCGTATTATTAGTATAGCAGTGATCGGCCTAAGCGCATCTCGACTGCAGTATATACGGACGCTACAGCCACCAACTACTTCTGAAAAACTTTCGTCGTGCTCTTTTACCCGCAGCACGAGGGCGTACACATGAGGATGCCTCCGATGGGCGTCCAGGGTTTCGACTCCCGCTCGATGGACATGAGCCCGAGCTTTGGTTTTGCCAGGGAGCGGCGGCTCCAAGATGTCCCGCAGTTCCATCACGACGGCCTGCGACTTGAGAATTCTGCGCAGAACCATCAGAACCACAGGGCATCGCACAACAACGAAGATTCCTCGCACCTCGACGGGGCCTCCGGCGGGCCCGCGCTGCTGGACGGCGTAGGGTCGCAGCACCAGGACGGCCACCGAGACAGCTCTTCGCATCAGACGCCGCCGCAACACCAGCCGCCTCAGGACCAGGACGTGACCGTGATCGGGGCGGGCGCCGACGTGGACGACCTGGAGCTGTCGCAGTCCAGCAACTCGTTGGTGCTCTCGCCCGAGGTGACGCTCGAGGAGCCGTCGTCCAGCGAGAGGCGGATCCTCCCGGTGAGCAGCGCGCAAGATGTCATATAAAGCTCACAGCTCTTGTCAGATACGTGATGTGCGTCACGTAGTATACAAGGATGTCACCGACGCAGCTTTGTTTTTGGTCAGCGAAACAAAATTACGATGTCAGGCTTCTAGCGGCGCATTTATGCTTCGAGGAGCAGCTTCAATTTTTCTGCGCTGTGTGTGAAAGGTTCTGGCTGCGGAGTTCTGACGCTCGGTGTGCGACATAGTAAGACATAAAGGAGGAACGAAACCGTGCAACGAGATACTTCTTTCGTTTGCTTGCTCTTGCATGTCTTCACTGTGTACACATGCATGTCATAGGCGCGAATAACACCGAGTTATAGGACTACGAGAACAACCGCACCCGGCAGCATCGTTTGAATCGGCCCTAACTTCTTTTCAGGCGGAAGATGACGGGTTCCACCAAGATATACGACCAACGTACACATTTCCAGGGGAGCGTTACGGCGACATCCAGAGGTACGGAAGTATAGGGAATGGTGTGCATGATCTTATTATAAGATGCTCTAGATTCGGCCTTGGAAAAAAAGCCGATTGGAGGCGTAGCGCGGCATCGTAGACGGTTCACGGCTGCTCGCGATGAAGTTATAAACGTAAAGTTACCTGCACACAAGCGATACCCGGTCTCTAAATAATGCCACAGATGATCTCTTGCGGTCTTCGGAGTCCCGGGCTATAAGAACAGTCGCAGTCCACAGTCTATTAGGTGATTTACTTCACCTTGACTCGAATGCCGGCTACAGCGACGAATCCGCGTCTTTGAATTTAAACAGCAGAACTAATAATTTATCCCGTCACGACAGCCTTGTATGGATCGGTCAGACGCCAATTTAATTCGCGAACCGGGAATCGTGGAGCAGTCAGGAGGACACACAACTTCTCTGAAGGCACTCTCGATCACGATGGTTCGTGCCGCTGCAGCATTGGTGGCGTCACCGAGACTTGGCTCGGGCGCTGGCAAATGAACGTATAGTTGTTACTCTGCCCGCTCTTTCGTGAGCCAGAGTACCGCGTGAGTCCGTCAAATAAAGTAATGCCGCGTGAAGCGTTGGTCAATTCACTAGCGCCCGGTGTATATACAACGCGCACGTTTCTCTGGCACAGGGGCGACCACGTGGACGCATTCACGTGCTACATCGGCACCGAGCTGCGGCGCATTCCGGATGAGGAGACTGTGGGCCAGCTGAAGCTGCAGATCCTCAAGCTCATCTTCGACGCCCAGGCGACCACCGTCGCCTATGGCAACGCGCACCCACAGCAGTGATGGCGTGCGCTCCCGTCAACGATGAAACACTGCCAACGACAGCGGACTACGCGTGTACTACAGTGCGGTCCAGTGTCGCAGGGAACGCCTTAGTAACATGCAGCATAGGGTAAGGCCCCCAACCGCACCCAAGGCTTGAGTATCCAGTCGAGTGTATCCGGACTTTAGTATACGGCCTTCGGATTTGCGACGCTAAACGAAGGAGGAAATCCGGCCCTTCATTGTGAAATTAGGTGTTCCCTGTCACACTGGGCAGGACCGTATATATACAATATTCTGCCGTTTTATGCATACCTAGTGATAGAAGGGAACAAGACTATAGTGATTGATGAAAAAGACCTAAGCGCCTTCCGCGCGCTTCCGCGTCTCGTAAGAACTCTGCCCGGTGACGGCGTGACGTTCATTATGCGATATTTGTGAGCAGTTAGTTGGCGCTCGCAAACGTTTACCCAATTATTCCGCTGCGAAAACCGGCCTACTTATAGCGCGCAGTGCACCTAACCGATGACAAGCAGCAACGATCTCTACGAGAGCTTTCTTTTACAAGTGCACACGTGCGGAGAGCATGCAACCTCGTTGGTACGATATGTTATAAACGGTGCCACGCGTCGACGCTGCGCGCTTTTGGCGCTCACGTCTTGTTAGGCACCTGTCTCCTTTAAAGTACGATAGTATCTACAGGCTCATTGCAAAATAGCATCAAAGTAGTCGCTTTCCGTTCAACGAAAAACGCAGTTTGGCACTTACGTTCGCGTTGCGGTCGTGTCACTGCATCTATGCACAAGCGAGGTAATCGCACGACGCCGATCGGTAGGATGCTGCGTCACTGCTGACTTCAATTTTATATTAACTGTTGGCTTTTGGACACGTGCTCTGCCAGGCTTTGAGCCCAAACGAAAGCTGGGAATGACAACAGTAGTGCACATACGCACGTGCTATTTTTATTTTTCTGTATAGCCTTATATAATGCAATGGCGTAGCGGCGGCTGGGTTTAGTTTAGTCGGACCAGGTTCAAGGTTTATACATTGGATGGCTTGCACGAAGTTCTGTCAAGCGCCTGCTGTACTACGTTCGAGTTTGCGGAGAGAGACGAACGAACCGCTACGACACCGTAAGCTGCAGCAACGTTGACTTTACTGTGGAAGTGCGCAAACAAATGTGCGCAAAACGTACGCCCGTGTTCACTTTAAACTTAACGCTGCGCATCTGGAAACCACAAAGTCTACAGATACTGGTTAGCTAGTTAGTCATACATGACCTATTTAAAGCAGCGCACTTGTTATTTAGAAAAGCAGCACCTTTAAAGCCTGTACTGATATAACGTGAGAGAGCTACCGGCGTATTGCCGAGAATTCTTGTGCAATTTCTGTGTGTACGCCCCAGTCTTTGGGGGTGTGAGGGGTCACGTAGAGGGTACATATATAGACACGTTATGTGCATGCAAGGTCACAAGATGAACGCCATATATTTCCGTGCATTACTGTCGAATCGCTCGCAACGAGGCTCCAGTCACGTAAGCGAGCAGCCAAACGAAGACGGCTCTTCCGGCCCCCACGCTCCAACGAATGTATGCGTGAATGTGTGTGCGTGTGCGTGCGTGCCTGTAAGCGTCAGTTTTCGCAAAAGACGTGAAAAATGCTGGTTTATGAATAAACGTACGCACGGATGTGATGAAATTCCTTCCCTGATCCTGCCGTGCAGGTTTATTTTATTGACTTTTTCTTCTTTTCTTGGTTCAATGCTTCCGCTGGTCTGTGCTGCGTTAACCGCGGCGCATTGACCGTGCTGTCGCGCATTAATTTCGAGCGCCGCGGCGTCTGCAACGTTTCCTACAAAATTTACTACAGGAAAATGTGGCGCTGAAAATCGTTCAGCAACCGTGAGAATGATGCGTAGTACGTGGATTTGTCTCGCATTCGTGCTTGCGGCTTCGGATGTTCTCGTGGCGTTATTCATTGCGCTTCATCTTTCTAAACTTCAAAGCAATCGTACAACGCAATATGTCTCTGCGCGCACGCTTCATCATTGCGGATTGTTCCATAACGCAATATTTTGTTGAAAATGATCAATCTGCAAAATAGCAAAGCGGTTTGAAGCCGTAAAGACAACGTTTAGGCAAATCCATGTACATGACCATTATTTCGATGCTAGCTGAGCCACCATACTTGTAGCTCCTGTATGCCCGTACCAAGGTGTACGAATATTACGACGTGTGCCTACACCGTGGCACGTACTACGGCCTAAATTCCCTTCAGGAACATTTTTTACAGAAAACTATACCTGCGGCTGCCGGCGTGCTAGCCTTAAAATGCAGTTAGGCCAAATGGGGGTAAAATTATTGTAAATACTAGGAGTGTGCTTCTTGAGCGACGTCCGCGTTGACTACAGCGATGCAAGCGGCTATCACTTTAACACAGACGAAACGGTAAATAGCGCAGCACTGCTACCAATCGCGGTCACTTCTGTTGTCCCAGCGGATCATCAGTGTTTATCATAGAGATTATCTCGCGTACATTATCATAGCCTTGAGCCCTATGGCACCGAACGGCTGCAAAAATACCGAAGCTGATAGAGATCGCGTAATAACGGTTGCAATCAGCCTTTGCACGTTAATCGGAACTCCAGGTAGGCTTGCGCCTTTCTTAATTCAAGTCCGATAGCATCTGCCAGCTTCGAGTCCATTGTTTTTCGCACTGACATTTTCCAGAGGGGAAGCAACACGCACAGTGCCTCAGGGGGCAAGGCCGACGATGAGATGAACCAGGAAAAATAAAGAAGTTAACTTAAGGCATTTAGGGACAAAAATCTAAAAAAGAGCGCAACGCCTTTGAGGCGCTGCTATGAGATAACCCCTGTGCGCTGGTTATCCAATGGCGGCTCATCTTCATAGTGACCAAAGTTGAGGGTGGGGTTAGTTAGAGCTGCACTAGAAAAGTGCAACACAACAGGCACTGACAAAGGAGGATGGACACACCCAGCGCTGCGAGTGTGCATTCCAGTTTGTTCGTGTCTGTTGCACTGGGAAACTTTTGAATGTTAATATTCCTAGGTTATACTTTTTGCCAGGAAGAGTCGAAATACCTCTGGTGAAGCAGAACGATGAAATGTGTTGCCACCATCGCCGCTGTCACGGAATACATGCACATTACAGTAACGCATTAGCGCCATACCTCGCTAAGTCCCAACTGTTAAACCTCTTGATAAAAAAAAAAGATTAGGCCAACTCTCAATCGGTTGACACGAATCGGTGGACCCCACACAATATGTCCCTCATACTGTCCCTACTGTGGAGCAAAGCCCACAGTATACCATTGCACCTGGGAGTGCCCACACCCTCCGGGTTACTGCCCCATTCCTTAACCTTCCTGTGAGACTGCGCTGACCGGCTTAGACCCGCAAGAGCAGCGACGGCTGATCCGGCGGGCACGCGGAGTGGCGCGAGCCAATGGGGCTCTGAACTAAAGGATCCACCCTACGAGGAAGTTTCCCCACCTCATAAGAAATAAATGCTCTCTCTCTCTCTCTCTGATACGCAGATGCTTGTGTTAATGCCATGTTGACGTTATGCAAAGCTAAATTAATTAAAATAATTTGTCACGTTATGAAGGTACCAAGCTTACTCTACGTAGCGAGAAGGAAACTAGATTATATGAAGAAATTGCAGAGCGGTCGGCCTGACGACTCGCTAGCATATACTGCTCAGCGCCGAGATAAAGGGAAAGGGGGAGGAAGAGGGTTGTGAAAATGACGGCGTGAACAAAGGGCTTAAAAAGTTCGTACGTTGCTTGCATTTCTTTGAGAGGTCCATCGGCAGATTACTACATTATGTAGATGCTACGTTGACGCTCGAAAACCCTTTGCAAAGACAGGGTCAATTGCACCTTCCATACGAGACCTTTGGTAAATGTCCTTTAGTGTCGCACTGAACACCATTTGTGAAGAGTAAATTGGTGCCGCTACGCGGGTGCTTCCTCTCCAAACTCCCTCCGCTAACGTCACAGCTGTACGCGCTACACCTCTCTGCGACCCAACCACCACGTCTACTTGTCAAGCAACAGACGCCAAACTCGGAGGAAGAGGCAGAAGAAGCTAGGTTAAAATGCCGCATCTAGCTGAGCCATGGCAGTGCGATGATATTATTCAGGATCGGCCCACCCACGCCTTCGACTGCACAGCCTCAAGGATCGAGCCGCGTTACAAATCACATTAAAAACCTTCAGAAGGTTCATAACCCATCATATCCGATGCTGACTTGTGCCATCATCGGCCCACCGAGTCCCTACTTATGATTACACTGTATCCGGGATCGGCCCAGATTGCTCGGGAAGAGACGGACGCCATACCCGAGCTACAAGGGACCGCGAGACACTGCTGCACTTAAATGAACACTGAAGTAAAATATTAACTCTAGCTAGATTTAAAGATTAGGCTTCTGTAATAACGAACTCGTCATTTGTAGCGAGGAGCTTTTGTAGAAAATCGGAGTGGCGCCACCTATATTCCGTACTATATAGTACCTCATGTGAAGTCAGCATGCACTGGCCACGGAGCAAGAATTATACTTCTTTCTCCGTGGCACTGGCTGATTCACAAAGCGTGATAGAAAGGGAAGTCACGTGAGAATTACGTCAATTAGTCTGTTTTGACGCGGGCCATTCAAATTTCGAAGCAGCAGCGGGAGCTTCGGTGGCATTTTCTACGCAACAAAGTCGTATATCACCAGACAGAAAACGACGATAGACTTCTAGACGACTAATCTATTGATCTAACGCTGCTTAATAGTTTCCTTTAGTGTCCCATTAAATGAGGCGTATAGACATGCCTTTCGCGCACGGCCACGATTAACCTAGCGTCGGCCGTTCGCGCTGGCTGCGTACGGAAGTAAAAACAGACCCAGCGTTCTCGCGAGGTCAATGACCGTGGGCCGAAAGCGGTTCACCCACAAATGCCCTGAGAGGAGCTACGGCGTCGCAGGAACTTTTCCCGCATCTTGCAACATCCGCATGAGATTGCGTTCCCGTAACACGAGCTCATAGCCGCGTAACGCGAAGTAAACAAGTTGATGCTGACAAAGCAGAACGGCGGCATGCATGCCTTCGCCGCTTAGCTTACGTAGTGCATTGTCTGCTGTAGGTTCACTACGAAGCGACATTCCTAATGCCGTTGGACTTGCGTTGTGTAAGCTGATAGGTCAACGAAACTAAATGATAAACATTCTAGCATTTACCTGTTTAATACAAGTGCGTAGGAAATGAAACAATTTCCAGTCATAGGCGATCACAAAAACTACTATGACGAGCTCTTTCTTGAGGGAAGCACCGCGAACAAATTCATTTCATGACTAACCATTTATGTGAGAGCAGATAATGCATTTAGATACCTTCATTTCGCAAACTGAAACATGTCAAAACTATATAGACTAAAGTTAGGAGGAGATCAGTGAAAGATGATTCGTTATATGGTGCGGCGGGCAAAGCAGCACAATCTTGCCGAAGACAATCAGTGCGCAGCGTGTGGAAATGTCAAGACCAATGAATTGTTTTATTCCAATGTGGCAGTATTGAATAGATAGTAGAGGGAAAGAACGGATATGCGGTACACATATATAGGACGATCTGGCTCTTGGACTGGTGGCGCAGGCGCAGGGAAGAAACACTTAAGAGAGCACTGCAAGTTCTGATTACCTTAGCGTAGTACAAAAAAGGAAATGTTTATATATAGAAAACAAGCAGCGGAGATGCAAGAATATCGCGTCTGGTAGCATTCGTTACTACGGAGTCCATTTATATAGCCATAAACAGTCTTGGCACGGTACAAGAAGGCAGTTTGCTAAAACTAGTATACGCATACGTTTATATGCGCCCGAAAACATTGGGTCGAGTGAGAAGTCGGCTTCACATAGGTCAACCCGACAGAATTTACATGAACGCGCACCTGGCGGGTCGAGATCGAAGCGGTCGTTCGCCTCAAGGCGAGAGATAACGCAGCGCATCCGGTTCATCGTTGCTGGCCATGAACTGTCGACGTGACCCGCCCGCGCTTGCAAGCGCGCTGGGTCGGGCCGGCTCACCACGACTGGATAACTGCGCAGCCCCGACTGGCTAACGTTCACCTGAGCATGACAGACAAATCTCAACCCGACAAGCCGACTCAACACGCTTTTTCTTTTTGTAAACGCCCTGAATAAGCGACTGCTCAACGTATACGGTACCCGGATAGCTTGCATGCGCAAGTGCAGTCGCGTCTCCGGACATCCGCTAACGGTTGTGTTTTCGTTGAGCTAGCAGCGCTAATAGCGACACCTCGTGAGTCGTGGCGCTGTGCGTAATGAAGTCGGTTCATAAAGAATATGAGAGCAAAACTGCTTATCGAAACACTGAGTTATGCTAATTTCGATTGAATGCAGTATCGCAAGATGGGTCGCCACCAGCGCTCCTCCTTCCCTCTACGTGTCCGGCAGCAGCAATGCGTGCACGTCAGGTTAAATAAATACACAGGTAATACGGGAATAAGGGTGTTCGATTGCCGAAATTTACGAATCGAATCGAACACGGATATTCGAGAAAAGCCACATGTGAATACCGAATCGAATATCGAATACTACTCTGTTCCTAAACAAAGTGAAATATAATACGTGCGTGAAGTCGGTTGAATAAACGGCATCGAAAGAAAATTCACCCGGCGATTACGACACTCCCTAATGCGAAATTTGAGCGCAGCTCTACACGTGTTTTCATTTCGCGATATATTGGCTGGCGCGGACAATCTGTCTCGTGCGGCACGTTGCAAACGGAGCGAAGCGTGGCGCGACTGCCTCGCTAACCGGGAGATCGCGAGAGGCAGCGCGTGGGTGACGCGTGGGCGCGATTCAGAGCAGCCGCCTCAGACAGACATACGCTGATAAAGCGCCTTGTTTCCATACATGGTATCGGTGGCGTCATCGGTTAACAGACGACGCGCGCTACTCCGGCGCCATATCGTAGCCATCGTATCCGCAAAGCCCGCCTTGCGCAGCACTATGCTTTTCTCGTCTTTTGCCATACCCTCCTCCTCCGCTTTCTTCCTCGCGCTCCATTCGCTATTCCCGTCGTTCTCAGCGCTCCGCATTCGTTGTTTCATCCTTCGCTGGGCTCGTTCGCTCGGTTACAAGGACGCCGAGGGACGACGCCGACGTTCGCCGCAGGAACGGGCGACTAAGAGCTGCGCTCTATAAATGAGTTCCAAGGTCTGATTCGCGAAGACGCGGAAAAGAAAACAAACATCGTGTTTACTACAGTTAACTTGTCAAATACTTGTGAAATATAGTGTCAAAGAAGACGACACAAAATGCACCATGTAGGGGTTAAACCAAAATTTTAGCTTCGCTCTTGTTCGTTTTGCCAAATGCAATACCATTACAAATAACAAGCTACGCTGAATCAGTACATCTGAGAACGCGCTGTGAAACTCTGCCGACCCATTTGGCGCAGCAAAACATGCGCCGAAGATCCGCCCCTGTGGCCATTTCCTTTGTTGCACCGGAAAGATTTTCGCGAGTAAATTGCGCCACTTCATCGAGTCTACCGTTGCGTGTAGGCAATGAATTAAATAAGTCTCTCGTCCGCAGCCGCTAAAACAACCTGCTTGCAACCGAACATTAATTAACAACCCCGGATGAAAAAACTGAGTGCCCTTCCAATCTGTGAAGAAGGATGACCAGCGAAGCTGTGTATGTGGATCCCTTAATGGCGAACTACACCTCCGCCGCGGGTTGGCCCGGCATTGTACTATCTTCGGGAACGGCCCACGTATGGGGAATGCTTCACGCCTGCTTCACCTCCGCCGCGGGTTAGCCCGGCTTTGCACAATCTTCGGGTTCGGCTCACGTACGGGGAGTGCTTCACGCCTGCTTCACCTCTGCCGCGGGTTAGCCCGGCATTGCACTATCTTCGGGACAGCCCCACGTATGGGGAGTGCTTCACGCCTGCTTCACCTCCGCTGCGGGTTAGCCCGGCATTGCGCAATCTTCGGGATCGGCCCACGTACGGGGAGTGCTTCACGCCTGCTTCACCTCTGCCGCGGGTTAGCCCGGCATTGCACTATCTTCGGGACAGCTCCACGTATGGGGAGTGCTTCACCTCCGCCGCGGGTTAGCCCGGCATTGCACAATCTTGGGGTTCGGCTCACGTACGGGGAGTGCTTCACGCCTGCTTCACCTCTGCCGCGGGTTAGCCCGGCATTGCACTATCTTCGGGACAGCTCCACGTATGGGGAGTGCTTCACGCCTGCTTCACCTCCGCTGCGGGTTAGCCCGGCATTGCGCAATCTTCGGGATCGGCCCACGTACGGGGAGTGCTTCACGCCTGCTTCACCTCTGCCGCGGGTTAGCCCGGCATTGCACTATCTTCGGGACAGCTCCACGTATGGGGAGTGCTTCACGCCTGCTTCACCTCCGCCGCGGGTTAGCCCGGCATTGCACTATCTTCGGGACAGCTCCACGTATGGGGAGTGCTTCACGCCTGCTTCACCTCCGCCGCGGGTTAGCCCGGCATTGCACAATCTTCGGGATCGGCCCACGTATGGGGAGTGCTTCACGCCTGCTTCACCTCTGCCGCGGGTCAGCCCGGCATTGCACTATCTTCGGGACAGCTCCACGTATGGGGAGTGCTTCACGCCTGCTTCACCTCTGCCGCGGGTTAGCCCGGCATTGCACTATCTTCGGGACAGCTCCACGTATGGGGAGTGCTTCACGCCTGCTTCACCTCCGCCGCGGGTTAGCCCGGCATTGCACAATCTTCGGGATCGGCCCACGTATGGGGAGTGCTTCACGCCTGCTTCACCTCTGCCGCGGGTTAGCCCGGCATTGCACTATCTTCGGGACAGCCCCACGTATGGGGAGTGCTTCACGCCTGCTTCACCTCTGCCGCGGGTTAGCCCGGCATTGCACTATCTTCGGGACAGCTCCACGTATGGGGAGTGCTTCACGCCTGCTTCACCTCCGCCGCGGGTTAGCCCGGCATTGCACAATCTTCGGGGCATTGCACAATCTTCGGGATCGGCCCACGTATGGGGAGTGCTTCACGCCTGCTTCACCTCTGCCGCAGGTCGGCCCGGTATTGTACTATCTTCGGTATCGGCCCATGCATGAGGAGTTTTGTGTCTACACACAGACACGATCCTGGGGGAACTAGCCCTTAACAGCTTCGCTGTAATTCGCTGCAAAATTGGTTACGTCTTCATGTTTCTTAATTAATAAATTAGTTAATGACAACGACGAACGCGGGAGCAGTGGCACGAGCGCGTTCGCGCGGTAGCGCCGAGGGGCGCCAACGAGACAGCTGTGAAAGACGACGACGCTGGAGCCAATCTTGATGACGATAGTTTTGCGTCTACACATGGACACGATCCTGGCGAAACTAGCCCTCAAGAGCTACGCTGCAAAAAAAGAAAAAGAAAGAAGAAAAAAAATAAAGAATAATTTATAAAACGAAGCACTCTTGTAGTGCCATTATCGATGGAAAAGCCGAAGACGTTAGTGTTCAGTGTAATAATTATCCACCGTTAAAAGACCGCATCTGTCGGGTAAATGCGCTACGAGTAAGCACCTCTCCTGCATTGAAGTTCTGTTCGAGTTGGTTCTCTCTACATTTCCCAACAAGCCTGTGTAACAGCGCAAACTAACTCTCGACGGTCTCCAGAGAAAGTGCACCGTATACGCAACCTTCTATAGTGCACACGCAAGCGATAGCACGAATGCCGCACCTTCCCCAGACGACAACTTCGTGCATGTCTGCCCAAACGCAACCAACCCGAGACCACGCACACCCACTGCACCGTGACGCCCAAAAGAGAAACAAATACTGCAGACGCTGCAGGCTTCCGAGATCGCAACCTTCAGCGGTAAGCACCGCGAATGCCAGCATTAAAAGCATGCGCTCGGAAGGCGCGAACGCGAGCCGCGTCAGCGTTGATTTCTCTCTCTCTCTTTTTTTTTTTTTTTTGCTTGCGCCGCACGCCAGTTGGTGGGTAAATATTAGTTTCCTTTCTCGAACTTCCTTCCCTCCACGGTTTCCTCTGAATCAATAACAAAAAAAAATGAAATTTAAAGCAGGCGCGAGGCTGCTATATATAAGATTTCTTCGCGGCGTTCCCGAGACGATCGCTCTCCTCTCCAGCCTTTGCCGATTTACTCTCTCTTTTGCAATAACACTCCATCTTTATACTTCCTTTTCCTTCGCGCTGCAGCCGCGCGGCGGGAGACCTGCACGAACCGCCAGACGTCAGGCTGGCCGCCGTCGCAATCGTCTCCAGTGGCCCGTTTCTCTATCTCGGAAATTGCGTCTCGGACGTCTGTCGATGACGCCCTCGGGGAGTGTGTATACGTGATCCGCGACGCGCTTGCATGCAGCGTCGAAGACAGCACACGTCGCGGCTTCGGCACGGCCAGGCGATAGCAGCAGCGTGGGGCCGCGCTAATGCGTGGTTATCACGCTTGTCCCGCTAGCCATTCGTCTTCGCTGCAGCACGCGTAATCAGCGAGAGCATGCGCTGTGCTAGCCTGTCAGTTGCCGGAGTTCCTTCCGAGTGAGCCTCATTTCACGGGAGAGGATCTATTCTATGGAGGATCGCCAGTCATTCAGAGTTATCCCGCGACGCGCGTCGGTGTTGCTTGGAGGTGCTCCGGAGAACGGTGGGACTAAAGCCCCTCCATACACGTCGGTGGCGGCGGTGGCGCGTGGATGGAGGGGCTTTAGGTGGGACGAACGCGCCGGTGCAGTGTTCTAGCTGGGCCGCTATCCTGTACACGTTCGAAAAGCCGACGTTCGATTTCGCCTCGCGCGATTGTCCAGGCCGCGCCGATATCGCGGCTTAGGCCAATCTAGTCCAATCGCATGAGGTGAAATCGAACGTCGGCTTTTCGAACATGTACAAGATAGCGGCCCTGATCGATCTCGTCATTTTCTGACAATACCTTCGCTTTCACGTGAGCAGCGCGATGCGTCATTGTGGTGGCGGGTATTCGTTCGACGTCCGGATGCTTCTGCTGCCGGTCGGTCCCCTGGAATGCCTCCGACAGCCACACGACGCGCAAGCAACGCAGGCGGTAGTCCCGCTGGGCAGTTAGATTCATTACGTCCGTTTCCGCAGCTGTGGCGCTAGTCGCCGCGCACTTGAAAGCAATCGTTCAAGAAAACAGTCTGCATACTGTTAGGAATGGCCGGACGGGGTGGCAACGTGCCAGCTATTTCAGCCCGCTGCACGTGTTCCCAACCAACCGGACGGGGCGCACTTCAGAGAACTGCGAATAACCGGCAGCCACGTGGCACGGGGACAGCTCAGGAATGCATGTGCTACCCGCCAGCGCCACCCTTGACGGAGCAGAGTTCTACGAAGCCCTCTGACTTCGGCTCCGGACCTTTACACCTGTGTTTGTGCGCAACACGAGTATGTGAGCCCGCCTCCTCCAAAAGGGCGGGTCATCTTCGATGACGTCGAACGATGACGTCGAACGATGACGTCGAACGATGACGTCGAACGATGACTGGACGAACGTTTCCGTTCGCTTGGAATCAAGGGGGGGACAAGTGCTTATAAGCAGCGGTTGTCGGCTGCGTGAGTGTGCTCGTTGTCATGCTCGAGATGTACTAGTGAGCTGTGTGCTCGTTGTCGTGCGAGAAATGTACTCGTGAGCTGTGTGCTCGTAAGCTGTTTGCTGTATGCGTCGTCTTGCGGGCTCCATTTGGGAGTCACGCTAGACTGCCAATGTATCTTGTTCAAAATGTTAATATGTAAATAAATCCTGCTCGCCTACTCCTGTCGCCCCAAGGTCCTCCCAAATTCATCCCTACAGCTACGACTGCCAACTCTAATAATACTACTGCGTGGTCTATACGGTAGTGCTCTTTCAAGGTCGGCTAAATGAGCACGGCGACAAGCGCCTGATACAGTAGTATATATATAACGGCTTACACTGAAGTCGTTACTACCATGTGCGAGTTATATAAACATAACCTGCGTATGGTACAAAGGAAGCCGGTGCTGAAAACAAACGAATACGATTGGAAATGTTATTGACTGACGGGGTTTCGCGCACCAAATCAACGCAACGGATATGACTGACGCCGTAAAGGGGGAGGCGGGGATTATAAGCTGGGCCATTTGGGCATCTACAATGTGCACACGCGCACACAAACACACAAACACACACACACACAGCGGTGCACAAGTGTTTTGAATTCCACTCCCATCGGAATGCGTTCGCAACGGCAGGAAATCATTTCCGCGATCTCCAGCTCAGCAACAGAAAGTCAGGGTTACTGGGCCAAGCTAGCACACTATAATGAAGCTGGTGCAATGTCCGTGCAGATCGCCATCGGCCAGCCGCATGCGAAAAAGAAAATTAATGCGTCTTGGAACTTGTTTTTAAACCAATAGCATGCTAATTCTCAGTAAAGTCGGCTGTCACAGGAATCTTGAACATTGGTTGCGACACTAGCTGTTATATTATAGAACAGTTACGGAATACGGAACTCTAAATTCGCTCATGTGAGCGTAATACAGAAGCTGGATGTGAGCAAAATTTTATTGATGCTGCAATGCACGTGCTCGCAGCACAGCTGAAAAAAAGCAAGTGTCGTCCTGCACACTTGCTTGTAAGCAGGACGACATGCGAACCGCGAGTGATTTGCAACTAACAGAATACGCTTCTTCCCGTAATAAGTGAATGCAAAGACTGTTACGTTAAGGGCTCCGGGTCGCATGAAATCCGGCGTCGGGAACCCGCGTCCAGCGTGGACCGTCGTTTCGGCAAAAATCATTCCGAACGACGCATACCTAACCACGCAGGCCCTCCGTGTAGCGCAAGGAAGTTACTGAACTAATTGAATCTCTCAAAGTAAAATACGTCACAAAAATCGTAAAGTACGACTTACATACAACGCACAAACATGACAGCGTCGGTTTGTAATTTGAACGTACAAGAATATATATTTATGTTACGCGGAAACTCAAACCCCTTTCCTAATGTTTCTACCATGCGTAGACCGGCCCCGGTGTACTAGATTTGCGCGCGCCTGCGGGCGCAAATCTCGGAGGTCACGGAGCGGCGTGCGTGGTTCCTTGCAACACCTCCAGATGGCGCTCCCACATAGCGTTTTCATGCAAGGGCCGCGTTTCTACCAGAAAGCTCGCCTTCGTGCACAGAGTTCGCCGTCAGCGTTTTCCCGTAAACATTACGGTTACATAAGCTGCAGCTGCCGGGAAGCGTGAGAAGCAGTCAGGGACCTTTGAATGCTATCGCGTTCCACTCTTAAAGGCGAAGCTTAAGCGTCCTACAACTTTTTTTTTCGATTTGTCAGGTCTTCAAACCGAGAGCCCGGCAGCTCTGAGAAGCTGAACAAGCATTGCATGCGTCGCGACACGGAGATGTCCTTGCGGGCGCCTAAAAGCGCGCAATCAAACTGTACACGCACGCAGAACACACCACTGAAGAAGCCATGTTTACAATACAACGACAGGAGCGGTGTGCTCGCGGACGAAAAAGTGAAATACGCCTGGTCCCGCAAACTCGGAGGTGGGGTAACACAGAGGTCGTCGCAAATATATTGAATGCACGAAAGCCTACCGCAGGGCTGAGATTCCGCTAAGAATATTAAACATACGTGAAATCCGCCTAAATGCTGCTAATAAAGCTTTCACAAAAAAATAAGTGATATATGTGTTGCTTCTTAAATCGCGCCTTCATCGAATTATTAGGGTATACACAAGCCGTTAACGCTAAAAACGTATCCGAGACTTAAGAAAGGTCTAAGTAAATTAAAAATTGCCTTTCTTTAACGTAGATCCCAGATGCATAGTAAAGCGGTATCGAAAGAAAAAGAAAAGCAGAGGGTTACTCAAAAGAATGTCTTAAATGTCCCCTGCAGCATTTTGTACAGTCATGTGGCGCCATATGTTGGGTGGAAATTGGCACACTTTACCGTCTCGATGCCGTCGCTCTAGGCCTAGCGGCGTCAAAACAAACAACCCATTTGAATAATAAGGATAAAATAGCGCTTATATTTTGTCCTGAGCGCGAGATGACATTAAGCGATGACTGGTTTTATCATTTGTTTCTTGCTGTCGCGACGGAATACAACACGGGCGAATTAATACCGAAAGGGGCAGTCTGGGAACTGACATGTTACGCAGACACGGTAACCAACGAGAGACGTCCGATAAACTTATCGGAACCCAGTAAACACCGCGGATGCGCTGTCATGACAGCTGGTATCGCTAAGACGGGCCGATAAGAGTTTTGGTGTTCCCCTTATCAGTGGCGTAGCCAGGGGGTTGCGCGCCGAGCACGTACCCTGCCCCCCCCCCCCCCCCACGAAATTCCTGCGTTAGCATACGGCCTGCTCCCCTGCCACCCCAACCCCCCGAAAAAAATTTGGCTGCGCCACTGTCCCGTATTCGGCGTAGACGAGTTCGCTCCCGGCTCTGCTCGCAGAGTTGCTGATTGAAAGCTGTCTGCTCCTCAGGAGTACGTATGACGCGTGGCCTACCCATTTAGCAACCGGAGAGA
This sequence comes from Dermacentor andersoni, assembly GCF_023375885.2. Lineage (NCBI taxonomy): Eukaryota > Metazoa > Arthropoda > Arachnida > Ixodida > Ixodidae > Dermacentor > Dermacentor andersoni. Next base: position 23,833,708 of record NC_092817.1, read on the forward strand.
GAGAGAGAGAGTAAAACATCTTTATTATTAATATTTGAACGGCGAGAGCAGTGTGGGAGGAACCCTCAGTCCAGGGTCCCTAAGATGATTCCGGCGATGTTTCGAGCCCGTTGTATCACAGCTCGGAGGACCTCGGGAGGTCCGTCGCGGAGGGCATCGTCCCACAGCTCTTTGTTGCGTAGGGGGTAAAGGAGAGTTGGCAAGGGAGGAAAGAGGTTTGCAGCGCACTCAATCGTGACGTGGAAAATTGTGCGCGAGCTGCCGCAGCCAGGGCAACGATCTGCATAACAGTGTGGGTAGAATTTATTGAGAGAGACAAGATTTGGAAAAGTTGCGGTTTGTAACTGGCGTAATGCGACTGCTTCCTCTCACGAGAAGGACGGCGGTGGTGCGGCGCGGGTGCGATGAATGTGTGTATAATGACGTAGGATGTCTTTATAACGGAGCAAGGGATCCCCCCACCCTGAACCAGTGGCCTCACCATGCCGAGTCGCCCGGAGGGAAATTTCTCGGGCAACCACATGTGCGCGTTCGTTAACCGGCAGCGAGGTATGACCAGGGGTCCTAAGTAAGTGGATGCGGCGAGGTGTGGTTGGTGCATTTTGCGGGATTTGTTTGAAAATTTGGTGCGCCGCTCTCGGGATGCCATGTCCTAATAGGAACGCCCAGCATGCCTGTTGCGAGTACGTCAATATATACACTTCCTCAGGAACACGGATGGCGTATCGAATTGCAAGAGCAACACCGAGAATTTCTCCGCAAGCGGCATTTGTTCCGCGCATTGCAGCAGAGTCTCTCAGGGATTCGGTGCCATCCAAAACTATCGAGGTATAGCCCTCTTGAGTGCGCGATGTGTCCGTGTATAAAGTATGTGTTTCCGGGATGTTTGCCAGCATGCGGCCAAGGTATCGTACACGGGCTTTGCGCCGTCCTTTGTCATGCTCGGGGTGCATATTACGTGGCAATGGATGAATACTTAGTTCTTGGCGTATCGCTGACGACAAGATCGTTGGACGGGTTTCGGACTCAAGGGGTGGGACAGAGTATCCTAGCCGTGTGAGAAGATGGCGGCCAGTAGGAGTGAGTAGGAGGCGCTGGCGCTGGCTGACCCAATGTGCCTCTAGCAGCTCGCCTAGTGTGTTATGTGTCCCTAAGTTAAGGAGACGGCGTGTGGAAATATAGTTCGGGAGGCCATGGGCCAGCTTCGTCGCTTTCGGAATCATTGCGTCTATGCGAAGTTGTTGCACTTGGCTCAACCGCTGAAATGGGAGATGGTATGCAAGCCGGCTGATCATGCATGCCTCCACCAAGCGCAGCAGGTCCTCTTCTCGAAGGCCCGAGCGCCTGTTGGAGACCCTCCGGATCATGGCCAGGATTTGCTCAATCTGTCTGGATAGAAGGGCAACAGTATAGTTAGACCTGCCATCCGCTTGGACGTGTAGGCCGAGGATGTGAGCACGATTAACCTATGGTATGGGTATGCCATCCACGTGCACAGTGATAGGGGGAGTAGAGGAACGGCTACGAGGGCGAATGATTGTGAGCTCCGACTTTTCCAGAGCACATCTCAAGCCGCATTTTCTCGCGTACTCGGAAACTGTGTCGACTGCGAAACTGCTGCGCGCGCGCTCGGCTGCGACAGAGAGCAACGACGTCACTACTGGCGCAACCAATCGCGCGCCCCTTTCTCTCACTTTTTATTTTTCTCGCGCATGCGCATAGAGTTGCGCTGGAGTTTTCGGAGTACAGGTGACAGACGGATGGACGAATCGGCTAGCCATATACAGCTTCGCTATAAAACATTCAGCAGCGACAGTTAAAACGGCTTACGTGTGGGGATGCGAACGTATTATAAGCCCCTTCGAAGTTTTTTTTTTCTTTTTTTTCGCGCGTTCCTTGGCCGCGCGAGCTCTCGCTTTCAACATCACCGCTAATTATCGTCACTAAATGCAAAGTCACCGAGCCGTATCCCTACAAGTTGTTGTGCATGTACAAAACCGCAGTTCTGGTAAATAATAACGGACTGTCCTTGTCCAAACTAAACTAGTCCTTACCAGCTTACGATACCCGACATTCTGTCCAATGGTGCCAACTTTTCTGTCGCACTACATATCGCCAACAATCTCCATCCTATATTTTACCTAGGTACTACCTTAACATTCTTAACGCAAATAACATGTCTGTTGAAGAAATCCCAAAGGGCAAGCTGATTAACCACCTTATATATGTTTGAATGTTTAGTAATTATTTCTCCGACCTGTTTCTAGCTAATCAGTGTTGCAAATGTCACCTCCTTATTTATCTATAGAAAGGCTTGTATTAATGGCCTGCAGGCACTAGTATGTTTCAGTAGAAGTGTCTATGTGGCATAAGCGCTTTACATCGCATCTACTTTGCTGATTTTTTTTTTCGATGAAAGCAAGTCGGTTTCTGTGAATCCTAAATCGTTTTCTAAAGCAATCGTTGCAGTTGCTGTACTCCATTCTTGTGTGCACAATGTATCTGCCTGCATGACGTTTGACCTACGGGCGCAGGGCGTTTATCAAGCTGCAGAAAGCAGCTTTTTTGCTCGACGTCCGCTCTTTGTCATGTTCAAACTGTACCACAAAGAGAAATGAACTTGTATTGTACTAGAAAAGAGCACAGAAAGCTTCGCTTACAACGATTTCCACAGTAGGTGGGATCCGCATATTTTTTGTTTGCTTTTTACATTGTTTTTCTTGCTTCTTATGCGGGATGTGATGGTATCAGCATATGGAGAAGTTGAATTATGTAGAAAACTCAAACTTGATCAACCTGGGTGAATCGCGTGGCAGACGAGCGTTCAGCCGGGAAACTTATTTCTCAGTTTATACAGCGCCACAAGATATCGCGTACGTTGCTCCATGCATGGGATCTCGGACGCCCGTGTCTGCTTAGGTGCGAGGCGCACCGTGTTCGCTATAGAAGTCGCAGCGGTGCTACACGTGAGGCGGCTGAGCAGGAAAGTGCAACAGGATCGCTGACTATAGGCAAACTGACGCACGACATACTCAGTAAACTGAACAGAGCACACCGCAGCAGCCCGGCTGCTCAATTTTAAGCACACGACAATGTTTACACGGGTCATGCGCCAGAGCAAGCAGTGTATATGCTTCTGAAAGCATGCGTAAAACATTACCTGAGCGGAAACAGCTCAAAATAACAGGAAGTGAGAAAGGCATAGACATAATCGCTGTTGTCTGCCTATTTTTTTCGTGATTTGTATTTTGATTTAGAAATACTGCGAGCCCAAACAGGAGGGGCTTCGTGCAAAATGCAATAGGGTGCGAATATCGCAAGAAATCAATGAACAAAGGAAACAACACATTTCATATAAAAGTTAAAAATCGTGGGACGGAAATCTTTGGACGGAAATCATTTAACAGTTTCATCACATCCTGTTATATTGCACCGTTTCCGCTGAAGTCATGAACCAACCAGCCCAAACGCGTAAATTTTTGTAAGGCATTGCGCTGCTCAAGTGAAACGCTGCGTAATAAAAGATTAAATGAGCCCAAAAATTTTTCATAACCATGAATACAAGAAAAATTGTTGGCTGAAAACCCCCGTAGTCGTCTTTCTGCTATACAATGAGAAAACTGTTTTATGGAAGAAAAAAAGGAACCATACCCGGAAAATTTCATACCGCTAGAAAATGTTAGGAATGCACGGTTTGTCGCATACGGGGTTCGTGAAGTAATGGAACTGGGTCTGGTAAAAAGAATTTATTGATCCGATTGATACATATTAATAAAATTCTACAAAATAGTCTCCTTGGGCGTTGATACACCGCTGCCACCGCGATTCCCACGCTGTAAAGGCTCCTTGGAAGTCAGCTACCGGAACCTCTTTCAGAGACTCTGTGACAGCCCGTTGGATGGCGGGAACATCGCCGAAACGGTGACCTTTCAGGCTTCTCTTGAGCTTTGGGAACAGGAAGACGCCTGCCGGGCTCACATCGGCGCTGTAAGGTGACTGCGGCAAGGCTGCAAACCCTATCCGGGCCAGGTAGGCGGTCACAACGAAAGCAGTGTGGGCTGGAGCGTTGTCGTGGTGGAGCTTCCAGCGATCGGCAATCTCCGATCGTTTCCGTTTGACGGCTCTGTGAAGGAGCTCAAGGGCTTCTTTGTAGAACACGGCGTTGACGGTTTGTCCCGAAGGTACAAGTTCCTTGTAGACCACCCCACGCTTGTCAAAAAAAGACAATGAACATTGTCTTTGCCTTGGAGTTCGACATTCTGGCTTTCCTGGGGCGCGGGGAGTTCGCGGTGTGCCACTCCGAACTTTGGCGCTTGGTTTCGGGGTCGTACTGGAACCGCCATGATTCGTCACCTGTTACTACGCAGTCTAAAAAGTCCCGTTCACTTTCTAACTGCACCAATATCTCACGGAAACGTCAACTGGTCGTTCTTGTTCATCGCTCGACACTTTTGGCACCGATTTCGAACAAACGTTCCGCATGCTCAAATTCTCAGAAATTATTTTGTGAACCATTGTTCTGCAGATGTTGAGGTCTTCGGCGACTTATCTTATATTCAAACGACGGTTGGAGTGCAGGAGATTTCTTAATTTGGTCACATTTTCGTCCAAACCACTCGCTGAAGGGCGTCCAGATCGCTCCATGTCTTCAACGGTCTCCCGTCTGTTATTGAACCCACTAAACCAAAGGAAAACCTGGGTCTTTGATAAGGCGGCATCTTCGTAAGCCTCCTTAATCAAGGCACGCGTCTCAGAAGCGATCTTGCCCAGAATTTAATTGCGCACCGCTGCTCCAGCGAACGTTTCTGCCGTGACAAAAAACTCGAAAGCAGCTTTTGCGCCACTTCAGATGCTCAGTGCGTCATAGCTCGGACGCGAGAGCCGCCCGGCGAGTTACTTAGCTTAGAACCCCCACCACAAATCCCGCCTCTCGGGAGCACGCTACTGGCGACTGCAGCGCCGCGCGGCAGGCAGTCTCATTACTATATACGGACAAGCCCTGTAAAGCCATGCGTCATCGTCACCACCTCCATCATCAGCCTATTTTACGTCCACTGCAGGACGAAGGCCTCTCCCTCCGACGTTCATTTACCCCTGTCCTGCGCCAACCGATTCCAACTAGCGCCCGCGAATTTTTCTAATTTCATCCATACATTCCCCCACCTAGTCTTCTGCCGTACTCGACTGCGCTTCCCTTCTCTTGGTACCCATTCTGTAACCCTAATGGTCCAACGGTTATCCAACCTGCGCATTATACGACCTGCCAATTGTTCCATTTTTTTCTCTTAATGTCGATTATATTAGCGGCTATACCCGTTTGCTCTCTGATCCAAACCGCTCTCTCTCTTTGCCTCTTAAAGTTATACTTAGCATAAGATTAAGCATCTGTCTTGCCCACGTTTCCTTTAACGCCGCGAGCTCGGTACTTCCCAGTCACGAACGGCTTGCGCGTTATCAGTGTGACACAGCATTCTCGATAGGAAAGTGCAGCGAGCGCAGCGTTTTCGCGAAAGGAAACGCAAGCAAGACAGATGGCGATTATTGTGTGGCAAATATACACCCCAAAGGATGTACATTTAAGAGTACTAATCGCAGATCGCTTTCAAGATAGGGCCCGGGCGGCCACGCACGGCCCCCGCCATACGCAGCCGGAGTAGAAGACTGCATAGTTGATTCGAGGCTCCGGTCGGACGCCCTCACATACCGCTTCGCGAGGACCCTGCCCGCCGAGCTTGTTGCTCGTTCAGCCTGTCGCGTAGCGCACTGCTACCCCTCAAGCCTCGCACCGGCGCAGGAATGTGCTCCGCTTTGTCCTCGTCCGCCGGGGACCGCTCTATCAACGGATTCGATCGCGCGGGCCCGCTCTGCCGTGACGACCCTGATCTCTACACACGGCAGCGGGTGCGCAGACTACAGGCTCTGCCGGCGGATCGCCCGCTCTCGCCGCCGCTCCCGTTGTCGTGTGCGCTGCGCGTACACGGGCGCAAGCCGCAGCTTGCGACTGCGCGCACGTACGCCGCCGCGGTGCCCTTTATAGCAGCGAGTGCTCCCCTTTCATTGTTGCGTCGGTGCGCTAAGCAGGCGCGCCGCGGAGGAACCTGTACTGAGACTTCGACACTGTAAGCACGTTTGTTTGCGCGGCTGCTTATTCATGAGAAAGCACTGTACGCCCCATAGCGCGAAAATCCGTTGTAGTCGGCGACGTGGCCGAATGGTGGTACCAATATGTCCGACGGCACAAAGAGTGAAAACACGAGAAAAAATGCTCGGATCGCACGGAGGTTCCTGTAAACAATGTAACTTAATGCCTTTGAAAATAAAATTTGGCAATTTTCGGTCTGGGCAGGAATCGAACCGGGGCGTTGGGCGAGCGAGACGACTACGCTTCCCCGACACCACGGCAGCTGAACGGTCCTTCGAGTTTTGAGCTCCTCGTTGAGACTGTTGCAGAGTCGAGCGCCGTCCAGATGGCGGTAGGTATGAACGAATGAGGTTTTATTACTAACAGACAAGATACTGTACAAGGGAATAATATTCAGGAGGAGGTCCCGAGGTCAAAGACTGTAATGGGACCTCCTGTACAGCGTATAAAGAAAAATATAAACAACAGTTGCAACAAATAGTGTAAAATATTTAAAAAAGAAACAGCAAACTTAGTATTGGTTTAGCAGTACTACTACAAATCTGCTGCAGACATGTTAGTAAAGAATTATAATAATTACTATTACATTGGACTAGTTACAGAACTATAACGCCATTATGAAAGTAAATGGATAATGAGACATAACCAAATGAACTTTTATTTGTGTCGCGTAAACAAATGTACATTTGGAAGGGAGAAAAGGAAGAAAAAAAACTTAACTAAGTGGTTGCAGATGATAAAATGTGGTTTTTTTGTTGTCGTTTAAACTGAAACGATTTACATGACTTAATAGTAGGGGGTAGTGTGTTCCAGAAGGAAACGGACGAAGAGTGGATACTCTGCTTACCATAATTAGTGCGTACCTTGAGAAGAATAAAGTTATTGTTTAGTGCAAATCGCGTAAGATTATTATTCATTAGACAAGATTGACGTATCAAACTGTTGCGGTGAGCGTTATCTAGTTTTTGGTATAAAAACGTACCAAGACTAAAGTTAAGAAGTTCATCCACAGCAAGAATACTATAGTTATGTAATACCTGCTTGGAATTGGAATGGTTAGGACTAAATATAATTATTCTAACACCCTGGTTTTGTAATACTTGTAATGATTGTAAGTGGGTACGATACGTATTGCCCCAGCATGTAATGCAATATGTTATATGTGAATGGGTAAATGAGTAGTATCGAGTAGTGCTTCCTGGTTAAATACATACCGAGCTTTTAAAAGTGTCCTTATTCCATATGTTGCCCTCTGCCTAACCTTGGCTATGTGTTGATGAAATTTAAGGTTAGAATCAAGTTCTACACCCAAGTAGTTACAGGAAGTACTACGCGCGATAAGATTATTACCAAGGTAGGGCGAAGGAATGAATGCGGATGAGCGTTGGTGGGACGTGAATAAAACAAATTTAGTTTTAGACGAGTTTATATTGAGCTGGTTAATATATTACACCAATTCAACACGTTGTTTAAGTCGGCATTAAGTTTAGAAACTAGGTTCCCTACACAAATGTCAGAGTTGAAGATAGTTGTGTCATCTGCATAAAGAATGCAGTTAGAAGAAAGCAGGCAATTAGGCAGGTCGTTAACGTTTAACGTTAACGTTAAACGAGGCGGTAGCCTCGTTTCCAACACCGACCGACAAGAAAGGTGTTCGACGCTTCCTGGGCCTTCGCGCATACTACCGGCGTTTCAACGAAAATTTTTCGAAGATGGCGGAGCCGCTGACTCGCCTCACGAGGGACGATGTATCGTTCGTCTGGTCCTCAGAGCAAGAGACTGCTTTCACCGAGCTTCGACAGCGTCTGGTGTCAGCACCAGTTTTGGCCCACTTTGACGAGGAGGCGGACACGGAAGTTCATACAGACGCCAGTAACGTTGGTCTTGGTGCGGTCCTTGTACAACGGCAGGAAGGTATTGAAAGAGTGATCGACTACGCAAGTCGCACACTATCGCGTGCAGAGACCAACTACACCACCACGGAGAAAGAGTGTCTTGCCGTCGTATGGGCGCTGGCCAAACTTCGACCTTACTTTTACGGCCGCCCATTCAAAGTTGTAACTGATCACCACTCGTTATGCTGGCTTGCAAATCTCCGGGACCCTTCTGGACTGGTTGTCTACATTTGCAGGATTACGACGTGACCATCGTGCACAAGTCGGGCCGCATACATGAAGACGCTGACGCACTCTCGCGCGCTCCTATCGACACTACCGACCACGACATTGAGGACGACGGCGCTTTCCTTGGGGCCGTAAGCGTTACTGATTTGTCCACACGGCAGCGCGCAGACGACGCACTACGGCCTATATTCGAACATCTGGAAGGACGAAACCCATCAATGCCCCGGCATATCGCTCGAGGATTGTCGTCTTTTTGTTTACGACATGGAGTCTTATACAAGAAGAACTCCACTGCCAACAAGACCTACCTTTTGGTCGTTCGAGCAAACCTCCGTGCCGAAGTTTTGTTCGCCTGTCATGACGAGCCTCCGTCTGGCCATTTGGGTTTTACGCGAACGCTTGATAGAGTGCGCAAATCCTACTACTGGCTGAGACTTGCCGAGTGTGTTAAGCGGTACGTCCAAGCCTGCCGTGAATGCCAGCGCCGAAAGTCGCCAGCTGTGAAGCCTGCGGGATTGCTGAATCCGATTGACCCACCTGGCAAACCTTTCGACCAGGTCGGCATGGATCGTCTGGGCCCGCTTCCACTGTCATCTTCTGGCAACAGGTGGATAATCGTCGCCACAGACTATTTAACGCCATATGCTGAGACAAAGGCGCTACCTCGAGGCACAGCTTCCGAGGTTGCCCAGTTTTTCATACAGAGCATCGTCCTACGGCATGGCGCCCCATCGCACGTCATCACAGACCGAGGCAAAGCCTTTACAGCACAGCTCATTGAAGACGTTTTTAAACTCAGCTGCACGACCCATCGAAGGACAACTGCCTATCATCCGCAGACAAACGGCTTGACCGAACGAACGAACAAAACGATGACTGACATGCTGTCTATGTACGTAGACGTACAGCACAAGACGTGAGACGAGATACTTACTCCCTTACGTAACGTTTGCCTATAATACTGCTACGCAAGAAACAACACGTTTCACGCCGTTTTACCTCGTTTACGGCCGTGAAGTGCAGACTATGTTAGAAGCAATGCTGCCGCGCGACAACATCGATCATCTCGACCTGGCCCAAGAAGCCGAACTTTTCGCGCAACGCGCGGAAGAAGCCCGTCAGCTTGCCCGAGTGCACATAAAGCAACAACAGAGCATCGATGCGCACCGTTACAATCTCCGCCATCGACATGTCGAGTTCCAACCTGGTGATCAAGTTTTGGTCTGGACTCCCGTGCGCCGAAAAGGACTATCTGAGAAGCTTTTGAGTCGCTACTTCGGACCTTACAGAGTGTTGCAGCGAATTAGTGACGTGAACAACGAAGTCCTTCCTAACGGAAGTCAGCCTCCCCGACGTCGACAACCGCAACCTGGGATTGTGCACGTTGTGCGGTTGAAACCGTACTATAGCCCCTAATATTCGACGTTTTCAGCTGCTTCGGTTAGTGTTGTGGTTGCTCGTCCATCAGTGCTTTGTGACTATATCGCACACCACAGTGATTGTGACTATAGCCTATGTGTTCGTCCTAGACCATCTCGGCGCTTTCAGGTCAAGCCTATGCATGCTCTCCTTCTCTATTTTTTTTTTAAAGAGGGGGTAATGCCACATGGTGTGGCGCAGCGAGAAACTGAGGAAGAGGAGAACGAGGTTCGTCTCGGCATCGCGCGTCGCCGCTTGCGTTTTCGTAAAGTGCAACCGCCTGTATCTCGATTCAGCTTGTATACTCCAGCAGGGTATACGCGACAATATATTAAAATACAAGAGTGGGCCAAGTATGGATCCCAGAGGTACACCAATGTTTGTTATCATTGATTTAGAAAGAACACCATTAATTATAACTCTTTGTGTTCTATCTTTTTAAGTAGTTTTGTATGAAAGTTGAAGCAGGACTTGCTATTCCGATAGATTCAAGTTTAAAGGATAAAATGCGGTGGTTAATTTTATTAAAGGCTTTAGTTAGATACACGAACACTGATCCAGCATACATGCCCTTATCGATTGCCATCTTTAATTGTTCAGTTAGAGCGATAAGAGTAAGTTCGGTTGAACAGCCCTTGCGGAAGCCGAATTGGAATGGTGAAAGAATACTAAATTTAGATAGATACTTAGTTAGGATCTTTTCTACCAGCCGTTCAATAACATTGCTAAAAAAGGGTAGAATGCATATTGGCCTCTAATTAGTAATCAAGGCACGGACACCCTTTTCAAATACAGGAGTTTTAGTTCTTGTGGAAAGGATCCAGCCTTAAACATTAGGTTATTAATACCTGCGAGAACATCCGAGATTAGGTGCGCAATTAGCTTGATGTGATTCGAATGCATATTATCAAGACGTGCACTTGTTTTTACATTTCTTATAATGTTTTCTATTTCCTGTGATGTAATTTGGAAAAAGATAGAATGAGTGAGGTAGGCGTCGCAATAAATAATTATATTGCGTTGGTATATGCGAATCGCTGCTAAAGAAAAATCCTGCAAAAGCATCAGCAATGTCTTTTCAGATGTTACTCCCTTGTGTCATGCACGCCGTAACAAATACGGCGGCCAGTCGAGCGGTAATTTTGCGTGTATTCGCGGGCTTCTCCCCTTCCCACTCTACCACGTGACGGGCTTCCCACACTTCATCCACGTACTTTTATCCAATTTGACGCTCCTCATTCTAGCGCATTGAAAAAAAAAAAAGAATGCGCGTGAGAAAGATGGCGGTCGACGGGTAATCGCAGTAACATTACAGCGCGACAAATGCTCCCAATGTGTATTTGGATAAGCAAACACGCGCGCGCCGAATGCTTAGAATGCATTCAATGTAGAGTTATTTTCGACACGCTTTTATGCAACGCGCCCTCCATCCTGTCACCCCGGTCGGCTTCGCGTCACCTCGCTGCACACTCGGAGCGGACCAAATGTGACAGATCGTACAAAACTGTCTGCCCCCACCTCTTTTTCTACTGCGCCCCGCATATTGTTTCCTGTGGACCGCCTCACTATACCGACGTCCAGTGACCCACATTGAGTCTTCTCGTGTCGAGCAATTTCAACAGAGCTCGTGCGGAAACTGCTGGAGAGCTACGGTGCATACGTTTGCCGTCATCCGCAAGCCAGCCGGCGGTGAAGGTTCTTTTCACAACCGATGCGGCCTTTCCCAGAGATATCGCGTAGCGTTGCCGAAGCTGCAGGAGACTTGCTGCAGTTACCTACGTGCAAGAATTATTACCGTGCGTCCGCGTCAACCAAGCAAGTAGTGCGCGCGGTATGCACGGAATGAGTTCCTCCGGGGATGACATCATGCTGCGCGTTCTGTGGCGTTGTGCACCAGGAAACGTCATGCTACTGGGCTGACATGCCACACGTTTAGGGGGCGGACACTGGCAGGCAAGCTAAAATGATGAGTGGTTTTAGAACAAAGAAAGAGGGAGCGAGACACTATATAGACTATGCAGCGTCATCGCTTTCATCGCCACACGTTTTCTCCAATGGAAAGATCGCCCCCAAAAGTGTGACGTCACGGCTCCCGAGTTTTCACGCTTTCTGTTACCTACACTATAGGATGTGTTGCGTGAGCATGTCTCATAGTCCTTAATTCAGAGGACAATGCATTAACTACTGTTCGTAGCCAGATCTGGATTGTATTGTTTATTAATGTGACCATAAAACAGCGTACATACCTCCTAATTCGCTGCACAGTAAAGAAGAGAAAGAAAGAGATCAAGAATACAATACATAAGAGTAATCGAATACTCTGTTTAAAAACAGAGGCATCATATAAGAAAAGGTAAGCACTGCAAATCGATGTCTGATAATTGAAGAAAATTCGCCAACGACGGCTATACATGCGTAGAGTGCGGAAATGGCGCAGGAATTGTAAGGCGTATTTTGTTAGCGTGTCATACTATTCATTCAGATGTCAATGAGCACGGTGTAACCCTGGCAAATGCCTTGTGGATAATAAAGGAACGGCAAATGAATCTTTGGTGGAGACTGGTAAAAATACAGCTGGATTACTGGTGGAGCAAAAACACTAAACAAAGAATATATTCTAGAGCACTAAATATCTATCCGGTTCAACGATTTGTTAACACGAACCGCCGATAATAAGGGCCAGTAGTAAGGGGCTAAACAAAAGGTAAAATTAACAAGTCTGGTCGCGCCCAACACCACCCAGATTTAACGGGGGTTTATGATATCCATCCATCCATGCAGTGAGGCAGGCAAAGGACGTCGAATTGGCACGCCAAACGGCCGCTGGACGTCAATTCCTGCCTTACAGGACGCTGCACGCTTTTCGTGACACGGAGTGTAAGGGGCTGACTGGTTCGAACTGCGGCGCTTGACGATAGATTGGGAGCGCGCGCTAGTCGATGACCCACACCGATCCAACAAGGCTGACGACAGTCTCTCCGAGCAGTATACGAGGGTGGAAGTACTTCTAGACGGGCTCGTTAAATTTCCGGTCCGGCCGATTGCCTAACACGTAGCTCCACACGCGCGAACACACAGCACAACGGCTGCGGACCCGGCAGCCCCGCGTCTATCCGTCTGTCCCGAATCATTCACGAGTGTCGAAGCGCGCCAGCGAGCTTCGCGCATCGAGCAGATCGATCCTGCGCACTTTACAACTTCGCAGCAGTCCGTGGAAGCGCGCTAGAATGATGGTGCGTTTCTTCGCTGTATAGAGCGGCAAATCGCCAACTGATGGGCGTGGCAGCCGCACCTCAAAGAAGTGTTCCATTATTCCGTAAATTCCCTTTCTCTTCTTGTGTGCGTTTTTCCAAAGGCTAGGTTCCACCTTTCCACTGGCAAAGGCTGCGCTTACAGCGAGCGCGCAAAACACGCGGGTTCTATTTCTGCTCTAAAGAGAAACCTGCCGAGTGAACATGTTTTGTTTACGAACGAACAACACTGAGTCAATGTTATAGATGCGCGCGCTTTCCGCCGTTTCCCATCACGTGTGATGAAAATTATAGACGCGTACTCTGAAAAAAGGGAAGCGCTGCTTTATATAGGTAGTGACTTGCTATACCTTTGAAACAGCACATTGTATTACATGTGCAGTCGACCATAAATGTTTACGGGAGACAGGACCTTAAAAAAAAAAGAACACACACACAATACGAGTTTAGGTAAAGCCCGGACACATAGCCTCGTAATTGAAGTTTCGATTTGTAGCAGCTTTTGCTCTACAAAGTGATCCATTAAATTAGAAGTGCTATTACTTTAACAGCGCAGAAGCTTACGTTCCTCCTGGAATCCGCGTCCCGCAATATTTTGTCGCCGACTGTACAGTACGCACGCACACAGTCTTTCTGGCTGGCACAATGTCGCAAGACACAATCTTCTGACGTATAAGTGCACCAGACCGAAACGAATGAAGACGGAGTTAATCCTCAACAGAAATGTTCTAAGGCGAAAGCCTTAAGTGCCTCATGGGTCGGAAAATCCGTTTTTGGAAAGATTGGATGCGCTTTGTACACAATCACAAGGAAGAAGACGGGACAGGCGCAAACTAACAACTGAGGTTTATTCGAGGGAAACACGTATATATCAGTTCATGCCAGCGCAGGCACATCAGGGTATCAGCAGCAATCTGTTGTCCAGCGTTATCAAAAAATTGACCGCCCGGCGTTATGACATCAAAATTCAATGGCACCAAAATTGATGGTGCCACCATTGATGGTCAAACCCACAACTGTTGGTGTTAAGGCAAAGTTAATTAAGGCGCTCGAACCGACGACCTTTGGTGGGAGAAAACAAGTAATAGGAAGTAACAACGCATTCAAATGAGAATGTCAAGTAATGTAATGAATGTGCACGATCGCACAAGATTTCGCCTTCTCCCTCTTTAGCGTGCGCTAAAATGGCTGTCAGCTTTCTTTTTCTTCTTTTTTTACTCGCACGCTCACTTCGTATTCGCGTCTTTCTAGCATGAACACGATGCGAGTAATAAGGACACAACGCAGCTTAGATTTCTCATCGGAAAGAGCGCGTATATTGGAATGAAGTTGGAATATAGCACGTATACTAACAGCGGTGACAATATTAAAAAGGTTTATCAAGAAGGTTGAGCGAATCTGTGCGGATTAAAAGTAACAATCTAGACCCTCGAATTGCGTTCACTATGTCTCCAATGTTAAAGTACGGCTGTATTTTTTCTTTCGGACAATATAGGCAGACGAAGTACATTATTGAAAGATGCGGACCTAAAAATTTATTTTGCGGTGAAATTTGAGAAAATGGAACAACCGCCAACGTAAAATAATCTACTCGATCAAATAAAAAAGAAGGGGGGGCGGGGCGGGATAGGTTATAAAGCTTCAGTGATCATTGCTTCCCGCCATTTGTGCCTATTATATGGTGACGTTTGCCTTTTCTTGCATTTATGAAGCCCTATTTCAGATTTCCCTTGACGCAATTTGTGCAATGTGCAGTAAACATTTCCCTTTACTGCAAATCATCTACGACTTGGTCTTGTTAGTCCACCACCACCTTATAAAATAAAATAATGTCTATATACATAACTACCAATCGAGGCAGCCGCAGCTGCAGGTAGGGTAAACAACGCACAACAAGCGGGTATATCAAGCTACACACGATCCATTACGTAAAAAGCTTGCGCGCTTGACACCAAAGAAACACGCGCCTTCGAAACAGTTTTTTTTTCCCCTCGAAGGAGCCGCCCAATCGAAACCCGTCGCTTGAACCATCCTTGTTCACCCCGATTCCATACCCATGTATGCCCTGAGGCATTTACCCTCGCATTAAAAAAAAAAAATTATCGACGCACCGCGACCCAGACAGCTGGTTCTGGGCTCGGGGAGAACGGCTTAATTAGGCGTGAAAGGGCTCGTCGTCCTCTCCATTTCTATCCGCGCCGCGCACCCTGGAAGCGAGGTGCATCAGCGTGTTCGAACAAAGAACGCCCTATACCAGATGGAGCTCAATTGGGAGGAGAAGGAGGAGGGTTGCTGTTGCCTCAGCGAGAGCAGTCAAAAGCGGCGCAAGAGGAAGCGCCGCAGACAATCGGAACGATCCGAAGGTTGCGTTCCGAAGAAAGAGCGGAAGTACGCGCCCGTCGAGACGGAAGCAGTCCGGACGTCGTCGCCAGTGAGCGATGAGGAAACGAAAGTGACGACACAGACACAGGGAGCAGCGATTCGATCTCTCTCGCGCGAGGGTTTCGTTAAACTAGCTTTTGAAATCTGCCAGAATTCGCCAATAGGTTAAAGAACCGCTGTAAAGAATTTCGACTACGGAGCGGGGAAAAAGAAAGCAAGAGAGGGAACAGCAGAACCACAGCATGCACTCACCGTAACCGACACTATCTAAATCTTTCACGTTCTCGTTTGGTGGCTTCCGTAAAAATTGGCCGTTTCGTCGAAGGTGAAGCATTGAAAGCGATAGCGAGGTCTACAGCGTTGCGCTAAAGGCGCCGCAGAACGCCGGCGCATTGATGAACGCCGGCCGCGACGTCACAGGCATCGCACATCGATGGTGCACGGGCGAACGGAATAAATACCACCGGCGTTTGGCAGTGCCCAGTGAAAGGATCAGATGGATTTGCCTTGACGCTTATAGTGTTCGTTCCACTTAAACCAACGTATGCACCACTGTGTGGTATATATGCACAAAACTGCTCAGCAGGAACGCTAATGTGTGTGCGCACAAAGCTCAAGCCAGCAGCCGGAACGCTGTCCTGGATACGGCAGAGCCGATTGAGCTGAGCGTGACGGTGCGTCCACTTGGCTTCGTCGCTTTGCAGCCAAGCGCACTGCACGTTTTGGGAGTCCTAGCCCTCGATGCGCAGGCCGCTAATGCGCCGTTGATAGCAGGACAACAGCGACAACGGCGCGAATGCGCCTAGAGCGTCCGTATAAATTGTTATCGCAAAAATATAGATTCATTGTATAAGCTGTCTACAGACGCTCTATAGACTACTTCGCCCGCCATCGGGTACCTATGTAACATCCGCTGCTCATACGTCTGTGCAGGCACTCAAACTAACAAGCGGATAAAAATTTGTCTACAGGCTTTAAAGACGCCTCCTATATACGGATGCGCTCGTGATTACTTTTCCGTTTCCTCGTAGGCAAACGAAGAAAAGTAATGCAACAAGAGAACTGGCTGTTGCTACTCTGCCATATCTGAATGCAAGAAGCTGCGTCCTCCATCTCTCTGCGTTTCAGCTTTGAGGCTCCATGAGCTCGCTTCCTGCGCGTTCTGAAACTTGACCCTACACCGCGCTGGTCGAGAAGGAACCCACCCGCAGGATGTCCTGGCTGCGCGATAACTTAAATGAGCCGATCAGGCATTCTTCTCTCGCCGTTGCTCCACTTTGTAGATTGTAAGCGTGAAGCTGCACCAGTAGCAACGGAAGCCCTCACTATTTTGTCGCTCTGCCCTTTCACTTTAAATCAATCCATCACGCGTCCACGCTACCACGACACATTCCATGTGACAAAGAGAAAAAGGAATAGCGGACAACCTGATGCAATAGAATAAACCTTCTCGAGACTTATTTCCTTCGCATAAACTCCACATAGCAGCTAAACTCGCCCTAAACATGCCAATATTCGGTTAGAGGCCAAGTGGAACAAATTTTTGGAGCACGTAAAAAGACTAGTTTCTCATAATGTACATATAAGCAACCCCCGTGCACAATTTTAAACGTTCGAAGAACGAGTGGATGAGTCATAAAAAAACTCGCTAAAACTGACATTTCTGATACTAAAAAAATAGAAAGATTTAAACATAGTAAACGCCGCCATTACGCCGCTCGCAGGAACTGACACATGACCCAAAACACCGAGAATCACCACGGCTCATTGACAAGATTTCCAAGATTCGGCGGCGCCCCCCATTGCCCGCGATGCGATAAAAATTAAATCTTGGACATGCTACTTATAAGAAAATTAGATAATTACCAGCCCTGGAGCTTTGCGAAGATTGCTTCAGTGATGTATGCACTACTCATTTATAACTTAGTGTGAAATATCGTTGGAGTTCGCATGTAAAAGTAGACTAGGACGCACCCATTAAGCCGAACTTGCATGCTAGAATTCCGGTGTACATAAACTTGAGCGTGTCCCGAATATTATTACCAGGGTAAATTAAGAAGGCAAAACGAGACGAAATTTGGTTGGCTCTGCCCCTGTCGCAAGCCAAATGCGTCATGCTGTGTTCGCAGCGCAGAATCTTGGAATACCTCGTTTAACGTCACAAATTTTGCAACGCCATGGCAGAAACTGCCCAACAGCCCTAATTGCCCAAAGGAAATGGGAAAACAAAATTTGTTTCTGCGAATTATTCAGTAACTTCTGAATAAGTGTCAAACATCAACCATCTCTCACTTATTTCTCCATAACTACCTTGCCCAACTTCAACACTCTAGATATGCTTTACATTAAAGCATCACGGGAACCTTCCGTGTTCTACTGGAACATCCAGGCACATTAGAAACATGTGAACCAGTTGTGCGATCTTCACAATTTGGTGTGGCTAGATGTCGTTCGAATTTTATCACATCGCTGCTCGTTACGGTTTAAACTTGTAGCGCAAAGTCGATTCAAATAAAGCCATTTTCCGTTTTTTTTCTACGCCTTGTTCAATTACAGAGGTTGCTTGCGACCTCTTTAATCAACACAATATCACACGTAGCAGTAGCCAATCTAATTTACACAACAGAAGGTTGCTTACTCAAACATTTACCTGTTCTGATGGTCATACAATGATTTCCTGGACGATTATAAACACCGACTTCTATAGTATTCTGGTTGGCACACGGTTAGCTTCCATAAATAAATAAAAATAAATAAATGCACAGTCGAAATTTAGAACTTAGAATGTCAAGTTGAGGAGCCAGCACAGAATCTGCGATGTCTGCGAGGAACAATTCCACCTTCGCCTTGAATATATTTCATTTTTAGTTCGCTTCTCTTTGGCGCTTTTCACAATGGCGTGTAAGGCACCTTCGCACAATAGCGAGGAGCATATACACTGCAAGCGTGCGCACTGACACGATTTGCAAGGGTGTACAACGTAAACATACGCAACAGCGCAAACAGTGCACGACCGAAGCGACGGGAAGGGACCAACTCTCAGGGTGGCACGCCCTTAAAACGCTAAAGCAGTGAAACGACGAGGAGCGACCAACCGAGAACGCGCGCGAAGAAAGGTTCATTCGAGGGGCACAAGAACCGCCCGTAACCACGGCGCCGCGAACGGGCACGTCATGGCCCTCTCAATGCGGACCACACTATATCGGGCGTCCCAGTTAACTTGGACCAAAATATAAAAAAAAAACAAGAGCTCTAGAGAAATCGTACCGACTGCATAGTAGCCGTAGTCGTGTGTACTTAAAGCAAATATATTTTCTCACTAAGTATTATTAATGAATTACTTTTAATTAGTGAACTTCGTAAGTATTGCTAGAATCGCAAACATCAATTACAAAGTTGTAGGGCACCTCAAATAACCTCCGAATCAAGCATTTGTTTCGCGCTCAGCGTGGCCTCGTTGTTTTTCCGACAAAAAAACAAAAGCGAGCGAAACAACCAAAATACGAAATATATACGCGCTAGCGCACCGCTGCTCAAACGCTCCCAAGCGAATAGCCACGGATATACGGCTTTAGTAGCGGCGGCATCTCGATACAGGGATTCACACTATGTGATGGTCGCGGCATCGTGAGAACACGCCGCCGACGCATTGATAAACGTGGAGCCGCAGGTGGGGAGGGGGGGGGGGTGGATTTCGAAGCCGGGAAACCGTGACAGCGCGCTTGCGACTGTAACTTTGCGCACTTATCTTGTTCTGTAGATGGGCGCACCCAAAAGCTATGTTCCTTTTATTCCCTTTAGCAATAGAAACAAACCTTGCGCAGGCTATGTCCATCTAATGCGTTTTGGCGGATCTGTATGGCCAGCATATGCTGTTGTCGATTACGTAAATCATTTTTGCTTGACGTGTCAGTATGGCAGAAACTCAACGGTATCAAGCCAGTGACCGGCCCTTCACGCTTGATCAGAAGGCTAAAATGTTCCTGGTTTTGGGGGCGGCGCACGGCGACAAGAGGAAGGCAACCAAGCTATTCCGGATGTGGCATTGCAGAGAACGCCATAGTCTGTCAACAACACTTAGAACGTACGAAATCTTTGCGAGACGGGTAGCTCCACAAGAAAGCGACGCAGGACTGTGACGGTAGTTCCAAGAAGAGGAAACAGATGTTTTGACATTCTTTGCTGCTAACCCTCACGGTAGTGTGCGCGACGTCAGTGCGGAGGCCGGAAGCCCAAGGTCATCAGTGTGGAGGATGTTAAAGAAAGATCATATGCACCGGTACCATGTACAGCTTCATCAAAAACTTGAAGACCGAGATTTTGAAAACAGACTTTGCCAATTGGATTTGCACGAAATGTGAAGAACCGCTGTTTCTCACTCGCGTGCATTAGACTGATGAGGCTAATTTCTCCAGAAACGCACAATCTTAACAGCGCGCACTACTGAAGTGATAGGAATCCGCAATGGCTGGCACAAACACGACACCAACACCAGTGGTCGTTTATTGTGGCGCGGTATTTTTGATGGCAACATCATCGGACCCGTCTTTTTTGACAATTGTGAAAATGTTTACTTGAGCGTGCACGCTCAAGTAAGCTTCTTCATAATTTGTTTGTGCAGGCTTTCCGTGCCATCTTTCTATTCTTGCGCGGAGTGGCGCACGCGGGCGATTTCACGGCAAGGTGAGTTGACGACGGGTGCCGACCCAGTCGCGCAGCACCACTTGAGCGGCCACGAGTGCGGAAGTTCTCTCCCTCGTAAGCAACCTATGCTGGCTTCATCACGGCCTGGCACAACAGCCGGAAGGGAGAGGAGGAGGCGGTCGAAAGAGGGCACGAAAACATGTCGTCGCGCAGCTGCTTAAGCTGGGACTGAGGGTGCCGTGAGCGCGGGCCATATTCCACCAAGTTTGCCGAAAACCAACGGAGATATTTTTAGACAAAACGCCGCCATTTTCGCGCAACGGGCTGGTCGCGCACGCGAGAACGTGGCGCGCGCACACACGCACACACACGCACACGCGCGCGCGCACGGACAAAGAAAGCCTTCGATGCGTGCCCCGGCTCGATAAAGACGGTAAACAGTCACGGCGCACGCCGAGCTGTCGCGTGAGCGCCGTACCAGGGCGCGGCGGCGCTTCGACGACGCGGTGAAAGCGCTGTAAGTATACCTCCCCCACGCTTCGGAGATAATGAAACCTCGCCCATCGCGAAGCCGTACGGGACGACTTGAGGACCACGGCGGCACGCTCGACCTTCGCGCTATGCACGGCAGCGTCGATCTGCACGCCGGGTGACACAAGCGGAGACGCGTCGCCGGGCGCCGCCGCGCGGGCCCTCTCGGTCGATTCGAGCGACCATCCCCGAATGGCACCGGATTTCCCTGCCACTAAAGCGGGACAGAAATTGTTGCCGAATCGGCAAGACGTTAGAAATACCTCTACGCAAATATGGAGAATCTAAAATTATATCGCACCGTTTACTACCCCTGGGTGGTATCTGTGAGCTCGTTAACGAAATCCGAAACGCGCGTCTATATGGCGAGAAATATTAACCTTTGTATTCCCGCGTCTTAGCACTGTACAAACTGACTTGGCACGTGAACCATCACGCGTCTTATGGAATCCTGAAACAGTCAGTGTTTCAGAGATGACGGCTGCCACTTGTGCAGCTGAATAGATGCAACCGCGTGAGCTTTTATCCGCGAGTGTTCATCCTTGCAGAAAACGCCGCGTACTGAGCATTGTTTTCAGAGTGAGAGCTGGTGACAGACCGATGTGCGCTTGCAGGTTGGCTACGTTTTCCATGACGTCAAAAGCAGGATTTATGTCGCTTAAGCGTCCCGTTCGGTGCTGGGAGCTATAATTATGTCGCGAAATCGTGACAACAGCCTACAAAAATGTTAACGGGACCCTGAAGAGAAACACTAAATCAGTTTAAGTGATGAAGTGCGCTTTCAAAACATTATTTTCGTTATCTTCGCGGTAAGAGGTTGATTACTAGAATAAAACATAAACGCCAAATGCGTCGAAAACCAAGCGCCAGCCCGTCAGCGTGACGTCACGGATTTCAATGTAACTTTTTTTCGTCGTGTAATTGCGCTCGTTGAGGTTCAGTGAACGGTTTGGAAACTCGCTACGTTCAGTCTTTTAGTTATCTTAAAATAAAACATAGTTCACCATTACATCTAATATTTAACTAAACCCGAGCGTACGTGGTCGAAATCCAAGACGTCACGGCGACCTGATACGGGAACTTCAACGCGGAGTCTTCACCACGTTTCGTTCTTGCATCTTGATTCTGGCATGACAACCCTTTCTCTCACGGTAAGAGTGGCGTTTTAGGCATTGTAGAAAATTAATTTACTAATACAGTATTTCTGTTACAGCACCCCTTGGCAGTGGCGTACCAGAAATTTCGTTCGGGGGGGGGGGCTCATGTTGCAGCTCGGCCTCTTCCTTAAGAGGAAGCTTTAGCTCGGGTGCTGCTATTTAAATGCATGTAGAAGAGTAATTCGTTTTTCCTCGCAGCAACTGCATCAAATTTGACGATGTTTGTTGAATTTGAAAGAAAAACTTAAATTCTAGTGAGTGCTGGTTTCGAATTTTTCATTTAGGCAGTCAATTCTTTATTAAAAATTGGCCAAAATCGCAAATTTTCAGAAAACGGAACTATCAAGTTTAAAACTCAGTAACTTAACAATGAAAAATGATAGCACAATTCTGTGCATTGCACCTAATAGTACATCTACAGCGGACAAAATAGATATGTTAAACATGAATCTAAAAAAAAACATAGTATTATGGAAATACGACTTTTGCAGAACCCTTGTACACAACGTAACCAATTCACGCCAATTGACACACCAAATTTGTCCCCATTGGCTTTCTTAATAGTTGCCGTTTACAGAACCGAGATATCTGTTCTTGGTACATAGCTATTACTTTGTAAACGTCGTGCTTTATTTTTTCAAAATTTCAAAATTTTCAAAATATCGTATACAAAATTCAGGCCGTAAATCGAAATTCCGTTTCCAACAGACACTATAATTTACTTTCTCTCTCAAATGCAACAAATTTCATTAAAAGCGATTAGAAGGATTATCTCAGAAAAGCGTTTCTGCGTTTTACATGTATTTGAATAGGCCGCTTCGGATTGGGCCCCAGCTAAAGCTTCCGCTTAAACAATTTGTCGAGGGATCAAATACATGAATAATAACTGCATTACCATTGTCAAAAATGGTGTAAACGAATTCTTGAAAGCTACGCACTGTCCAAACAAGTAAAATGTGTATTTTTTTCATGAAAGAATATTCTCGTATGTGCCAAAAATTGTGCCCAAAGTAATTGATATCAATGCTTCCATGTTTTTGTCTATTTAATAAGTAAAGAAAATATCACACGAACTTTAGAACTATATCAGTTCGAAACCAGGAAAGCAGTGCATTCCGCTGATATGAAAAATGAAAAGGCCATGAAATGAACAAGTTGATCGAGGACAAATATGTTAATAAAACTTAGTGATTCAAGAACCGTGTTTACATTCTTGTATATATGCAATGGCCAGTGAAAAATCTCCATGACGCTGTCATTTGTTCCACTGTATTACGCAGGAGCAGCTGTCACCGGTCGTGAATCGTGACTAATTGCACCGAAATTATAGTCGCAACAAGAGAGCACGTATAAAAAGCAGGAGTTCTGCAAGCTATACGAGGGCGAGTCAAATGAATGTGAGCCAATGCGAATATATGACAAACGGGGTACTTTATTAAAAAGTAGTCTTCATAAGAATTTAGACATTTGCCCCATTGACTAACGAGTCGCGTGATTCCCGTCTCATGAAACTCCTTAGCTTGCTGCTTCAAAAAGCCTGTAACTGACTCTTTCGCGTCATCGTCCGGCACGAATCTAGTTCTGTTGAGCTGTTTTTCGGTTGCCCCAAAATGTGGAAGTCGCAAGGGGACAGGTCTGAGCTGCATGACGGATGTTGCAGGGTTTCCCACTTGAACTTTGCCAGTTTTGTATTAACCACATCAGCGACATGGGGACGGGCATTGTCGTGGAACAAGACCCAATTCGTCAATTTTCCACGTAGTTTGTTCTTGATTGCGACACGCAGTGGTTCCGGCGTTTCACAATATCGGAAACAATTGATAGTTTCTCAAGATTGAGCAAATTATATCAGTAAATGGCCCCTGACGATCGAAAAAGAAGTCAACAACACCGTTCCGGCGAAAATGACGGCCTTTGCGTTCTTTGGCCGTGGTAAATTCGAATGTTTCCACTGTAAGCTTTGCCGTCGTGTTTCAGACTCGTATGGCACCATGGTTCGTCCCAGATCACAATAGCAAACAAGAAATCGTCATCCTCATTGTGATACCGGATCAGATTAGTCAAAGCAGCGCCAAACTTCTCCGTCTTCTGGCGGTGGATCAAAATCTTGGGCATCAATTGCGCACACAAGAGCCGATAACCGAGGTGCTCATGAATTATGCGTGAACCGAGCCGTGACTGATTTTCACACGCTCTGCCAGTTCATCGATGCTTGTCCTCCATTCTTGTCTCGTCAGCTCATCAACCTTTCTATCAACCTTTCTAAATGGTGCGGGATGTGATTGCACGATGGCATTGGCCCGGTCTTGGAATGTCTTTGCAACTTTCCCATTCTTCTTTGAACCGTTTGCTCCCACGCTTTACACTGGTCAATGAAATGCAATGTTCAACGCACACGGCAGCAATACGGCGATTAATGTCTTCTTGGGAAACACCTTTAGCTGTCAAAAACTTCGCGACACCACGCTGTTCAGCTTTTGGGGTGTCCATTATGTCAGGCAACCATGTTCAACCCAGTGTAAGTTTACACTGACATAAGTTTACGGAGCGCGAGTGAACCGCTATGATGTGATAACTGTATTTGGAATCCGGCGAATGGGAGGCCCGAGACTGGGGCCACCTAGATGGCCACTGGGAACTGCTGATCCCGTGCAGCCTCCATGCATAGCTCGCTGGACGGCCCAAAGTTGGTCTTGGAGTTCTGAGCTGAGCAGCACGGCCAACCACCGCGCCCGTAGATTTTTCGGGGAGACTGCCATTTTATCTCGATATATTTCACAGCCCCACAACATGTGTTGAAGGGTGGCTCTAACAGACTTGCATAGCTTGCACATATCTCTCTCGTAGATATCGGGGTAGAAAGTATTTAATTGCACGGGACTCGTATAAGTTTCTGTTTGTAATCCCCTCCAAGTAATGGACGCAGCTCTGTTCAGTTCAGTGTGAAGCGGTGGTAATACTCGCCTCCGATTCTGATAGAATTTGGTAATATCGCTACATCTTGTTAATCTATCTTTTTCTCTCAACATCTCCTCCTTCACGTTCTCCTGACCGATGGGAGTCACTCTTTGCTCAGCTCGGCGAGTAAGACCTCGAGCTTCGCGGTGTGCTACCTCGTTGAGGTTGATTGCGGGAATGCCCGGAGTCGTATGCGCTGCGAACCAGAGCAATTGAGTGCCGTTCTTCTTTGCGCTGGATAATTTTGCTTCATTGACTCTGATGATGTGCTATGCCTCAGGAGAGATCCTACCTTTTGGGAGCATCGGTTTGTGCGTTAGGATAGGTATAGGTTTGTGTGTTGTGGAGTCCTAACTTTAGCAAGAGATCCGTGCTCATACTGATGGGAATCCCTAGTGCTAGATTATATGCCTGTGTTATCAGGTTGTTAATTTTAGTCTTTTCAGCTGCAAACCAATTTTGGACGGCTGCTACGTATGTGATCTGACTGATTACGAATGATCGTAAAAGCCGTATGATACTTTCTTCCTTCATACCCTGGTGCTTGTTAGTAATTCGCTTGATTAATCTCATGGTGTTCGTTACCTTTGTGTCTAACTTCCTTATGGTTTCCCCATTTGTGCCTTTGTTCTCGATTACTAGACCCAGCACCTTGAGCTGTTTGGCTATTGGGTTATTCCGCCCGTTCTTGGTATGTAGCTTGATTTCCTCATGAGCCTTGTTTCTGTCGTATCCTCTGGGAGGCCTGCCCCTAAGTGTGAGGCGGTACAAGAGAAATTCAGATTTCTCTGCAGAGCATGTGAGGCCTGTTCCTATGAGGTGTTCCTCTACTGTATTAATTGCATGCAGTCTGGAGTTGTTCTATTGATCCGTCGCTTCCATCACAGGTCCAGATAGTAATATCGTCCACATAGATTGCGTGATTCAGGGACTCTATGTGATAAAATTTTTCGGGGAGTCCCATCAAGACGAGATTAAACAGCATCGGGGAGATGACAGCGCCTTGCGGCGTTTTGCCTCCGTGAGTTCCTCGTCTAATTTTGCGTTTGTATTCCCGTTGTAGCTAGGATAACTGCAAGGGTGTGCCTGTGCAAAGTATTTCTGCTGTAATTATTCCTCTTCTGTGCCCTCATATGCGTGTATTAACTTATTAATGGCTTACATGTAGTTTTTCTTGTTATTCTCATGGTCAAGCAGCAACCTGAGCATGTGCCAAATTTTGCCGGTGCTTAATTGTCCGTCCATGGAATTACATATCTCGTCCCATTGTTGTTTGGTCAATTGCTTAGCATGTTCTTCAATTTTTTCGTTGAGGAGCGCTATGCGCTTTCTTAACTTTCTGTTACGCTTCTTACCGCTAAGTCTATCATGGAGAGACTGCTCAGCTTCCCACATGTGGAGAAGTCTGCTGTCGCATTTTCCCAAGTTAGATTCAGGTGGTGCTATTTTTGTGGCAGCTTTGACGTCATCGCTGAGCTCCTTAGTCCATTGTTCTATGTCTGCGATTGATCGTTGCTGTGTCGCCTATCGCGTTCTGCGAAATAGTTCCCAGTCTGCTAATTTCATCTGTCGTTCCTTGAGTTCATTCGGCCCTACTCTGACGTGTAACTCTGATACGCGGTGGTCGATACCCAAATCTTCCAGTGTGTTGTGCCACGTCGCCTTTTCAATATTCTTGGTAAAGGTTAGGTCTGGGGTTGTGTCCCTGTTTAGCGCTGTGCCTACTTTGGTTGAATGGCGGGGTCTGTGACGAGCGTGAGGCCTAATTCTTGCGAGTCGTTCCACAAGTCCCTTCCTTTTGCTCTGGTATATAAATATCCCCACGTGGTGTGTGGGGCATTAAAGTCTCCTCCTATAACTACCGGATTTTCACCAGCAAGTCTGAGTGTTTTCTGGAATAGGTTCTTGAATTTGTGTTTATGTAGCGTGGGTTTGCTATAAATGTTGAGAATAAATAAGCTACGTCCTGTCTTCTGGATGAGTTCCAATAGAATACTGTCAATGTGCGTTATGCCTGTGTTGTGTTGCACGCAAGTTATGTTTCTTTTTACCAGCGTGGTTAATGCCCTGGTCTCCCCTTCGCCATAGCCAAAAGATCTGTATCCTGCTAACTTTGCGATCCCGTGTGTTACCAGAATTATGACGTCCGGTGTATCCTTGTCTCTTAAATGCTGCTGCAAAACTGACTTTCTATTCGTAACATCTACAATTTCATTGCCATATCCTGAACCCATTTTTAGCGCGCCTCATTTCGGGTGCGACCATGGGAGGGATACGGGAGTTTGGAGAGAAGCTGATCTTATATAATTATGTGGTTGAGTGGGTAAGGATTGTGGTGCTTCTGATGCAACGGAACGGAGGGGAGTCCATTACGTGGTGACTGGTTTGCCTCTAGGATGTGTAATCTACTCATAATTGCTAATATTGCCTCAGCCATTTGGTTCATCATTCGGTCCCGTTTTTCATTTGACTTTTGTATCTCTATTAGGGTCTTTTGAATATCCGCTAATGCTTAATGTACCACTATGTTATCTTGTTTATCACTTCTGGCTTGGGCCTTACGTGAACCGAAGACACTAGAATTACGTTACAGCTAGGAATTGAGGGACGAACTACAGTTCTCGAGCGAGGAAACTTATTTGGCACTTCTCACGTGGAAGTTGCATGCATATAGCCCATGACAAAATTCAGCGTTTTCTTTGAGGACGCGGTCCACAAATGTTTATCTCCAACTGTACGCTACATGTCAGAAAAGCTGAAAGATCAAAGCGCTCACAAACACAGGCAGGGCAAAGAAAAAAAAAGGCAGACTCAACTGTAGTTGATGTCTACGTAAAGCGAAGCATTCATGATTTGCAGAAAACGGTTGTATGAGGTAACTGCTGTGTAGCGAACGGTTAAGTATAAATTATATGATGTAGTGTTTATTCGAGGTACCTTACAGTCCCGAAAAGGGCATTGGGTAAGGAGGGCTTTACAAAATGTAACGAGGTTAAGACAGCCTACAGTTATATAAATAATTATATGAACAGAACATTGTAACAGTTATATAAATAATAATATAAAGAGAACATTGTAACAGTTATATAAATAATAATATAAAGACAACAATGTTAATAATGAACAACAAGTGCACGGAAGATCAAACACGCAAGGTAACAAAGTGCTATATAAAAGAAAAGGGCTACGAAAACGTATCCATTCTAAACAGCATACAGTTATACAAATAATGTTATTCATAATTAACATAGAATGTTTGTAACGGCAAGACCTAACATCGCAAGCAAACTAAAATTCCGTAGCACATAACCAGTGGCACACAACTCTAGACAGCACTATCACCGGGATGGGCCCACCAAAACGGCGATACACAGCCTCTTTCTGACCGCACTTGGAATAAGACCGCTTCGCATTAGAAGCTAGGCCGCGGCGGTACACTTTTGCCGGCACCGGTGTGTATGTTGTGTGAACAGAATGTTCGATTCTGTTCGAAGCCCGGTGAACTTCACGTGATAAAACCTAACCAGTGCCTCAATGTGAGCGCCGCCCACATGACATTATGCCTACGTTGGCAGCAAGCAAGCTGGCCTGCCAGCGCTCCCTTTTCAAATCAAATAAAGTAGTCTTTATTTTTTCTCTTTTTTTTTGTAAAAGGAATGAAACCGCAGAAAGCAGCCGACATCGGCAGCTTGGCGAGAGGTATAAGCCCCGACGCATACGACAGGTACGCAGCAGCTGCAGAGGGAGCGACGTGTGCGAGCTAAAAAATAAAGGAGGAAAATAT
This sequence comes from Dermacentor andersoni, assembly GCF_023375885.2. Classification (NCBI taxonomy): domain Eukaryota; kingdom Metazoa; phylum Arthropoda; class Arachnida; order Ixodida; family Ixodidae; genus Dermacentor; species Dermacentor andersoni. The sequence continues at coordinate 23,862,099 of NC_092817.1, forward strand.
TGGTAGGAAAAGTCAACCGCGCATAGAACGTTGCATGCCACGCAGGCATTAATCATCAACAAACGCTTTCGCCAAATGGAAACAATGGATCTGTGCGGCCATCAGCCAAATACCATACGAGGCGGTCATCAAAAGAGCGGTCCACCGCACTTGCACAATTAGCTAATACGGCAATAAAGCAGAGAGACCGCAGGCTGCGCGTCGTCGTCTATAAAAACGCGGTTCAAGCTGGTCGAGTGAGGACGTCAACCAAGCTCCAGATGGTAGCATGGTGAACTTTTACTCAAGGTCGTCGAATAATGCGAAGAGTGATTGAAAAGCTGCAGCAGAAAGGGGGGTGAATGACATGAGAAAGTGACTATTATGGTGTGCTGTGTGAATGCACAATAAAATCTATTAGACCAGCGTTGCCTGCTGTGGTGTTTTATCGTTTTGATATATACGCCGCATCACGAACGACGAGACACCTGTGCTATTACTAAAATGCCGACGGTTCTTCCGTTTTTTAGCATAGTCCCGGTTTTCACGTCGGCATGTTGCGACGCGTTCATTATTTTGTTATTACCGACGCTCCGAAAAACAAGCAAACAGGAAAGGAGTCGTGCAAGAACATTAGAAATAAAAACGGACTTGACACGAGAAAGTAAGGTAATGTGTCGCACAAATAAAGAACCGTCGCAGGAGAATTACAGCGAAAATAGAAGTTGCGTTTATCACGCACGCGGCACGTTTTTCATTTTTTTTTCATCGGAAAGTACAATGAAAGAAACATGCCAGACAGTACTTTGCATGACAACACCCCGTGAACTTTTCCGATAGTTTTCTTCAATACTACATTTACTCGAATACAGTATCACCGTTCCACCACCCTAACCACTGAATCTTTTTTTCAGCGAGCAATGTTCAATAGAGAGCACCACTGTAACCGTGATCATGCCATAGCTATAACCAATTTCTCAATAAGTTGGCACTATACTGGAAGCTATAGCTGGCATAAGCCTCGACTAAGCTTCCTACGCCGCGTGCCCGAGAGCGTCGTATGCCTCGAAGTATGCCTCGAAGTTTCCATTCTGGTTTCAGCCTTACTTTCAAACTAGATGTGGCCGAATATATTTTTTTTTCTTTCAAATAAGAATAGAATGCGAATAGTACGGATCGACTATCGTATAGTCGAACGCAGACGCTTATATGAACATCTGGAATAGTTATTTCGGTATAACCAGGCGCCACGCTTGTACTGACAAGTGAAAAAAAAAGAAGGCAACTAACTATCGGGACCATTGGCACCAGTTTTAAACACATGATCACCAATTGTCATTTTAAGAAGTGCACGAAAAGGCTCTCCACACGTTTGCACCCTGGTGGCAAACAAGCTTTCTAAGATCGAATGGCGTATGAGTAGCTTTCCAACAACGCTAAATTTATGGTCGAAGAAAAAAAAAACCAGTTGTGGAAAAACAAAAGAAAGAGCTACTGAAGGACTTGTGTCCGTAAACAAGCATAAAAGAGCCCGCTACAAAGAAAAATTGACTGGTTGTAAAGCTGCTACTTGACTAGAAAAACGTTTAATGTGAGACTACAAACAAAAATCACAGGCTGTTGTTATATAGGCTTACACCACGAAACCGAAAATAAAGCTTACAACACCTTTTTGTTTCTGAACAGCTTCGAAAATTTTTGTCGTCGTTAACATTTCTGATCATTTGCGATACTTTTTTAGCAAACGGACAACAATAAGAAGACTAACGGTCGGTTCTTGCTAAATATTTGGCTAGCTTTAAGTATTCAAAAATACCGAACAGTTCATTTTCGAATACAATTAATTAATGTGTAATATTCGATTCGTATTCGAAACGTTGAATATTCACCCACCCCTATTTGAAACTAATAATACATGGGATTTAAATCAGAGCAGGGCTATAAATGTTGAAGCTTCCTAACTGCATACGTAATAATGTTCCCGGCAGTCAGGCAGCACCAAAAAGCAAGCCAAAGTCTTGTGCCTCGCATAACAGTGCACCGCCTTCGCACAGCAGCGACACAGCCCTACGTCTTGCAAGTTTCCAGGAATGGACGACGTCAGGAGGGGAGCGTCAACATAGAAAAGGAATCCTGGACTCTCTCCCCGAGTACACCTGGTAGAAGTCTTTGTGCGTGGAATTTTAATGCACTGTCTAAGTTCCCCTTAAGAGACCTTTCCTCCCAACAGGTGGTCACTTCCGAGAGCTTGGTTAAAACACGTTGGCGTGCTAGTTGGTTTGAATCCATTTAGAGTGCGTAAGCGCGACTGAACGAGGACGTTGAAAGGAACAGATACACAGAGACAGCGCTACTTTCAACTATAGATTTTATTTTCGCACGCATCGATAAATGTATACCGTACCATAGGAAACAAACGTGACAGTAAAAAAACATTCAGTGGTGCATGTCGATGAACCGTACACGTGTGCAAGGCATGGCGAAAACATATACTGCTAAAAAACATATACATGTATTGCTAATAAAACATATACAGTTTCAGAGATCAGGCCAAGCGCGTGGCAGATTCTGGTTACCCGATGCGTATGCTCCCCAGTGCCGCGGAGGGCTTGAGAAGGAAGCGTAAAAACGCATCGAAGGGAAGCAGTACTACTGCTAGAGCAAAGAAATTTGCTGTGGTACCATACATTCATTGCATTTCACATAATCTCAGAGTCAGGGGTGAACGTGGTTTTCTCTGCCCCTGAGCGTCTACAGAAGCTATTCAAACAGGTTAATTCAGAGAACAACAAAAGGCACGCATGTTCTACTCAACATCGCAAACAATTTGTAACCTTCACTCATAGCGTTGTCTAAGCCATTCCAATTCCGTGCGGAAAAAACGTATGTTGGTCAAACCGGCAGATGAGAGACTAAAAGAGCATCGATATAAGGTCGAGATTTTTCCTGCAAACCGATGTTTGAAAGTACTTCTATTTTGTATAGGGAGGCCTATGAAATTGCAAAATTAGAGGAAAGGTGCGCGAGAAAGCCATCAGTGTCGCTATCTGAAAAGGAGATACGATTCCTCGGTTTATCGTTGTAACCACTGCAGTATATGTTTTCACCATGAGTTGCACACGCGTACGGTTCGTCGACATGCACCACTGAATGCTCTTTTTTGCTGTCACGTTTGTTTCCGTTCGTACAGTATATATTTATCGATGCGTGCGAAAAATAAAAACCTATAGTTGAAAGTGAAGGCGCTGTCTCTGTGTATCTGTTTCTTTCCACGTCCTCGTTCAGTCGCGATTACACACTATGAGTACCAAGAGGGAAGGTCGTACCGTTTATTATAAATAAAAAAAAAATCAGCAATTGACGATATCGAGTTAGCTTTGAAACATAAGTTGTCGGACTGTACCATTCACCAAGCAACACGTACATCGGCAAATTACAGAAGTAGCACATCAACGCCTTTCCATCTCGCACATCATGCGCAGCGTATAATAGAGCATGTTTCTCACGAAGAAGAGCGAGCGTCGTGTTTTTTCATCACTCGCAGTGGTTCCCACGCAACGCATTGTCGCGTGGCCCTTTGTGCTAGCCGCGCGTTCTTTTGATGTCTTCATCAGCTGCTCTCGCACGAAAGCACCCGTTTTGCGCCAAGCTGAGCCATAAGACACTGCGGCTGGCGATGACTTCCTGGTATGAGGCCCCGTCTGCATGCGGCGGTGACGGTCGCCCATGACGGTGTGAGTCACAACGTGTAATGACTACAAAGCACCAATCCCTATATAGCAAGACGACTCTTCCCTAGTGCACGCCTCGATATTCCCACGAACGATCAAGTTCGCTAAGCGAGGCGGCCCCCTTCGCTATGTTGACTGGCCCGTTCCCGTGGACGCATGCACGGATATCTGAGAGCCACGCGTCAGCGTCGAGTCGCCGGCGCTCCCAGAACTCCGCACGCTCCCACAGAAGGCTTACGTCAGCAACACCCTCAACGCCGCAGATAGGACAAGTGTGCCTTTCATTTATAGACCACACTGCTGCGCCGTCTTCATCTGCAAATGAAATATCACTGCCGTTAATCACATGCACACGCAAATCGTAACCAGCGCACAGCTGCGAGAGGTTACGGTTTCGGTTACTCTAAGGTATCGCTCTTTATTATTTTTTTTATTATTGTTATTATTTCCTTTTCTGAGCGCGCGGGTGGAAGAACGTTTCGAGGTCCCGCCGCGCATACGAGAGGCGGCCAAAATTTCGCGCCCAAGCTCTCAAGGAGCTCTCAAATCTCAAGGATTCACTTCTGCTAATTATCTAGGATTTCTTTATCTATTAAGTAACACTGAAACCAATTTCAGGTAATCATCTTTCATCTCTTTGTCTGGCACTTACTCAATGTCATCTTCCCACTGCACCCATCTTTGTAGTAAGAATACAATAGTTTAATGAATTCTTTTTGCAAATATGTTCAGATTGGCTAAACTAGAATTTACAGCAGCATACAGGATTGCCCGCTGCATTGGCGCCCAATTGCCAGATGCTACGTCCAATGGCCTGCTTTTGTAGCGCGAGATTGTGTCGGATGTTTAACAGTTTCCAATTCAAGTTATTACTGTAGGAATGAAAATGCTTTACGAGAAATTTTCGAAACGGAGAGGAACAAAAGCAGAAACTAATCTGAAATATCAGAGTGCCAGCTACCCCGAATACATAGTTTATGCACACTTAGTGCTGCAGACCACCTGTTCCTTTCAAAGTTTAGAAAACGTTCCTAAATTCCCGCATGCTGATATTTGGGTCCATGAGTCGGATCATCGGAACCTGTCACCTAATGCGTGTAAAATGCCATAGGCACGGGCTGAAAACAATATTCGACTAATGAGTGTCCATTGTTCACACGCTTTCTATTGACATTCAGAAGTCTGAAGTCCCAAGACATCCCCGCAGCATACTAAACTTGAGGCAGACGGCTCTCGCATGTCGAACAGCTGCTCCAGAATTTTTTTCTTTTTCTTTTTTACCTTTCTTTCGTCGTTCGCGCAAATATATAAATTCCATCTCGCAAACGAAATTCGGCCGAGGAAGGCTGCTAAAGGCAGCGGATATCCGATCCTGAGGAACGCTGCTGGAATACGAGATCGAGGCGCCCGGCGCGCGCGTCATCTTTTTCGAATTATGTTTTTCGGTGGGCACGTTTCTCTCGTATAGGTTGGTAACAAAAGCTCATGGACGTGCCGTAAAAATGACGTTCAGCTGGAAACACGCTGCGAAAATCGACAACCTCGGACGTGCCGAGAACACCATGGAGATGGATTATTTTCGACTACGAGAGGAGTTCTTTACCAACGTGCACTCAAACCGCAGTTCACGGGCGTCCCCCGGTTCCGCCCCACGGCAGAATGAGGCCGATGCTGGCGGTGAATCCAACCCGCGACCTCTGTCACATGGCAGCATGAAAGCCGCGAGTCACGTTTCGCGCGCGGGTGATACAAAAGAAGCAACCAATCGGAAACAGCAGACCTCGCGCACAACTCGGTCGTTAGCGGCTCAAAGCACACCGCTGCCGAGCCATAACCGTGAGGCGCGTAGCGGTATACAGTTACGAGACCGTGCTTCCATTACGAAGTACAACTACCTCGCGAACGAAATGAGGAACGGGACGCTCGCACGGACGCGGTGCATCGCATGCTGCCGCGCTTGCAGTGTGGCACACTACGCGGCAATTAGCATTCGGCTTCGAACAAAAAACGTCCACACGCTGTGTAGTTCCCGAACTTCCCTTACTACCTGGCGCTGCTGTGTGCGACACAATAGGCGCTTCATCCGTCGGTGCACATTTTCACTGCGAAGTCACGCGCGCGCTGTAAGTGAATGCCACCGACGTCGATCAGCGAGGGGCACCTGCAGGCGCGGGATGCACACGCGAGAAATCGACCCGTGTGTGCGTGCGTGCGTGTGTGTGTGCGTGTGTATATATATATATATATATATATATATATATATATATATATATTACATACACGATCGACAATATAGCACTTTCCGCTGTAAGGCGACCAAGTGCGAGCGACGTTGAGCAAGAAATGAATCAAGAGAAGAGCATGAGGAAACAATCAATTTCAACCATTACTACACCTCCGGACGTCCACTGGACACGCGTGAACGGGTAGGACGACGACGACGACGACAAGACGCACACGGGCCACCACGGCACACGTAGTGTTATTAAAGAAATCGACATCGTCGGTCGATTGAAATAAAGCATCGACCGTTTCCGAGTGTACCACTCGAGGAAAAAGAATGTTACCGTCTACCGTGTCGGTTGGGGCCCCGTTTCGTACGGTCGGTGGCGACAGTTTACTGGCCGGGCAATATGAAAAAGAGTTTAACATATCCGCATCATGCGCACGCTAGTCAGTATTCGGATTCCCGGCCTTTAACAGTATATGTGCCCCCATCTACTTGCTACCCGCTTCTACTAGCTACGGCTTATACTATATACGGCCCTACATGCATGACAGAGTTGAGCGTGCAAATACAAATACACCCGAAAGGAAAAGAAACAGTCGCCACGAGTCCTGTAAAATATTTACATACAAAAAAAATGAAAGAGAAGAACTTAAACCCGCCCTCCCTTTATGCCCGTACAGTGAATAATCTTTATTATGTTACTTTTGTCACTTAATTTCATCAATTTATATTAAGCACAGCCGACGCCTGCAGTAAAATTCTTGAAACATGAAGAACCAGGCTCGCACTTCATTCTTCAGTGTGTGCAGCGCAGAATTTAAGTAAGACCCAAAAGACAATGGCACGGCCCCTCAGAGACCCCTGTTACCAACCAATTAACGATTTAAGAAATTACGCCCCCAGTGAAGTGCATTAATGAGCCATTTTGAATGGACCGGCTTCCTATAGCACTTCTCTACCGCGCGTTGTCGCACATTAAATCGACCCCTTCCAAGAATCCGCCATACCACGTGTGAGTGTTTTCGTTTTTCTTCTTTTTCTTTCCTTTCTTTTTGCTCGTTCGTTTTCTTACTCTTCGTACAGGGTTGTACACTTCATTAAGAAACGATGGGAATTAAAGATACGCCCTAAGGCACGGAGCAAGAAATATTTAGGAGTGGAAACTCCGCTGTTTGAGGCGACCAGAAAAGGTCACAAGCCCGCGGATATATTTTCATGCTGGCGGCACCTGGCGGCATGGGAAGAAATTACCGCCGTTTCGGTTGCCAAGGCAACCGGTCGAGCGTGTTACTCCCGTTCGGCCGCGCGCGCCTGACTTCTACTGAGGGCGCTCTCGCGCGCTTCTTTACCGCTTGTAGCCCGAAGAGCAACTGCTGCTACGCTTCAGCCATTTGAGCACAGTAAAAAATAAAACGCGTTTTCCATGACAGCTATAAGATGATACGTAGCTTCTGGTTGTAGCCAGGGCTAACTTGCTCCGTGGCGGGCGGTTTTCGGCTTTTTGCGCTTGCGAAACTGATGGCTATCTCGTTCCTAATCGCTCAAAGGGCGACCGCTTGTTTCTCGCTCTAGTGCTCACAGGGGTGCGCGTAGGAAGGATGCCGCCGTGCATCTGTTTCCGTTCCTTTTATTTTTCTTAAGACTCGCGAAAACTAGTTGCCCTAGCTGCTTTGCGATAAGAGGAAGATTAGCGGAAGTTTGCCACACGTGTTGCTTTTTTTGATGGGCACACAACAAAACAGTTTTCTTGAGTGCGCGCACCTACGCAGTTCTATTACGCTATGGACGTACGTATTAGTGTGAGAGCAAGAACATTTGAGGCTTGCGAAATATTCTCGCGTGGGGATTTTCAGAGCCTTGAACTATGTGCATAAAAATGCATCAAATTTTTAATTCTGATAGGTATATTTCCTTTTTTATTTTCGTTATTCATGAATGAAGAGTGCATATATACCAACGCAAAATATCTTTCTCTTACTTTACAGTCACACTAGAAACATTACGGCAATTTTTTTTTCGAAATAAGCAAGCACCTGAAGCAAACACCCGTGTCGTCTGCTTGTCGTCTGCATTGAGCGGGCGCTGCCGGAGTGAGCGCCGGAGCTGCCGGAGCCGCCGAGCCGCCTGTCGGGCGCTGCTTTTTTTTTTTCCGCTGTGGCTTCTACGACGCGCCGCATGGTGCCGCCACTGCATAGGGTAGCGTCGGCGCATGCAACAATTGTGACTTTATCTGGTCGCCCGCGCTCGCTCGCGCTGACGGGAGTTTCACCTCCTATATGTCTTACTCCGTGCCCTAAGGTAACGAGACAAAAGGCGAAATTAAATGAAAAGAAGAAGCGACATACGTGAGTGGAACGAAATACGAACGCGAGACATAAAAAGATGCACGAAATTAGGCAAAGCCGCCTCATGAAATATATCACACGGGCGAAGACCACGAGGCAGAGAAGCTTACGAAACCCGACGCTTCCGCTGCCTCGCTACAGACGACGGAATGCGAGCCGAAGTGAAGGTACCAAAGCGAGTTCGGTATAACAGTTCATACGGGTTGCTTTCTATTTTTCGCTTGCCCTCTTTTCTTCAAGCATGGCACGTATTTAATGATTGCCTGTGGCCATTCACTTGGATCACTTGGAAGAGGCCGATACTACGTGCCTGACAAAGCACAATGCATAGCGGACTTATTAACCCAAACCAATTAATTCATTATTGAGATTAGGGCGCATGTTAAAGCTTATACTCGGGGCGCGTTCACGTCGCAGCCAGTGTGTCTTGGAGGTCACGTGATCCGCCGCGGGTGCCAGGGCGCGAGCCGAGAAGGCTCGCCCTGTCGATGTGCCATACGTCCTCGCCCACAGTTGCAGATGACGTGATGCTTAGTTTTGGAGGAGGGACAGATCTGAAATGATAAGGGAGCGGCAGCACGGAACGCTCGCTCTGACGCAAGCACGCACGCTTCTCACGGCAACGTTGTGACTGCGACTGCTCGCGGTCGTCAAGTAGGCTATGTTCTTGCGCGCCTTTGTGCGTGTGGCCCTACACGAGTTCGGATGGTAAGCGAATGTTTGCTGCAAGTTACAGTGCTCATAAAACTTTGAGACATAATTGCGTAATTTTGTTGTGTATGTATTCATATATGTGTTCTAATTATTGTATGCGTTACAATCTTTGATTGTACTTCCCCCCTTATACAATGTTTCTAGGAGCCTGTAAGATATTTTAAATAAATAAATAAATAAATAAATAATATCCTGTCAATGTCTCAACCCTAGGAGGAAACTGCGACTCCTTTTTTTTTTTTTTTTTTCTTGTGGCATCCTTTCTCCACGGTGGCTGTCGAGTGTCCCTGGGCACGAGGTCGCAGGTTCGATTTTCGACCGTGGCGCAGACGCATTCCGACGAGAGCGAAATGCGAAAACTGTCGCGTACAATTGGATTTAGGTGCACGTTTATGACTTTACGTACCAGGAAGCTTCCGTATTACGCTCCTAAACGGCCGCTATTTGCAGCCACGGGGAAAGCCGCGCTGCGGAGCCACGCGGAGGGTCACCGCGGTGGCTCGCGTCTTTTCCTTTCGCCCGGTCGGCTGCTATACGCGCGACACCGCGCGAGCGAGCGATCCGAGCACGGTCCACCGGTGCTCAAACAACAGCGCATGCTGACGGTCCGAGCCGCTCCAGGGGGCACTCTACACAGTTAGGCCCGGCCTTGTGCACGCGGTGCACCGCCCACGCGCGCCCCCAATTCGGCAGAGCACTCATTTTCGCTCTCCCCTCCCCCCCTTCCCCTCGGACATAGCAATTTAGTATAATAACGTGCAATTATTACAGCTTCCCTCCAGAAGCTTTGTAAACACCGTTCGCAAATTAAGATAGTCAAAGAACGCCAGCGGCCGTTTCCTATCCCAGTGAAAACTATATATTTAATCTGCTAATACAACTGTTACTGCTGCAGCTTCTACTTTTATCATGCACTGACGTTACTTGTTTCATTCACACATTTACTTCTCTTTCCATCTTTCATACATACATTTTCTCTTCCACCTATTTATTAACTTTCTCGTCATTGCATTTCTCTCGGGTTCCATGACTAGATCGCTCTCGGAGTATGAAACATGGCGCAGAGAAGGGCCTGCGATTGGTGAAACTTTGGGATCCTCAAGTGGGAAGACGAATGTTCGCATGTGGCATCACTCTCCCACGACACACGCGCAAACGCAGCATTACAGCATTGAAACACGCATCCCGATGACAGAAAAACAACCGAACGCCTCCAGCAGTTGAAGTATTGTACTCCCCAGCGTGTCTCACGCATACAGCAGTGATCGTAATATGAACGGAGAACCTTCACCTGAACAATTCCGCGTGCGGAAAACGTGCCAGACAGCGCGCAGAAGCTTAAAACATGCGCAATACCCATGCAGCGTGCTAGCGTACTTGCGGCGTGGTCCTTCGGAGTGTTAAGCAATTTAACTCCATCCCCCGAACTCCCCTCCCTCACACACGCCGCACACGCACGCATACACATTACCCGCATTAATCCATTAACCGGATGCCCACATCGCCTGCGCAATCCCATTACCTGAGCGACTGAATACTCCGAAGCACGCTTGATCTTAATTTTCAGGAGCCCCTCACGGATACGCCTTCTTCCAAAGCGGTCGCCCAATGTTTATAACAAAGGAAAGAGAAGGTAAAGAAATGTGAATGAAAAAAGAAAATGCGAAATGCGCCATGCCGCAAGAAAGACTTCTCACGTGCCTACTCTCGCCGTCAGCGGCACGCGAGGACTTCGCGGCAGGGTCAACAAGGAAGCGCACTCGTTTCCCCAGAAATGTCATTCTATAACGTACGCGTTCACCAGGGAGAGAATGAAGCGAGAAACTGGAGGCCTGGGGAGGCGCGGGCGAAAAAATAACAGCGCAGGTATTTGGAGAAACGCGGGAGACAACGTGCCAACCCGTTGTCGGTCACATACGAAGAGCGGACCGGTTCCCACAGTGGCAGCCAAGGCATGCGAGTTCGTATACACCTTAGTCCGTGCGCGCTGCCGAGCCAGTACAAGGGGACAACCGTTTCTCACTCACCTCGACACTGGCGGCGAACTTGCGAAGGCAAAGGTCGGCGCTGCGGCCGTACGAAGGTTGCCCGATAAAAGGCCCCGATAGCTGTCTGCGCCTTCCTCCTCTTGGTTGCCTGCACTTTCCCCTTCGTCTTTCGCTCTCTCCTGGAAGGCGCGAACGGCCAGGAGAGAGATAACAGGTCTCGAGACTACGAGCAAGTGGGCCGCGCACAGACCGCCGCATTTACAGTCACATTTCCAACACCGGGAGGGAGCCATTTTCATCAGCACGAGAGTGTTCAGGCATCGGTATTACGGGAGGACAACACGGGAAGAGCACGGCCATCCGGGGCGTACCCCCTCGCGACCCATAACGCGCCAGAGCCATTGCAGGAAGCGTCGAGCGAGCCATTAGGCGCAGCGCTAAGTGGAAGCGAACAATGGGACCGCCTATGTTGTACACCCGCAGGAGAGATCAGCGAGGAACGGCGCGACAGCGTCCAAAGACGAGAAAGAGCCAGAGATGAGAGCAGAAAAGGAGAAAAGAAAAATAAACGGGACAGAGAAATGCGGAATGCGGTGAAAACGTGCCCCCTCGCCGTGTTCGCTGCCTGTCCGCTCTCGCCGTCTTGGCTCCCTGTACGCAAGACCATTTCGCAATAGGATGCAGGGAGAAAGGGGAGGGGGCAAAATGAAACGAGTGAGGTGAAACGCAAAATGAAACGAGGAGGAAAGGAGATCACGGAGAAAGGCGATGCGATGCGTCCTCCGCGCATTCTGCGAAAGCGTTAGCGCGACGCCGGCCGGCAGGTTTCGGGCACACGCTGCTCCCGGTTCCGGGTTGCTATTTCCGCATCGCACGGCGGGTCTCCCCGTTACAATGCGTTTGCGAATGTAGTACTACCCTTCTACCTCTGTCGGCGAGCTTTCGCTGCGCACGACCGCGTTTCTTGCGGGGGAGTGGACGCGCCAGTGCACGGCAGCGAATAGTCCTTGCGTGCCACGGCTCATCGGGCGACTAGAAAGGGGCCCGCGTTAAGCGGCGGTGGGCACGAAAGGAAAAGAAAGAGAGCAGCGTCGGCGACCATCTTCCGCTGGGCAAACCTGGGGAAGGCGGCTCGCATAGACGTATATTCACAGCGGCCGGTGCGGTTTGCGAACGTTTACAGCGAACGCTAGTACAGACACAATACAATAATTGAATTAATTGGACGTTCACTCGAAAAGGACACATGTGGACTGAGCAACCGGCGTAGTTGGAACGAGTACTGGCATTTTGTTTATCGAAATTTATGTTTTGACGAGTACACGTGCGCTCAGTAACTGCGGAATTGAAGCGCAAGTGCACCAAATCGACGTGTATTATTAAAGATAGCGTCGTTGATTGCGACCAGTCAAGCATGCTGCAAACGACGCCGATATAGCTAGTCACGTGACTTCGAAGGCGATTGCGTTGGCTTACAATCCACTGAAGCGAAGGAATGCAATGGTTCCATTGTCGTGCAGATACGGTCCATGGTATATATCCAGCTGCCAGTTGCAGAATTTCGTCCGCTGCAGTCACTTATGTGCTGCTATGTCACCGACCAGCAAATCTCATAGCCGGCGTCAAATGAGCCCAATGACTTTTTGGCGAACCAGAATCGCCGCTTGTGCACATCGCAAACGATTTCGTTTGTCGAAAAGCGACCGTGCTGGAAGCATCGACGAAAGCAGCTACGACAAAGCCCGGACAGAGCCTGCCCTCACACGTTGGTATTTTCTTTCCAGACGCCGTGGACTAGTACACCGGACTCCGGATAAACGAAACTCACTTAAACGGAAATACCGGATAAACGGAATGCACTTTGTTTGGCCGCCTAGGTACAGAATGTTAACAAGCTCGGCTCAAATAGAACAATTTTTCTCTGAACTCCGGTTAAACAGAACTGTAACCGAAATAACCACGTACTTTATGTGCCGTTATACCGAATTAAACCGCATACAACGCATGAACAGTCCGACCACCACGCAAAATGGAGATTCTAAACAATCAAAATCCAGTATATCAAGCTGCGATGGTGTGGAGTCAGAGGTTGCTATGCGGCTTTCGGATTGCTTAGCTGTCACGTTCCGTGCCTCTTGATGGCGCCAGTCGAAAGCAAAAGCACAAGACGCCATTGGCGGTCACAAAAAATGGACGTCACGAAATAAGCAAAGCGCGGCGAAGTTTCGCATGCATTCACAAATTCTCGCTATCATGGAAAATGAAACACAAAGAGAAGATGCGGTTGCCCGGAACGGTAGCTTTTAATGCGAAAGAATTCCTTAGCGATCTCACCAGCCCTGTTACGCGAAAAGTGTAATGCCTTGTATCAGCACAAAAATGCGTGATTTGCTAAGACACTTAACCGTTATGATAGCGTAAATGTAGATGAATGGCAGCGTTTAAGCGATAAGAGACAATTTAAAGAAAAAAAAAGAGAAAGAAAACGATGCCCACAGAGATACATAGGGCTCCTTAGAAAATACACGGGGAGCTTTAGTAGAGTTCGGCCAACTGAAATTTGTGGGTGGGCCAATTTGATAATTGTGGGTAGGCCAACTTGAAAATTGTGGGTGCGCCAACTAGAAAATTGTGGTGTGGACGAAATTAAAATTTAGGGGTGGGAAGAGAACTTAAAATTTAGGGGCGGGAAGGCAAGTTGAAATTTGGGGTCGGCACAACTGAAATGTGGGCCAACGTGAGATTTTGGGGTGGCCCAATGTCCGATTGAACGATGCTGAGCGTCCTTCCGAGTTATGAACACGTCGTGAGCAAGCGAGCGCCGAGACGCTTGGCGCGTTTTCCTTGGGCCATACCGAGGCGCAGAGGTTGCATTTAAAGCAGACATTATTGGATTACACGCGAGCGATGATTACTTCCGACGCAAAGCCCAATAACGTCCGTTTGGTCACCGAAGTAAAACGGAACACTCGATGTTTTTCTTCCAACGACTGTTTTTAATTTTAATGTCATTCGCTTAAACAAAACTTCGGATAAACGAAACACTTTCTGCTGTCTCTTCGAGTTCCGTTTAAGCGGATTCTACTGTACATAGCCATTTGGCTAAGAGTAGGGCAGCTATGGGGAGTGGCTACGCCAATAGTACTCGGCATCGGCTGCTAGTTGTAGCTGTTAACAAGCTGCCACAAAATGTATCTGCCCCGCAGATTCTTGGCGTCTGCCGTGGCGGACGCACTCGACAACGATATACCGCGGCTATGCCTGTCGACCACGCGAAGGCAACCATACAAGAACGAACACGAAGGGCAGACAGTATGTGTCGCTCTTTGTCGTTTTGTTCACCTTCTGCCTCAAAGAGAGGAGGTGAGGAGAAAAGAGGAAATGTCTTAAAAGCGAACACCAGCTAGAGAGACTTCCTCGCAGTTCAATTTTTGTTGTTGCCACCGCAACCTTACGGGAGCGCAAGCAGTGGTCAACGGTTTGCTCTTCGTGACATACGCGACACAGTCTGGCCAGTCGTCAACCGACACAACCGGTGGTGCAGGCTGACTGCTTGACCCTCACACCGGCACGCAAATTTGCGGAATGTTAGGTTCTTCGTAAATCGGCACAATATAAGTTACCTGCCAAACCTTCTGCCCGGCGTTTAGTAGACCCCTGAAAATTCCTTAAAGGGCCCCTCACTAGGCCCCATAGCAAATTTTGGTTATACGCTGGAAGTTGTTACGTGTCCTCTAGGGACCATCTGCCGCAAAAGTTTTTTTCATGTCGGCTCAATAATAGCCGAGATAGAAATATTTCAGTGCCACGAACCCATGATTTCAGCAGGCGGGCTCCACTGCATAGCCAGACTCCCTCTCCACTCGCCCCGTCTAGCCTTCGCAACCGAAATTCCTTCCCTGCGTTCTCCCATGCCGGACCTCGAGGATCGCGTGACACATACGTCACGGGTCTCGCCTTCACTTCTTTTTTTCTCCTCGCTTTCTTTTTCTCGGCGATGCGCACTTCCGCCGGCGGCGTTGCGCGCGATCTGTTGTTTCGCGCTGTGCACAATGACACATGACTAGCGGTATAATTCAGTGCTACACGAATACCGAGGCAGAACAAGCGGATCGCAGAGCATGATCACGCGCTGGAACACCGTACAAAATGGCGTAGTTTCGGTACCTGCGCACGTGAGCGCACGACCGTGGCAACAAGCAGACGAAGCGGAAGTACATCTCTCTTACTTCAGTGCGAAGTAAAGCAAAAACACGCAGACATTCCGTTTGTGTGTTTTGTTATTTCTCTAAACTTCAATTCGTCGATTCTAGCAACAGATCACACAAATAACAGATGGTGCCTTGAATAATTCTCAAAGTCACGTGCCAGCCACGAGCGACGTCACACTGCGGTACGTAGGCGCCGGGATGCGAGTACGTGATCCTCCGGCCTGGAGCGCGTCGGCAGCGAGGAGAAGGAAAAACAGCATTCGGTTTGAAATTTGAGGTCTTTCCGCGGTGCGTAGCGATGTAATACTTTGCAGACACGATCGCTATATCACGCAATGTATGTTCTGCGCTTGTCAGCTCAAAATGGCCAGACCTGGTGAGGGGCCCTTTAAACGTTCCTTAATTACCTAAAAAAGCGTGTCTTTTGATGTTATCTAGACTCTCACGCATCGCAACGTTACTTTAATATCTTACGAACAAATTATTTGCAACAATAACGGTGGGAAGATTTCAAGTGTACCAAATGTCATATAAGTTCTTTCAATTACGCAAAGTTTGTGCTCGACGTATCACAAATTTATTTCGTTTTCTTTGTACATTTGCACACACTATGCCTTAAAGAAAGGTATGTGCGCACTCACTGCTCTTTGGATGTTTACATTGCTCTTTTTTCTGATATTATGGTGTTTTCTTTCACCGTTAAGTACGGCATGCTAGACGTCAAATGGCCTTTCACTTGGCAGTCTTTCACGGCATGATTATTCTCTACGTGGCTATAGCCACAGTATGCGACATAGCGGCATCAAAACGTTAAATAAAACACGAATAGTCGCGTCAAACGTCTTGTATTTTATTATTCGCAGAGCAAAGCATTATGCTCGCACACGCTGTGCCTGACGCGTTCTAAGAAAAAAGCCATTATTAAACCTCGTTTGTTCATTTCCTCAAAACAGGCGTTCAGCTACACTGTAAACGGAAATAACTCCGAAGTGGGAGTAGAACGCTTGTCCTCTAGCGACCCCCCGGTTCGGAGTTTATTATGTTCCGTATGATCGGAGTAGAATTTTTACTCCGTGCGAGCGGAATTTTCGCGTGGAATTATGGGAGTTTATTTTTCTGCCTTTTCTTTATTTTTTGCTTTGCAATGAACGGAGTGTTTTTCGAGGTGCAACGGGAGTATAAAAAGAGGCATCGCGTGAGTTTGCGTGAACATCTTTACATGCAGAGGCTGCTGGTCAAATTTCGAAATACGCACACGAGACCGCGTCAAATTCGACGAAACAAGTCAATGAAAGCACATACATCATGACATACATAAACATCTCAGAAATACCCAATGCAGAAATTTGAAAGACATCCTACGTACATGCGATACTCAAGAAGCAACGGTGCCAGTATATAGAGCCACGATACTGTGTGCCTCGAAACCGCCTAGGGAGCAGCTGTGCTGTTTTCAGAATTACGACTCACATGCTCGTTCATACGAGATCTGCCTCGCTGAAATTAACAGAATACCTTAATCAACACCACACTGTTAATTCAGAATGGTGAGAGAAAAAAAATTAATGGCGTAATTTTTCAAAATTATCATGCCATTCTGTGAGTGCTGAAGCGACTTCGCACACTGCCGGCGTTCGCGGCCAAAAAGTAGTGCGTTAGTTACAGTAAGCAAGTAAAATGTAAGTGCGTGTGCTTTATAGCAAAATTAAATTTTTGCGATATAGTGGTAGCGTAGCAAGAAATTATTACGTGTGAGCATGACCCGCAGCAGCCGACGTAACACCAAAAAATGCGCAGTCATACATTTTATACACCGCACTACTTGCTCTGCGTCCAAGCAATCTCTCTCGGTTGTGAAAAGGAGCAACATTGCTGATTTGTCGAGTGAATCCTTAAACTCGGAGCCAGCAGGCACGCGTCTAAATCAGTGTCTCGCATAGAGCGTATTGTTAATGCAATATCGGAAGCAACGACGAGACCAAAACCTATATGCGCGTTAACAATTCGATTCACATCGCTCAATAAGAAGCTTTATTCACAGTACGCATACTTATGTCCTACCGTTTTTTTTCGGGCGAGGATATCCGTTCACAGATAAATAAAAACAGTTGCTTGCACTCCGGTCTTTCTCACTGACAACACAGCACCGCAACGAACTTAGGGTACGCCATTCGTGCGCGACTAGCATGGATGTCGTCGCTCGAACAGTGGCTGCTGTTGCCACTGCTACGCGGTCCTTTCAAGCATTACACCGGACGTTGTCACCATGTATTCAGAAGGACATCCAAGTCGCATTTCACGTACTGAAGAACACAAGCCAGGGTCACGCAGCACGAAAACACAGTCAGAACCTGAGCCGACATCACGAGCCAGTGAGCAGCTTCGAGGTATACCTAAGCCTTTTTCCGCCCTTGAAAACGTTGCTCTTGCATTCATCGTTGTCAGCAAAGTGATCAGAGCTAACGTACTTGAAGCTGAGCTACAGTGAGCTTCAGGCATGCCTATAACACTTTCTAGAAGGAAATACTGGAAAAAAATTGACGAAACGCTGTCACGGAACGACACTTCACAAATGTAAACAAACCGTCAGCCATGAGCACTGCCGGCTACGCCGAACGCGCCCGGTCGCTGGCAAGGCGCACAGCCTCATCGGAAGCGCCACGTGACCAACCAGTTTCGGCGGAGGGAGTTTTTTAAAACTCCCTGTCGGAGTTTCACGGGAGAACAAGATTTTGAAGCGGAGTAAAATCGCGTCATGTCACCCTAATACTCCCGCAACTAGCCAGCGGAGTGAAACGAGGGAATGGCGCTGTTTTGCTCCGATACATCGGAGTAAATATTTCAGGAGGGGAGGTTTTAGGGCGCATCACCTGTTAAAAACTCCCAGGTGGGTTTATTTTTGTTTACAGTGTAGTACTTTGCCGATTCCTAGATATGTATAGGGATGATTATTCCTGCAGTATACTGCTCTGCCTTGAGGAATAATCATCCCTATACATATCTAGGAATCGGCAAAGTACTAGCTGAACGCCTGTTTCGAGGAAATGAACAAACGAGGTTTAATAATGGCTTTTTTCTTAGAACGCGTCAGGCACACCGTGTGCGAGCATAATGCTTTGCTCTGCGAATAATAAAATACAAGACGTTTGACGCGACTATTCGTGTTTTATTTAACGTTTTGATGCCGCTATGTCGCATACTGTGCCCCGTTGCTTCCAGGAGTTCCATTGCCATATTGTGCTGCTCGCCAGATATTTCCCCAAATCGGCTGCGTTAACATGGATAATTTGCACACGTATAGCTACACAACACGCGTAGAGCAGTTGTTTACAAGATATCTGCGTTATTGACCAATGTTGAAATAAACAAAGCGCCTCTGAAGTGCCTTTTAACTTGCATTCAATGAGGTGGGCGGATTGGGAGCACCGCTTCTGCCGCAGGGTCTGTGTTTTAAAAGTATGCCAATGCATGAAATACGATTCCTAGTTTTGCGTGAAAGTTCCGCGAAGAACTTTCTAACGAAACGCATTCGCCATAACGGCGCTGTGTAGTTAAGCCAAAATACAAACGCCTTGGTCGCGTGCATTTCTGTGGGTTGGAATAAAGCCGGCAATCTCTGTTGGGCATCGACACTGTCAGCAGCGATAATGCTCACGCTGCCCAACGTCCCGGATATGCCGGTCGAAGGACTGCTCTGGCCGGCATCGTCTAGGCCGGAAGACCGCCACAAACCGGCGCGTTTGATTCGCTGGCATAAGTCGCGCCTTCATTATCGTCGGCCTGATTTGATAGACAGGTGTTTCAACGACGTGTCTGCCTACGAATCGGCACGTCACCTGCGTCGACGTGTCGAAGGCGGCGTCGTGGGCATATTGCTGCGACCGAGCTGGGATCTCAAATCGTTGGCGCGGAATTTTGTGACACGGAGATGTCGGCGGCGCCACGATATAAAAAGTGTTGACATAAATATCAAGAAAAAAAAAAGAAATAGAAACACCACAGAAATAGGGATGGACACGGGACAAGCGCTACTCTCAACAGTTTATTCCACAACGAACGCCTCGACGAGTCGTATTTCTTTCGTGTACAAAGAAACAGAAGGCTCACTGACGCAGCTCTAGGCCCTCTTTTTTTTTACGTGAAATCCTTACTGTAACCTTCCCTTATTCTTTTTTCGTGCTACCTTTGTTTTTTGAGCTCATTAATTATGTGAAGTATGCACCAACTATAGGCTTTCAGTAAGTCCTTTTAAGAATGCTAACTATGGTGTGATCGGTGGCGATGACTTTTTATAGGCCCTGACTCAGCCAGCTGCTCATCAACTGCACAAGGACCATAAAGTTCCCCCCCCCCCATCTCTCTCTCTCCCCAACTCCTTTCTTGTTCACTCTCTCCGCACTGCCTCATTTGCACTTCCAGCTGTGTACAAGACCCAGCGCGAGAAAGCAAGACATCCGAGACAAATAGTCGTTTCAGGTGCACATTCGGTTATTGCGATACAACTGGCGCAAGAGATCGTCGTCGCCGTGAGGTTTCGTATATAGTTAGGTACATGGATGCCATATGCCACGCCATACTATACGACATGCGGTATATGCGGGTTATATTACGGCACCATTCAGTCATTGAAGTTGTTCATACCAGGTCTTACATTCTTGACAAAATTATTCTTCAGAATAAAAAATCGCCGCCCGCAAAAAAAAAAAAAGTCCTGACACAAAACTACGGCAGCGCATGCCTTTTATCTTAAATCTTCTCAGACTTAAATATTAAAAGGGCGAAACAATAAGAGAGCTCAAATCTGAAAATTATGTGGAATTATTGGCGCGGATATGCCTTACCTCCGGGGATGCCTCCAGCATCGGCGCAGGAAAGAAGTTTGAAACATAGTCGATACAGAGAAGTGGTGATAAAGTCGCTAAGAAAGACATTAGCTTTAATTAATAAACATATATGAAATCGTACGATGGCAGGATTCAAACAGAGGACCCCTAGAACAACAGCTCGCTTTTACTTCGCCTACGTTTACTTCAATGCACACTGCCACGGGAGCTACGAGTCTTACACATCGTGTAATATTCCAATATGTTGCATCGCATTCATTACTTCGCCCTTATGGTGAAACAGCGACATATTTTAATTAAGTATCTTATAATACCGGCAGCTCGTTATATGCAGCCTTACTGCTAATAACGTCAGTAAATCTTGCTCCGCGTCTTAACGCCGATACTGCCAGGTACGGCATCTGGACACAGACTTTAATGTCACATGAAATAATCATAAATGTTTGCGAACTTTCATTCGTACTTGCGGAGTGTATTTGACGTATGAGAAGCGTGCGGTAGCTGTTGCAACTTCGCCTCGCTTTTTTTTTCTCCTTCGTGTGCAGTGTGGAATAACGGAACTCAGCCTATTCCTGCGTCTTTGATTGGTTCCCGATACGTGACCCGATGTAATTAACGTCAGCTGCAAAGAGTAAGCAAGCTTGTGGAGCCTGTGTGTGTTTGTGTGCGTGTGTTTGTGTGCGCGCGCGCGTGTGTGTGCGTGTGTTTGTGTGCGCGCGCGCGTGTGTGTGCGTGTGTTTGTGTGCGCGCGCGCGCGTGTGTGTGCGTGTGTTTGTGTGTGCGCGCGCGCGTGTGTGTGCGTGTGTGCGCGCGCGCGCGTGCATGTGTGCGTGCGTGTGCGTGTGCGCGTGCGTGTGCGTGTGTGCGTGCGTGCGTGCGTGCGTGTGCGTGTGTGCGTGTGTGCGTGCGTGCGTGTGTGCGTGCGTGTGCGTGTGTGCGTGTGCGCGTGTGTGCGTGCAGAAGGCGCACAAAGGGAAATCGGGAACGATGCAGGCGCCATTCAAACATCCGTGATCGACTCCGTGCGTGCATCTTCGGACGCGCGCGAGAACACAGGGAACGTCTGGTTACACACACGCCATGTTAACTGGCCACCGCGCCGATGGCCCCGGTATCCTGGCGGTGCTGAGACAATGGGCAAGCACGTACAGAAGGCAGGTTAAGTGTGTGTGTGACGATCATAATCAAAAGCAGCAAGAAAAAAATTTTTTTTTATTGACGCAGATAGATTCCACACCAAGTGAGAATGTTGTGCGATACAAATGGCGACACGACGCATTCTTACTGCGTCATCGTAAACATTTGTTGACGCCTACAATTTCATGCCTTCGTCCCAACTCTGCCTTGCTCTATAGCAATGTCTGCTGACGGCGGACTTCGCTACGTCATCATCTTGTGCAGCCGTCGCATGCAGCCATCACAGTGAGACACGCGGGTGAGCGTGAACTTTGTTGCAAAGGCGAACGTCTCGCTTTTGTCGTGCGCACAAAACTCGCTACGCCGGGCGTGTCCACTATGACGCCGACCTGAGCCGACCCCGAAGGCGGTGCAAGATCACAGTACTCGCGGACGACTTTCTGCAGCAATGAAGGACGGAGGCAAAGCGTGCAAAGAACCACATAGCCTGACGCACGTTATTCTTAGCAGGAAAAAAACAGAAAACACATCTTGACAGCAAAGCATGACAACATACACCGCTCAGTGAACGTGAAATGTGACGACAACACAACCCACACGACGGGACAGGTTTCGTTAGCCCCGTCGAACGTCTGTGCTGCTTCGCCAGTTGACCGTAAACCAACTACATAGCCCGACTCAGAACCCTCGTCCTGTTAAGTTTCACTTGATTTACTGCTTCTTTTGTCGCGTTTGGCCAAATGCGAGGACGTAAGTCGAATCTATTCATTATCTGTCCCAAGATGTGAAAAGTGCTTTTGATCGATCGCTGCCGGAATACGTGGCGCAGTAACTTCTGCATAAGCTACGCCCCTGTAGCATTCACTTCACTGAAAGTTGTCCGGGAGTATAGCTGCCACAAGAGAAGTGGGTGCGAAATTGGAGCGCTCTCTCTTATGACGATTATTGACATATGCGACGGACGCACCAGCGGGCGCATATATACATATATATATATATATACATATACATACACATACATACATATATATATACATACACATACATACATATATATATACATATACATACATACATATATATATACATATACATACATACATATATATATACATATACATACATACATATATATATACATATACATACATACATATATACATATACATACATACATATATATATACATATACATACATACATATATACATATATATATATATATATATATATATATATATATTGCTATAGTGCAAGGCAGAGCTGGGACGAAGGCATGAAATTGTAGGCGTCAACAAGTGTTTACGATGACACAGTAAGAATGCGTCGTGTCGCCATTTGTTTCGCACAACATTCTCACTTGGTGTGGAATCTATCTGCGTCAATAAAAAAAATGTTTTCTTTTCTTGCTGCTTTTGGTTATGATCGCCACGCACACACTTAACCTGCCTTCTGTACGTGCTTGCCCATTGTCTCAGCACCGCCAGGATACCGGGGCCATCGGCGCGGTAGCCAGTTAACATGGCGTGTGTGTAACCAGATGTTCCCTGTGTTCTCGCGTGCGTCCGAAGATGCACGCACGGAGTCGATCACGCGTGTTAGAATGGCGCCTGCATCGTTCCCGATTTCCCTTGAAGCCCTGGCAGCACCGTGCAGCACCGTGAAGCCCTGGCAGCAATCCCCCCATCCGCCTTTGTGAAGGCAGTTGCAGACCGGGAAGGCAATACTGCAGACAAATAATCCCTCGTACAATTAGAGCCCAAGGAGTGACCCTCTGGCCGAAAATGACGACACCTGAGCGGGCTCGCCAATTGGCCGAAAATGACGCCACCTGAGCGGGCTCGCCGATTGGCCGAACGTGACGTGACTTCGAGACACCGAAGGGTTAAAAGCCAGAGACCGGGAGCAGCAAGGGAGCATTCCTTCATTCATCTCTTTCGAGCTTCTTGCCACGGGCCGCAGCGTCCGAGTTGCTGCCGGCCCGTAATGACTTTATGACTTAATTTCTTTGTACTCTCACTGTAAATAATGTAAATAAACATCCAGTTTTCATCTCAAAGTCCTTCTCAACCTCGGCCAACTCCCGCACCCAGCGGCAAGGTCCAAAATCTGGGGGACAGCAATTAGGATCGTCCTACAGATGCAAGAACTGGTTGACAGCGGTGGGATCGTCCTCAGATCTAACATCGCACTTTACGAATTTTCTGACGCATTTTACTTTGAGCAGTTCAATTTGTTCAGTAACGCCTACACTCAAATAAAACAAGGAGTGACTCTTGCTCCGTTCATGGAGAAACGACGATGTCTCCTGCGTTCCTTTTAAAATTGAGCAACTTTCCTCCCTCATGCGTGGGAGGCACGGTTTCTCCCTCTCCAAAACTAGCATGACAGACTCCAGGCAAGCGAAACGAAGCGATGGATGCGACTAGGCCTACGAACAGTGCCAGTTCGCAGCTGGAAATCAACGTACGCGTCATAAGCATAGTATATGCAACTGATATTTGAAAAAAATTCTCGATAAGCTTTTTTTTGGCGCATACAAAGAACCAGGTGCAAGTACGACACTATATTGTAGCGATGCCTTCCACTCGTCTGCTACTCTTATCACACACCATTCACGGCTGGCTCATCATGTTGATAACGCGGGCGGAGCGTCGCCCTAACCACTGTAGAAGCGCGAAAAGGAATGGCATCGGAAAAGGCATCGCTAGATGATCGCCGTGTTGAACTTACGTAAACATAGGGGTATCCATACACCAATCCGTCTCTCTCTCTCTCTCTCATACACACTTATGTAAACAACGCGCTCAGCGCCACCTGGAGAGACTTCACCCGTATAATAAATAACTGCGTGGCCCGATACATGGCGCTAAAAGCTGTAAAAAAACTGACGTTCCATTTTGCACTTTCATTACGGCAAGGTCACGACAGAACAACACTTTCACGCACATACTATGCACAACAGAGCAACACGGGGCACTTTCGCACATACTATACACAACAGAGCAACCACGGCACGTAAACGCACGGCACATTAACACTTCTCGGGCTGCCTACGTCCACATGCTTTGGAACCTTCTTACATAGCCATGATGTTTCTACCTACATTGTAGTGGCAGTGACGTGACTCTGTTATACGTAATTCAGCAATAAATTGCGACAGAATACTTGTTTGGGTATAGTCACTTGGTAGGCACGTCAAATCCACTCCCTCCCCCTCCCCCCCCCCCCCAGATGTGTTCATATAAAACTGCGTTATATTGACTGCTTTTGACTAGCGACTTTCAATTATCAACACGGTGGCGACGGTGATTTCCAGCTTTCACTTCGAAGCCGTAGCGGATGGCGCTTCAACATCCGCTGACGTTTACAAAATGCGCTTTGTTGAGATCGCTTCAACGTTTTCTCACCTAATTTCATACAGAAATGGCAAACAATCTGCTATCCGCGGCGTCCGTGCGCCGCTGCCAAGCGGGTACGTGCGAGCCGGCGTGCGCGGTGTGCCGGTGGCCAGACTAGAGGCCGGGCGTGCAGTGTAGGGATGAATCTGACCGGGCGCTGAAGGCGCCGCTTTCGAGCATGCCTTCGAAATCATGTTTTGCCTGCCTGTCCACAGACAAAATGTATTCGGCTACGTCGAGGGCGTCGTTCGCTGCTATACGCTGAGCAGCTGCGTGCGATTGGTAAGGATATAGCGGTTGGAGGAGAGCGGAATGTAAACACTAGCATAGCATCCAAGGAGACTACGATACAAGTTACTCGCCAGGTTACTACTAAATACGAGAACCAAACATTACTCACCGCGGTTGGCGTGACTGGCCCCGCTCACCAATAACGATATCAAAAGGCCAACTGCTGGTGTCTGTTGTGTTATATTCCCCGCCAGTAGAGTCGTGGTAACGAAGACTGTTGCGATAGAGTCTACTAGGCTACAACTACTATAACCTTAGGGTAAATACAGTGGCGGAAGCGTAACCGTCGCGACAAGTGACCGGGAAGGATAGCTCCGACTATGGAGTATGCCGTCTCTCTCCGAGTGCCTCTACTGCAAAGCCACGTCTGCGCCGTCCTAGCCGTGCTTTCTGCTAGAGAGAGGATGGTTTCGCTTCGCACCAATGTTCGAGTTCGACAGTGCCCCACAGCTTTCGAGAATCCCGGCACTCGACAGAGTGCACAATGGTGCCGTCACCATGTGTGTCCCATTAGCTTGGTCTTCCGTTCCCATCTGGGCATATCCGTTTGCCCCGTACCCTTGTGCATTTCATTAAGTTTTTATTACTTTGTAGTTTCAATTGTCCGTTTACATGTTATATTCAAGAGTGTCTCCTTTTTTTCACAGACGCCGACAGCCGTATGTGCAAAGCTGCAACGCGGAAATCAACAATTTGTAAAAGCTTTTTTTTTAATTTATTTTCAGGATACTTTGTCTTTGTACGTTTGTTTTTACGGCGCCTTTTATGAAATACATCTTCTATTGTTGGTCGCTGCTTCCCGTCTCTGTAGTGTCGTACACGCTACGCGATGCATTACGAAGAAGCCGCCGCTGGCGGGCGGAGACGCAGACGAACCGGCACGCAAGTGACACTCCATATACGGATACATATCTGGTTGCATGGTGCGCCCAAGCGCCTCCTTGCTCTGGTGGCAGGGTTGGTGTTCCATCTGTGTATTTGGAGGCGTAGCTTGCGGTGGTGATGCGCTCACACCGCTCAGCTACGTGCCGACGGCGCCAGCAAACGTATTTTGCTTTCGCTAAGAAGCCGTCGAGGATGGCGCATCAAAACGACCACAAATGCTGGCATTTGATATAGCTTAACCTTCTCCTCATCCTAATTTCACGTAACAAAATAAGAAAGGCTGGCTGATATATGCAGCGGCTAGGCCGAGATGCCCGAGTACGGGCTCGTCTCGCTGTGCGTCAGCAGCCGCACGCTGCTTTCGAGTTGAACTATTCTCGTGTCGCAGCTCCCGTTCAAACTAGAGGTTTGACGTTGATGGCCGCTCGTCATGAAAGGTTCATACGTCAGGTCAGGTGCCCACACACTTCACATGTGAAGTGCGTGTGAAGGAGCAACTCACCGGCCTGAAAGAGGAAAGCGACCGATTCCTCCTTTTTCGTTTTTTTTTTTTTTT
Organism: Dermacentor andersoni; assembly: GCF_023375885.2. NCBI lineage: Eukaryota > Metazoa > Arthropoda > Arachnida > Ixodida > Ixodidae > Dermacentor > Dermacentor andersoni. Next base: position 23,888,411 of record NC_092817.1, read on the forward strand.
TATAAGAGTGTATGCACCACGCGGAGGGCCTGCGTGATTGTGGTGCGGTTTTTTTTTTGACGGACAACGCCGCCGACGGGGAACGCCGATGCCAGATTTTCTGCGACACGGGGCCATTTACGCGCTGAGGCGTTAAATGTCAGGCGTCGACAAAGGCGTCCAAACAAACGTCTCACACTGCGCTCCATCACCTGCTGCGCTTTACTTAGAGCAGTTGACTATGTATGCTTTAACAAGTCAGTTAGTCAGGAAGACAATGTACTGCCTTTAGCCTTGCCATCCAAGACCTTCACTGTGTCTAAATCAATGCTGAATAAAAAAAAATAGCCTCTTCCTCTGGCTTTCTTATTAAATACGATCAGACTTTTCAATGATTTATGCGAACCAAGCGGTACCGCGAGAAAAGGGGGGTAAAGAATTAAATGGCTATAGGCTTCTCCGTGTATTGTTGTTATCGGTTCTTCGTATATACGACGTGTGACACAAAAGAAACGAGACTAAGTGTGTAGCTTGAAAAAAGATTGGAGTTGGCACCAACTGTTTTGCTGACGTTATCCCACACACCTCCTCTTTTCATGCGGCCAGTTTCGACGGAACCAGTCACGCCAGTTAGAAGCGCTGCGTCATTGAGTGAACACGTGCAACTGCCTTCTGCCGGAAAAATGTCTGATGGAAAAACCGAACAGCGAATCAACATCAAGTTTCTTGTGAAACTTAAGAAATCAGCCACGGAAACATTTCAAATGTTAACCGAGGCTTATGGAGATGAAACTTTGTCTCGTGCCCGTGTGTTTGAATGGCATAAGCGGTTTTCAGGGGGAAGGGACAGTGTGGAAGATGATGAACGTGCTGGGCGCCCAAGGTCAGTGATTACAGACCAAAACATTGCCAAAGTTCGTGATGTGATCCGTGGTGACCGAAGATTAAGTGTTCGTGCAGTGGCACAGTTGGTTAACTTGGATAGGGAAGCTGTTCGGCGCATTTTAGCGCACGAATTAGACATGAGGAAGATTTGTGCGAAGGCTGTTCCAAAGGTTCTGTCCGATGACCAAAAACAGTGCCGTAAAGACATGTGTGCGGACATGTTGGAACGCATTGCAAACGAGCCAAATTTGTTGGAATCTGTTGTAACATGTGACGAGACATGGATTTTTACCTATGACCCAGAAAGTAAGCGCCAGTCAATGCAGTGGAAGTCTCCAGGATCCCGAAGACCCAGAAAAGCAGGCATGTCAAAATCAAAATTCAAGGCAATGTTAATTGTCTTCTTTGATATTAATGGAATTCTAATGATTGAGTGGGTTCCCAGAGGTCAGACTGTTAATCAACACTACTACATTGAAGTACTAAAAAGACTTCGTGAAACAATTAGGAAAAAGAGGTCACAGTTGTGGAGTGATTGATGGCTGTTGCACCAGGACAATGCACCCGCTCACACGGCCCTATCTGTCAAGCAGTTTCTGACCAGCAAAAACATTACTGTGATGGGGCATCCTCCTTATTCACCTGATTTGGCTCCATGCGACTTTTTTTTATTTCCTGAAGTTAAATCTTGCTTAAAGGGAACCCATTTTACCTCATTTGAAGAGGTTCAGGCAAAAACGGAGAAGCTCCTGAAGGGCCTTCCAAAAACCTCGTTCCAGAACTGTTACCAACAATGGCAGCACCGAATGCAGAAGTGTGTGAAAGCTGAAGGGGACTACTTTGAAGGTGATAATGTCACAGAGAACTGATTCAGTAAGTACAATAAGTTACTGGACCAGTCTAGCTTTTTTTTTTTTTGTCACACCTCGCATACGCTCTAAGAAATGAAGAATATATGTTTATTATGTGTTTTAACAAAGTGTTTGTTTCATCAACGACACAGGTGAGTCATCTTAACATCGCGAAGTGTTCTGACACAACTACGCGGGAGAACCTTAGAAAGGATACTATAGATGGTAAGTTTGCTCCCTCCGTGAAAGTCTAAATCACTCCCGCTTCAAGCCGAACCCAGCTCGCTACACCCGTATCGCAAACTCAGTTACCAAAAGCAGCGTCGGCAGCCTCGTCGAGGCACGCTCGACCTTCTGCCGCCACAGCGGCGCCTGCAGCGGTGCAGGCGCCGCTGACAAGGTGCATGCCAAAGATGACAAGGTGCATGCTCACCAAGATGGACAACCGCTCCTGTAGGCGACGCGGACCGATGCTTCCCTGCCGTCTTTCTTGGCGTAAGCGTTTGTTTCTCCGCGTGCTCCTGCGCTTCTAAGCCGCGCCACCACCCGAAAGCGGTGCGCTAAACTCGACGAGCGTGCAGCTGCCGCGCGTTTTTCTGGCACCGCCGTCTAAGACTGCATACACACACTTCTTCCCCGTTTCATGGCGCTTCACTTCCCTCACTTTTAGGGCATGATGCCCATCATGTCGTGCGGTCGAAAAACATTGCAATCCTGAACGCAACCGTTGTACGTGCCCCTGCAATATATCTTGCATAAGTTCAGAATAAAGATAAGAAAACTTAACCTTCGAAAATATATGCAGATCCCACGCACTGTGGGAATCGATGCAAGCGAAGCATTGTCTGCTGTTTGCGTTCATTGCGGTTATTTGGCAGTGATCTATTCACGGCATACGACAGTCGTGACGTGATGCGAGATGTTGCCTTGCCTGCTAAGCTTGCGTTTGTTGTTCTTGCTCCACTCTACACTTTATGCGCGCCTTCGTCTTCTCGAAGTGCGCGCTTCGGCACCACTCTCGGTCGTAGCTTTGTAGCTCATAAGACTGCCTTCTCTCTCTCTCTCTCTCTCTCTCCATTCCCTCGCAAACATTCTCCCCACCTCCTCCCTGTACTGTCGTTGCTGTTGCGGGTGAGCACCAAAACAAGCGCGGCAGCTCCTGCACTGCATTTGTGGGAGCTCACGCCTAGTTACGGCGTCCAGAGGGCATTGTGCACTTGCGACGCGGCGCAAATGTTGACACGACATGAAACGAAACACCGACAGCGCATGTCTTATGTTTTTGTGAAATGGCCACGTTTCAACCACGTCCCGACGTGGTCGGGGTTAGCGGCGTGCAAGACCACAGCAAGAACAGCAGTAGCAGTGGGAAAGTCGAAGAAAGAGGCAAAGCAAAGCAAAGCTTGAAAAAAATAACAAAGGCGTCTGCTACAGAATGAGCCCTTGCCAATACACTTTTAAGAGAAAGCTTTAGCTCGGGTGTTCCTATCTGAATACATGTAAAAGGAGAATTCGTTTTTCTCTGCAACTACTGCACCAAACTTGACGAGGTTCGTAGCATTTAAAAGAGAATTAAAATCTAGTGACTGTTGTTTTCAAATTTTTTATTTAGATCGTCAATTTTTTAACATAGGCAACAATTGCAAATCTTTAGAAAACGAAACTATCAAGTTTACAACTCCGTAACTCAGCAATGAAAAATGATATCACAATACTGTGAATTGCATCTCATAGTACATCTAAAGCGGACAAAATTAATATTTTACACACGAATCTTTAAGAAAAATTAGTAATGTGTAAATACAGCTTGTGCAAAAACCCTTGTACACAACGTAAGAAATTCCCGTGATGTATAAATTCACATATCGAATTTGTTCGGTTTGAATAATCTAATGGATGCCGTTTACAGAACCGCGATATCTGTTCTGGACGGAGAGGTATTGATTTGTAAACTTCGTGTTTCTATCTTTTCCGAACTTCGGAATTTTCGAAAATTCTTTAAATAATATTCAGGCCCTAAATCAAAATCCCGCTTCTGACAGTTACTATAATTTGACTTTCTCTCTTAAATGCAGCTAATTTCATTAAAATCGGTCCAGGGGTTATCTAAGAAAAGCGTTTTACATGTATTTGAATAGGACGCGTCGGAATTGGGCCTGAGCTAAAGCTTCCTCTTAAAAATTAAAGTTTGTACTCTGCGGGGCTCATCTTGTGCCACAACAGTAATCGTGACCTGCCTTGCTTGCGTTTCCTTTCTTGAAAACTCTGCGCTCGTTACTTTCCTGTCGAAAGTGTGGCACGCTGATAACGCGCAAGCCGTTCGTGACTATAGGAAGTACCGGGCTCGCAGCGTTAAAGAAAGGAAATGCGGGCAAGAAAAATGACGATTATCGTTGTAGGACAAGATAAGCCCCAATTGGTGTAAACTTTTTTAAGAGTGATATTTTATCTGCAGCGACAAACGAAATGCTACGGCGCATTAAAAGAAATGCAAGCGAGCCTCTCCTGAAATCCGTTACACGGGACTCCACCGCGAACGACTATCGCAAGTTTTCTTTAACATTGAAAATGGTGTGATTTGAAAGTGGGCGTGCCTACATGACCGCACATGAACCGCAGCTATAATGTTACTTCCGTTGGATGCTACCGGCCATGGTCCGATGAGTGCACACTGTAATTTGTGAATTTACCTCAGATAACGAATCTCGCCGAAATGCGAAGCCGCGACTCCGCCAGCCTGTATAATGCACAGTCTAAGATACACCGTCGTACACAGTAACCGATACATAATCTCAACATGTCACGGTCGCACGGGAAAGAAAGAATAGGCAGTTTTAGTTGGGCGTCCGCAACCGCCAACGTACGCAGCGCGCGAGGTTGTGCGCGCGTATAGTTGGCCGGACGCAAAAGTGGAGAAGGGGATTGCTGACTTACGCATGCAGGAACCAGTAGTGTGCTACACTGTAAAAAAAGAAAGCTGTTAATTCAAAGGATTATTACAGAAATATTCTGTACCGCAAAGGAAATTCTGTCAATGCTCTATATGACAGAAACCTGATAAAAGAAAAGAAAACAGGCATTTTCGGTTCTTCTTGATCTCTATAGCCTATAAATCGAGTCAAAACTAAGATGTAACCGTTTTGAATTATTGTAACTGCATAAAAAAAATATCAAATAAGATTTAAGAGCTTTTTTTTCTTTTTGTACATGCCGTTTTTTGCTTATACCACGCACGACGCGCTGTTTGCGGTAACGCTTTGATGCTCCGTGCCATAATCAAGATGGCTGCTCTTCGAGTCAACGCATGTCGGCGCTGCTGCGTTTCTGTTTTCCAAAATCCTAAGAAGTTAATGGTTTTCTTTTCAAGTACATTACAAACAGTGCACGACGTATTCTTTCACGCAATATTTTCCGCGTGTTCATGACATGGAACAGGACTACAATGTAGCCCGCAATGAAAATTCAGGCGGGCAGTGACAAAACTTAGCAACTACGTATTTCAGCGTACGCATGCGCTTTGTGAGGTAACGCCGGATGTGCGTATTAAATTTAGCCTTAGTTTTTTTTGTTATAACACACGTAAGGGCTAGCCAGTGGGCTTGACAAATGTATTATTGTCTATTCCTGCCTTTTCGGTATGTACTTGTTTTTGCTGTGGCTGCGAGAAAGAAGAAAAGCATGCGTGAGCTCTCAACAAAGCTCACTAAGCGACCTTAGTAAACACCTGATCGTAGCTCTTAGCTACGATCGGGTGTTCATAGTTTATTGGAGTGAACGCAAAGTGCGACTTTTTTTTTCTGATGTGTAATATTCTATTTGTTTTGATGCTGGCATATGAACGCGCCGTATATGAGGGCGCATGGTATCCAGTATTGATTTTGTTTCTTCGTTGGCTGCGGTTCGAGTGCTTTAGTGCGTTACCGTCGGGAAATTATTTTGCCTGGCCACTGACTAAGTCGCTTCATTTTAAAAATACTTAGCGGGAACTGCGCGGCTTTGTGTACTATCTGCGCATATTAAAAGCACAGAGAGGAAGGTGCTAGTACCCGAGCCGTGAAGATATGCTGTCATCGCGCTTATGGCCACAAAGAATTGCTCGCATGCTGTCTGCTAGCCTCACTTCTTGTCTCTGACAAAGAATAACTAAATGTATGAATGGTAGACTGCAAGAAATTAGAAACAAATGGTCAAAATTTGCATAAATTGAACTGCAGCAACACATTTAGCGAAAAATGTAACGAAACAGCATGTGTCATTGTTTGACCTAACTAATACCATACAGTTAACGTACTTTGTCCATCGCTTTAAAGTGTCAGGACTATCTTCTACTTTGTGCCATTCTGCTAGACACTTACGAAAATACATGAAGCGTTCTTTTGTTTGCCTTTTTTCTGCCTTTGTGCACGCTGTGTTCTCGCCGCTCTCGCGTTGAACCGACAGATTGCACGAAGATCACTTCGCTCGCTGCTGCTGCTGCGCTTGCTCACGCCAGCGTTTTGACAACGAGTGTCCGCGCTCATCGAGTGTGATGTGTTCACGTTTGCTTGTGCGCGCTGACACCGTGCTTGTTATTTCAGTAGGTAAGCGAATGTTTCCAAGTTTATACTGCCGATAAAACTATTATCCTTACTTCGTATAGCTGTCTGCTAATTTGCTATCGCGATCGATGCTTCGCCTTTCCGGCGAAAGTGCCACTTTTTTTTTTTTTAGTTCAGAAAGTAAAAGCGCGTGGAGCATATAGCACAATCCGGCCTATTGATATGGATTACATGAAGATGTGGACTTTAATTGAGCGACAGATTGCAATGTTCAGGTTGCTAGTTAAAACGACTCACTGAATAACTTCATGAGTATTCTATTTGAAGCATGTGTAGAGATTCCGAAATTGAAGCCAAGAAGTAATCAAGTCGTAGCATCACTTCTCCACTGATCGGCTTCAATTCCATGATTTCAACACGTGCCCTCAAGTGAGTTGTAAGATTAGTTTAGAAAAGTTGTAAATGATAAAATGATGAGAGAATGTGCACATTTGTTTTTGATATCACGTTCTAACTGGCTGCATGGTTTAAAAAATGTCAGCCATAGCTGCACAAAGGGTATGTTAATATTGTCATGAATAGGTGTCACGCATAAAAACTACCAACAAAACGACCAAGATAGCAGTAGGGTGGTAACTGTAGCTCAACCGGTGGATACCAACCTCAGATCTTTTTTCTTTCTTTGTCTTCACTGAGTGTTGTTCCTTTAAAATGAAGCAACAGTTATTCTGAATATATCGCCTTTGTATGCTTAACTGTACTTAGAAAATGAAACCACAGACGCCTCAACTAACCCGAGGTTCACACATCCGCTAGCTTAGTGGATATTGGCAATAATAAAATAAAGCTTGGCAGTGTGATGTTCTGTATAGGCTTCTACATTTTTCAAACAAACAGTGACCACCAACATGGAGTGTGTGCGATGTGTGTCTGTGTGTATGTGTTGTGTGCGTGTGTATGTGTGCGTTGCGTACGTGTTGTGTGTGTGCGTGTGTGTTTTGTACGTGTTGTGTGTGTGTGTGTGTCTGTTTTGTACGTGTTGTGTGCGTGTGTGTTGTGTGTGTTTGGGGGGGCGGGGGGGGGGGCGTGTACATTTTGTACCATGGCGAGTGCTGTTTGTTTCAAAATGTATACAGTGCCACTGACTGGCCCCGTACCAATATTCTGCAGTTATCTGAAACGAAATAGTCGTCTGGCTGGAATAAACATAATTTGGAAGTGGCCTCCTACACGGTACTCACATAAGGACACACTGCAGGGCTTTGTTGACCCCTCTTCAAAAAAAAAAAGTATTGTGCTTCACTGAGTTCTGTACAATCATGCCACCGTCAAATCAAATCAAAGTTTTATTTAATCTCTCAACAAAGAGAGAAAGGGGGTGGCGGGAGAAAGCCGCATTACTGCAGCTTGACTAAGCCCGGCCCCCTGTCATATGTATATTAAAGCACCACTGTTGTTTTCCGGTCAGTCGCAGCATGACACCATGAGATAGGAACCAAGGTCCAGCATCCAAGCAAGCAGCACGGCCTTGCACCAAAAGTTTTTCTCCATAATGAGGTGTGTTCATGATTGAGTTTTAAAGCAAAAGTCTTCATCAACGTGATGCCGAGGCCACTTTCACTTTCTTTTTTTTTCAGCACCAATATGATTTGATATATAAGCTGATTCACATGCACTGTAGTAAGAAGTTCGCGTGTTTGTTTTGTTATCATCCGGCTTATTTAGCTGTCAGTTTTTCGAGCTTTAAATTAAAACACTTTTCTATTTTGGTACGACACAAAGTGTAGCCTGGTTCTTCTTTGTAGCATCATTTACCACAGTGTTAGTGCTGCCACGTGCTCTTTGTCACGCATGACTCCATGAAATATCTCATTCCTTGGTTTGTCGAGAGAAAAAAAAAAGAAAAACACGCGTCGCTGTGGCTAAGCGGGTATAGTGTTGCGCTGCTAAGCACGAAGTCGCGGGATCGAATTCCGGCCGCGGCAGCCGCATTTTGATTGAGGCGAAATGCAAAAACGTCTCTGTTTCGTGCATTGGATGGATGGATGGATGGATGGATGGATGGATGGATGTTATGCGCGTCCCCTTTGGCACGGGGCGGTGGGTTGCGCCACCAAGCTCTTGCTATTATACTGCCTAATGTCCTGCCTAGGTTAAACAATAAAAAAGCGAAAAAGTACACTATGAACTACCACCAAATTTCTGATCTGCCCAAATTTTCGGATCCCCTATTTCAAACTGTGCTTTTGAATTAGGGGCACGTTAAAGATCCCCTGGTGATCAAAATTAATCCGGAGTCCCCCACTACGGCGCGCTTCACAATAAAATCGTGATTTTTGGCACGTAACACCCCAGCATTCATTCATAGAAAAAAACAAGCGTTAGAGTGAAACAATTTTGAGGTGAGAACAGATTTGCTGTTTTGCGACTCAGCTATGATGGTTAAAACATCATCTGACTTTGCACAACATTTCATTTTTACATAAAAAAGCATTCGATTGTATCTGCATTTTGAAAACACTCACATATCTTCAATGTGCACTTCACAATATCTGGACACTGACATAATGCACACCTACCATGATGCCTCATACACACTGCACATCCATCTTGATCGTATTTTGTGTCGCAAATTTGTGCTTGAATACATGCCGGGGCTAATTCAAAACAAATTTACTGACAGGGTCGGGGGAGTTCCGTAACCCGACCATCAGTGTCTATAATGCACAAGGCTGTGCGTATTTATTACTTCGCTTGCCTTGCTTTGAAAAGGCATGTACTTGTTCCTGTTCTTCCTTCTCTACGTACGCGGGCGATCCATGGCAAGCGGAAGCTCGTCTATATATCCTGGGAAATCGACTTTTAAGCTGTTATAACACCTGGAGGAAAAGCGATGCTGCTTGTTTTATGAACCTAGTGCGGATAAACAGTTATATTAATATACCTGTTTTCATATTTATCTGTCCAGTGATGTTCTGATGTAAAATTAAACAAGAATTAATTTTCTTCTACAATGTCCTAAATTACAAATTATTTCTTACAGCCACTGAGAGAAAAAGTGTTGACCATGTTTAACAGCAGCTCAATAAAACAGAGTAAAGTAAGAACGATGACACACACGAGCGCTACGTGTGACCTTTGTCTTTTTGCGCTGCTGTTGAACATTTTCAGCTTTGAGCACAGAGCTTAATTTTCGTTTTGAGACCAGCTGCATATTTACGTGATATTTGTTATTTTGTGATTATTATGTGACGCGCGATAGTGATACTCAAATATGAGAGAATTTCACATGAAAATGGAGGCTAGAAGTGATAAACAGTGGTCGAACAAGGCAAATCGGCTGCTGTCAACGTTTCTACAAAAAAAAAAAAAATATCTCTTCGTGAGGACTGCAGCTGCCCTCACGAAGAGAAATGCCCTTTCAAAGCACTGGCGTCAGCGACATTCCTGGTCGTCCGTTATACATCACGATAGAAAATTGTCTTTACACGTCACACTTCTGTACAGTGGAACAGAAAAAAAAAGTGAACAGAAATATATAAGCAGAGAACAGGGGAGGTATTCTGTAAGAGTCCACCTAGTGGACTGTCCATTTCAGTTGCTGCTGATTGGCTAGGGCCGCTCGTCTCCTCCTCGCTCGTACAGCTGCATCCAATCAGCAGCGGCCGAAATGCACAGTCCACTAGGTGGACTCTTACAGAATACCCGCCCAGAATATTTTCTGTGCCTCAAGATGGATAATTGTTTACCACATACATTTTCTGTAAAATAAAACTGAAAATATTCTTAAAGTAACAGAAAAAATTTTAACACAAAACAGAACTTTTCCTTTAATACGAAACAGATGACTGCCTTTAAACAAAAAATTTATCTTAATGTAAAACAGAAAGAACTTGTTAAATAAAAGGAAAAGGAAAAATTTAGAACAGAGCTTTACAGAAATTTTCTGGCAAGGCAGGTGCCAGAATACTTGCTTTTCTTTAAGGAATTTTTTTTTAATATTTACTCAGCGCCGCCATATGCCGCCACCTGAAACTGTGTAGTCAATATCAGCCGCCACAAAGTCAAGCCACAAGCCGGACTCATACATTCGGCAAGAGCGATATCGAAAGATGCGCTCCCGTGGACACGCGAGAACGTCCCGCAAAGCCTGCGCTGCGCCCGCAGCGGACGCTACGCAACTTCTGAAAAGCTGCGGGAGCACGCAAGATACCGTGCGTGCTCCTGCGTACTGCGCATGCGTACTGACGCCTCCTCGAATTTGCCGCGTACGCAGAGCTGCTGCGGACGGCCAACTAAAGCGGTCTAATATCTCGCAGCACGGTACTCGTGGCTGCACACCTGTCTGCAAAGGGACTCGGCCGACAAATTCGCTTTAACACTACCTTCAAAACTAAATCGCAGGCCGTGCTCGCGTGGGCGAACAGCACGTGGCCCGTGCTTGACGCATGCGCTGGCATATATGTGGGAAAGTCAGCAGCTGACTAATCTCAACGTCATCCTTCGGCCCCAACGTCGCGGCACGTGGGCGAAATCGAAGCAGCGTCTCGGAAATTGAAAGCAGCAAGGCGACGCTCGGACGTCTGGTGACGTTTCGGGCCAACGCTGGAGTACCCGATTTCGTGTCGCTAACAGCCACGCCAGGGTTCGCCCGGAAACGAGCTGGGGAAGGAAGAAGCGAATATTCCTAACCTTAAACGCGTGGAGAGGAAAGGGAGAGGGAAAAAAATGAGGCAAGACGGACAACACGAGTTCGGAATAAAGTTCAGTATAAAGCTGGGCACTCGAAGTCCGTTGCCGTCGGGTGTACGGGTGCTTCAGCGAACACTTTCATATTGTTTTAAAGGTCGCCTGTGGCAGACAGCACCATTCTAGTTAATGAACTGGTCAACGAAGAGGCGGACATTGCTTGCAAAAAAAAATTGAAATGCATACTCGACTAATTCAAGAAAATTCACTAATCCCGTTTTTAAATAATTAACTTATGGCCCATAGTGCAATTTACAAATTCTAGCCGAGGAGTTCGCAAGGCGGATCCACTTGGAACGAATTCTCGGGATGATACCAGTTTCGAGATATTCATTCCCGAACTTTGCGGAGAAATGCATTGGCGCTCCAGTCACTTTCTTAACAAAGCGTGGCTTTATGTATTCAAGCATAAGGAACGAAAACGTGCATGCATTTCTCCGCAATATTCTGGAATTATTATATCGAAACTGGTGTCATCCTGAAAATTCTTTCCAAGTGGATCAGCCTTGCGAACTCCACGGCTAGAATCTGTAAATTGCAATATGGGTCATAAGGTAATTATTTAAAAAGTTAATTAGTGAATATTTGTTATTCAGTCGATTATGCATTTGAATTTTTTGTTCAAGTAATGTCCGCCGCTTCGAGTATACCACCTCATGAACTAGAATTGTGATATCTGCCACAGGCAACCTTTAGGATTTTTTTAAAGTGTTCGCTGAAACACCCTGTATATTAATGCACAAGCGCTGGTGCCTTTGTCAGAGCTGATGCGGGGTGAGACCAGCAGACGTACAGGGTGCCTCAATAAGCGCCGACATGAAGGCACCCCAAGCAGACGCGTCGTGCCAATAAATATACACATGTGCGTCGAAGTCCGAGAGCTTCGCCGAAAAATCATAGAGGGTATTCTGGCGCTGCGATCGCTCGGTTACCGATGCGTACATAGCCTACATTTATTTTAACTTCGCGCTTGTTCTGTCAGACTTTCCCGCGGCGTTAGTTATTACGCCTCATATTTCTAAATTACCAAGCAATTGCCATTTATCTAAACTCTCGTAGGCAATAAGTTCCCGCGCACGTGAATAATCACAGGGAATTCTTGCATCTATAGCGCATTACCTTGTTGAAAGTGGTCAATTTGCAAAGTCACAAAGAGAGAGAATATGGGGTTTTACCTGCCAAAAGCGCTTTTTGGTTATGAGGCACACCGTAGTGGGGGACTCCGGAAATTTGGACCACCTGGGGTTCTTTAACGTGCACCTATGAATCTAAGTACGTAGGTGTTTTTGCATTTCACCCCCATGGAAATGCGGCCGCCGTGGCCGGGATTCGATCCCGCGACCTGGTGCTCAGCAGCCCAACACCATATCCACTAAGCAACCACGGCGGGTTGCAAAGTCACAAAGCCGTTTGAAGCCAGAAAGAGAAGGTTCAGGCAAATCCATGCACTACCAATCACTTTCATGCTGGCTGAAGTGCCGTATCACTCGCCACTACCGTAGACAATTGTGCTAGAGTTCCCTCTAGTCACTTTCGTGGGGAACTATGTTCACAATCGTCAGATCCGTGGGATGACGCGTCTGAAAGATGGCTGCTTGGACTGTTGGCAGTGTTACGTTTCGCCTACGACGCGCGGTATAGCCGGCGCGGATGCAACGGACGCCGGGGCTTCGTTCAAAGCGGCGGACATTTTGGCCCGTTCAGCGCCGCCGATACGCCTCCCCGCCAAGCGCGGCCAGGCATGTTTCAGTGCCACGTGTCTTCAAGTGTGCGTGTGTGTGTGTGTGCATGGTGGTGCCCACGCTTGTCAAAGCGCGGCAGCCGGGGAGAGGAGCTCCCCAAGTGTGAAGCGAGGAGGTCTGACCGGCGCCGGCCCGGCGGATGCGTCACTACACTCGTCCCAAAGTGTCTCTCAGCCTGTCCGTGCCCCGCGTCACGTGCGCCTCTATCGAGGGGCGTTCCCTCTTGCCCTCAACTGCGAGAGTATAAAAGCAGCTGCCCCCGGTCGCCAAGAGAGAGGCTCCGATTCCTTCTGTCGAGTAACGTGCTCTCCCGTCTCTCCACTTCGGTCGACCTGACCGCCCGCTCTTTTGCGATGCTAGAATAAACAAGTTGTTCTGTTACCAGTCGACTCATGCTTTGCCGGGACCTTCGGATGCTTCCAGTTGTGCCCCAGGCCGCCAGGCCAACGCTACCCTTGGGGCTTGCGACCCATCTGCAACAACTCGTGCCAGCGGTGCATTTGCAACAACGGGTGTCAGCGCTGAGATTCCAACAGCAGGGGCTTATCCATATTTTTCTTAGACAGGGCGTCAGTGAGTGACTGAGCGAGTGAGTTAGGGTGTAAGAGGGGTTGATGATGATATCTGTAGCCATCTTAGAACGTTCCAAGTGGAGGACAGCTGTTTTTTTTTTATTCTTGGTTTATAAACAGCTCGCAAGTACGAGACGAAAATGTCCAGAGTTGTCCGTCTCCGACAATACAGCCACACGATGTATTAGTAACAGTTCTGGAATAGATACGTAATACACGAAAGCGGGAAATTGTAATCCATCCGACCTTAGCACGAAGCAACCAAGGAAATCCACGCGGAATTCTACGAATGAAAGCTTCGCAGTTGGAGAAAAATTCGTCCTGGTCCAGGGGCTCGAAGTCGGGACCAACGCCGCCCCGCGCGCGTTGAGCGGCGGCGCTTCCTGTAGACGCCGTTTGGGCAAACTCTCGTGGTAGGAGAGAATATACTCATTATCGTCTGCAACAAAGTTCCCCTACTTGTGCACAGGAGGGCACGAAAAAGGCTTGCGGTTGTCTCGACGAAAGATTGGAGGGGTTCAAGACATTCGGATACACCCCTTGGATGCGGCCCCGACTGCTGAGAGGTGATGAAACCTCACTACAGACTTGTTGGTACTGTAGAACAGGTCGGAGCCTCTACAGTATGCACGCAGTGCTGTGGTCGCGACAGAAAGCGTAGAGTCCAGCACCTAGCATTGTGACAAAGGTGCGAACAGATGAACGAGACGGTGCTGCGCTGACAAGTGTATCCAAGCCGGACAGCGTTTTTTATACGAATAAGGTGCTTCTGTAAGTTAATGCACTGTAACGCATTAAGATTTCTTTTTTATGTTCTGAATCAGTTTGTTTCAGATTTGCATGTAATCTTCGAATTGGTTAATCGTTCTATTGTAGGATATGCTCATTGTTTTTAATGCTTGAGTGAACAGCACCTATACCCTCTGGCAAGGGGATTAGCACGCTTTAATACAACATATTTTTGTAAGTTACCGCATATGCTTGTATATGCTATATTTTTGTAAGACACCAGCAGCCTTATAGAGTAACTTTAAGTGTCGGGCGGGCGCGTAGTTGGACGGCATTTTTTCAATTTGCCGGCTTCATTTCTTTTCTTTTTTTTTTCCCCCAGCCGGGAAAATGGGCAGGCCATTAGCATCTCGCTCAAAAGATTCCATTTCGATCCATGTTATAATTGCCTACTACTTCTTGACACCTTGACTATTTGAATTAGGATTTACGAGCATCATCAGCATCATCATCATCATCATCATCATCATCATCAGCCTGGTTACACCCACTGCAGGGCAAAGGCCTATCCCATACTTCTCCAACTACCCCGGTCATGTACTACTTGTGGCCATGTTGTCCCAGCAAACTTCTTAATCTCATCCGCCCACCTAACTTTCTGCCGTCCCCTGCTACGCTTCCCTTCCCTTGGAATCCAGTCCGTAACCATTAATGACCATCGGTTATCTTCCCTCCTCATTACATGTCCTGCCCATGCCCATTTCTTTTCCTTGATTTCAACTAAGATGTCATTAACTCGCGTTTGTTCCCTCACCCAATTTGCTCTTATCCCTTTTTACGAATTCACGAGCAAGATAATCATAACTGATTATGACCAAGAAAAATACATCTGGAGGTTCCTCAACTCGAGTGCGAATACGTATTTGGCTTTGTTCGAGTAGTATGATCGATCTCTTTCTTAAAAATCTGGACGCATAGTAATTGGGGGCATGCTGTACTGGCTATTGCAATAAGGGTTACATACCGTATGGATGACTTCGACGCTGTCGTTTTACTTATTTACTCTTGCCTTTAGTTCTCTGGATTGCTTCGAGGTATATGCGTAATTACTAATCAACGCGAAACGATATGCACAGAAAACCTGTGAAATGTACAATTAAGTAAAATAAGGTGCATACAATATTGAGGGGGAAATGCGACAGTTTTCCTAAACGTGAAGGCAAGTTACACCTTAGGGTTACTTCAACATGTCGCCATTTGCAAACTTTGACAAGTTGCATCTCCGCTCATATAAAATTAAGGAACTAAACAGGAACTGCTAAACCAGAACGTGCCATCAAACAACCTTTAATAACGGCAAAACAATGAAGGATCCCAACATTTAACCATAAATATTCAGCACTGCCATGTAGTGTCTGGATAGCTTAAAAGCTGAATTCAACTTAAGACTTCCTATAGATTTAAAGTATTTTCGATGGTTTGTAGGTTCACAGTTGAACTGGGATACATAATAATACGTTATGACGTTATATATATGTCCTGTATATGACAGGATAATTTTTACACACTCAGTGGTGTTGCGCGACGGATCAAGCACAAACAATAAACACAACGATTAAAATACTACCAAACTAACACTTCTGTACTATTCCTAACAAAATTCATGAGAGAAGTGGATGCAGACTCGTTTCGGCTAACTGCTCCGACAACGCCGTCAGGGATTTGGTTACATTCCCGCGTTCTGTAAAAAATGTTCAATCACTCTAATGAAATCTTCATTCGCGACTTCTATGTTTATTACGCACTATGCAGTGCCAT
This sequence comes from Dermacentor andersoni, assembly GCF_023375885.2. NCBI lineage: Eukaryota > Metazoa > Arthropoda > Arachnida > Ixodida > Ixodidae > Dermacentor > Dermacentor andersoni. The sequence continues at coordinate 23,904,274 of NC_092817.1, forward strand.
TGAGCACTCGTTAACAAAAAGATCAAGTTATTCACGATGGTGAGCTTGACCTTAGCAATTTATACTTCCAGCAAGCAACGTGGAGAAGCTTGCTACAATGCCCAACTCGGCACAAGAGATGTCACGGTACCCATGCACATACCAGCAGCGATTCACAACAGAGTGCCAAACAAGGAAAAAAGTATTCGGTTACGCTACGCACATACCAGTCACGGCGGCTAATGAAGAGGCGTGGCTGCGAGCGCTCTCCAAAAAAGCGAGGTAGAGTACAATAGCTCTCTCCTTTTGTGAGAAATCATCGCGCGCCGCGTGGGAAAGAAAGCGAACGGGATCGAGCCAAGGTGCGGAAGCCGGACGTGCCTGGATACGCCTACAGAACCTACGGCGGTGGTCCTCTTCCAGCGATACAGGGTGTGCCGCTCGTGCACGGGCCGGGAAGTGCGCAGCAGCGCCCCGCGCCCATTCGGCGAGCGCAAAGTGGCGAGCAGCGCACAAAGCTGACACCATGCAGGCAACAAAGGTCGTCCTCTCTTCTATGTCCCTCAAGCTCCTCCTATTTGGCGTCAAAACGCCAGCGACTAACAAAGAGCATCCGTGAGATTAACATACAAGAGGAAAAACTGACGGTATGTTACGGCCTGGACGCAGCGCGCGGATACCGCGGGACAGCATTGGCCCCCCTCTTAAGCGTCAAACAAATTGACGAAGGGGGTCAATAAATCTGCACACTTGGGCCAGCTGGTAATGCTTCATCTTGATATAAAATAGCGCGCACAAAAAAAAAAAACAGGACGGATAGATGTAGAACGACACGCACCCCCGGCGCTGGTGGTGTGTGGGTCAGTTGGTAGTTCTTCAACATCCACCCCTCGTGCTAAGAGTTGTCATACCAGAATGAAACGCAAACGGGAGGAAATAAAGAACACCTCTTACGCCTGTTTCCTTTCAGATGTGAATGACACCGGGCACTAATTGAGCGCCCGGCCGGTGTCATACGATACATGGTGCGGAAAATCAGAAAGACAAGTTCGACTTCTAATCCACTTTCTCGTGTTCGCGTTTCCCACGCCGACTGTAAAGTAAACGGGGGTTTGAACCTCTTCAAGTGAATATCCCCACTATTTTTCGAGCCATCATTTTCCCCAATGATATGTGGAAGGAATAAAGTTTGATCTGATGTGATTTATTCTCACCTATGCCGTGCACCGCCTCCAGATAGAGCACCGGGACCCGCAAAACCGAGAAACGTCTGCATGGCTACGAGAGACAAAATGATTGCCCGCTGCCTGACCGCTAATCCGGCTCTACAATCAACTGACGTTATGATCAGGAAGTTGCACAGTGGACGGCTGTAACTATCACTCTTGATTGCCTCCAGAGGCATGGCTTGTTTGGCCAGTACTGAACACTTCAAGTTTCAATGTTCACGTGAAAATCTAGCCTGTTCTGATTGGTTCAAACGGCACGGAGTTTTCGCTTCACAACAGAGTTAATGAGACGGGGTATAGTGTTCCATCATCTACAGCTGAGATGCGGTATGAAGGCCTATACGCAACGTTTCTAGGCTTAAAGATCTGTCTAATACGTTACAGCATCCGTTTAAAGCAAACAGCTTTACCTGGCTCTTTGGGTCGTTCTCGTGGTCGGTCAGTGGTCGATGGTCGGACTCGGCGAGGAAAACGGTCGTCTTCTCGTCTTCTCGATTATTCGTTCGGGCTATTCGCTTACATTGACAATTATCATCAATGATTTCTGCACAATTTTTTTTAATACCATTGAAAAAAACGTGCGCCACTTGTAATAGTGGTGCAAGGCTGGAGTCAACAGCGGAGCTTGTGATCACCTAGCTTTTACGTGACTTGCCTAAGTCGTTTGTAGGTTTCGCGAGGTTATGCTAGGTTTTGCTAAGTTGCCTCGGCGGGCTTGACGCTGCAAGTTTTCAAGCAGTCGCAGGGCCGGCTCGCTTTCTCGGCGACGTCGAGCGCTGCAGTCGCCGACTCTCTCCTTACATGGACTGAAACTCGGGATCCTCGACTCGGTGTCACCTCTGCTCAGCCGCAGCTTCGGCGCGGTGTTCCGGATCAGCTCGGCGGCGACGCATCGCTTCTCGCTTGGCAGTACGGCGCTCTTTCTGGTAAGCCGCTTCTTTGGGCGACCGGGATGTTCTTCGGGCGTCCCATGGCAGCAGTACGTACGCACGGAGTAGAGGAGGCGAGAGGTGTGTCGCCGCGCCTGCTGTTCCGAGCTTCACTCACCTGTGACGTAACGACTGCGCCCTACGCGCGTGCGGTGCGAGGAGGTTACGTGGCTCGGTGCTCTCACAGGTGGTTGCTAGGCAACGCGAGGAGGCGCAGAGCTGGGCTGAGTTTTCTAGTAACGCTCCACGGCGGAACTAAAAGCTTAAAAAGCTCCGCCGTTAATAGGTGTTACATCAATATTGACTTCATTGCCAGCTAGTTGTTGCCGTTAAAAGTGCACCATACCGTACAGAGTAAACGTGTACAGACCGCATGTTTAGTTGAATTAGACGACTACAGGCAAGCAGCATTAAATTAGGAACTACAGCCTGCCTTTGGCTATAAAATTACAATAGCGAATAATCATCTCTTTAAGACTGCACGTCTGGGTTGCCGAGAAATACTGATTTCTCGCGGCAATCGCAATCATCTGTCAATCATGTCAATCATCTGCAGTCTCCCGAAAAAAAAATAATTAGCGTGAGTTGTCGGCAACAGCAGCTTCGAAATAGCAACGCCGAGAAGCACAGCAACAAGCAGACAGCAAGAGTGTTGGAATGTTACCGCTGTTTAGTCTCAGAATTGTTCGATAAACGGTCATCCCTTGCATAAATGAACTGCCGTCTCAAATTTATCTATATAGTCGCCGTCGCTGCAGATCAGGCCAAGTGTTTCTCCAGGCCGTCCCTTAACGCACCGTCTCGTACGAAGAGTGCGTGGGAAAGACAGCACACTATCGTGAAGGAAACTGCAACACTGTGCACTGAAATTTTTCTTAGCGGGTCGGCAATCCCTCGCGCTGGCTAGCTTTTCTTAGCAGCGGCGACACCACATATCTACCGAATAAAACGGAATCCGCTTGCGCCTTATAACATTTCCTGTAATTGTTTGTCTTTGTTTTCTTCTCGCGTGCTGTGCGTGTGTGGCGAATTTATCTGCCATCGTCAAGTCGCTAACAGGAAATGTCCTTAAACAGAGTTTGCTGTGCGGAAATTTTTATCAAGTAATTTCTATACAGACAGCAGGGTAAAGTTAAGGGTTTCTCTTCCTTTTTTTCTCTCTTTCTCGCTCAATATTCGCGCACCAGGTTGTCAGTAACTCTTTGGAGGGCGCATGCGCAAGACTGCTCTATGTAGACTGCTCTATAGATGACCTGGCTTTACCCGCGCGAACGTTGAAGTATGCGTTCTCGGTACTCAATACCGAAAACCTAAGAGCATGCGCCGCAATGACCGATTCCAACACGCGTAAATATGAATGTATACGTAGAGTAAATCGAAATGCGACGAACGCTTTTGCTATTGCAATGTTTTTAATTATTACTATTACTGTGCCTGCTACTTTCTTGGCCGTGGCTATACGCGATACAGAGCGCACATATCTGCTCACCACGCACAACGCGCAGCAGCTTTTCGACGCCCCTGTGATGAAAGCACAGGCGACTAGCAGCAGACCTTACTTGCCACGTCGCGTCTAACTCGTATACTAGAATGCACCGGCTCTGAATCGCAAAAGCATTCAACGCAGGGAAAGCAGCACAGAGCGCGCAAATATGACGAACCGGCCACGTATACAAAGCGCGGTCACGCGCTTCCGCCATTGGACCATATCACAACTTCGGTCGGAATCGCATGGTCCAGTTGGGTAACACGGTATAACCGACAGTTGAACAGCCGATGCCGGCTGTCTCTCCGGTTTCGGTTCATTCGCTCTTTTTTTTTTTTTTGCTTTCATGTTCCGACAGGTAAAGCGAAAACATCGGTGGACAGAAGGTCAAATGGCTGTCCGACAGATGCGAGTGTTCAATCACTTTTATTCTTTGCGATTCTCAACACTCACAGGAGCTACTACGTGTCGCACGCGCGGAAGCAGCCACGGCGTTGCTAAGCGTCGTATCAGGATAACACGCACGTGCTTTTGATCATCAAACTCGGTATTAATGCTAAGTACAGTCAATAGTTTTAAGCAAACTTCAATAATGCCAGCGCATGTCACTCCTTATGGGGCTTTCGACTATGCGGCTTCCCTCTTAGCGAAAATTGGCGCATATTTTCCGGCGTTTTGACGTTCTTTCAAAATTTGGTGTTTATCCGTTCGATGCCCACAAAAACGTCAGAAAACAGCTAATTTCACGGAGAAATGGGATGCTGTAGGAGTCAACAGCGGAGCTTGTGATCACCTAGCTTTTACGTGGCTTGCCCAAGTTGTTTGAAGGTTTTGCGAGGTTATGTTAGGTTTTGTTAAGTTGTTGGTAGGCTTGGCTAAATCGTTTTTAGGTTTTGCGAGGTTATGGTAGGCTTGGCTAAGTTGTTTCAAGGTTTTGCGAGGTTATGCTAGGTTTAGCTCAGTTGCCTTGGCAGGCTTGACGCTGGAAGTTTTCGAGCAGTCGCAGGCCCGGATAGCTTTCTCGACGACGTCGAGCGCTCAGGCGCCGACTCTCGTATTACATGGACTGAAACTCGGGATCCTCGACTCGGTGTCGCCTCTGCTCAGCCGCAGCTTCGGCGCGGTGTTCCGGATCAGCCCGGCGGCGACGCATCGCTTCTCGCTTGGCAGTACGGCGCTCTTTCTGGTAAGCCGCTTCTTTGGGCGACCGGGATGTTCTTCGGGCGTCCCATGGCAGCAGTACGTACGCACGGAGTAGAGGAGGCGAGAGGTGTGTCGCCGCGCCGGCTGTTCCGAGCTTCACTCACCTGTGACGTAACGACTGCGCCCTACGCGCGTGCGGTGCGAGGAGGTAACGTGGCTCGGTGCCCTCACAGGTGGAAGCTAGGCAAGGCGAGGGGGCGCGCAGCTGGGCTGAGTTTTCTGGTAACCCTCCACGGCGGAACTAAAAGCTTAAACAGCTCCGCTGTTAATAAGTGTTACATCAATATTGACTTTATTGCCAGCTGGGTGTTGCCGTTAAAAGTGCACCATACCGTACAGAGTAAACGTGTACAGACCGCATGTTTAGTGGAATTACTTAGACGACTACAGGCATGCAGCATTAAATTACGAACTACAGCCTGCCTTTGGCTATACAAGTACCATAGTGAATACTCATCTCTTTAATACACCTGTCACAGTGGGCATTTTAATGTCATTCGAACCGAATGGCATTAGCATCGAATGACATTATTCGGTCGTTACAAAGCGATATTTAATGTCGTTAGCACCAAATGACTTCGGCAATCGAATGAGTTCGAAAAACTCCTTCGGCTTCGCACTCGGAGCGAATGTGTACTCTCAAGCCCAGAAACAAAGCAAAAGAGGACACAGCATTTGCAAATTGAAAACCGTACTCTTATAGAAGTAATAACGTTTGCGTGTTTTAATGGGCTTGTTCCTTTAAGGAGACAAAATCTGTGCGGCAGACTGTCGCAAAATGTTGTTACTCTCCAGCTCAGCAGCGTCTGGCCGCCGCCCATGCAGCCACCACTGTGTTCATCCTCTTATTATTACGCCTTGCTCGCAATGCAAAGTACGCAGCAACTAATCGCTTCACCTCCTGCAACTTAGCGTCGTCGTCCAGCGTCGCCATGTCAGCCATTTTGTTTGTTTTTCAATTTATCGGCTTCTCAGGTGGCTAAGCCTTGTTTTGGCTCATAGTGGCCACAGTCTAAAATAGAACTTTTTTTATACGCATTAGTAAATTTTTTTTTTCAGTGAAGTGACGTCCCAAAAATATATTTAAATATATGGATTGCTTATGCAAGCGCTTTATACCTACCTCGTTCTACTTTAGTTGCCACGTTTTTTTCGGAATCATCGCCATTGATATCGCCACCGAATGACGTTAATTTTTCGAGTGTAGCACCTCCGCGGGCGAATGACATTCGTTGCACTGAATGCCATTCGATTCGAATGACATCAAAACTTCCAGTGTGACAGGGGTATAAGACTGCACGTTTGGGTTGCCGAGAAATACTGATTTCTCAGGGCAATCGCAATCATCTGTCAAGATAAACACGCGAGACGAAGACATGCACATGCAGACTCCCGAAAAAAAAAAACAGTTAGCGTGAGTTGCCGACAACCGCAGCTTCGAAATAGCAACGCCGAGAAGCACAGCAACAAGCAGACAGCAAGAGTGTTGGAATGTTACCGCTGTTTAGTCTCAATATTGCTCGATAAACGGTCATCCCTTGCATAAATGAACTGCCGTCTCAAATTTATCTATATAGTCGCCGTCGCTGCAGAGCAGGCCAAGTGTTTCTCCAGGCCGTCCCTTAACGCACCGTCTCGTACGAAGAGTGCGTGGGAAAGACAGCACACTATCGTGAAGGAAACTGCAACACTGTGCACTGAAATTTTTCTTAGCGGATCGGCAATCCCTCGCGCTTGCTAGCTTTTCTTAGCAGCGGCGACACCACGTATCTACCGAAAAACATAAAACGGAATCCGCTTGCGCCTTAACATTTCCTGTAATTGTTTGTCTTTCTTTTCTTCTCGCATGCTGTGTGTGCGTGGCGAATTTATCTGCTACACGCCATCGCCAAGTCGTTAACAGGAAACGTGTCCTTAGAGCTTGCTGTGCGGAATTTCCATCCAGTAATTTCTATACAGACAGCAGAGTAAAGCTAAAGGTCTCTCTTCCGTCTTTCTTTCCTTTCTTTCAGCAGCAGCCCAATATTCGCGCACCAAGTGTCGGTAACTCTTTGGAGGGTGCATGCCCAAGACTGCTCTAGGTACACTGCTCTAGATCACCTGGCTTTTCCCGCGCGACCGTTGAAGTAGCCCCCTGTTCTCGGTACTTAATACCGAAAATCTAAGAGCGCGCGCCGCAATGACCGATTCCAGCATGCGTAAATATGCATGTATATGTAGAGTAAATCAAAACGCATTTTTTATTATTTTTATTATTGTTCCTGCTGCTTTCTTGGCCGTGGCTATACGCGATACAGAGCGCACATCTACGCAGCACGCACTACGCGCAGCAGCTTTTCGACGCCCCTGTGGTGAAAGCACAGGCGACTAGCAGCAGACCTTACTTGCCACGTCGCGTCTAACTCGTATACTAGAATGCACCGGCTCTGAATCGCAAAGGCATTCAACGCAGGGAAAGCAGCACACAGCGCACAAATATGACGAACCGGCCACGTATACAAAGCGCGGCCACGCGCTTCCGTCATTGGACCATATCACAATTTCGGTCCGGATCGCATGGTCCAGTTGGGTAACACGGTATAACCGACAGCTGAACAGCCGATGCCGGCTTTCTCTCCGGTTTCGGTTCAATCGCTTTTTTTTTTTTAGCTTTCATGATCCGATAGGTAAAGCCAAGAAAACCTCAGTGGACAGAAGGTCAAATGGCTGTCCGACAGATGCGAGTGTTCAATCACTTTTATTCTTTGCGATTCTCAACACTCACAGGAGCTACTACGTGTCGCACGCGCGGAAGCAGCCACGGCGTTGCCGAGTGTCGTATCAGGATAACACGCACGCGCTTTTGATCACAGAACTCGGTATTAATGCTAAGTACAGTCAATAGGTTTCAGCAAACTTCAATAAGGCCAGCGCAGGCTACTCCTTAGAGGGCTTTCGACTTTGCGGCTTCCCTCTTTAGCGAAAATTGGCGAATATTTTCCGGCGTTTCGCCTTTCTTTCAAAACATGGTGTTTATCCGTTCGATGCCCGCAAAAACATCAGAAAACGGCTAATTTCACGGACATACGGGATGCTGTAGGAAGCGGTCGTCTGAGGGAGACCTAAGCCTCGACTCCATGCAGAGCGAACTCCTTAACCGCAGCGCTTCGGACGCAAACTTCTAATGCTCGCAGGAGCATGCGATATACGCGAGACATAGGCAAAGGGAAACACAAGAAGCCGGGTGAGCTGAATTTTTATTAACATACGAACAATATCTTACCATATATAGGATAGGAAACAGTTGAACAACGGCAGAACTTGTCTTCCGCGTTAGTGTCCGGTTTCAGCAGCGTCAGGCGGATGCAAAACGCGCGCCAATGGAAAGTTTATCGTTTTCTCCAACACTCTCCCACTACCCCCTTCCCACTTTTGGAACCGCCACTTTGAACAAACCCAGATGCAACACGGAGGACACTAGCGAGCTTGCCAGCGAATACATCCTTACCTTCTATAGAACGCTGCTACAAGTTAGGATCAAGGGGACGATTGTCACGCATTTCGTGGGCAGGAGTACACTAAGATAAAGTGTCAAAAGATCGCGTTTCTTTTTCCTTCGTTTATTTAATTTCTTTATTTATTTCTGAGAGAAAGGGGGGGGGGGCGCTACGATAAACAGTCTCACCTTTCGTACGTGCGTCTATTATACTCATGACTGTTCGGTTTGCTTCAAGACATCCCGGGGCCGAACGTGGGCTATATATAACCGACGCCGCAGCGGAGGGCTCAGGATTACCTCACACTTTGTATTCTTTGACGAACATTCAACGGTCCGCTAACGAGCGTTTGTGATCTTCTGCCTCCCCACGAGAATAAAAAAAAAATATATTTCGTTTTATGTGCCAAAACCTCAATCTGTTTATGAGGCACGCCGCAGCGCGGGACTTCGGGTGAACTTGGACCACGTAAGTACACAGGTGTTGCCGCCGTTGCCGGGTTTTGACCCCGCGACTTCGCGCTGAGCAGCCGCGGTGGTTGCTTCCGTCACGCCGACGTATAGTGCGGCGCAAAAGGTAACACGCATTACTTCACTGATTAGGCGCTCCACGTTCTCTTTCCTGTACTCATCGCAGCCTATTTCTTTTTGTACCTAAACTCCGGAGATTACGTCACGTGACGCATCGCAATGAGGAGATGCTATAAACTGTTACCCTGGTTTGTACGACGGCACCTGCCCGCTGCAGACCATGATGCGGGAATCGCGACAATTCTACAAGCGCTGCAAATGTGTCATGGATTGGTGCTGCAAGCAAATCCTGCCTAGTTAGTCCTTTTTACACCAGAATGAGCTCAATACTGCCGAAGCAGGCAAGCGGCAACGCGACTTAATAAGGGCCACCTTCATATGAGCCAGTCGAAGCGGCTCAGAACATTAAACAGCGAACGGGAGATTATACACCGTATACTACCGAGTGCGCATGCGCGCACACGTAGAAAGAAATCATCAGACACATATAGCTCACCGTGTGTTTGCCTTCCTTCGGCTACGCGCTCTTGGCGCTCGCAACATGGAGACCGCACGTTAATAAGCGGCCCAACGTTACAGAAGTGGCACCGCTTCTTCGAGAGGCGTCACTAATTGGATTCCGGCAAGGAAGGCAGTCGCCGAGAACAAGTCATGCCGTTTCGGGTGAACACATTTTTCGGGGAGACCTGTCGTACGTAGATTATTTCGGTATAAGTCGTCGCTGTGGTGCAGCGGTTACGGCCCTATACACTGGCGCGGGCGAGGTCGTGGGTTCGATTCCCCCGCGGCGTTTATACGGAGGCTAAACTTCTATACGTTTCCGACACGTATTATTTGACGGTGTTCTAAACATAACTAAACAGCGTGAAATAACTTTCTTTTTTTTTTTAGCCTACGGTTACGCTTAAGCAACCCAAATATTTTTTGCCGGTGAAAGTGCCGCTATAGTAAACCGAACATGCCCCACTACTATCATTTACCGGCTCCGGTGCCATTACTATGGTTAGCAAAGTGTTAGCAAACTGCCACTACACGTGCTAATACTATGTACCAACTTTTATGGGCGGTAAATGATACTACCGATGCCATTACTATACCTACGCTTACTAAGATCTTCGTGAACTTTCTGACAATCCCTTAGTAGCTTTTGGTTGGTGACTGAGGCACACTGACAGGAGTGCATAATCATAACTATACGAGTCCGCATGTTCGGCGTTCTATTCTCTCATAAAAGATGCGGAATTAACGTATTCTTGCGAAGTTAAACAAGTACGGCGTTAGGGGAAGGACACTTCAAATTTTTAGTTCATATCTTAAAGACCGTGAACAAATAGTGAACATAGGCGGTTTTTGTTCATCCAAACGTTATCTGAAATGTGGCGTCCCTCAGGGCAGCATATTAGGGTCTTTTCTTTTCAATGTCTATATAAACGATGTGATAACAATCTCGACAGGAGCTGATTTTGTAATTTATGCCGACGACGCTTCCCTATTTATCTTTGGTCTTTCGGCTACAGAAATACTTTCAAAAGCAAACAATGCCTTAAACAGCTTTTTAAATTGGTATAAATTAAACAATCTCAATATAAATACAACTAAGTCAAAAGCTGTTATTTTCCGCGCTATAAATCGTCACATAGGGACTAACTTAACTATTAACCTAGGCAATAATATCATTGAGGTCGTTAGCCACCATAAAACAGTGGGTGTTGTACTTGATGAGCACCTTCGATAGACTGAGCACACTAATTACGTATCCCTAAGTTTATCTAAAGCTGTTGGAGCCCTTTCCCGGTGTCGTGGCATTCTTCCAGTGCACATTAAAAAACAGATATATGTTTCATTATTTCAATCACACATTGCATATTGTCATCTTGTTTGGGGCACGGCATCACCGACTAACGTGAATAGAATTGTGAGCCTGCAAATGAAAGCGATTCGTGTCATTGCAGACGAAGAGTACTGCGCACACTCCAAACCGCTTGTTATTCGGTTAAAAATTCTGCCCATCAGTGTTATGCTACGGCACATTATTGTTTCTTTATTCACCACTAAAACCATGTTTCGTACTAACTTCCTTATCAGAATATCAGCGCTCAAGGAACGTGTACCGGCAGCCAACACTCGACAATTAGAAAAGTGGTGTCTTCCCAAAACTCGAACGAATTACGGTCAACAAAGGTTAAAGTATATAATACCTTACACCCTTAACAATAACACAACTTTAATTGATGGCCCCGCAATAAATAAATGTGCCTTAATTGAATACTTTTTAAACAGTACAGCTTAATCGGCACCAGATTTATATCATGCAGTTTACATTTGGCGTTGTGCGTTCTTTTGTGTGGATTAGTGTGGAATGATATTGCAGGCATTGTCTAATTTGACTTCTTTTTCTCGCTCTCCGTTTTTGTAACAGTTCATTCTTCATAAAATATTTAACTTGAAGTTATACATGTGTGCACTTGAATGGTGTGTGTATGTATGCCATGTACGCGTGTATATGTAAATGTATATGTAGGTGTACATATATGTATACAAGGGGCGTATGCGCGCCACTTCTACGGGTGTTTGCGTGTGTACGTGTGAATATAACATGTCAGTGTACAATACTGGTTTGTTATTGGTGTATGTATATGTAAATATATTTTTCTCGTTCTTCACAGCTTGGTGCGAACAGTTTCTTTCTTCTTTTTTTTCCCCCTAGTATGGGTGTACGACATACACTGCTCTTTTGCCGCTGTTGCCACTGCCTGTAGGGCCTCAGGCCTCGTCAAGCTGCTCAATGAGCAGCTTTTTGTCTGGGGTCCATTTTTCCTTTCCTTGAGGAAAATAAAACTGATTCTGATTCTGATTTTATCGAAAACGAGCAGCGTACACAGAAGGAACTCTTCTCATAACCTCAAACGTCACGCTAAATCCTGTGAAATAAGTACTAGCCGTGGATGCTTAGTGGTTATGGTGTTGGGCTGCTAAGCAAGAGGTCGCGGGATCGAGGGCGAAGTGCAGAAAACACCCGTGTGTTTATTTGATTTAGGTGCGCGTTAAAGAACCCCAGGCGGTCCAAATTAATCCGTAGTCCCCCACTACGGCCTGCCTTATAATCAGATGGTGGTTTTGGCACGTAAAACCCCAGAAAAAGAATATATATATATATATATATATATATATATATATATATATATATATATATATATATATATATATATATTCAAAAACACCAGAACAATGAAACTTCAAGCCACCCGTTTAACTGGGTGACCTTTGTTTCTTTCATATCTATTCGATTATGATATGCATTCAGAGAATTCTTATCGGCCAGAAACTCACTTTTATATTCCGTAGTCATATACCCGCTTATATACCGGGTGTGTTATTGTAACGTTAACATTTTTTTTTTAATCGCCTGCGACGTATAGGACGAAACGAACTGGTGGGCTAGCTGGTTATACGTGTCTACTTGAACACAACACACAATAAATCGACAGGGGCTGACAAAGTGCTTTGTGGTGCTTTATGTGATAAGCGCAGTCAAACGCGCTAAAAATGCAATGTTGTTCCAATTAATTTTTTTAATTCACCTTTTTATGCACTGAAGCTCAAAAACTACTGGTCAATTCATTTCGGCGCAAACCTTACTGGGAGCGCTAATTGTCGAAACGGGTCTCATTCCTAGAATTCGTTCCAAGTGGATATTAGTTTAGATGTCTAAGGTAACAATTCGTAAATTGAAATATGTGCTAATAAAGTAATTAGGCTGTTAATTGGCCAAAGTTTGTTAATTAGTCAAATATTCACTTTGATTTCTCGTGCTAACAATGTCCGCCTCTGAGAATAATCTAGCTCAAGAGTAAGAGTTGGTGCTACCTGCCGCGTGTGAAAGTTAAAAATTCTGTCAATGCTAAAATAAAGCGCTTCGTATAAGATTGCACGCCAAACTCAAGCAGAACCTGCACTTTCACCAGTCCGTAAGTTTGGTCATCATTCGGTATACGATGCTTGAAAGCAGTCAGCCGCAGGGCCAATAAGCTTTTGTTTTAGAGCAAGCTGCGCTCCTTTGCATCAGGCACGACAGTACACAAACAAGACAATCACGAAGTGGCACTGTCGCTAATTTCACTTGGGGTGCACATACTCGCGAGTCGGTGCACCTTGGCCCCATAATCACCGAGATCGGGCAGCGCGCGCGGATCTCCGATCTCCTCGGATCTCGGAGAGCATGCCGGCTCTTCAGCGCACGAATCTGCCAAGCGCATCAGCAAGTGTTCTAAAAAGGCAGAGAAAAGCCACTTTTTTTTTTTCGGACATAAAATTTTGCGCGAGCCAAACTATCCCAACACAGTCACAAACGACAGCAACCGTCCTGCGTACTGTGTGGCCGCAGGACTGCCTTGGCCTGACTGAGTTGGTGTTGCGTTTCACAAAGCAAAAAAGAGAAGAAAAAAAATGAAAACTAAGAAAAATTGAATGGTCTATGTCTGTAAAGGACAAAAAGGTGTTAAAGCCGATGGTATGTTAAAAGGTACGCAAAAGGCAAGGCGTATAATGTACGGACACAAGAGCGTGCCCGCATCGTTACGATCAGCGTGCAGGGGTGCCGACCTGCAAAATTTTCCCAAGCCCGCTGCAGCTGCGGGGCTGGCGATCTGCAGATAAGCGACCTCCGAAGCCTTCCCACCCCGCTGAGAGGACTCTCTTTGGGAAAACAATGCGCCGAGTCAACAGGCCATCGGCGCCACCATGTCTACTGCGGCGACTCGCTTAGTAAGGACGACAATACGACCACCCGCAGCCGAACGGCGCCGGGATGTATACACGCAGTCGGCAGACCAGGTACTGTTAGTGGATTCACCGTCACGGTTTGTTTGAAGCGGTGCAACTCCTGGAAGAAGTTGTTTTGCGGCACCGTCTCACGGACCTTAGAATTCGTCAGTCAATGGACAGACGCGGCAGCCACTGTCTGCGGGGTCAACTCTGGGACCAAGCGGCGCCTGCTTAGGGCGAGACCCATGTCTGCAAAAACCCTCTCACCTCGGTGTGGTTAGTGAAACCTGTGCGGAAGTGAGTGTGTAAACCCTCCCTCTCAAAGGCGGGTCGGCTACGATGACTTCGGACGCTCCAAATTGGTCGACGGTCGAAAGGCCGTTTTCCCTCACCTAGAATCTAGGAAGGACAGAGTGTTTATAAGCAGCCGTGGCGCGGCTGCTGGGTGTGCATTCTCTTTCAGTCATGCTAGACTGATGAACTGTAACGTTCTCATGTAGATACTGTAAATAAATCCCATATTCCTCGTTCTCGATGAAAACAAGTCCTTCCCTTCAACAATGTCCTCAGCATGGATGAGTTGGACGACGGCATGGGCCAGCTACCATATAATTCATGCCCGGCCCCAACCATTACAGCATGCACAGATGGTTTTTCTCTCCCTTCTTTACCGTCCCTGCGTCACCTTTCAGTTGATAGACAGCGTTTATGCTTTTCGTTCCTCATAACGCCTCTGCTATTTTTGCGGCCGCCTATAGGTAATCCTGGTAAGAACTCCATATAGGGGAGGCGAACTCAAGTTTGCTCCTAACGAAACTTTCATATGCTATTTTTCTAATTGTAGGAGGGGAAAGGGGTAGTGTTTTCTTTCGGTAACGAAGTGATCTTGAGGCGTCCGCTACAAATTTCGAAATGTGGTCGGACGATGACAATATACAGTTTATTAGAATGCCTAGATAGCGGTAGGAATCTGCTTGGGATATGTATTTAGAGGTAAGTGAATATTGAAAGAAGACAGTTCTTTTGCATGAGACAACCATGTATTTTGCACTTCGAGACACGGGCTCCATGGGCCAGCGTGTGCACCATGCTTCGACGAGAAACAGAAGCGGACCAAGGACCGATCCCTGGGGAACCCCGGAAAGCACTTCTGTTTCCGTGGACACCGGACCACCAACGGCGGCACATTGAGCGCGTGCTACTAAGAAACATTTTAACCACGGTAACATAAGCTTTTAACCACGGTAATATAAGCTGTCCGTTAATATTATAAGAAAGCGTTCAGCTTCCTGAACGCTTTCGTCATGAACAAGGATTGTGAGGCTTCCCAACTTCGTCAGCCGCATATTGAACAACCCTTCCCCCCCCCCATCCCTTGTCCCCCAGTAATTTTCGCTATCAGGTGAGTGCACGTTATACAAAAGTTATTGTGGATACAGATACGCGCGACAGAAAGGCTGCCGCCAGAACTATGTCACCGTACTGTCAGTGGTCCCGCAGACCGTCGGCCGCACTGACACATTTACCGGTGCCGAGTGAATAAACTATTTAAAAAAATTTAGGCGCATTCGTTCGCCGTACCACGGCTGCTCTATAAAGACCATACGGTGTCGCAAATTAATGACGCAGTGATCGCCTAGGCACTTACGCCGGCCCCAGCACATCGAAACAACGCTCATGAAATCCTCCTTTTAAGGAAGCAAAGCCGACAGTACGCACTTTTAACTATAGGTAACCACGCAACAAATGCTGGCTAACAGGAACACGCGGAAAGCATCATTTATATGCCAGCGGTGTGCGATGCGAGAAACGAATCTTGAAGCGATCGAGCGTTATAGGGATTGTGTCGCGTTCTTTCACTGTTGTGAATTTTTACGGACGCCACAACTAAATTCTACACGCTAACAGACGATCGTGCCGCCGTCGTATTGCATGAGAGAATATGGTGGCGGCACGATTGTTGAACATTTCATTGAACCAAAGTATGTTAAGAGGGCTAGAGTTACTATGCCCCTACTCATGAGAAGACTTACGTGCGACATCAAGTGATGTTGAAATGACCTCTTCATTCATGGTCACATGTTTTATTGATGGGGATGTCGAAAGAGCTGCGAATTAAACGGCTGGTCTGCGCATACCACTCTATCTAGCGATACGAACTGCACACTAGAAGGTTTTGTGTAATGACAGGGAAGTGACCGAGTTACTGCAAACAAAAGGTAAATAGCCCGTTTATAAGTAACACTTCCATAACGAGAAGAGAACATAAATTTGAACGATTGATTCTGGCATATGTTACGCGCGCCGCGCTTACAAATTATTTTGTGTTGCAGCATCAATGAGCGTCAGCGAAAACATGCTCATTGTGCCATCTCTAAAGTAGCACTAAGTCAACTAGATGCACGAACTCAAACGATGTGTCATCACGCTGTCGAATTATTTAGTAACGGCGCGTAAACTTATTTCACACCGCCTTCCACACGTAATCGACAAAACGAAACTAACCAAACCTGCGGGCAAGGTTGGCTGCTGTCGTGTTTGCAAGAGCGCTAAACGCAACCAAGGTGGAAGGGTCACTGTCGGATAAAGTGGGCAAGTCTGTACATTATACATAGCATTTGGAATACAGCAGCACTTCGGTTGTACGCGTGACTGAAGTTGTCAGTGGTTACCGAACATCGAACATGGATCGAAAAAGCGTTCACACTTTTACGCTGCAGCGAAGACGTAGTAGCCGCTGATGAAAAACGCAGGTCACACGCTGAAATCTTCAACCGCGGTTCGCGCAGTCACAACCTACATACAGATTTACTACACGTTAATTCATTTTTCACTGCTTGGCGCTAGAGAGTTGCAGTGATTTGGGAACGAAAGTCACCTCATAGGTCGAGAGGTTGTAGGTAACTCCAACAATAACCGTGCACGCTGAGCGAGCTCCTGCTCAGAATTGACACCGGTTACTTGTCACGCCGGGTGTCCATCCGCACTCAAGTTTAGCAAAAGGTCTGCCAAGATTTCATACAAGGGGAAGAAGCGAAAGAGCACGAACGCGGCCGGCACAGCGACACGCTACACCGACTGACCCAGAAAGACGATAGTAAGCGAGACTTACCGGGCTTCTGAAACATGACGAAAATCGTGAAGAAAGGTGCTGCAATGAGAAATAACGCGACGTAGAAGGGTACTGGCCTCCTCGGGAGCATCGTGTGGCCTGCCGATGTCTGTTTGTTGTCACAGTTTTCCACGAACGAGAGAGACGTCGAGGGGCGGCAGCGCTCGCAGCAGCGTGGGTCCACTTAAAGCACCACTCACACACGGAGCGTCCCCACGAAGCCGCCGGGTCTTATAGTCGCACAGGCACGTGTTCGAACTGGCGCTCTGACAGTCAAGCACAGGCATTTATACACAGCAGTGCGTCAAGAGCCTCCGGAGCTCACATGCCGAAACAGCTGCGTTGCAGAGCACAACATATTCCACCGTCTCCCCTGCTCGGCGGCTTGATCACAGACCGTGGTCGCTGCTTGCTACCGCTTGCTGCGATCGCAGTTCCCTCGAACACCGCCAGGAGAACAAATCTTCTGCTAGCTTCTCTTCACACTTAACAGATGGCGCAACTTCTGCCGCCGAACTGGGACCAAAAAGTAAGGAAGCTCTCGTGAAAGCAGTTGAAAAAACTTTAAAAGATAGACGAATACCAGACAGTTGGCGACAAAGTAGAATGAATTTAATTTATAAAGGTAAGGGGGAGAAAGACAGAATTCACTCGTATAGACCGTTGACCATTACATCGGTAATATACAGGCTAGCAATGCAGGCAGTGAAATTAAAGCTTCAAGCATGGGCAGAAAATAATGGCATTTTGGGAGAGCTTCAGAATGGCTTTAGAATAGGTAGGCGTTTGGATGATAACTTGTTTGTTCTTACTCAGTGTATTGAAATATCAAAAGCAGAAAGCAGACCGTTGTATGTAGCCTTTTTGGACATTACAGGAGCATACGACAACGTAGACCGCAGCATTTTGTGGGATATTCTGGAAGGGGAAGGCTTAGGTAACGATTGTATACAGCTCTTGAGAGAGATTTACCTAGAAAATACTGTTTGCGTTGAATGGGAAGGGATGAGGAGCGCGGAGAAAGTTCATATCAACAAGGGACTGAGGCAGGGGTGCCCTTTATCCCCGCTGCTGTTTATGATGTACATGGTGAGGATGGAGAGGGCGCTAGAAGGAAGTAATATCGGGTTTAATCTCTCATACAAACAGGCAGGTACAGTAATAGAGCAGCAACTCCCAGGTTTATTTTATGCGGACGACATTGTGTTGCTCGCAAACAAGCAAAGTGATTTGCAACGTCTGGCTAATATCTGTGGACAGGAAGGCAACAAGTTAGGTTTGAAATTTAGTGTTAGAAAATCAGGTGTTATTGTATTCAATGAAAACAGTGAACAGACAGTGGAGATACAGGGCCAAGAAATACCTCGGGTAACAGAATATAAATACCTTGGTATATGGATAAACGAAGGCAACGGATATATGGAAACACAGGAAAAAAACCATAACAGTCAAGGGGAAGAGAAATGCAGCCATAATGAAGCACAGAGCGCTATGGGGATACAATAGGTACGAGGTCCTCCGAGGTATGTGGAAAGGGGTAATGGTTCCAGGACTTACTTTTGGAAATGCGGTTGTTTGCTTTAAATCAGGGGTACAATCAGGACTCGACGGGAACCAAAGGTCAGTGGGTCGCCTCGCATTGGGCGCTCACGGGAAGACTACAAATGAAGCTGTGCAAGGGGATATGGGCTGGACTAGTTTTGAAGTTAGGGAAGCCCGCAGTAAAATTGAGTACGAAGAACGGCTGAGGAATATGGAGGAAAGTAAATGGGCTGGGAGAGTGTTCAGGTATCTGTACAGGCAAAACATTGATTCACAGTGGAGGAAAAGAACTAGGAAGCTTACCAGCAAGTATGCGGCCTGTGGGGTGGGCAACACAGCAACAAAGAAGGTCAAGCGGAAAGTCAGAGAGGCTGAATTAATCTCATGGGTGGCGGCAATGGAAAAGAAACCTGCCATGAGTAACTACTTAAGGGGAAAAAACGAAATTAGGAAAGAAACCATTTATGATAACTCAAAGGGAAGCTCATTACTTTTCGAAGCGAGATCGGGATGCCTTAGAACACGCACCTATAAAGCGAGATATAAGAATGAAGAAGAAACATGTGCTTGCTGCGGTAAAGCTAGGGAAACGACGGAACATATTTTATTAGAATGTGAGGACGTCTACCCAGCGGTCGATTTAGGCACCACTGGCCTCCTTGAAGCCCTTGGGTTCAGCGGGAGCAGTGGTAAAGCAAACAGGTCCGCAATAGACATCAGTAAGAGGCGATTGGAGGATTGGTGGAAGAAAAGTAGGGAAACGACAAAAGACGGAGACGTACAAAAGCACAGTTCGCAATAGGGTATCAGAAAATTTGGACGTGGTAGTTCATAGTGGTTTTTTTTCTTTTTTTTTTTTTTTTTTCATTGGTGAACATAGGTAGGATAATAGGCAGCATAGTAGTAAGAGCTTGGTGGCGCAAGCCACCGCCCCGTTCCAAAGGGGACGCTCATAACATCCATCCATCCATCCATTAGTTTGCGCCGTTTGCGCCATGGTTTGCGCCGACGTTGGTCTGCGCATTGGTCTGCGCGTCGCATCATTTGAAACAGGCGCCGTTTTTATTCGAGTACTTCAAGTACAATGGCTAAATGGGTAGGTAGGGTAGGTGTGCCAACGGGAGTAGTTCACTTCTTCTCCGCGTCATGACAGCACAGCACGAGAATGGCAGGAATCGCGCTGCTTTCAGAGACTGGTCGCGGAGCGCGCGTCGTCTGCTACTGGGTCTGCTGTCATTGGGCGCCTGTTATATTTGAAATAATTGGTTTTCACCGTAAAAGATGGAAGAAACTGGTTCAGTTATGTTGAAACAGTGCATAAAAATGTAATTTTTCCTGATGCAATGAGTAGTTTTCAAAGGCGATCATTTAATCGGCTCTTAACACGCTAACGGCACGGTGCCACAGCGCTAGCAGTCACTATATAGTTCTCCGAGTCCCTGTAATTTACTTAGAAGTTCAAGGAGCAGAGTGAATACTATGGGTGATGGTCATGCATACGAATAGTTTTTAGGCTTCGCGACAGAGGGAAAAAGTTCCTGCACTGAAGAAAACTAACCGGAGGAGCACCACCTACTTTGCGCCGAATCATAAGTTTGGCTACAAACGTGCAAGCCACGGGCTAAAATACGACTGATTTTGACGCCGCGAAACCTAGAACTTTCCGAGAAACGTGAGCTTGCACATAGCCGTGCTAAAAAAATGTTTCAAGGGCATTAGTCGTGTGCGAGCGCCACTACGAGGAGCACTTCATTGAGCGTGTTGTGCAGACTCCGAGGGTGCACCTGCGGCTAATGAGTGACGCTGTTATTTCGATGCTACCTGACGCTCCAGCAGAAGAAAGCTCCCGCAAAAAGAATAAGCAAGACTTCGATGGGATGTCGGTCGCTAAAATAATCCTGATGAGACAGTAAGCCAAACATGCACACGCGCTTCAAGCAAATACGATGCAAATGAATATGACGCGTGTTGAATAAGTAAAGAATGAGTATTTGTACGCAAGTGAGGAAATGAACCTGTTGAAAGACGGTCGAGAAAATGATTCTGTGTGAGAAGCTTGAGGACGTTTTGGCAAATACGACAACGAATATCAACAGCCACATAGCAGAATAAAGGATGAAGAGTGGACTTCAATGAAGAGAAAGGAGGAGAGGTTGGCCTGGAAAGCGTGCCTCTAGCCTGTTGGGGGTAATGGGAAGTGGGAGATACAGGGAAAGGCAGGTGGCAGGTGACTAGGATATGGTACAATGAGCTACTATATAGCAGAATAAAATTCAGCTTCCAGTGCAGCGGCTGCAATTCACAAGAAAGCGAATGTTGTGTGCACTGCCCCTGGCAGATTTTCTTACTTTTTTCCATCTGAAGCCTTCTGATCTGGTCGCTTGTGAGCAGCACAAACTTGAACCTACGAACAGCATCATCAAGCTAATCCATTGTTCGCCTGCACTTCCTAGTGACGAGCGAAAACGTACGTTGCTCCTGAGTGTACCCCAGAAAAGAAAATGCACTTTAATTTATGCTATGTACGTTACATATAAAGTGAGCGCTGTGATGCAGTGCCGTGTTTCATTTAAGGCTGTAGTTTGCTCTGAATATTTGGCGTTACTGTTTTAGACGTGGGCCTAAGAATTACTCTGTTACATTCAAATCTACATATGCGGCCATCAAATGTCCAACCTATTAATTTTTTTTGCATGCTACAATTAAGCTGCTACTCTCATCATAGATCATAAGATCATACAGCTAATCATAGATCGTCGAACAAGGTAAGAAATAGCTTTCTTTTTTTGTTTCAGAGAAAAATAAGCTTACAAGAAAGGTTGATTTATATTGCAAACATGCATGTACAGCTCGACAATAATCCCCATAAATCTCGCTTTTAATATAGTCCCCATACGGTCGAAAAAATAAAGCCAATGGAGTTTAATTGCGCGAATATCAATACTTATTCGGTTCTACTTTACATTTCTTCAGACCAAGTATAATTGTCAATACGCATTTGGTGTTATAAAGATACTCTCTGCGCGAATTACGTTCGCATACAGCCCCTACATACCTATTCGTAAAACAATATTCGACTCTAGCTATTCTTTTAGAAGAACTGATGAAGGGATATTTAGTCCGTGCTTAATTTGTGCTGCTCTTCGTAGACTCAATTTTAACGTGGTGCCGAACTAAACAGCCTTAAGAGCTCTGATGTTTTTGCACCTCAAACGGGGAAACAAACAGCTGACGGACAAGGCAAGTGCATTACCTTCGGAAGTGACAGAGCCCCGCTGCATTCAGAAATTTGTAAATCTCTATGATATCACCGTGAAGACGGTTTCCTGTTTAAATGGGATGTTAAATGTGCCGCAGTTATACTGTAATACGGCCGCAGCAACGCGCGCCGCTTGTGGCAGGGCTCTGACCGCATATATGCAACGCCACGTTTGTCGTCATGAAGCGGAGAAACGCTGAACTATGCTTCACACCCAGCAAACGGCACACCTACCCATCAACAGCCACCGTAATGCGGAAGCATTACATGACCCATTACGCGAAAATCCGTCCTAGTCGGCGGCGTGACCGAATGATGGTGCTAAAAATGGCCGACAGCGCAATGAGAAACAACGTTCGCTGACGACTCTCCCTAACGCGAAATTTGAGCGCAGATGCATGTGTTTTCATTTCGCTATGTACTGGTTGGCGCGGAGGATCTGTCTCGTGCGGCACGCTGAAAACGGAGCGATGTGTGGCGCGATCTGCACCATCTAGGGGCGCCACTGTAAAGACCACGCGTTACGCGCGTGCTATTCCGCCTAGCATCTGAAAAATCTAAGGGTATTTTTCTTCATTGTAAAGGAGCACATTCCCAATGGCACATACCAAGTTACTCAAGCTTAAAGACGTTCATTGAAGAGCAACGCTCACCTACTGGCACATAGCCAATGACCCAAGTTGGTACCAAATAGGTTCACTGAAGAGCAGCACAGGACAAGTGGCACATATACTGTGTTAAAAAGAAGAGAGAGAGAGGTTCATTGAAGAGTGGTACATACCCATGGAGTGTCTCATCCCAGGTGGCCCATGACGGTGTCAAAGAGGTCCATTGAAAAGTGGCACTAGGTACACTATGCCACATACCCAGTGACCCAAGTTGGTCTGATAGTTGCTTTCAAATCCTGTTCCCTCAGCACAGCAGCCTGGTTTGCTATCCATTCAAACGTTGACTACCCATGGAGTCACCCAGGATGGCGGGAAAACGATTAGACACACAAATTGACAGCCAGTCACCTCGAGAAAGTACGTCAAGCACCCCAAGAATGGTAGTTGCATAAGAAAATTGGTCAGTGATTCAACATCTAGCTGATGTTGATCAAATGTTGTTTCTACAGCATGGCTCTCACAGTAAATTATACAGTCCCTACGACCCATTCTCACACACAACTTGTCATTTTATTTCCTGGACTTCAACTAGACGAATCTCCTTCACACTTCTTTAGCACTAATTGTTGTTTATACGGACTTCCAAATTGCCTTTCAATGCATAATTCAACTGTGCCGCTTTCTTAGTACGCAGAAAAGGCCAGGATATGGACAAAAAAAGATTTAAAAGCATTTTAACATTTGGGTCCCCCAGGAGAGCCTTCTTCACAATCTTTCTAAGTGTGTCAAGGTATCACTAATCAGGCAATTTTTTTTTCACTGAATGGCTCAGTTACCTACACTATCCAGAAGATGGTTGTAGCGCCGAAAAAAGACAACACATAGCAAGCAAGATGGGACAGGCGCTGTCTTTGTGTTGTGTTGCCTTTTTTCGGCGCTACAACCCTCTTCTGGAAACATGCACCAACTAGCCCCCCAAGAAGTATTACTCAGTTAGCTACACTAATACGGACACGGTGAGATGCATTGCATCTGTGCTAAACTTCTAAATCCACAGTCAATGGACAATGAATATCAAAATGAACTTCACCATGAAAACCGCGGGCGCAAGTTTTTACATAGGTATGAAAGTTCAGGTGCAATCTATGTGATCTCGTATTAAAATTTAGTTGTACAATAACAAAATACAGTATGCACATTCATTAAAGTTTGGCTCATCAGTGCAATGACATGTTGGCATTGTTGATGAAGTGAACACAGCTGGTACCTTAAAGAACATAAAGAAAAATTAAAATTATTGACAAAGCATATGTCTATGCATTTGGACATACCAGACTGCTCTTTTAGCAGCTCCTTGAAAAGCTGATTACTTCTGCGCTTCATTACAAACCTTGCATGCATTATCATATCACTACTGCTGGAGTTACAGCAAATAATTATATTAGTTGTAAGATGGTGGAAAGATAAGCTCTAGCTGACTATTTGCCTATATGCTATATAGTTATAGGATGATTACACCATTTATAACAAGCTGCCATGAGCTGCATCTAAAACTATGCAACAGAACACTGTGAAAACAAGAAATAGTTTTATTGCAATGCAGTGATACCCCCTCCTCCCAAAGAACTGAGGCTGACATCTGCTTCAACATGATACTTGTGTGCATGTTACGTGCACACAACATTTCTTGAGTACATGTCACATTCCAACAATTTCTTTAAAGTGTTGCATAGGAAGTCAATTGCAAGTAGCTGCAGCTTAAATTTAAGTCAAAGTAGAATGCCTTTTCCCATCACTACTTATATTCCATGTCAGAACATGCAAATAGCTAGTGAAACACATGTTCTCTTCATCCTTGTCTAGCTAACGCCTATTTTATCCTGCTAGCTACTTTCTGAAAGCACATGGACCAGTTTGTGCACGAAGGCTGTCCCTACATTTCAAGAACACTTAAAATTTTTTAAGTGTCTTTGTCACGGAGCAATAAAAAATTTATAGTCATCTATCTTGCGCGCATATCCTTTAACGCTATGTGCAAGGCAGGGTCAGGTCACAAATGGCATGCACATTTATTTATTAATTCATTTATTTATTCATGTACCTCACAGGCTCCAGACACAGCAAGGGGGGTGTGCTAATAACAAAGGACCTAGAAACAAGTTGCACAATGTTATAAATTTGGGCTTGGCAATTGACAGATTAACCTTATGATGAATAGATAAAAGCTTTAACCATGACAAGTTTTTTCTATCACAATTAATCGGTTATGCTCACATGACCAAATCAACAAGGAAAGGAATGAGTACCGGCTGTGTCCACACATGGGAATGCTGCACTTGTGGCAAAATCAGGTAAAATGCATAATTGTCCTATTCCGCCTTGTGTATTCTAGCACACATGTTTGCGGCATTCTTTCTTAGCCAGTAAAAGGGGACATTACCAAAGCATCATATATTTTCCTTCAATGCTTGAACGAGAGAGTAGGCGTGGAGCAGCACTAAAACAGACGCTACCCCTTTTCACTTCCTGAGAAAGAGAGATGATCTACGCATTAAAGGCACCAGCAAAATGCGAGCTTGACTCAACGCAGCACTAGTAAAATTGAATGTCCATTTGCACAGACCTTCGTTCAAGTAATAACAAAGGCTCTTTTAGGTCTATGTAGCGTGACAAATCACCGGCTTTGCTTTCTTTTTCCGCTTACGTATGTATATCTACAAATCCTACTAATTAATTAATAACATAAAAGCTACTGATTAATCTGGTTAAAATTTTTATTTAATGCCCAGCCCTTATATAGATATAAACAACATGAAATACTTAAGATACAATATTTTGAGTGAAGAGCAGAAATTAAATAATCCTTGTAAGGTAAAAACCTTTATTAGAATGCAAGTTTATACAGTTAATACCACTCTTTGATAATTACATAAATTAACGAGTTATGTACACAAGAAATAAGAAAGAATTGAACACTAGCCAAATATTGCAATGATTTTTGCTCTGAAGGTTACAGGATTGTTAACGTCAGCATTGTTATCAGGCAGACCATTCCAATGTTTAACGGCATGTGGCAAGGAGACACGTTAAATGGATTAATCAGACCGAAGATGTAAGGGATGGATGAATGTGTGGCACGGTGGATGGGTGCGTAAGCACCCATCCACTGTTTTGAGTTATTTTATGTGGCAGACAAAGCAAAGCTACATTCTGGCATGATTCAAAAGAGGGTAGTGACAATGACAACTGAATGCTAGTTACGCTCGAATTTGGCTTGTAATCTCTGGCAATAAAGTGTGCAGCATGGTTTTGGATGGAGTTGAGAATGTGGATTAGTATGCCTGGTGAGGTGAGCAAATTATTGCCAAGAATTCTAGCAGGGGTTAGACAAATGTCTGATACGCAAGCTTTCTCATGAAGGAAGGAGCATCACGAAGGTTGCGTTTTAATTAACCAAGGTGCACAAAGAGTTACCTGTTATTTTTTCATTGTGGGCAGACCATGATAAGCTTGGTGTTAGAATGCCAAGGTATTTATATAAAGATGTGCAGGCAACGAGGCTGCTGTCAAGTGCCTAGCTGAAGGTGGAATACGAATGTTTACCAGTAAATGTCATTAGTTTACATTTATCAGTATTCAGGGTCATATGCACAGCTAAGCACTCATTAGTTACACGATCAAGATCTTTTTGAAGGGATATGTGATCAGCAGGTGAGTGGATTTGATCACAAATAATGCAATCGTCAGAGAATAGTCAAACGGTTGATGCAATTTCAAATATGTCATGACTGAATATTAAAAAGAGTAAGGGTCCAAGGACATTTCCCTGTGGTACACCAGATGTTATGCTACTGAGAAGGGAGTAGTGGTTATGAATGACAGTGATCAGCTTCTTAAGTGACAAAAGATTCCTTATCCAAGATATTGTTAATGAATTGATTTAAGCATGAGAGTTTAGCTATAAGGTAACAGTGAGCAATGCAGTCAAACGCTTTAGCAAAATTTGTATATAGGAAATCTGTCTCAATGTGTGTTTGTGCCCATGCTTTGAGTCATTTCCTAAAGCCATGCTGAAATTTTTAAAAGAAGTTATTACTTTCTAAGCGGTGAACGGCATTAGAAAATATGTTCAAGCAATTTACAGGGAACACTTGTTAGTGATACTGGTGGTAGTTACAGTGCTCGTCACCACACTTGAAGATGGGTATGATTTTGTTAACTTTCCAGCCATGTGGAAGCTCCCCTGTGGAGAGTGACTGCTGAAATCTATGGCTAAGGATAAAACTGAAAGGGAGGACTGAATGTTTTAAGATTTTAGGGTTAATACCATCAAAGCCACAGCTAGTCGATATCTTGAGGCTACTAATTAATGAAGCGATGCCAGAGGTTGTTATAGTAATAAGAGCCATTTACTGATAATCTAATTCTGCCAGTAACAGCATATTGGCATGGTTTTCATTTGTGAATGTGGCTGTAAAGGAGTTGTTAAAAACCAGGGTGCAATGCTCCCGTGCTACAGGCATACCGAAATTATGGACCGGTGAGGGAATATCAGTGCAATCTGAAGAGAAGAGGGTTTTCCAGAAATTCTTAGGGCTGTTATCAGCATAATTTGCATTCTTGGCAGGAAAGTAGAGAGGGCAGAGTTTTCACAAAAGGAAGCAAAAGAAAGAGAGATGCCGATTACAGTTGTGGGACAATGTTCTATAGTGCGTAAACTGTTTTTAAAAAAAGAGAGTGTATGCCAAAAAGTCAAGCTCTGGCAGCACTGCTTATGATTCGAAGGTCTCAGGGGTGCAAGTGCGCTCTCCTCTCAAAGAATTGAAGCACTCAGGTGGAACAGAGACCCCACAGCAAGGGCAAGAGTCCATTGTGGCCACTCACGGTGAAGCCCCTATTCCTCCCTTCCTACAATGGTCATATGTCACTGAACTTAAATAGAATACACCTTGCCGTCCTAACTACTACTGCCCTAGTAAAAAATGCGCAGCACACAATGTGCTTATGAATGAACATATTAATGATATCATGTGGGGATGCATGTAAAGCCCCTTCGTTCATTTGCTCTTGCATCAGCTAAGCACAAATACACACTGTGGCACTGCAATGTACAGTGCCGAGCGATTGAAACACGATACTCAGACCGCATGGCTGTTGGCACTTTTTGCGCCATTGGGTGGCCGCTGGGCACACCGAGCTGATGTATTGTGGTATATGATGAAAATAAAGAGATGTTTTGAAGCATTGGGATTGAATTTGGTTCCTGGCAATAACCCAGCTTTCACTGGTGGCGCAAAAAGTTCCAGTTGTCATGAGGTCTGAGTATCGCATTTCAATCACCGAGAACTGTACTAACACATACATTGTACACAGAAAAAAAAATTGAAGCTTATATGCACTTTACCAAGTGCAGCCACAGGGCATATCTACAGACAATATGCCAACATCATTGGACAGATCTAAAACAACTTCCTACACACATTCCATCATCAAAAATATGCTTAATGCGGCTTGCTTCACTTCAAGAAAAGGATTTTAGGGCTGTGAAATATTTTGGGACTCCAAAACCAGGCAGAACCAAAGGACCAGGCAGGATTACGTAAAGACTACTCAACAATAGACCATATTTACACTATCAATCAGGTGATAGAGAAATGTGCGGAATATAACCAACACTTATATATAGCTTTCATTGATTACGAGAAAGCGTTTGATTCAGTCGAAACCTCAGCAGTCATGCAGGCATTACGGAATCAGGGTGTAGACAAGTCATATGTAAAAATACTGAATGATATCTATAGCGGCTCCACAGCCACCGTAGTCCTCCATAAAGAAAGCAACAAAATCCCAATAAAGAAAGGCGTCAGGCAGGAAGATACAATCTCTCCAATGCTATTTACAGCGTGTTTACAGGAGGTATTCAGAGACTTGGATTGGGAATAATTGGGGATAAGAGTTAATGGAGAATACCTTAGTAACTTGCGATTCGCTGATGATATTGCCTTGCTTAGTAACTCAGTGGACCAATTGCAATGCATGCTCACTGACCTGGAGAGGCAAAGCAGAAGGGTGGGTCTAAAAATTAATCTGCAGAAAACTAAAGTAATGTTTAAGTCTCGGAAGAGAACAGCAGTTTACGATAGGTAGCGAGGCACTGGAAGTGGTGGGGAAATAGATCTACGTAGGGCAGGTAGTGACTGTGGATCCGGATCATGAGACTGAAATAATCAGAAGAATAAGAATGGGCAGGGGTGCGTTTGGCAGGCATTCTCAGATTATGAACAGCAGGTTGCCATTAACCCTCAAGAGAAAAGTGTATGACAGCGGTGTCTTACCAGTACTCGCCTACGGGGCAGAAACCTGGATGCTTACGAAAAGGGTTCTACTTAAATTGAGGACGACACAACAAGCTATGGAAAGAAGAATGATGGGTGTAATGTTAAGGGATAAGAAAAGAGCAGATTGGGTAAGGGAACAAACGCGAATTAATGACATCTTAGTTGAAATCACGAAAAAGATATGGGCATGGGCAGGACATGTAATGAGGAGGGAAGTTAACCGATGGTCATTAAGGGTCACGGACTGGATTCCAAGAGAAGGGAAGCGTAGCAGGGGACGGCAGAAAGTTAGGTGGGCAGATGAGATAAAGAAGTTTGCAGGGGCAACATGCCCACAATTAGCACATGACCGGGGTAGTTGAAGAAGTATGGGAGAGGCCTTTGCCCTGCAGTAAGCGTAGCCAGGCTGATGATGATGATGATGAAATATTTTGGATTTTTCTCAATGCCAACAAATGCAAGTAATTAATGCAGAAATAGTCAATAGCCATTCTTCATCGACAAAAGGACTGTAAGCAACAGAAATTAAAGCTTCTAAGAGAATCCAGCTTGTGCTAGTTATGTGTTGAGATGTTCAAAATGGTCAAGCTGCCTACTGTATCACTAAATTAAACAGTGTGACCTTGAAGCTTTAAATGTACTCATGTTATACCACTGCCACACGGACATCTTTGAGTGTACTTGAGTCAACTGAAATTGAGACCTATATGTCGTTTTCAAGCATATTGTTACAGTGGCAAAAGAGAACAAGGTCGTCGACGGTGAAGACGACGAAGTGGCAACAGCCTCTTGGGATCCTTGGCTGCTGTCTATATACACCTTGTAAGTACACCGTGTAAATAGTTTTATACATGTGAGATTTTGGTAGACGTGCAGGGTACGCGTCTTCGCCACAGAGCTCCGCAGCAGACGTCGCACCCAGCCTGCGACCATGCTTCCAGTGGAAGGCACCGCATCTGCGGGAGCAATCCTAACTACACATACCCAGTACACTGCTCTACCTCAGCCGCAAGAGCCCGGCAAGTTCACTGGCCTCGATGGTGTTGACATGAAAGAATGGTTGAAGATGTATGAGCACGTCAACAAGGTGAGCAGGTGGAATCCGACCATAATGCTGGCCAATGTCGTGTTCTACCTCGACGGAACACCGCAAATGTGGTTATACACACACGAGGAAGAGCTTTCTTTGAACTTGTTCAAGGAAAAGCTGTCTGACGTTTTTGGTAATCCGACTGATCGACAACTAGCTGCCAAGCAACAATTCACCGTGCTTGCCCAAACTGCTACCGAGTCGTATGTCTCCTACATTCAGGACGTCCTAGCCCTGTCATAAAATCGACACGTCCATGCCAGAGGCGGACAAGGTTGGACACATTATCAAAGGCATTGCAGATGACGCATTCAACCTTCTGGTCTTCAGGAACTCCTTCCGCGCTACAAAGGCCCTTACCGTGTTCTATGTCAAGTGACCAATGTCACTTGCAAGATAATCCCCGAGACCTCCGTCATGCCACCCGGTTCCACATCACCTGATGTCGTACATGTCTCTCGGCTTAAGCCTTACTATGCCCTCACCGACGGCTCCGTCTGAAGTACCGGGACGGTGCTTTTTCTGTCGGGGGTCGTGTTACAGCGGCAAAAGAGAACAAGGTCGTCGATGGTGAAGACGACGAAGTGGCAACAGCCTCTCGGGATCCTCGGCTGCTGTCTATATACACCTTGTATATACACTGTGTAAATAGTTTTATACATGTAACAATATTTTGCTTTGGTTCTGCTGTACTCACACATGTTTTGTGCTTTAGTCACACAATATAATTTTATTGCCAACTGCCTTCTACAAGAATCAAAGCTAATTATCTGGCAGAAGCATTACTGTATGAAACTGAAATTAACTGCAAACATTAACATGAACACTCTTTAAGAAACTTGCGGGGAGCTGAATATCTAAAAGAAAGTAATAGAGTTAAAGCAACAAGACAAAATCTTTATCACTTGGTAGGCAGTATCTTAATTACAATGTAATAAAGAAGTGTTTTTATGTAGTTGGCTCCTCTTGTATACAGCAAATGTTCCCAGAAGCTCCATAAAGCTCTAAGGCTTAGCCATTGTGCACGTTTGAATGCTATGTAATAATTTATACTCAACAATTAATTAGCTCTAAATAGAAACTAGCACACCCCAATATTGCCATGGAGACCTGGTGTGCAAATATTAATGTGACACTGCGACCACTTTTCTTGCTTCCATCTCTTTTCTGGCTTGGCAATCCACCACCCACACTGAATCTGACCAACTGGACATTCTAGACATGTCAGCCATTAATCCAGCCTAACTTGATATTTCCCTTGAACATCCTTTCAATGTCAAGTTTTCATAATAAAATTGATACTATTGTCCTACAGGCCCCATCACATTGCTTCTGGGTTGTCCTGACATATACTATGGCACTAAATTGCTAGTCACTAGACAGTGAGGACACTTATGTTGTTCCTTTTGCATTTCAGACTGACACAACATGCCACTCAATCAGCCTCATCATGTTTCGGCAGACAGGCTGCCTCACAACTGAACGCATAAACCACACAAGTCCTCTGGCCAGTGGTAGGATAAGTTTTTCCATTTGTATTAGTACAACACATGTATTTACACTATTCACAAAGCAACAACTCACATCATACGCACGCACATACACACCTGTAGAAACCTGGATTCTCTATAAACTTCTTGTCTTCTTGCTTTGGCTAGTGGAGGGGCTGCCCTTGGATTTATCACACACTTCAGCACTTACACAAGAAACAGTGTAGGAAGTGCAAGATCACTGCCACTCTGTGCCTAAGAGTTTTCACTGTTGTACGAAGTGGCTGAGCTTTGTGGTGAAGAACCACTCTGAGTGTCCTCCAGTTGAGCACAGACATGCTTCTGTTTCCCTGTGGTGTCTGCTGGTTTCTCTGGCTGGCCTCTGCTGGGCGGATGCCTCTCTTCAGGCTCATCTTCTTCATCGACAGCATAGAACACAGTGTTGCACGCTGCAGGTGACAGCAGTTGAGAGCGTCATAATACAGCAGCATTGTTTCGCAAGTATAATGGTGCAACTTCAGCTGGTGATATTAAGATGCTCTTATTTTCAATGCAACAAATATGTAAACACAAAAACTAGATTAAGTGCAATGTAAATCATTTTTTTTTATTCACTCACTGATTAAACGCTAAAGAAAACTGGTGCGATGAAGAAAGAGTAAGAGAACTACGAACTTTCTCGAATTGAACTTGCCGCTGTCAACGAGAACTGCAGTCCATATATTAGCTTCATGTGCCTGATTTAAACGAACACATTCCTTTATTCCGGTATCACTACGGCGAATATTGCCATTCTTTTCCAAGGCAGATCGAAACACGTGTTTGGCATGGCTCCCGATAATCAGCAATAAGAAAACAAGCTGCGCAACATCAAAATGTCCACAGAACTTGTACTCACCTGTGAATGCTGCTGTGTACTGCTGTGATAGTTTCATCTTCAAGAACCTGACATAAAAGAAAACAGAAACGTGCGATACACGGTGCACCCGACTGCATTGTTCCTCCAGACTGTTTATATACATGTATAGCATCCCTGCAGGCGTACAGAAAAAGCTTTCTTACGCACCTAATTCGCTTGAAGACAGAATCCAAGTCTTTCTTGAGATCAAACAGGAGCTGCGTGTGCTTTTTCAAGTCTTGGCTAGCGACGGCGAAGCGGGTTGCCGAGAGTGCGTTGCAGTTGATCAACATCTCATTTGTCTTCTCAAGTCTCCCTAGCCTGAAAGTTACGGTCGAAAAACACCAAGTAGGTGCATTAGAGTAAACTATCGCGTGCGCTTGCCACTGGGTGAGGTAAGAATTTGGCATAGAGTGAAGTAGTGAATCATAACCGCTATTCATGCAGCTGTGCGGCTGCATATAAGTAATAAAAGGTACATACATCTACAGAGGCTACACATCAATTCAGTACGAGCGTCGTAGAGTTTCCACGCCTAGCTTAGGATCGCATCTCCGTTGAAATCATGAATGCACATAATACTTACACTTGCTTCTGGCACTGTATTATAGACTGGATATCTTTGTGATTAACTTGATTGGCCAGCGCATGAGCAATTACATCTGCCGCAGGCGATGAGCAGCAGCTGAAATCAATGTGCGCCATGTTGAAGCAGTCGCCAAGCCAGCCAAGCTAGCAAAGCCGATGTGATGGCTAAGTCAAGTCAGGTAAACAATTGCCACTGATAAAAAAAAGATTTTAAAAATGCAGACACCAATAATAGGTGTGATTTCTATAACTGAACTTTTTATTACTACGTTGTTAGTTGTTAACGAGTTATACTTATCCTGGATGGCAGCAGGGCCAGCTGGTTACAACTTTTTGGTTTCGTTTCCAGAACACCATCGCATGAGTGGTTCTGTCGTTGTTTCTACGAGTTATTGAACGCGTCATGTCCGCAGCAAATAGAAAACGTGGGCTAATTGTTTGCTGGCAAGAAAACGCAATGTTGTAATCATGATTACATTCACACAGCATCAAAACGTGGCTCTCGAATGAGCAATAAATGCACGGCGTACTCGGATATGCATACCTGATCAGCAATAAGCTATACATTGCGACAAGCTATGTATGCCTATTATGGTACTAGTAACTGCTGTCTATTATAGTATTATCGTGGATAAATATTTGTTAGGACATATAAGAATTATTCGAGAAGGCGGTAAATCGGCTGAGTAATGGACTGACTGGCAAATCTATGCGACGTGCGTTTATTATTATCGGTCCCAGTCGCAAGGCTGGCGGAGTATACAGAGCACGATTGCTAAATGTAATATATATATATACATACACACTAACTAGAAAGAAAAAAAGAAAAAAAAAGCTTTGTGACCCGGACGTGATTCGAACACGCAACCTTCTGATCTGGAGTCAGACGCGCTACCGTTGCGCCACCGAGTCCTATGGTGCATGCGTTTGTTAAGCACATATTTATAAAAAACGCAATACCAGCTTTTGTTTTGACAGATTTATCGAAATTTATTTATTTGCAGGAATTCTGGAGAATCCCTACGAAGCGAAAATGTCGGTGGCGGCTGTGCAAATCGCTCAGCAGCAACTGCTGCGGCAGACATTTCCGCGACTTCGGCGGCCACGAAGTCAGGATTCAGTACCAGCATACTGTAACGGTACACTTTTCTTGCGAAGTAAGCCTGCAATTAGATAGTAAGCAGTCAGTGTGTTTCAGGGTCTCCACTACACTATAGTCTCCACATTAGCCATGGAGGAAGGAAACTGAGGAGAGGCCCTACCTCCTACACGAGCTAGGAGAAAAGTGTGGAGAAAATGACGTGGTAGGTTCTTCTTTTTTTTGCTGACTTTTTATTTCTTTGCTGCAGCGGCCACGCCTTTCGGACCACAATGGCGGCTTTGTTATTGTTCTGTGCGTTCACACGTGTTGCTCGGTAGGTTTCGTACCGTGGCAAAGGCACCGTGCGGGCAGGTTTGCGTTGGTCTCCGTGTTTTGTTGCGCTGCGTTATCTGGACCGTGCTCTACCGGATGTTGCTGTGGCCAGGTGGGACAGGAGGAACTAAAGTTCGTGAAATGAACGCGCATGCAACGCTGTACGCAATGTACCGCGCCATGGCAACGGCAACGGACGAAGGAATATCCACGGGAAATTTTGCCCTCTTTGGCGGAATCATGCTAACGTGCTAACGATTGTTTAGAATTGCTGCGGAGCGCGCGCGGCCGAGCAGTACGGTTGCGCGCAGCGCGGCGTGGTTTCGTGAGAGATGTAAACAAGAGAGGAGAGCTGGCCCGATAGGCGGAGCAACGCCATGAACAACGCCAACTTCCGGCTTCACTTTAAAGAGTGACGTCAGGGCCTCTCCTCAGTTTCTTTCCTCCATGACATTAGCAAAGCATAAGCGCAGTTAGACATTATTTTCAAGGAGAACCTAAGCAATCCGTTGGTCACATCAATTTAATTTCTTAAATTCAACTTTATGGCATATGTTCGTATAGAAAAGTTGAAGGAGAGCCGATCTTGTTCCGTTTTTTCTAGATTTCCAATTGGCCTGTATCTAAAGATGGAAATAACTACCGTAAATATACACTGCATCTGTCCCTCTTTCCTGCCTTCGCGTTTCCGATTGGCAATCAGCAGCAGAGACAAGGCGTTTTATCGTGTAGTACGACGGCTTTATTCTATCTTTTTTTTTTCTTTCCCCTATGTTCAGAGAAACGAACTTTCCCGGTTCACGTGAAGTATGCACGCTAGAGCGAAATGCCAGCGCACATATGGAGCTTAGCTTTAACCACGAAGGAAACTAGTTCCGATGCGAAAGATTCACGTATATGGTACATGGAAATGCACAAGAACACCTGACTAGCATTGTATTTAACCTTTTTAATTAACAGAGGTGTTGGAATAGTGAAATTTCCGATAGACTTAAACCCGATGTATTCGAGAAAAACTGCAAGAGAATGTCAAGTTGAACATCAGTTATTATTATTATTATTATTGTAACCACAGTGAAATAATAACTTGCGTGGAGTCCGCTTAATGGAAAAAAGAAGAGGCTTCTTTCTGCATAATTTCATTTCACACACACACACACACACATATATATATATATATATATATATATATATCCGTTCGCAAGTAGACGTGCTGCGACAAAGTTTGTTAGTGAGAAGGAACTGCTTGTAGTTGTCCGGTACACCATGCAAATGACAATGGAACAAGAGAACAGCATGTCAGCAGCTACACATAGACGTGTTTTGTTCATTGAAGAACAGTTTGCTACAGTACCGCATGTTGTTTTAAAGGGATGTCGGTAAAATTTGCGTCCATAATAAATTGATTCACCTAAATCGAGCAAAAATATCGAATACAGGCTGCAGTTACCAGGGCAGACGGTGTATGGGCCGAGGCGTAGCCAGGGAGTAGCACACCGGGCAAGTAGTTCACCACACCCCCACAGAACACCAACCCCCAACCCCAGAGATTCCTGTGCATGCGGCCAGCAACCCCTCGCTCCCTGTCACCCTTCCCGCCTCCGGTACTCGCTCGCTATTCGGGGCTGTTTTGTTTTGCTCAACAGGGTGTTGAGAAACGACCGCTTCACTGGCGGCGCCCGACAGAGTCACTAGTGACTCTAGCGCTTGATACTACCTGAGACTGCCCAGCGCCGCTCGATCCCGCTACATACATAGAGGGTTGGGGCTTCTGCGCTTGCCTCAATCTCCTGCGCTTGCGCTCCCTATGAAGGCAGACACGTTCCACCTAGGTCAAATGGGTTGGGTAACTCTCTTTCTTGCTGCCCGAGTCTCGCCATGCCACTTGTAGACCTTACGTGTCAAACGCTAGGGTGCCATGGACGAGTAAGCGTGAAATTTCTGCAACAAATTATAGGCCTTATGACTCCTGATGTGATGAGTTCCGGACAAACGTACTGCCGAACTACGCCTTTCTGAAAGCCGCGCGCAAGGGTAAAGTTCAGTCCGATTGCATCATACGTGACGCGACAACGGGGCCATCTGCACCTGCGACACACATGCCTCCCCACATATGCATGATCCATCAATGGCTTCTTTCCGCTACGCAATGATACCAAAGTAAAGCGCATAACATCTACTCTGGCATTAGAGAGCTAGCTTACATGCTTAACTTATGATACAGCTAATAGGGGTCCTACGGTGTAATCTTGCAATCGCGTTTGCTACGTATCCGTAGCGGGCACGCTCTGGTCAGATGGAGTGGGCGCGGAATGGCATCCCTCTGTCTTGTTGTCCGAGTCTGTTCACGCCATTTCTGTGCCCTGCAGCGCTGCGATCGCGGGGCCACCATAAACAATCAAGCGTGGAACTTCTACTCTGCGACTGATTGCACCCTTGTAAGCTTTATAACGCCTGAAAAATACTGTTTTGAGTTTGGTGGATTATAGCTAAAATGACTGAGTGAGCTCTCTCAACCGCGTCCACTCGGATCGACAAACGTACTGCCGAGCTGTGTGTAGAGGCACATGGATCCACAGATCCACGTGCCTCTACACAATGATACCAAAGGACGGCGCGTGGATAGTACGGTTGCAAATATATAAGCGATAATGCTACAACATATTTTCGTTACATTCTGTTTTAGAAAGTTTCCGCGTGGGAGGGTGTTTCCAGCGCTCGTTCCGCTCGGACGTGTTTTTCCGTAGCTCCGGATTTTCGCCCCGTTTGCTGGTTTTATTCCCCGCTACTGGAACTCTGTTGTTTATGGACCGCTTTGGCGGTTCGTAATTACTACTGGCGCCTATCTACAAGGTCCGTCGTCATCTACACCCTCCTGCTGCGTCGTCCAACTCGAGTTCTTGCGCGGCTTCGCGAGTGCGAGTGCCCCCGCGGCACTCGCTGCGTCGGCGCGGAGCATCCAAGCTGTTGTCCGCTGCGTCGAAAGAGCGAAACATTACCGATGCAACTGCCATCCAAGACAGGAGCGTCTCCTTCGTGGGGACAAGTGCAACGTGCGAAGGCGGTACCCTGAGGATGGATACCACCAACATGGAGCAGAACAGCCCTGCTGTCGTGGCGCACACCTCGGCCAAGAGAACGAAGGAAGCTACAGCTGGCCTTCCATCGGATGAAAATGTAGCTCCAGCAGCCCCGAAAAGACCTCGCTCATCACAAGGCCTGCCCGCACGACCGACACACACGTCTCCGGAGTCGCCAACGATATCGTGGTACAAAGTGGTTATCAAGCCTCGTGCTAGATATGACATGTCCACTCTGCACAACCGTATCATTCAAGCGGCCCTGGACGCCTGCCTCGAAACTTCCCGATTTCAAGGTTTTAATTGCTCTACACAAACCCACTAATACGGTCTCAGTATGGTTGTCTGCTATGGCACTAGTTTATAAACTCGAAGAACTGCAACAAATACAAGTCTCGGAAGAATGTGTCCTTCCACTCCAGGCGTACCTCGCCAGTGGTACCGATTTAAGACGCTACGTGGTTAATGGCGTTGACCTTGACGTGGAACCCGAGAGGCTCCTGCAGGAACTATCGTGTCCCACACACAAGGTCGTGGTTGCTCGCTACCTAGGCAGCGGTCGTACGTGCCTAATCACGCTTCAAGGTCCTAATTCCCCACCTGAACGTATCCTGTATTACGGGTGCGTACTGCGCCCGCGTCCGTTCAAGCCTTCTGTTGTGTACTGCTACTCTTGCTTTAGACAGGGACACATGAAATCATCCTGCCCCTACCCACCCAAGGACGACACCATGGAGCCTGAACCATCAGCATCGTTTAGATGCGGCCTATGCCAAACAAACGATCATGACATCACTTCCACGACGTGTCCTACGAAGTTGAAGGCCACTAAGAAGGTTCGACAACGCCATTCTCGACAGCCAGCAAGGACCCCTCGAGATCCACCAATGAAACAAGTCCCTGTGTAGAACCGTTACGCTGTTTTGGCCTCGCTGGAAGAGGACGCTAGCCAGGTGACAAAAGCAAGTACAGCGACAAGTGATGCTGCGCACTCGTACCTATAGTGCAGCTGTTAGGTCGTCCACTTCACGACCGCAACGGACATCACAATCGATAGAAGACACGCCGCTTCCTTTGACAGACGAAGAGTTCGAGATCGACGCTCGCCTGGCCACTCTTGAAAAGGAAATCCAACGTCTCAAGGAACGCCGTACAGTGCTCCGGCGTCGTCATGACGGAGCGCGGCCGTCGCATTCGTCGTCGACGTCTAGTGCTGCTCATATGGCTAACCCGGCATCTGTGTCGAAACCTCTTTCACCCCAAGAACTCTTGCGCTTCGTTGCGCAACAGCTCCAGCATCTCACCTCGGTTCTACTGGCCAATCTTAACCTATGATGACTGCTACGTCATCAAGTGTGCCAGAAGGCATCTTACAGTGGAAGTGTCGCGGCATCGCGGGGAAGGTCGGAGAGCTGCGTCAGCGTCTCAGATATGGGAAGCTGCGTGTTTGGGCTCTACTGCTTCAAGAATCCAACGGCCTGCCACCCATTTCAGGATTTGTGGCCTACTCATCGCCTTCAATGTTGGATCGTAGGAGTGCTACGCCCGATGTTCCTCCAGGAAAGGCTGCAGCGTATGTAAGATGCACTCTTCATCAGACACGCGTTATCTTTCACGGTGGTGTACTTTATGGCAAGAAGTCGTGGCCGTATTGGTTCGTCTCCAACGCACGGACGTTATCATCGTTTCGTACTATGCCCGCCCCTATACAGCGGTCGTGCGGCTCGGTTGTGTCTCGGCTGGTTGGCGCACCTACGACAGAAGCATCCTGGTTGCCCCATTATGGTAGCAGGAGATTTTAACGCCCCCCACATCACATGGGGATGCGCTATTTCCAGTGCGCGTGGTACGTGTGTGCTGGACACATATATGGACGTCCAGTTCACTCTGCTTAATAATGTGTCAGTGCCTACTCGTAGGCGTGACCACCCTCGCGCACCGCCACACTCACCGGACTTATCTTGGTGGCTAGGAAGGACGACCGTCTCGTGGTCATGTGAACCTGACTGCTGGGGTAGCGACGATCATCCGATTCACCTTGGCTTATCTTCGGGCGGAACAGGCCGCCTCCGCCGACTATGTCGAGTGGTGGACTGGGATCGATACAGGGCGGTATCAGAAAGCAATGTATCCAACCCCATGCTGGACCCGTCCCATTGTATTAAGGCGGCATTAGTTGAGGTGACACGTACGTCGTGGGTTGATGAATCGCGAACCGCTCCTGATTTGCAACTTCTGCGTCTCTGGGCGTCGCGCCGCCAGGCAGAACTTGCATCAGAACGTGAACCTGCATCAAATACCCTTCAGTTAGAAGCCCAACGCCTTACTGCAGTAGCTCGGCGCCATGAACACCGCTTAGAACGTGGCCGCTGGATGGACTGGTGCTCTTCTCTCGGACCTTCGTCGTCCAATGCCTCTATTTGGCGCACCTTCCGAAAAATGGAACGTGGTCAGCGCTCTCCAGAACCCGCAACCTGTGCCCTGTTAGCATCGGGCCAGACACCAGCAGTATTCGTAGAAACTGTCGCCCACACCTCTTTTTCGGCTTTGGACACAGCACCGCCTCCCTTCGTTGTTCAAAACTGCCTTCTCGCGGACGCAGGCACGCCACCTACGCTCTCCGACATCGAGGGTATACAAGCTGTCTTCACTATGGCGGAATTTTTAGCGGCAATAGACCTGTCGAAGCCATGCAAGGCACCAGGACCGGATGGCATACCGTATGAACTTTATAAAAACACGGAAGGCAAGGTTCTCGAAGTGCTGTTGGGGCCATAAACGAAGCTTGGGCTACATGAGTCATTCCCGATTATTGGCGGCATGCAGAAATGGGCCCTATTCCCAAACCCGGAAAACCCCAAGATAATATCGCTCATATGCGCCCATTAGCACTAACCTCAACGTTAGGCAAGCTGATGGAGCGTATGCTCGCGACACGTATTACATGGTGGCTCGAGCGGTACTGATGGTATCATCCTGGCCATATCGGTTTCCGTGCTCATCTAGGCGCAGAGGATGGCCTTGCATACCTATCTTCTATGGTTCTCATCGGAGGCCGCTCCCGAAGAATTCGCACGATTATGGCAATGGATATTCGTAAAGCGTACGACCATGTGAGTCACGAAGCAATTGTCGGAATTCTCCATTGGCTTCAGTTCCCTAGCCGTGTCTGCACATTCGTCGAAGCCTTCCTGTCCGCTCGCACCTTCTCCATTCGCCTGGCTGGCCAAGCAGCAAGTCATTTCGTCGCACATCGGAGTGTCCCACAAGGATCTGTGCTCGCACCAGTCCTCTTCAATATTGCTCTCCTTCCACTAGCTTGGAAGCTAGCCACGATACATAACGCACAGTACATAATGTACGCAGATGACATCACTGTCTGGTCAGTTGATCCTGGAATCTGCACCAATCCAAGAGGCCCTAAATGTGACGCACAACTGGTGTGCTCAGATAGGTCTTGACATTTCCAAGGACAAGACGACGTACATGTCAGTAGCGAACAAGTATGGGCGCCGTCTACTGGCACTCCGGCCTCTTCAGTTAACTCTGGATCAACAACCATTACACGAGGCTTCAACTGTCCGTGTACTCGGCCTTGAAATGGATTCCTCCGGATCTGCGGGACCTTGAGTCAAGAATGCAAAGCAACAAGCCACAGAAACGATACAGTTGATACGTCGGATTGCGAAGAAATCTGGCGGAGCGAGCACCAACATTGCTCGCCTTCTTGTCCGTTCTGTATTGCAACCACGATTCGTCTACAGAGCCCAGTTTCATCATCTCACGAAGGCCACGCGGGCCATAACGGGACTACCACGTCTCACTCCGTTGCCAACCCTACAGGCCGAGTCCCAACTCAACACTATCGACGAACTCGTACACCAACGTCGATGCGTGCGCGCCCAAAAGCCATCATATTTCTGTTCGGCTGCTTCACTGGCCCGGTACATGGGACACGAAATAGTCAATCCAGCATCTACGAGACCCGATGTAGCTCCGTGGAAAAGGGTACAATTAAGTGACAATAAGCCTCTTGGTCGTCTGTATAGCCCGGTTCCTTGCAGGCGAATGCCCAAGTTTCCCGCCTTCGTCGCGCCGATGATAATCAAGACGATGCGACACTTGTAGCATACATTGATGGCAGTGTTAATGGCACCATGATTCACACAGCTCTCGTGTGTCCATTGATACCAGAGGCAGGCCAGACGTGCTCGTATGTTGCCGATCCTGCACCACCGGCCTCCCTTGCCGAGCTTGCTGCCATACGAGACGGCTTGGCCGCGTTGCTACCTACTGTTCAAGCTGTTCAATACTCTCAACTCATCATTCGCACAGACTCTACTCAAGCCATCCACGACATACGGAGGGTATCTCGGTCCACTCTATTCTCAGATAGCATTCACCATCTTGCTGCCACTACGAATATCCTCATACGCGTCCAGTGGGTGCCTCGAGCAGTCCTGCCGGGTCTCCTTGAAGCAGATATGGCAACTCACTCACAGATTATAACATACCTGCTTCCACATTTTCCTGAAG
The DNA here is from genome assembly GCF_023375885.2 of Dermacentor andersoni. Lineage (NCBI taxonomy): Eukaryota > Metazoa > Arthropoda > Arachnida > Ixodida > Ixodidae > Dermacentor > Dermacentor andersoni. Next base: position 23,945,825 of record NC_092817.1, read on the forward strand.
ACGCCTGTGGACGACTGATCCGGGAAAAGGAAAACCTCCGACGTACCACACGAGCTCTCATACCTCCGTGTGGGTCAGACCTCCCTGGTGGGTTAACCCGCCGAGAGGAGGTTACGTTAAGGAGGCTAGGTGTCGGGGTCGCGCTCACCCCGTCTGTGACCGCTCTCTGGCCACAACAGTAACATGGTCCTTACGGCTCATCGTGCCCATATTGCAACACATAAATCCAAAATGTGACAGTGACACACCTATTATGGACGTGCCCAGGACTTCATCTAAGCCGTCTCTGCCACCTTCGGGCAACAGGCCTTCGCCCTAGCCGCCCACCCGACCTTGAACGTTGGATTCATGGACCACATCATCGTTCACTCCTAGATTTTTTACACGAGTCGAATCTGTTCGTGTATTTTTAACATCCTTTGTATTATACCTAAGGGCATGCTTTCGAATAAAAAAAAAGTGTCCGCCTCTGGCCGATTTAGAGACGTTCCACGCTAAACATGGAAAATCGTGCATAGGCTACTTAAATGCGAAGCATATTCTTATTGAATGACTGAAAATTATTGAACAGAAGTCACCTGGTCCGTGCGCTAAGAAATTGTTGTCTCTGCGCAACGACTGCAGTTCTCCTGCAGCATTCCTGTAGACTTCGTTGTTATTGCTTATATTCGAATAGAAAAGAATACTGGACAATTTCGAATAGAGAATTCTCCAATCGAACACGAATTGAACAAGAAAGATTATTCGATTCGTATTCGAAATTTCGTGTATTCGCACACCCCTACTTTTTATTTAACCTGTTCAATTAAAGCACTTACAGCGCGCACATTTTGCAATTAGGCAGCATAGGTCGGTCAGTGCTAGTCGTAATCCATTTACCAAATAATCTGAACAAAGCAACGATCCACTAAAGTGCATATAGCGAATACTTGTTGACGTTCCACATATGTTTGTCCCGCAGTGAGTTAAGAAAGCTAATTGTTTGCGAAGTATAATAACTGGCCCACAAATTCATTGTGCCTCACATTTTGAATGTATACGTTACATTTCACAGTATTTCTGACGAATACAAATGGTATAGTCCTAACTGATTTCTATTCAGTAATTGCAACATGTGCAGTAAATTATGAGATGGGCAGTTAGGTTAAGTAGTGAATTTCCGACAATTATACGTAATTACATGCTTAAATTGGTCGTGCATCGAGTAATGCCCGCCTGTACAAGTACTCGAGCAGAAGAAGCTGAATTGCAATACACTGCAAGAGAATATACTTTTCTGTGCGGCGGACACACCACACCCAGGACGATAACCAAGCGATTACTTTGCCTTGTGCAGGGTATCTTCGGTTTTGCGATGATAACAGCCTGAAGCACGCAGCTTTATCATTATTTCCCCGACGATATATCGCAGCCTGTTCTCGACAACCTTGTGTTCAACCACACGAGGTCGTCACCGCTCCTAAGCACGACGCTGCTGGCGACACCTTATGGCCCTCGTGGTGTAACGTCATCTGAGGCTCCGGGTATAAAACAACCTACACATCAATTTGACTTCTAAGGGCACGGCGGACGCAGCACTGCCATGGCGCTAACCAAGCGATTACCTTGCCTTGTGCAGGTCAGTTGTATTGATATTCATTTCGTACTGACTGCTGTTGTATTGTGGTCCTGCAGTGCCCCACACAGTACCTTGAATTTGCGCACAGCTGTGTGAACGTCTGCAGACTTTTACTGTGTGGCGACGAGCAGCAAAATCCAGGCCCCTGCTAGATGGGCAAGCTATCCTCCGTAATGAGATGCTGGAGTTAAAACTTCAACTTGTAAAAACTGAGAATGTCATTAGTGAATTGCATAGTATGTTTGCTCAGTTTGAAAGAAAGCTCTCTGAAACCTTAGCTAAGCCAGACCAGGCAAGCTAAATACATTCATCACTTCAGTCGAATAGTATATTCCTTAAGTTCTCAGACTAAAAAATTGACAGACCTTGAGGATCGAAACAGGCGGTCTAACCTTGTTATTCATGGCATTCCACAGGGCCCGAATGAAAGGGAAGCATTACTAAAGGAAACAGTATAGTTAAGGAAGTGTTCCGAGATAAATTGGAGGTGAAATGCGATTGGATAGGGCGTATCCACCGGCTTTGTAAACAAAAAGGCAAAAGGCCTATCATATTACATATATAAGACTATAACCAAAATAAGATAATATTAGAAAATGCGAAAAAACTTAAGAGGTCAAGTATTTTCATTCACAAATGATGATTCGCAGTCAACATTAAAGAAACGCAAACTACTTTGGAGCAGCGCAAAGCAAGACAATCAACAAGGAAGAAAAGTATTCATTCAAGATAAACTTAAAATGGACAGAGGCTTACATATCTCAGATGGGAAGCAAAATATAAAAGTAAAAATGACATATAACCGAAATCATCAGGTAGAAGCATGGCGGGAGACTGCCTTTGCATAGAAAATGCTCCGCCTGTTAAGTATGAACGCCTGCAGCATTAAAAATATATCTGAGGTATTGGAATTACTCCTAGTGCAGCAGGATGCACACATTACTATTATAACAGAAACGTGGCTTCATACTGAAATATCTGATTCTTAAACTGTTTTCCGCGTGAATCACTTAACTAAAGGTGGCGGAGTAGCGGTGCTTGTTAAAAATCAAATGGATGCTATACTGAATGAGACTGCACTTGAGTGTGCATCAAGCTCTCTATTTGTAGGCAAACGTTTATTGTCTATGCTTTATATCGACCTCCCGACGCGGCTTCGGAATTCCTAGCCAAATACAGGTACTCATGCACCAGTATAAAAACAATAAAACAATATTGGGTGGCGATTTTAATCTCCCTGTTATTAACTGGGATCGGCTTGATGCCGGAAATGACGCGAATGTTATCCTCTATATAATGTTAAAGCACGATATTATCCAAGTCGTAAACCATCCGACTCGTGTGCATGGCTGTTGCAGTTCTGTTTTAGATTTAGTGCTTCTTCCTCACTGTATTGTTGATTACACTGCAGATATCGAACACGGGCTATCAGATCACAAACCAGTCAATGTTTCTATGTCGATTTCTTGAAATGAAGTGCAAAACGAAACTCCTGTACATTACTACAAAGGTTACTCACGTGCAGATGATGTGTCATTCACTGATCACTTAGAGGCATGTCCTACCGATTTTGATAACGGTGATGTTGGCGTTTTATGATAACGCTTTAAGAGGATATATGACAAAACGAAAGAAATTACACAAGAAAACGCCGTGGATGGTGCGAGACATCATCCATTTACAACGCGAAGTGAAAAGATTAAAAGAGAACGGCGCACCACTTAAGGTCGCAACGCGCAAACCAACGGAATACTTGCAAGTGCATCGCATCGTTCAAGGTAACGTTATTTCAGTACAGCGCTACCAAGCTTTATTAAAACCCATCAGACTAAATTTTGGAACTACTTGAATGAAAAAAAAATAGTTTCACAGATTTTTGCTAATGCGGTTATTATTAACAAACAAGGAGGCATTGCCGAACAATTCAATATATACTTCAACAGCGTATTTTCTGCTGCAACTGATGACGTTCCCTCTACCACAAACACTGCAATTAGAAAATTTTCAAATAGTATCAGTTTCCCTGGAGTGCCCTCAATGCTACTTAACTTGAAAACTAAAACTTCTTCTGGACCCGATAACATACCATATTTCATGCTTCCTTCTCGTGTTCGAGATGGCCCAAGGACTGGAGGACAGCCCGTGTGGTGCCCCTTTTTAAGAAAGGCGACTGACTAAATTGAGAAAACTACCGCCCCGTCTCACTAACGTAAACTTGCTGTAAACTAATAGAGAATATTATTGCAAAAGCCATGAACGAGTTTTCTGAAGAGAATAAAATGCTAACCAACTCTCAACCTGGTTTCAGAAAGGGGGATATTTTACAGTAACACTAGTCACAGTCATTCACACTTTGGCTTCTTCTATTGAAAACAACAACCAACTTGATTTAATTTTTCTGAATTTTAGCAAAGCTTTCGATAAGGTACCTAAATCCAAACTAATATTTAAGCTAAAAAACTATGGCATACCAGAACTACTTGTTTCTTGGATCGCTGAATACTGAAACAATCGCGAACAGTTCGTGGATTTAGTGGGCATCACTTGGCCTGTCTTCCAGTTTCATCTGGGGTACCACAGAGAAGTGTACTGGGTCCTTTGTTGTTCCTCCTGTACGTGAATGCCATTGTTGATGTTGTAAAACCGAAATTTCAAATAATCCTATATGAAGATGATTGTGTCTTGTTTAAAGAAATTAGCCACACTTGTGACCAAGATGATCTGAATGAGAGCCTCAGTAAAATGTTCTATTGGCGCAATCAATCGGGGATGGCCTTAAATGTTGAAAAAAGTGTTTTTTTTTTTTCATTTCCCGCAAGAAAACATCTCTCTCTTTCTCTCTCTTATAGTTGCATGTTAGGCTCTTCTGCGCTTAGACAAATTTCCAGCTATAAATATTTAGCAACCTGTCCTGGAACCTCCATGAGCAAAATATATCTCACTGCTTCCCGTAAACTGCGCTTTCTCAAATTCAAGCTTAAACACGCCCCATCCTCTGTTAAACTACTCGCCTGTTATTACTTTATTCGACCGAAGCTCGAGCACGCCTGTATTATCTGGAATCCCTACACACAATTTAACATAAAGAAACTTGAACGAATCCAAAGACAGGTTATCCGGTTCGTTTACTACAAATTTTCGACATTCGGCTCTCCAACGGAACTAATGAGGTCTAATAGTATTACTACACTTCAATCGCGTCGAAAAAAATTACGGATGGGCTTTCTTTCTCAGTTACCTAATAACAAACTGGCAATCGACCGGGCAATATTGTGAATCCACTAATAACGAGACCTACTCGCCAACATCACCAAAATGCTCTAACCCCCTATTTTGCCTGAAGCAACCTATTTAAACACTCTCTTTCAGCGCACCATTAATGATTGGAATGACTTGCCTTTATAAAATTTGTATCATCATTATTTACTTTTTGTGTCATCCTTATTACTGTATTGTTGCACCATTTTGTTGTATTAGCATTGTTGTACTTATTGTGACCTAATATTGTATTTTATCCACCCTGCGTGGACTTCGTGTCCACAATATGTATTAAATAAATAAATAAATAAATAAATAAATAAATAAATAAATAAATAAATAAATAAATATTATTGAAAACGGGGCTTGATTTATATGAAATACGGGTGTTATTTTGTTCAGAAAAGGAACGTGCTATTCTACAAGGCAGGCGACGTACGACAATGATGTAGCCGCCTACTTATTTCTGCTGCGTTGTCTTCTGCGATCAGCCGAGTCGCCTGAAATGCGTGCCATCGATAAATGCGGCCCTTCGATACCCGCGTATACGGGCCCGCCTCAGCCCTGCTGCTGACGCGACTACTCGCCGTTCAGTCACTTCAGTCCACATGTTCAGTGTCCGCATTGATCGCTTTTGTTTAGTCACGTAACACTGGCGCTATCTGCAGTGGGGATTGAACGACGGACCGCGGGAGCGAGCGAGGGTGTGCGGAAAGAGCCGCGGAGGGTGTAAAAAAAATTAAATTATGGGATTTTACGTGTCAAAACCACTTTCTGATTATGAGGCACGCCGTAGTGAAGGACTCCGGAAATTTGGACCACCTGGGGTTCTTTAACGTGCACCTAAATCTAAGCACACGGGTGTTCTCGCATTTCGCCCCCATCTAAATGCGGCCACCGTGGCCGGGATTCGATCCCGCGACCTCGTGCTCAGCAGCCCAACACCATAGACACTGAGCAACCACGGCGGGTGGAGGGTATAACAACTTGCGACTATCGGCAGCATATAGCGCCATCATAAAACCACAAATTATTCTGGTAAGCGAATAAACTTTGGCGTGCATTTACCTTCACTAAAACGAATAATCCGGCAGTGGCGACGAATGGTCCAACTAGCGGCATCTGCGTATAGGAGAAAGATCCGAGGTTAGGTGTTCCCTGCATGTACTGATCAGGAAACAAACAAAACAAAAGAAAAATGTCAGGGTCCTTCTATATTACTTGACATGCGATTACAGTTATCGGGGATATATATGTATAACCTCAGAAGCAAGAGGCGTGCCGTGGCTGAGACGCCATACTTTTACTCTGAAACACACGCATCTCTCCGTCATCCGCTTCTCCAGCCATCGCGTTCTTCAATCGTCACACGTCTCCCACTCACCTCGAGAAAGCCTCAGTTCAGAAGGTGCAAAATAACGACGCAATTTTCTGACATGAACAATGTCGCCATCTCTGCCTAAAGGTGCCACCGAGCGGTTGATCTCATAGTTCAGTGGCAATACCTCGCGTAGAATTTCGTAACCATCCATGACGGAAGTTAACTTGCCGTTGTTCGGATGCCATGGTGTCTCGTAAAGTACTCAGTCACCGACTTAAGTGTCAAGCGGGAGAAGCGTCCTATCAAAGATTACTTTCTTCTTATTGTGGTTAATAATAATAATAATAATAATAATAATAATAATAATAATAATAATAATAATAATAATAATAATAATAATAATAATAATAAGAAGAAGAAGAAGAAGAAGAAGAAGAAGAAGAACAAAGTAATTTTGTTGTTGCGGTTAATATTAGTAACCGCAGTTCTCCCTACTTCCTCAACAGTTTCATCTCGTTGCTTCAATATGGCTGGATGAGATGCAGTTCCATACATGAGGTACGAAGGTGCGAACCAGTAACTTCGTGAGGTGTTCTATTGTATTCGTCGATGACATACGAGAGCACCTTAGTCCAAGTGTTCTGTGGTTCATCGTTAATCTTGCATTTAAGTCTGGTGACTATGGTTTGATTTGTCGGCTCGTTGATACCGCTGCACTATGGATGATGAGACATTGTGAAGAATTGATGTATTCGGTTTATGCTTTAGGAACTGCTTAAGTGTTTCTGCTGTGGACCCTGTTCCACGACCTGAAAGGAACTTCCGTGGTTTGCCGGCAGCAAAAGTGCTTTTTAAGCATGAAATGTAGGCGTCACTGGCTTCATTTTTGTGAGCGAAGGCCCATACAAAGCGAGCGGCATGACGGATGTATTGAGGGAAAGTGCTTACGGTGCCGAAAAGACGCTGGAGGTCTTGCTCTCGTTTGGGTGTTGGACAATTTACTATCGAAACAACGTTGTTTTGCTTGTGTCACAGTTCCTTGCGAAATTTTGTGGCACTAATACTCGATGCTGGACTTGGCAAACTGACCCTTTTCGCGCTTCGGTTTTACACTCACGGCCTTAATAGCTATCAATAATACCTCGAGGTGTTGCAGATAGTCGTCAAGTTTATCTGAGTATATGACAACGTCGTCAAAGTAGTTGATTACATTAGTGAGCTGATGTCTCTCTATTATTGACTTTATGGCTCTTACAAATGTAGCAGGAGCCGCTCTTTAACCCGAATGGCGTCCCCAGCCATTCATAATGACAATTTGTCTTGACAAATATAGTTTTCTGAATGTCATCAGGATGCATTCCGACATGCCAGTTTCCGGAAGTTACGTCCAATGTGGTAAAAAAAAAAAACGATGCATTTCCCAAGTGGTCAAGAAAATCGTCAATCCGTGGAATTGGCTGACAGTCGGACACCCTTACGGAATTCAGCTTGCGGTAGTCAACACATAAACGCGTGCGTCCCTCGCCTTTCTTTTCCGCTGGAATGTCCGGTGCGGCGGAGGCGGACAATGAAGGCTTCACAACAACTTCCTTAACAAGAAATGCCAACTTGTTTGTCCATTTCTGCCTTGCCTGCTTGCGAAAATCTGTATGGTGCTCGATGAATTGGAAGAACATTGTTAAGTGCGATCCTACGTTGTTCAGTAGAGATGCATCCAATATCCGCCTGGGATTTCGAGAAGATAGCTTCACGCAAAATTGCCCCGCGCGGCAATTTTGCGTGTATTCGCGGGTTTCTTTCACGCTCGGAAGAGCACTTTTATGTTGCACGTATTGAGCAACAGAAAGTTGTATCGGAAGTTTTTCATGTGGCTCTACAATTTTTGTCATTGACATTTTTCATCTAATTATAATATCTGAGAAGTTTATTAATTAAGACTACTCATGTAATTAGGCGGAATAAAAGAAATAATCGGCGTGTCGTCGAGCAACGGCAGACAACATTACCTTGGTTGTGTCCAGCTACGTGACATATGCATATTTTTAAATCTTGGTGCATGATAGTATTGGCACACTGCATAGTCATGTTATAAGAAGTCAACAAACAATGACCCCAAGGACAGCATAGGGGAAATTATCTGTAGTTCTTAATTGAATTAAAGAAACGCTTCTCTTGGTGTCATTGTTTGTTGGCTTCTTATAAGAGGACTAACAAAAATCACGCCCCTCCGTTTCCTTTGTTCTCATTCATATATACATATATAGCAAAATGCTGTGTAGCTGTAACTAAATGCACCACACCAATTCGATCACGGCCGTTTTGCTTCGCACTAGTTAGGCTATACGCATACACGGCGTGTATCTCTTTTTCCGAGTTCGCTCTCCACGGGCGCCCAGAACGCACGTCGATCGCGCAAGGCGCTTCGCGTAAACGCTCGTTGCAGTCACGAATCGCGAAAGCGTTCATTGCTGATTTCTGTCCGCGAAGTTGCGCAGACCAACATCCGGGAGAGCACTATATACGACTCGCTACTCGCACACCCCGCTCACAGACGTCGCTCGTATACACCGCTATACACGCTATGCGCAGGCGTTTTGCATGAAAGGTGGCAGCATCAGCACTGACGTTCTCCTTGTTGCTCTTCCAGATGGCGATGGCGATCAGGGTCAGAGCGTGCGCCACGGTTGTGAACGAAGACCACCACATGTACGCCAGCATCGGGACGCGCGAATTCTGCCGCCACCAGGGTGCGCCCGGGAGTGATGCGGGAGGAAAAGAACAATCGAGGCACCGAGTGAGATCAATTGATTTGCAATATAATACTGATAGAAAAACGTCGCCTCGTTTTTACTGTTTTATTGTGCATCATTCGACCCAGTAATAATGTTGTGGAGCTTCCATCCCCGAAAGCGCAGTAAATAATCAATCACGTTACCTTTTATTGCGACCAGTTCAAAACGCGCGCCAAGCGCAGCGGCGGCTCCGGATGTGAAAAATAACTGCAGATAAAAAAAGATTCGTCATTTCGTCGAACCCTGTTGTGGCGGTCTCGTGGTACCAGATACCATGGACGCGTACAACGCATACTGTACGGCCGTGCTGCCAAAAGCCGAGTCCATTCAGCACTCGACGGGACAAGAACAGAGAGCATGGCCGGCCCGCAGTGTTTCCAGGAGAAGTGAACAAGTAGAAGGACCAATTTGGCAGATTTTGGCGCTCTGCGCTTGGCTAGCCTCCTAAACGGTAACACTTCGATCCTAGGCTGAGGAGCGATGGGGGAGGTATATAAAAGGCACTGTAATTAATTATTTGTGGCGCTTTCGAAGAATTCGGACGGCGAACCGTAATTATGCAATGGACAATTACCTAAAAAACAGTGGTGGTCCAACCACGCCATTTACGCCATTTTGCTACAATTCGACTTGCTTGCTCCTGGCTGCGCCCACTGAAGTGCCATTTGCGTCAACTGCTCAAAAGTGCGATATTTTCACGTTTTCACGGCAATGCAATGTTTTCAGCAGGATTATACAACTACAGCCAACGACATATTTTCTGGATGCCTGATTTTTCGGACATGCCCGATAATTCGGACGCCTTCGCGGCACCGCCACGGTGCCCTGTAGAGTCAATGTATAAGAACGTCTGAAATTTCGGACGCAAAAACCCTTCGCCCTTTGATTTTCTAGAATTTTCGCCATGGCCACAAGTCCGAAGCGGCATTGATCGAAGTCGCCACCGTCGCCATTTTTATTATCTCGCCGCCTCGAACAGGCGCTGTCGCACACAGAACCGCCGGCAGCCATATACTCACCACTGCGGCAACGCTAGGCCTAGCTACTTCGACGTTCGCTACCAAGCTTGTTGCTGTTCGATGCCGTGTTTTTCATTAAAACAATTCACCGCTGTTAGCAATGGCGCGGACTCTGCCTGTTTAATCCTTGCCACTGGCTTCAAAGCTCGGAAAGCACGACGCGTTGCATAATGCCGGTTTCCGAAAGTCAGCTTTGCCTTTATATAGAAGTGCTACGCGGTGAAGCATATTCAAAGTATTGCGGTGAAGCATACCAAGAGTGGCAAGAGGCAATTGTCACGGGACACAATATGTATTTATTAATTATAAACGTGTGCACCCACCGTCTCCTGTCACAGCACGAGCACCGATACGCCAAATAAGTGTACTGGCAGGCCTTCAGAGCTATTTCGGACGTGCCTGTGGTGATTTGAGCCTTTGGGTGCAGTAAAAGGCGTTCATTCATCTTTTCTGACGTTTTCTTGACCCCTAGGGAGTCCGAAAAATTGGACGTTGACTGTACTCAGGTGTACGAATCAATTTGTGAACGATCAAATAATTCAGTTCGCGACTCGATTATGTACTGCTCTATTTTTCGTATATTTGATGAAATACTCGGCTGAGGTCAATGCATTGCACGCAACCTTACCACGGGGCTCGGTTGGTTTTGGGACAAAAGAAAATTTAATTGTGGAATTTTTACGTGGCAAGAACACTATATGATCATGAGGTACGCCTGTCTTGGTACAAGGGTCGTCCGGGTCATCATCTCCAATCGAAACAATTTCTATACCCGACGCCGACAAGAAAGGGAACGGCGACGAAAGCAATGCCTAGCTACGTGAGAAGTTGTAGGACTGATTGGCCACTGGGAGGCACACAGATCGTATCGCATGCGCGTGTTCATGCACTCAGATTCGCGCGTTTGCAGATGCACTTCGGAACTTTCTGTAAATCTGCGAATTTCTATGCGCAGCAGCAGTTGCAGGCTTCGACGGTTGTCAAAAACACGTATGCATGATATCAGAGCCGATCGCCGGTTAGCCACTCATACGAGCATATTAGCGGCAAGATTTCCGCGACGGCTTGCGGAAAGCTTGCTGGTCACATCGGCCAACGGCAAATTTTCGCAATGGCACATTGCCTTGGCCGTTATGCCTAATCGGTAGTGCTTCGAAAGGTCGATCGGGTATCGGCGACAAAAAATACTGTTTTACGCCGTATCGACTCGTATCTATTCGCAGAGGCCACACGACACACGGGAAGCCGGCAAACCGTCTCACAAAGAAAGCGAGCGTACGGGATGGTGCCGAACGTTGTTTTGCACCGCCATCGCCATCTTTGCGGCGCACCATACGGAGGCATCTCATCTTGAGACGTACAGTTTCTTCTCGAGCTTCTAGCATTGTTATTGGGCATAATACGCATTTTGTCTAGTGCGGTAAAGCATATCAAAGCACATTTGTCATTTGGAATGCACATAAGACATTTTCCATCACTTTTTGTCGTGTGCCTGACGACGCAGTTTGTTCTCCTCATTTGCAACTTTATGTATGTCTTAAGCCCAGGCGCATATCTTTGTTCTCGTTAGCCTACAAAATGTTATTTGATTGTTTACAAAATTAAGTTCCTTGCCTACTTAAATAAAAATGTTTGCAACATACCGTGCATGGTACACCTTCCGTGGGAAGGCAAGCTTAATTGGTCTCTGTTGGCTTTGTGTCTTGCTTCACTGTTGAGCAACACTTATTGATTGCACAGTAACAACAAGCTTCGTCAAATGGCCACAGATTATTGCTGTACTACTCAGTGTTCCAAAAAGAGCAACTTTTCTGCTCCGAAACTGCTCCGAAATGCTGGTGTGCCTGCGCCTAGACTACTCCAGAACGACATTTTTCCTGCTGCAAATTCTAAACTGGCCGGACCACCAGTGAAAGAAACCACAAAAAAGGAAAAAAAATATCAAGAGATAAAGTTTTTGTCAGCACTCATTTGCTTAATAGATAATGATGGTCTAGTTGTTGAGCCACGATATTACAAGCAGAGAACTTAAAGGGACACTAAAATGAAAAATAATTTCTTCTGCCATCTGTAAATTACCGTTCTACAACACCAAAAACACCACTCTTACAACGATAACACGCTTGGTGAGCCAGAAAAAGCGCAAGAACGAAATACGGGTGGCGACGCCTACTTAAGTTCCCGCACCTGGGGGCTGTGACATCATTGCTTTTTATGGCATCTTCTATAGGGCCTACTAATTATATATAGCGGTACAGATTGACTACATTGTGTTCTAAAGGAATCAAATATTAAACATGGCAAGTTTCGGGAACCTTTATTCAGCCAACCCGGCCCAAATGCGAAAACACACTTTGGAATCCCTGACGTCACGCTGACGTACCGGCGCTGGGGTTTCGGCGCGAAATTCAAGTACTGATACTTGGACCTTCATTTTTTCATCTAATAATCAAACTATTTTTTTTTAGATGACTGCCTGCAGGGTTCTCAAACAATGCTTCATTAGTCTAAACTGATTTATTGTTCCGCTTTAGTGTCCCTTTAAATCTGACACGTTCGCGCGCACACATAAAAAGGACATACACAGGAGCTGGACTGCAACTACTTGTTTATTGTTCAAAGATCCGTCTTTAGTAGTGTTCTTTGAGTAGTGCACGTGCTCTGACGGCAGTGAGGCGTGAGTAGGACCCAGAGTAAAAAGAAAAACAAAGATGACATTTTTTTTATTCCCGCTTTAATAATCGAAGTCCAAGATATAGCGGCGCCCTTTGCCAGAGAATGATACCGAGGGGCAACTGATACACCTGTCTTTCCATTCGTGAATTTCTATTTGTTCAAGAATGTTTTTTTTTTGGGGGGGGGGGGTTGTTCTTTTTATGTATGCCTGAACGTGTCATATATAAGTGGGCTGCTTCAATATCAGCACTCATTTCATTGATTCCACAATGCGTGGGATCGACATTCTTCTTTTTGTTTTTCTCTCTTTCATTTTTTTTCCATTCCTCCTTGTTCTTACCGCCCTATTTATGGCCTAAACCCCGCCACAGGTTTGTGAGATTTTCGCAGAATAACGACGACGACGACGTGGGAGATAAACGGACACTGTTTCTTGAACACGGCGCGAGATATGGAACAGAAGTGTAACTGACACAGGTGCAGGCAATGGAGGGTACCCTCGCTGCACATGCGTGATGCCTTTTAGTCCTCCAACCAGAACTCTGTTACAACTTTTGTGAAAGCTCCCTGTTGATAAACGCACCTCGACGATGAAGGCGTCACCCCCTCGGTTCAACTCTCTTCCCAGGGATCGCTGCGCTGCATGGCTACACTCCAAGCCCAGTAACGTTAATAAAGGTGAAAATTTTCCCATTTTAAAGGCAATCGCTGTGTTATTTACATTAAACAACGCTAATATCCACACGAGTTTGGAAGTTTTTAATGCTTTCCATCAATCATAATGCTGACGCTATAATAGGAGTGAAATTCCCAGGGATAGACCATATATAAATAACTGGGGCGCCAGGCGTCGTCTAGCAGTACGTACAAGACGACGTACAGCACTGAAGTGATGTGTATATTGCACCTGTAAACTTTAGTAACATGGGCACAACCTTCAGGCATAACAAAAAATAAAAAAAATATCCAAGGTTGTGCGCGAATAGTAATTTCGAGATTGAATCGAGAGAGAGAGAGAGAGAAGGATGCTTAGAAAGGCGAATACGAAGTGAATAGTATACCAGGAGCGAATTGACTTGAATACCAAATACTTCGAATAATTTTCTGATGCTGAAGTGTCGTACATACCTTCGCTCTCCTCATTCTCGCACATTCAAAACGTTAGCAAGTTTCTGTCATTACACTGCATGCACGTTATGAAGCGTTGTTTAATAAAAGCACAAATTGAGTACTAGGCGCAAATAAACAGTTTCCTTCCAATAAACAGCTCAATTTAGCTTAGACAATCGCACTGAGACAATATATGGTCAGCGAAAACACAGTGTTGCTCGACGCGAGTTAAATCAGACAACTTATTACCGCGATGCACATGATGGGCATTCCTAAACTGGCTGATACGGAAGAAAAGAAAATTACTAAAGAAATGCGCCCGCAAAGGAGACGAATTCTTCGCACTAAGAAAAAATTATGCCTTGCACTAGTCTTCAACGACGTTATACAAATCTTTTAATATATGACATAAGCGGAGCAGAAGCAGCCATGCATTTTTCATTCACCGTCACAAGTATCTTCAGGACGAAATGGTGGGCTAGTTGATTATACATGTCTATTTGATCACAGTGCACAATAAGTCGACAGGGACTGCCAAAGTAAAGACGCCACAAAGCGCTGTCTCGCGTAAGCCTAAATGTCTCGTGTATAAGCCTAAATTAACAGCGCTTTGTGGTGCATTCCCTCTCTCTCAGTCCCTGTCGATTTATTGTGCGCTGTGATCCAACAGACAAGTATCCACAGCCACCTTCAAGCGATTTAAGCTACGGATACATGGTAAGACAAAGACATGCTCCGGCGCGAAAGAAAAATTAAAAGAGGCGCAGAGACAAAAGGACGGCAGAAAAGCTATATATAGAGCGCTGGGCTCTCACCGCTGTGGTGTCTGCACTTCTTTTCATTTTTTCTTACGCGCTTGTACACGACTTTGTCTAAACCAATTATAGCCCAACTCTCTGCCTTAATGATATGCGAAGAAAATGAAGAGGAAAGAAGAATTGCAGCGAGTGTATCCTGCAGTGCAGCCACGACGACGTGCAGCCAGTCGGAAATTATCACAGCGCGTTCGGTATATAGCTCGATAAGCACGTGCAGATAATTTAGGCTTACACGAGACATGTGCATGTTAACAGTGGCCATAGCAGCCTGAACAGTTACCAGAAATGAAACACACGAGAATAAATCGCAAACTGGATTATTGTGCAATTCCTAAACCTTCATATCATAGCTTTTATATTCTAGCCTTTTCTTTTGTTGGCTTCAAAAACCGGTTAAAATGATTACCCAGCATGACAAGCGTTCGAACCATACGTTTTTATATACGGCGGTATCAAAATCTTATCTATATTGCGGCTGCGCCCCCCCCCCTCCCCAATAACACACACAAAGTTTCACCTAACCTTGATTTTCGGCCGACAAGAGAGTATGCAAGATGGCTGCAAGAACGTCACTCAATGGGGTCACTGTGTGGAAAAGTCGTCGCAAACATTTCAGCACGGCTTCGGCTAGCTTACTATAAGGTTCCTTTTGTTTGTTTGTTTTTAACCATAGCTTTCTCTATGACCGAATACGTCGCAATGGCTCGGGCGCATGTACAGTGAAAAAACTTCCCAGCGAAGCAAACGACAAAATAATCAGCTTACATCTTCAATGCCGATGACAAGGTATAAATCCATGAGGCTGCTGATGTAGAATGAAGCCACCACCAGCGAACCGGCGAACTGTATCTCTGCGAGGAGGACGGCGTCGCGCAGCATGAGTGGGACAGAATGCAGACGGCGGTATTTGAAATCTAATACGTTATGTAGTCCAAACAAAGAGGAACGCTCGTGATCAGTATACATAGTGTATAACGGTTTCGTAAATATGTGTTTATCTTTTAAAGTGCGATGCAATGGGGCATGTCATACTTATTGCTGCAGCTAGCTAGTCCAGCAAAAATGCTGGACTGGCTAGCATTCTGGACGTGTATTCCTTGTAAGACTCGTGAAACTGGACACGCTGCCATTCATGGCATCTATACAATAATTAGCAAGTTCAGATCAGTATCATGACCATATAAAGTGCCAGCATAACTTAGTCACAACGTATTGTTGGGATGGTTGGCTCATTAAGGCACCAAACGGGAGCCAGAGAACACGTGGGACACGCAAGGGGCGCCTTGTGATCGTCTATAGGCTCCTTGTTTGTCCCACGTCTCCTCTGGCGCCGGTTGCTGTCGTCATCACTTGCGTAAGAACGCAACTAATTTTTGAAGCGCATTTCTACGCTCTGAAGTGCAGTATACGGAAACGAGGTGGTTACGAGCAGCTTTAGCGCCGACGAGCGTACCGAAAAGGACAGTCACCCTGAAAAGATGTTTGTTTCCAGAACTGAATCATCGCCATTATCCGCATGATTATCATCAACCCATTTCACTAAAGGAGGAACGCTTCTACAGGTGACCTCTCTATATAGCTGCCCCTGTCTTGAGTCGGTCTACTTCTCTCGACGCCTGCAAATTTCTTCACCTAAGCTACACACTCCTTTGTCAACCAGCGATTGCATCCCCCCGCCCCCTAAATATTTATTCTGTTACTCTGATAGACCATTGGGTGTCTGTTCTACTCATTAAATAAGTTAATCCCCTTCATCTTAAGCGTGCTTTAGCTCAGGGCCAACTCTGACTTCTTGGTTCATATGGGAAAGGGAAGAGCGAACGAACCCCCCCCCCTCACTCGCCAATTCCTACCCACCTCATCACAATTTTGCGTTTAGTCTGAAACGGCCCCATTTTCTCACATACAGGTGTGCCGATATAACGGAGTAGGGTGCCTGTATGGACGCAGTTATATATTTTATCAAACATTTGTTGTCATGAATCAATAGCTATCTGTACTACTGTCGAGCACGGTACTCTTCTCCACGGAGTCCTACGAAAGCAAACGCAAAGAAAGGACGGATAACGAAAATGTAGTTTTTCATAGACTCGCCTATATGGCTGGACAATTATATTGCGGCAGCTCAATATATATTTATGTACTCTCTTACAAAAATAATTAGCAGGCCATTTCCAAACACATATCTGAAGATTCACTTCTTCCATATAGTGTCAGTTTTCTAACAGCATAACTACGGCACAGGTACTTCAGGCGTGGTATTGTCAGAGGCCTTCAATACCGGTATTCTTTTAATGCCACATCACGCAGGGGAAATGCTCGCGTCGCCAGGCCAGCGTTTTCATGGCCGCACTGCTGCATGTACTAGTGGATGAAAACTAGTATTTTCTAAATAGACCTAGCCCCATAACGTCCTTCGAACAGGCTTTTTATTCTCGCTTCTAAGCGAAGTGAATCGCGAATACGCGCCACTACGTAGCCGCGAGACTGTCGCACCTGCAGGGGTGCTGTCGATGGAGTTGAGCTTGAGCTGAACGGCGGCGTCCTCGGCCGTCAGGACGCTGAAGAGGAACACCATCATCAGCACGCTGTTCAGCGTCTGTGCGCGTGTAAACATGGAGGAGAAGGGTAAGAGCACGTAACGCACGTACTTTAACGGGCGGGAGCGCACTTTAGTCGAGATAAACTTAGTGGAATTTTTTAGTTTATTCACGGTTGGTATGGCATATGACTAAGTGACTAAAGCATAAGTCACACACGCACAACACACAGAGAACACAAACACTCTACAAACACACACAGAGAGAACACACAACATACACACACACATAAACGACCACAACACACGACTCATAACACACACAGTATCGGGCCTCTGTTCGAATCCGGCAGTCGGACAATTGTATTAATGTTTATTTATTGAAATATACAGGTATATGGCGCCTCACGGCAACCAGTGACCCTATAGGGCGGACTTGTACACGTTACAACATAAACGTAACCGATTACTCTAACCTTACTTTCCTTTCTACTTTTATTAACGTTGCGCAAGTGTATGAACAGAACGAGTTAGCCTGGCTCATTCAATGCGTCTTCTGCAGCCCTTCACACGTTATCTTCACTATGCTGTTCAAAAATTTCTTCAGTAATCTTCCGTCGTTTTCTTGAGATGACATCTGCGGCCACACTTAAAGCTCGCTCGATGTGTGCACGCCGAAGAGAATGGCTGTATTGTAATGTACGAACATCTTGCTCACAAGATTATGGTTAATTAAGGGAAAATGAGACATCCACACAATCGTAGCAATTGCTAGAAAGGAAACCCATACGGGTTCCTCGAAAGAAAGGCCTCGTAGTTGAAGAAAAATTCGCCCTGGTCCGGAACTCGAGCGCGGGACCACTGCCTTTCCGGGACAGCCGCTCTACCATCTGAGCTAACCAGGTGGCTATAGCAGATGGCTGAGCGAAGTCGATTTTGTCAACAACAGATGGTCGAATTTGTCAACACAACTGGTATGGAAGAAATTAGTGTCAATTTTCTTCAACGCTGACGTCAAGAATGTGACTAAGCCACTTCCATGTTGCTAGGCATGCATCTGACTTCACATCCAGGACGATTATATTACCTAGTCCCTTTCTATTTAATATTGAAAATGATTGAAGGCAGCGTACGATAGGTCTCAGGAGGGTAAAGGTGATCTGCTTGTTCCCAACACCCAAGAATAAGCCTAGAGTTCACATGTTCGCATTGTGCACTTTTATTAAAGTTCTATTTGTTCCTACTAAAGCGTTATATGTGCTACCTCGCGTTCTTATTGTATTAATGCACTTTTTTACAGCAACGCTGTACATGGCTAGGATTCCGTGCATTTTTGTTCTCCGTGAACAAAAACTATCATCATAAATGGCTCATACCCCCGTAAGCATTCATGTAAACAAGAAATAAGTGGAATGACTCATAACCCCGTAAGGCAGAGACTACAAGCACTCAGCAAAGCGAAGCGAACAGTTCTTAAATTTTTCCTAATCACACATACAAACAAGTCATCATCAATGCCTCATACCCCCGTGAGCAATGGCTCATACCCCCGTAAGCAAGCAAAATATGCAATGACTCATAGACCTGGGGGGGGGGGGGGGGTTATTCTGTAATAGTCCACCTAGTGGACTGTCCATTTCGGCCGATGCTGATTGGATGCAGCTGTACGACAGAGCAGGAGACGAGCGGCCCTAGCCAATCAGCATCGGTCGAAATGGACAGTCCACTAGGTGGACTCTTACAGAATACCCCCCTGTAAGGTTCATGGCTACTCACTTTGCATGAATTTGCTGCGATGACACTACCCCTGTTGTCGTTGTCGGTGATTTCAATGTGGATGTGTCGGTGCCGAAAAGGGAGCGGTTTACGCGTTCGGTGTTGCAGGCGTATTCCTTGCGAAGCCACTCCCATACGAGCTGACCGACTACCTAGTGACGTACGTGCATCGATTTGACATTATCAAAGAATGTGATTGCAGTTGCGAGTGAAATAATGACCACCGATCAAGACAATAAATGATTGTGCGTACCTTTCATCACGATGGCCACTCATCAAGACAGTAAATGAGTTCGTACCTTTGTTCAAAATTATGTGTCTCCTCCGTGTCGTGTGCTAAACAGCTTCGCTGGTCAACCACCTTCACAGAGTGGAATGGCTCATGAATTTTTTTTTTCATTTGTGTCCACAAAACATACATGTTTACATACATAGGAACTCCTCCTGCAACCATATGTTTCTGAAGTCCTACATTATACGCCTACTTGCACTTCATCTGGTGTCATAGGACGTATTGATTGATTGATTGATTGATTGATTGATTGATTGATTGATTGATTGATTGATTGATTGATTGATTGATTGATTGATTGATTGATTGATTGATTGATTGATTGATTGATTGATTGATTGATTGATTGATTGATTCGAAATGCATAGGAGACACCAGTAACAGAGGTCGGCTCCCGGTGTTGACAAAGTCGCGTAAGAAAGCACCCGAAAGCTGCGTCTGCATGCAGCTCCAAACAAGCTGGTGTAAAGGCTGAGCCTTGGCCGCCCTGCCACGAGTTGCTTGCGGTCAAATGTATCTGATAGTGGTTTGCAACGTAGTTTATGCAACAGAACGACTTTGTATAGTTTTCTGCAGTTAACAGCACGTCACTTCCCAGGACTGTTTCTTGTGGTTGTGCTTAAGATATCTGAAATTACAAAGATATCATGTGCCTTCGAATATATTCGAATGCGTGGCAGTGCTCGCTCAGCTTTCCGCTTACGTTGGCACACAATAAATGAGGTACTCATAAGTGCACGAAGGTAGTACAATGGCAGATAAGTCAGCAAAATGTGCGACATGCAATGGCGGCTTACGAAAAAAATGCTGCTCGCCGTCTGTATGCCGGGCCTGTTCTTGAACATTAAGCGGTCGAAGCAGTCATCCATCGTGCGATGATGAGGGCGGTATCCGCTGCAAAAATTGACAATAAGGATAATTGTATGGCTACACAATATTGCGTGCGGTTTCACTCATAAACTTCAGCGAGCAATACCACCTAAGTTGCCAGTTGTGCAAATTGTACGCCGTATATCGGTGCCTTCAGTAAACAGTTTCAAGCAACTGCAGCTGAACAGAGCTCAAGTGGACGTGAAAAAAGCCATGTCCTCTTTGAGCCAGCAGTTACTACGCGCGTAGTTAGGCAGAGCTGAAAAGCTGGTGCAACATATTCTTACTCTAATATTAAGTTTAGCAGAATGATAAACTGGCCTAGATTGTCATGATGGCAACACTTTACCCGTCGGCGTGTGTCCGATGAGCTTAGAATTGACTATGAGGTAATTCAGCATGGGAAGCCAAAATATACTTGCTTGTGCGGCGCTTTCAGCTTCTTCTTCGTCTTCTTCGATTTCGGCAGCAACAACAACGTCACACAACATTCGCTGCCTCTTGACCGCCGATAAAGCTATGCGGAACGTATTTAATGCACATGTACTTAAGTGTGCAAGTATTGCGACTATTGTCCACTAGTAACTACTACAGTTATCGCGATGATTATTGACACGAACACGCCGTTTGCACAAAGGGAATGAAAGTGAACAAAGAATGGACGGTGACGTTGAGTGTTTAAACAATAGGTGCTAGCTAGCCTGCGCGCCATTATCATCACATTATCCCCACTATTAGCAAAATTATCATCATCATCCTTCACGAACGGCAGCAATGGAGTCAATAGCACCGGAACAACCGCCTGCAACCAGGTAAAGATAATTACCTCATTTACACGAACGTAAGGGAGAAGTCGACACTGTAGTTAGCGCTGGCTACCGCATTTCTCGTTTATACTTACTAGCATTACATGAAAGTAATGCTAGTAAGTATGACGGCGTTTAATCTCAGTAGCACACAAAGATCATTTAACATACGAGCCAACGTATATGCTGCAGCACACAAAGTAATTATTTTAGACGTGGCGAAATAAAGGTAGATTCAAAATTGTATACATCTACTGACTCAAGGAGTTACACTTTACCCTATGCGCCAACTTCACAGTACATATATGTCGCAGGAACATCATGCGGACTCGTGTGTTTTCCTGCAATGTGTAACACAAAGCCAGGGCGGCGCACATACGGCAGCCAATGAGTATTTGGTAACAACCAGTGGTGTTGCAGGCGCCTATAAGTGTTGTAAAGTTCTTCTAAATAGGACGCTTTCCTTGGCACCGTGTACGTTCACCATGCGCCTGCAGAATATCCTTTCTGTACATGGGAACAAGCAAGGGCAGGGTCGCGACGATGTTGAACGTAATGTCACAATACCCTCAATCTGCAAGTAACAATTATTCTAAAAGTGCCTTCCGTGCATTCCCGCATTGCGTTCTCGCCGAAGGCTAGGAAGACGTGAGATCACGGATTGTGCAGATAAAGCCACTTCTTCGTCCTGATTATAGAGATTGCATGCTAACATCTTTGAAACAGTAGTCGTAGCACAACAAACCCATTTGGTTATAACATCCTTTTTTTACGCTACTCTGTACCGCTATTTGTTCACATTTCATGCTTTCTTTTTCTATTTTCCTTCTTGAATTTACAAGTGCACCATTACCACTTCGCTGGCACTTCGAAAAATGAAATAAAATAAAATAATATGAATGAATGAATGAATGAATGAATGAATGAATGAATGAATGAATGAATGAATGAATGAATGAATGAATGAATGAATGAATGAATGAATGTGTCATCTAAAGCGTGCTACTTTGGTGTACAACACAAGGCAATGACAGACAAGAGGAAACCGGGCTGTCCCTAGCAAATGTTTTCGGTTCCCGTCAAACGCTTTTGAGCTACAAGTGCTAAAATTTGTATTTGTGATGTGTTGCACGTGCTGAAGCAGTACATGCAGAAGAGTCGTGGCAGTCATATCAGTCAAATATATCGGACGCTCTGCCCACGAGAAAAAAGAAAAGACTCTTGGGGTCTTTAAAGGCCCCTATAAACAAACTAGAAATAAATGGGTCGTCACTTTGCATAGCGTAGAAAAACGCCTAGTGAAGGCGCAGCTGTGCTGTAGGCAAAAAGAAACCATCGAATACGTTCTCCCTCTCCGGCTGTACTTCGTTATACCCCGCTTTGAATTATATTTATCGGCAGAAAAGCAACAATACATGCCCTAAATAATTAATTTTGTTTTTGTGGTACACTCAAGTCATGTGGGCTTTATCTTCGCCGTGCTAGATACATCGAAAGTTATTTAGCGCACGTCATACTATAAGGATGATCATTTCTTTTGCCCACACTGACGGCAGCGCCGCCGCAATTTCCGATGCCCTCTCCCCTCACGCAACATCTGGCGCGCTTAGGCAGCAGCAGGTGTTCTCTCTCGCCCGCACTGCTCCGTTGAGGCGCGCTCGTGACGTGGCGTCGCAGCTAATGGGACTTTAAGTGCCGTGTCTCTGTTACAGACTACAGACGCCGGCTTCTATCGCTCATTGGACCATTTGAGACTTTCGCATAAAAAAAGGAAGGACGTAACAAGCACTCTCTTTTCTGTTCTTAGTCCACGTATTTTCAATGCGCTCTTTATGCTTCACCATGTCGATGGAGTGAACGAGAGAAAGTTCCAAGGTCTAACCACCACGGTTACAATTCTCTCGATGTTACAGAGCTCTACCGGCGGCCCAATCTTTGTGTCCCGCGGGCTGCTACTGTTGCTTCCACCTCCGTAGCCGTTCCAGCATCCAGAGTTTCGCCGCGCTCTGCTTCGTAAGTGAGACGCGCGCAGGTCGGAGTTTTTCTCTCTGACGCACGCCTTTGCACATATTTACGATATGATAGCGTGTCGTTGTCATCATCGTTGTTGTTGTAGTTCTCTGTGAATTGAAATTCCCTGTAAATTTAGCGAAATCGGAGCAAAGGAGGGAGCTAGTGAACAATGCGCGCTATACATAAGATGCGCCCTTTTGTCATCGTTTCGTCATGTCGCTATTTTTGTCATTTCCGGGTGTTTTCTGCGACGTCTGCCTGATATGTCGAATTTTAGGTGCGGGGTTGAGGTGAAGGCGACGTTCACTCTCTCAGCTCACTGTCCCAACTGTCCTGAGATAAGGGCATATACAGAACACATTCCGTACTCACGTCACACTGCCATTACCTCTCATTATTTCCCCTACCCACCCCCTCCTTCTCGGAGTGCTTGGCTTCACTCGGGCTCGGCGGGTCAACAACTGGCCTTAACGTAGCAAGCGCTCTTCTTTACCGGACCTTCTTTCCTTCACTCTTTCTTCTAATGAAACACATGCCCCAGACCGCACTAAAGTCTGCTGCCATATTGTTCTGCACCGCCACTACGCATAAATTATGGTGGAAAACCAGCTTGACACGCAGCTTGGGCGAGTTGGTCGCAGTTAATAACGGCGGTATTGCAGAGCGCACGAATGCAGGGGAAAAAGGACAGAGAAAAGTGATCTGTCCTTTCTTCACTACATTCGCGCGCTACGCAATACCGCCGTTATGAACCACTCGGAGATTAGTTTTTCCTCAAGTGAATCTTGCGCAGTGCGAAATGTAGCGGCCCCGCCTATGAATAAACTTTCAAATATGCTTTGTCATTCAAGTTTGGTTTCTGAATGGTACAGATTTCCAACGCCTTGTTGCTGCTCATCCTCTTCTTCATCGTCGTCAACCCCGAAGAAGCGACCGTCTACATTAAGCTCAGCATCGTCCACACCACCTTGAAAGGTAACCTCCCCGGCTGTATTCATCAAAGTGATGGAAGCGCGAGTTTGGCAGTTTTTACGTTCTATATGCAGATGCCATGCTAAGGACGAGTTGCATAACACCAATGCGCACGTTCCGACTACTTATACTTACGTATTTCCTTGCTCCATTGTGCTAAATCCTCGGCCCGGCTTCACAAAACTTCCCTCAGTGCGTAAGTGCGGTTAGTGATTCGCTGACACCTTGGATGTCGCCGCCCTATCGTCTTGACCGTTGTCGCATTGGACGGCGTTCGTGTGCTGGTCACTCGTACTAACGCAAGTTCTGCGCATACGGGCCCTGTTTAAGATAGCCTAATCAGCTTCGCAGAGTCAATGTAGGCCGGTTTAGCTCGGAAACACTCAGGTATGTCGGAAGCGATTGGCATTGGGGTGCGGAGGGAGGGATGTAGTATTCAAGAAGTGTAAATACAACAGTTGATCTTTTCGAAGTCAGGATGGAGTTAATGATCAGCTTGCGTCTTATGCCGAATTCAGCAAGTCACACCGGCAGGAACCGGGCCGCCCTGGGGTGACGATGATTGGATGAAACGGCACTTTGATGCCGGATGCCCCATTAATGAATCCGACACCACCGAGGCGGGGAGCAATGTGTGCCGAACTAAGCGATATATCTCGGTCTGACTCCAAGTCAACTTAGATGAGACTGACGCAGTTGACTGACACACAACGTGGCCACACGACTCGGGCAACTACAGCTGAATTCTTTCTCTAAGGCACCGGTATAGTTATCGGCGTTTCGGCATCGCCCTGGAAAGTGCGTAGAGAGGGGGGGGGGGGGGCGCATGTGCTTACTTTGGGATGTACCGAACGTTGAATTTCTGCTTAGCTAGTTTTACCCCTTTTAAGCACGTTCAGCCATTACAATGCCTGTCTTATGTTGTGTTAATACAGACTTTCTTTTGCCCTCGTATAAACAGAGGTATCACTGCTGCCCATACCGTACGTAATCACGACAACGCTGAGCATCATGGTAGACCTGCTTCTTCTCATCGGAATCGAAGATGTGAGTGTGATTAGCTTCTACTTGCAGTTAACTTAGAAATGTAATAGTAATGCCTGTGTGAAGCTTAATGAGCGATCTGTACTCGTTTTGACTTTAAGAACCTGATTTTTGAAGTACTGATTTGAAGCATTAATTACACGAGCAATCAGCACGATAAATTGGCGGACGAGCGCTAAGTAGGTCAATAATTAGCCACTTATGCAGCTTTCCCATAAATGCATCGCAGCCAATGTGGGCGCTTGCTTTCAGTTTTACGGTATTAACTGCCTAGCGCAGTTACCAGCGAAGCTGAAAAGTTGCTGTCGTAGACCATAAGTGCTAAGTTGTTCTCCGCATACTGCCGGCGACGCGCAAAGCATGAGCTCGCGTTCAATGCCCCCTCGTGCGTCATTGCGCCGCAAACCTAGAGTCGCCGTGTGCCACGCAGAACTGTCGAGAGGTGCTGCAAGTCTACATCGGCTGGAGTTCGGCGTGCACGGCGTTTGAGTCCGTCTCATGGATTGGCCTCGTGGCTTGGAAGGCAAACAGCGAAAACGTGAGTTGCGTACCAGTCCTTATGCGGCATGCACCTTATACTAAACAGTGCCTCGTGCTGGCTTCTGTCAGGAATCGTCAACCGCTGAGGCAGCACCTAAGAGAGGTCGTTCCCCTCATCCGCTTTATCAATCACGCTTGACAGAATACGTTTAAAATGGTGCAGCATGTTTTGCAATATTCTGTCGCACGTGACAAAATAATACTACGCCACCGCTTTGTTCTTCTTCAATCTCAAAATTCGAGTTCAACCTGATGACGGCATTGTGGTCAGGGCCACGGTGTAAGATACACAGGGTGTCCCAGCTAACTTTAGCCAGATACTCAAATTAGTATTTTTTTTTTTTCATTCCGCCTAATCAGAGAAATAGTCTTAATTAATCAACTTCACAAATATTATAATTAGATGAAAAATGGCAATGAGAAAATTGTAGAGCAACATGAAAAACTCCCGATACAGCTTTCTGTTGCTCAATACGTGCTACATAAAAGTGCTTTTTTTTCTTAGCGTGAAAGAAGCCCGCGAATGCACGCAAAATTGCCGCGCGACCGGCCGCTCGAGGCACTTTGCGTGTATTCGCGAGCTTCTTTCACGTTCGGAAAAACACTTTTATGTAGCACGCATTGAAGAACAGAAAGCTGTAGCGGCAGTTTATCATGTTTCTCTACAATTTTCTCATTGACAATGTTCACTCATTGACAATGCTTTTACAATTTCAAGATGTTCATCTAATCATAATATTTGAGAAGTTGATTAATTATTTAGGACTAATTGTGTAATTAGGTAGAACGAAAAAAAATAATCTGAGTATCTCCAAGCGACGGCAAACAACATTACCTTGGTTCTGTCTAGCTACGTGGCATTGGCATATTTTCAAGCTCTGGCTAAAGTTAGCTGAGACATCCTGTATACTCTTTAGGTGAGGACACTCGCGAGGCACAACCGACCAGATAAAGTAGCAACGGCGCGCGTCCATCGGTAAGGTGAATTGAAGGCAGTGTATGCCTATCGGCGGGACGATACAGCTTCAGTTAGAACGCAGGCGAGAGATTGCGCGCACAAGGAACGCGCGGATATAACGCAAAACCGCCAGAGGACAGCGGCTGCACGCGTCGTCGCGTCGCCATATCTGCTCCGTCGATGCGATGGTGCCCTCTCCCTATTCAGGTGTTTTACCTCTTCCCTCAAGCCCCTCACCACGGTTGCCTACTTTCGCACGTCACTCAATCATTTCGGATTTCCGGTAAAGCGCCGGTTGCGAGAGATAAAATTTTTTTTTTCTTGAAGTTGCGTCATACCGCCGATAGGCATTGTAAGAGTTGGGGTCGGTCATGAAATAGATGGTAGCTGGACCATGCCGTCGTCCAACTCATCCACGCTGAGCACGTTGTTGAAGGGAGAGACTTGTTCTCATCGAGAACGAGGAATATGGGATTTATTTACAGTACCTACACGAGAACGTTACAGTTCATCAGTCTAGCATGGCTGAAAGAGAATGCACACTGAACAGCCGACAACGGCTGCTTAAATACACTCTGTCTTCCCTGGATCCGTAGGTGAGGGAAAACGGCCGTTCAACCTTCGACCAATGCGGCGCGTCCAAAGTCGTCGTAGCCGACCCGCCTTTGAGGGGGAGGGTTTACACACTCACTTTTGCACAGGTTTCACTGACGACACCGAGGTGAGAGGGTTTTTGCAGACACGGGCCTTGCCCTGAGCAGGCGCCTCTTGGTCCCGGAGTTGGCCCCGCAGACAGTGGCCGCCGCGTCTGTCCATTGACTGACGACTTCTAAGACCCGTGAGACGGCGCCGCAAAACGCCTCCTTCCAGGAGTTCCCCCGCTCCAAACAAACTGTGACGGTAACGGCGAATCCGCTAACAATACTTGGTCCGCCGACTGCGTCTAGACATCCCGGCGCCGCTCGCTTGGGGACGCGGCACATTGTCGTCCTTACAAAGCGAGTCGCCGCAGCAGACATGCCGGCGCCAACGGGCTGTTGACGCGGCGCATTCTTGTTTCCACAAAGCGAGTCATTGCAGCGAGCCTGGCAGAGTTCGACGGTCGCTTCCCCGAAGTTCGCCAGCCCCCGCAGGCCGGTCGTAACAGCATCCGCTGCCGTAACCATACTGATGCACGCGCGTCGTAGCTACTTTGTCTGGTCGATCGCGCCTCGCGAACAAGCCGAGGTGTGTGCC
Source organism: Dermacentor andersoni (assembly GCF_023375885.2). Taxonomy (NCBI): domain Eukaryota; kingdom Metazoa; phylum Arthropoda; class Arachnida; order Ixodida; family Ixodidae; genus Dermacentor; species Dermacentor andersoni. The sequence goes on from NC_092817.1 coordinate 23,973,483, forward strand.
CACCTAAAGAGTGAATATACGGATTACAGCGTGGTCATGACTGTGAAGCTCTAATAGAAGTTGTGAAACGGCAGTTGAGTCTTCAACTGTGTAATATGTCGCTAGTTTAATATTCCTACAAAAGTTCTGATAGAGATACATCTGTGATGTACTATTGCATAGATTTATCTGGCGTTCGGTTTCTCACTCTCTGTGTGTTGTAAAGGTAGGTATGCCACGTGTTTCTGTCTTACAAAGGCCTTTCTTGAGAAAAGGGCTGTGAACCTTGCGAGCTACGAGCGCCCTTGTCGCCATGGGTGTAACCTTCCATGAACGCCGCCGTGGTCGTTCCAAGGAAAAATAATAAAAACAAAAATAAATGGCTAAATTAATGACCCTTGCAATACGAACGCGAACATAAGGCAACAGTTCTCTGTTCATGACTTAGGTATAGCTTATAGCTAGGAATATTTACGTTATTTTAACCAGGACAACGGCGCGCATCGATCATTGAAGTGCATCGAACGAGCTCGAAGCGATCGTAGACAGCTTACAGTCGATGAAGAGGCAGCCCGCACGGTTATTCTCCCCCAGAGTTGCCATGCCTCTCTCCGGTCAAAAAAAAAAAAAGAAGATGAATTTGTAAATATAAGCAGCCTGCAACACCAGCTTCTCTATGTTTTATTCTTCCTTCACAAATGTAACATTAACCGCTAGTGGTTCAGAGCTCGCGTAGAGTACGGTGGCATTCCTGCACGGGGGATAATTACATTTAAGCACGGGTGGGTGCACCGCTGTCAGTGCTACTCCAGCCGCCGTCGAGATTTTTCATCTTCATGCAGCTTTTTTTTTTTTTTTCTTGCAAGCACGCATGTCCTAGCGCTCACCTGCTACGGGCAGCGGCTTCGGGCAGCCACAGCTGGTTGCCCGATCCGGACATTGCCCCTGACAACGCACCCGTTAGAAAACTCCATGTCCCATGTAGCGTGCAGAAAATTTACAAAACGTTGTTATTGTGCTAGTTAGCTCTGTGTCGTGTGCTGTTTGTTCTTGCGGCCTCGTTTTGACGCAGTGTTATAGTCGCGACAGTAAAATTTACCTCGCATGGTTTTGCGTCTGTTAAGTATCAAGCCGTCTGTACCTTTCTTGGCAGGAAATCGCGACGTAGAAGTGAATCGCATCTCTTTGATGTGATTTTAGGGGTGGGGGCAGGTTTGTCGACTCGCATCGACTTAGGACAAAAAACCTTGAAATAGACTCTATGCGTTGACCGATGGTTACGGCAACCTGCTGCAGAAAACAGGAGGTCGTGGCTTGCTGCGGATCGATGGGTGAGCTCCGTGCGTCGCCGCTTGGTTGTCGGACGAATAACACTGACTCGCTATAAAGGCTACAAATAGTGCTCGTTTCAAGAAGGTTCTATAAATGTTTCTTGTCTTCCTTCCTTTCTTTTTAATGGAAAGAGTCAAAAACAAAAACACAGTCTTGCAAGCTAGTTCGGAAAGGGAGCGCGGTGAGGTGGTCGCTAAGCTGATGCTGTAGATTCCATGAGCTATTGATAGTGTTAACAGACGTGCTTTCGTCAAATTTTATCATCCAATTAGGCAGCTCTGGGGAAAACACGTAAAAAAAGCGCCAATCACAAGTAATAACTAAAATTATAATGTGGGGATTAGCGCCATATAGCAGATGCTGTACACGGCCGATGAAATGTATTCATTCATTCATTCTTCTACACTGATGTCTCAGAAACGAGACATAGCACAAGTAGGTACAGACATTTCAGGGCATTGCTCCATATATATACAAGCATATAAATTATTAAAGGTTTCCTTAGCCTGGACCCGTCAGAAAGCAGACGCAAGACAAAGCGGCTAACTTTCTTCCATAAATTCAATAATCATCCTAGCAACTGCACAGAAACAATATTTAAACCTGCGCTTCTTTCGCCGTATTGACCACGATTCTAAAGTTCAGCCTCCATTCCCTTGCAATGACCTCATAAGAGCTTCCTTTTTTGCATTTGGCTATTAATGAGCGGAAACGCCTTCCACGAAGAATTGCATGCGTTACTAACATTAAGCAATTTACTCAAGAACTGAACAATGTCGAAGTAAATAAATGCACAAATATGCACTCAAGTTCTATGGTGAACTTAGGTTTTTGGTGCACATGATAGTGTACATTGCTGTACATGATGTCCGCATTACACTTCTTGTGTGTATTCAAATTTCTTGTTTGTATATTCCATGCCTTTATATTACGTGTATATAACTTGTTTGTTGTGCCAACTGCCTTACTTCTATATAATGTAGTATTTGAGTTCTCTCTTGTTTTTCATCATCTGCATCCCTCTCCCTCCGAATGTAATGCCTTTGAAGGCCTGTAGGGTAAATAAATGAAGTTTAATATAAATGAAACTACACAAAATTCACGATTTATATATATATATATATATAGTGAGATACTGATTAAAAACACGACTACAAAAAACACAGTGGTGAACATACACATGGCCTTGTGCAGTCCAACATGTTTAACTACCACTCGTGCAAGCAGTACACTCACGCACAGCAACTAAAAAGCAGGTAACAACCATCCTACCTTGAGCTACTTATTCAGATACGTTGCATACTTAACGTCAGCCATTGGTGCAGAGGTTAGCACCACCTACAAGTTTATTTCAGTATTTGTCTCCTTACTAGGTAGTTTCGATTTGACAGCGGTACAAACGTGACAGAGCATCCCGCGGTCGATGTCCGTCATCCAATGTTCGTTCGCAAATTATACGTAAGAGACACCAGCAGCGTCAGATGTCGTACTGCTGAATATGAATATTGATGTTTAGTACTTTCCCTGTGCATTACTCCTCACAATTCAATGTTTTGTCCAATTCGCAGCTCGGTTTCTTCAAAACGCCGTCGATCATTCTCATCGGTGTAGTACTCTTCAAGGTAAGCTTCGTTGAGGTGGGTGGTTGAACGTTCAAATGACGCTGTATATCTTGAAGTTTATTCACGTGCTATAATTCTCACATATAGGCCTTCCTCGACTGTTGTAAAGTGTTAGACATCGAATAAGATTGATGCTCCGCCACTGACATCATTTCCCTCACAGGTTTTCAAGATATGTCCAGGTGTTCGTCAACGAAGTGTACGAGTATACCGGTACAAAAATAAATGGAGTTGAATCTTATCTGACAGTAAATTTAATGAAGGTAAATCAGGAAACACACGGCACCATGCAGCGTCCGGTAGTATACATGCGACGCACATCAGAGAGATGGCTGCTCCGACTGTCGCAACCAGTATGAAACGATGCGACTATTGGTACGAGTAGTCGCATCGTACGCGGAAGTGTACCGTTTGTCCAATGCAGAACAGTCGCATCAAGTTTGCAAAATTTTTGTAGGGACGTTTTAGCGGAACCTAATAGCTAAAAGCGCATGTCGTAGGAATAGCCAGTTTACTTTTTCAGCGAAGTGCCATTCCCGCCGGTGGATGTCACAGTGGAGTTGTGATAACTGAATCACTATTTGATTTAAAGAAAGCAATTATTCTGCTTTGAGTTGTCTGCATTAGGACTCATACTGAAATTGCAAAATTTATCCCAGCCCACCGCTCAAGTCACGGAACTGAGACTATAGCATCAGTTTTTTACAGAGTTACCCGCAAAACGTACCACAACTTGCCTGGACAAATTGTACAGACAATGCATTCGCATTGTCCCTACAATGTTATCGTGGAGTACTTAAGGAAGGCCTTCTGGCAAGATAAGTGAAACTCCAACGCGTCTCGCTGCAGTGCGAAAGAAATTGGCAGGCGGGGGCCACTGAAGGTGACATCAACGTCTAGCGCTGCGCTCGAGCTCCTCGCACGCAGTGTTCCAACCATATGCGGAGTCGACATGGCACGATGCAGGACGCGAGATAAGTGCAGCAGGAACAGCGCCCTGAAAGATACAAAGCGTGTCACAACGCCTAGCGCGGTGAGCTTGAACACCGCATACGCGTGGCACCTCGATGGTGCACGAGATATGAACCACGGAAGAACCGTCGACATTTGCAATGAAATGATTACATATTGTTAGCTTGACGTTTACTGTATATTTCCCTTCGTAACAGTGTATGCACTACGGTGTGCGGTATGCACACAGCTCCTCGGCAGGAATGCACAGCGCTCGTGCCATCATCGGGAGGCAGAACGCTGCCCTGCTGGATCCGGCAGAGACGACTGGGCTCAGCGTGGTAGTACTTCTATACTTCGCTTCGTCGTTTGTTCAGCCAAACGCAATGCGCGTCTGTGGAGGCCCGCTAACTGTTCCCACGCAGGCCACGAATGCGCCGTCAATATACCAGGACAGCGCGGTGGCGCCGCATCAAGCTTCCGCATATTTGCTGTCGCAAAAATACGGTGGACATTCGTAAATAGCGTAAAACGAGAAGATGTTCACTGCACTGCTTCTCACTTTATCCGCAACGAATGAACGAAAGCATTATTATTGTTCAAAAGTGCCACTATAGGTTAGGGAGCCGTGAGTCCGGGGCTGTGCTGATGAACTTTTCTAGGCAAATTGTGAACATAGTCCACCAGGCAGCGTCGGTCGTGCTGTGTGGCGAGAAAATGGGGGAGTTGAAGGCTTAAGTCATGGTGATATCATGACGTACCCGTGCACTTTCTTGCCATTCATCCCGTTTTCATTTGATGTCCTAGAATTTCTATGAAGGAAAGGATCCTCCCAACTCAACGCGTCTGCGCTCACACACACCAAAAAAAAAAAAAGAAAAGGAAAAGAGAAAAAGAAAGAAAGGACGCGCATTCGAGTGAGGGAAAGCGGATGTGATACGTTGTTTTGATTCTTTTCACTAACTGTACACCGTTCGCAACGCAGGTGTACACGGTGCGGCACCTTAGAGACTACCTGAGAGTTCTGAAGGACGCCCAGCCCATCACACGGGCTCCCAGCTAGCCGCAAAAGAAGAAAAGTCCAATACCCGTGCCCTCAACCACATGCCTGTCACTACCTGCTTTATTTTGTTGAATCACAACAGCAAGTTCTCCAGCACAGCAAAAATAAATATGAATAAACTAATCTGAAGCAAAAATAAAGAATTGGATTCTGTGGTTTTACGTGCCAAACCACGATTTGATTACGAGGCACGCCATAATGCGGTATTCCGGATTAATTTTCACCACCAGGCCACCTTTAACGTGCCCCCAACGCACGGGACACGGGCGTTCTTGCATTTCGCCCCCATCGAAAGGCGGCCGCTGTGGTCGCGATTTGATCCCGCGACGTCGTGCTTAGCAGCGCAACATCGTAACCACAAAGCCACCGCGGCGGGTGAATAAATAATGAAAGATAGCACACACGTTTCTCGGTAAACTGTTTTTGCCAGCCACAGTTTTGGCGAGTGATTACGGTTCGTATATATATAGTTGAGTCGGCTCCATCCTTACCCGACCCTGACGTCGTGGTCGCTGCTGCAACAGACCAGCTGCGCGAAGCAGGGGTCCGTAAAACAGAAATGCTCATCAAATTCAAACAAAAGTTTTGCGATAACGCGGACCGTCCCAAATGAAAATGAGTACCGCATATTGCACGTATGCCTTGCATTTTGTCCCTCACCAGGTCTGGCTGGCCATTTTGAGATGACAAGCGTCATGCACACAATGCGCGCTAACGATCGCGTCTGCTAAGTATTACATCGCTACGCGCTGTGGGAAAAAGCTGAAAGTTCAATTCGAACGCCGTATGCCCTTCTCTTCGCGCGCGCCGCGCTCCCAGCCTGAGAGTCGTATATCGCACGAGTGTGCCTACGTATATCGCACTGCTGTGACGTCGCTCGTTGTGACACGCGACTTCAAGAATTATTCGAGGCAACATCTGTTATTTGTGTAACCTGTTGCTTCAAGAGACGAAATAAAGTTTAGAGAAATAATAAAACACACACACACACGAATGTCTGCGTGTCCTTGTTTTACTTCGCACCACGGCAAGAGAGATGTACTTCCGTTGCGTCTGCTTGTTCCCACGTCGTGCAGCTGTGCGCGGAGACAACGAAAGGATGTCATTTTTTACCGCATTGCAGCTCGCGATCATGCTGTACGAACTGCTTGTGTCTTAGCATCCCTTATCCCTTACCGCTTCTAATAATAAAGTTGACACTCACTCACTCACTCGGCCTCAGTATTCGCGTAGCACTGACTTATACCGCTAGTCAAGTGTTCTCGTGCACAGCGCGCAAAATCACCTGGCGCCCCAAGCAAGGGAAACACACCGGCTCGCACACGACGCCGTCAGCGGAAGTGTGCCGCGCAGCAAGAAAGCGAGGGAAAAAAATGCAGATCCCACGCACTGTGATTCCCACAGTGCGTGGGATCTGCCTTTTCTTTTCCTCGATGTAAGCGAAGCATTCCGTGCTGGACGCTTTGATTGAGGATAATTAGCGGTGATGTTGACGGCTAAAGCTGAATTTCTTCAGCGTTTAGTCTAACACGAGAGTGGTGAGTTGATGTAAACGTTACCTTGCGAGCACCACGGCTGTTTGTCTGCGTAGTACACTGAACACACAGGGAGAGGTGTTTGCGTGAGGCGTTGTTGGGCGCCATATTTCATAACCTCTGACAGGGTTGAGCACAGTCATTGCCTCACATGGCACATCGCATTGTGCCAGAAGTATTAAACTTGGATTATGGGGCTGTACGTGTCAAAACCACAATCGGATTATGAGGCACGCCGTAGTGGCGGGATCCGGATTAATTTTGACGCCCTGATGTTCTTTAATGTGGCCCAAAATCTAAGTGCGCGTGCGTTTTCTATTTAGCTCCGTAGAAATACGGCTGTCGCGGTTGGGACCACGGGCCACGGCCTCTAGCAATGCCATAGCTGCAAAGCTAACGCGGCATGTACAGAAGTGTTGATTTGACGGTCGACTGCTTCCGTAGTGTCGCCTGGACCCTCAGAATCAATTAATGCGCTTTAATTAATGCGGCTCTGCTTCTGCACGCCCTGCGCTTGGCACAGCAGCAGCAGCAGCGGCGGCGGCGGCAGCAGGAAAGTCGAAGGAAGAGGCAAAGGAAGCTTCGCTTTAAAAAAAAATGAAGGGGGGGGGGGGGGGGGGGTCTGCGACGTATGCGTACGCGTACGCAGACATGGAATTTCTCTTGCGGAGGCTAGACGGGGCAAGTGGAGAGAGTGTGTCTTGGCAGTGGCCCTCGCCTCCTGAAATCATGGGTTTGCGGCACCGAAGCATCAGTGTTTTAGTTTGGCGTTCTTATGCTCCGCTCAGCAGCTGAGCGGAGCGAATGCGCATGCGCCCTCCGCTTAGCCGCAAGCGTTCTAGCGGAGCGGCAAACACGGTCCGCTTGAACATGGTCTGTTCAGCTGCCTGAACGGACCGATGTCAACACCTGATAGCCGAAATTTAGTAACAGTGACGAAATTTAGTAACGACGAAACGCAAGGCTACTGCTAAGCCCTAGCATTTAAGCCGTTCTTGAAGCAAGAACCATTCGGCTTGCTGCTGTCAAACGTTTTTTTTTTTTGTTCATGTGCCATGTTCATTGTCAGCCAAAGCCAAGTGTTCACCGCAAGCTCAGAACTCTATGCGCTTCTTTTAAAACTGCACTCTCACATCATGCCCAGGGGTGCATGTGTACCGAAGAGGAACATACAGCAATTACTTGAGTTAAATGTATTGAAGGCGAAGCATTTCTTGGCGAACATTTGCCACTTTGACAATGTCCGTCCGTCCGTCCGTCCGTCCGTCCGTCCGTCCGTCCGTCCGTCCGTCCGTCCGTCCGTCTGTCTGTCTGTCTGTCTGTCCGTCTGTCTGTCTGTCTGTCTGTCTGTCTGTCTGTCTGTCTGTCTGTCTGTCAGTCTGTCTGTCTGTCTGTCTGTCTGTCTGTCTGTCTGTCTGTCTGTCTGTCTGTCTGTCTGTCTGTCTGTCTGTCTGTCTGTCTGTCTGTCTGTCTGTCTGTCTGTCTGGCCGCCTACGTCTTAGTGCTCTCATCGTCGTTTCATTAACTTGGTATGCACCAAAATTGGCATGATATGACAAGAGTGTACGACGAACGTAAATGATCGGTCATGACATGAATATCATGACGTGCATGTCATGTAAGTGATGAAACAGCCGCCAACATTTTGGTGCTCTCATGGTCGTTCCGTTAACTTGGTAGGTGCCAAAATTGGCATAGTATGACAAGAGTGTATGACGAACATAAATGATAGGTTGTGACATGAATATCATGGTATGCTTGTTATGTAGATCATGGAACAGCCGCCTACGTCTTGGTGCTCTCATGGTCGTTTCGTTAACTTGGCAGGCTCCCCGCACACTGCTTCGCATAACATCGATTCCCACGGGGAGTGAGATCTGCTGGCTTTTCTTTGTTTACAAACTGATTGGAAAGAACAGAACAGGTGGAGAGATGTTTAACTTATTCCGCGGTCTAAGCCGGCGCTATTTAATTTGATATTGAACCTTTCCACGGCGATCCCGTGGGAGCTGCCATGTTTGATCACGTGGTGACGCGTCAATTGCTTGCCTCAGCTGTCTCCGTTGCCTCTGTGTTTGCAATGGATGTACATGACGCCGCTGCGGCTTTGCAAACCTCTGTTCCGGCGGATATGGTAGACGGTGACTGGGTGGATGACACACGAAACTTTGGCTAAAGCTGCAGAATATTAAGCGCTTTCGGAGTTCATTACGCTTTGTTCAAACGGCACGAGCAGCGTATATGGCGCTTGTAATTAAAGCAGGGCTAAAGATATATTCCAAGCTATCCTTATTTTCCGCTTCTGGATTTAATCAGTTTTAGTTTGTTTAGCTCTTTGTTCTTCATTTAGCAAATAATTTTAAGCAGTGGCTTGTCACGTTTCTGACTCAGTCAAATTCCCCAGGCGGTCACTATCGCATTATTTTTCTACCTGATCGCTCACAGGTGCGCTCAGTTGCGATAGATTTGTTCTTGCTGTGTACAAGGCTAGTAACGTAGATGTTCTGTACGTTGCAATAGCTTGTAGCAAACACGTATTATCACTAGTCACTCGCTTACTGTGTGGGCCATTATGAAACGTTCAGCTTCGAACATTAGTGTGCTGTCGGTCTGTTGGTGTACGGTCAACCCACGGTTCGGTGCACTGATTAAAGTGTGCGCCCGTTCACTTATGCTTGATACGTTGGTGTTCGCGTGCTGTTGTGTGAGTTGGGGTGGATGTGTGTAGATAACATGCGAGAAACTTCCCACCAAGAAGCGGCGCTACTCCATTTGTAACCGTAGATGGAGCGGTACTCGCTCGTGCAGACATTCCGGGGTTGAAGTCCTTTCTTTGGAGATTAGCGCTACAGCGCTGACCGATGAGTGAATTTTTCAAGTGAAGCTTGTATACGCTAGCCTGCGCCGGTGGTGTAGCGTTAAAAAATCAGCTGCTTTCAGAGCTGCACACGTGCACGGATTGCTGTAAAAAAAAAAAAAAAAAGGAGACGACCAACCAAGAGACCTGTTGAACGGAGAATCCTGCTGCACCGCCTCGCTACTGCTGTCATCTCTCCGCCAATAGGAGTCGTGTGCATAGATAACGTAAGAGGAACGAGGGTTTCTCGCGTAAGAACACAATAGAAGCTGCGATAGGTCGGCCGCGTGTTTTGCGTTCGGCCGTAGAACAGGCGCCGTTTGATGAATGTCGCCTGTCGCTCTCAGAGCTGCACACGTGCAGGGATTGCTTTTAAAAAATAGACCCGTTGGACGGAGAATCCTGCTGCGTCGCCGCGCTCCTGACGCTGTTCTCTCCGCCAATAGGAGTCGCGTGTCTCGGTAACGTGAGAGGAACAAGTGTTTCTCGCGTCAGAACACTATCGGAGCTGTTATGGGTCGGCCGTGCGTCGTGCGTTCGGCCGAAGAAAAGGCGGCGTTTGATGAGCGCTGCCGGGAACTCGCTCGAGCAACGCTGGCTCGAGAAAGTGCTTTTCGTCGGCGTGCCAACCTCGCCGTGAGGGAGCGCGAAGGCGAGGCGTTACGACAACGAAGAGCCGCGGATCCCGAGCTTCGCTTGCACCTCTCTTCACGGTAGTAAAATAGCGGTCATACTTTTTATCCTCGGGGGAAGCTGTTCATCGCGAAGAGCCGGCAACACATGCAGCCCTTATTTAGTAGCGGTCCGTGAACTTGGACTCACAGCTTCATTCCCTTCCTTAATATGCCGGTCGCAATTTATGCAGCCAACTACTGCATACATCTTCACTCCACCGGTCCATATCTTGTAGCATGAATAGAGCACACTGCGTTAGCCAAAACCCAGTTGCATTTCTGACAGGTGATCGCCAGAAAAAGGGCAGAAGAGCTAATGGTTTCGGATTTCGTCGCTTTCGCTTCGCTGAGGCAAAGTGCGGCGCGCCGTCGAAAGCGCCATCTCGTTTCTCTAGAGCAAACTGCTTCGCGAAAAGGGTCAATATCCACCTGTGAAAGTATAAACCAGAACCGCCCACCAGTTCTTGTACGGCTAAGCTGCACGTCGCATTTTGGCGGATTTGTTGTTTGTTGTATAGCTTGTGGCTTGCTGGTGTGTTTGAATAACATTCTCAAGTCAGCAATATTTTGTCCGGTAATATTATAGAGCGTATACTGCACTATTTGTCTCGTAGCATACTGCAGACATGTTAGTTTAGAAATCGACAGTAGGGAACATCTGAAAAAGCCAGTTCTTTCGGTGTCACCCCTCACTGACTGTTAATTAAGCACAGTGAAGCTGTGATGCAGACACTGAACATACATATAGGATCGTATACGTATGAACAATGCCTAACATAGTGCGATCTCTCTGCAATCAGGACACTTCAACGCACCGGCTAGCAGATTGTTCATTTTCAGAAAATGAACACCTGACAGTTTTTCGAACAGTGCTTGCGACGCAGTGCGGCAGTTTTGCCAGGCGAACTGCTACATAAGTGATGCTGACCAGCGTGCGACGTGTTCACCTCCAACCTGGTGCATAGCTTACGCTTACTTGCTAACGGAAACTGACTTAACAAAATACTATGACACTCACTATTACTGTGCATTCCAAGCGGGAAAGCAAGGACTTTGAGCAAACCTGCTGATGCGTGAAAATTTCGAAGCAATAACCGTATCTTTGTGGATACGGCCTTTTATTGACCGGCGCCATACATTTCACAGCATCGCATGGTTTCATTTAGGGACGGAGCAAGCGATAAGTGCGGAACGCATGTAGAGAACAGATCGCAACTCAAGACAAAAGAAAGAAAGCTATACGAGAACTCCGAAAAATATATATTCTGTTACAAGAGTCAGAAAACTTACTTTTACGATCATCGACCGGTGGAAAAGTGTCACAGGCACGGAGACCTACATTATAATCAAGCAGAAGTTAGGCCGAGTTAACTACCATTTTTTTCTCGCAAAGGATCATGATGGCATGAGCTGCAGTTCTCGCAGCGTCCTTCCTCGTGGTCTAAGCCTGGCGAACAGCGCAGATGAAGGGAGAAGGGAAACACACAGGACATGCGAATGGCATCATTTGTCGAGGGTAGAACACAAGTGCCCATATGAAGAGCAGTTATGCGTTTGTACCCTGCATCTGAAAAGGAGAGGAAGGTAATTAGTTGTGTGCAGGGAATGTCTCACTCTCGGCGTGTAAGAACTACGGAATACGAGTTCACGGGGTGAGCCAAACTGCGGAATGTAGCCCATCGCAAAAGACGAGCTTTCCAGACACGCAAGCAACGAGCTGCAGCAAAAGCATGGGACACATCAGCGCACTGTCCAAAAGTGCCGCATTCTCTTTATACAGCCACGATTAGAGAAATGACACATGAAAATATCAAATGAAGCGTTCTCGTGTGGCAGTGTCTGTAGGTAAGAGGTTTAGCGGGAAAGGATTTTCGTAGAAGACGAATCGAAAAACAGTTGTACAAGGAAAATAACCGTTAGTTCGTTAGTGCAATACACACTTTTTACGTCAGCACCTGACACTCTTCAAACAAGTACAATAATTCAGTTCGTACAATGAAGCAGTACACATACAAATACTTGCTGAAATTTCGTGTATGCCACGTTCAGTCGAAGACGATGGTACAATGTCTCTAAGTGTCGAGGAAGTGGTCGTGGAATTTTCGGTCTCATTTCTGGGTCAATGTAACCCTTACAAAAGTGACTTTAGACTGTCTATAGAAAGTCTATAGACTTTTTATAGACGATCTTGCCTTTCTGTAGATTTGGACTTTTGTTGATACAAAGTCTATAGACTGTCTATAGACGAAAGTCGATAAAGTTTCTATTTCTTTTTGTCTATTCACAGTCTATAGACGGTCTATAGAAAAAAGTCGATATGGTGTTTGTTTCTTTTTTGTCTGCTTCCCCTCTGTAGACTACCTACAGACAAAAGTCGATACAGGCTCTATTTATTTTTCTCTATTATTTGTCTATAGACTTTCTATAGACGAAAGTCGATAAGATTTCTATTTCTTTTTGTCTATACGCAGTCTATAGACGGTCTATAGAAAAAAGTCGATACAGTCTATTTATTGTTGTTTATTCTTCGTCTTTAGACTGTCTATAGACGAAAGTCGATAAGATTGTTTATTTCTTGTCTATTCCGGACTGAGTGACTGAACGATATCCCCAATGGACTTTCTCTTCTTCTTTTAATCTTTCCGTCCCCTTTTCCCTTTCCCCAGTGTAGGGTAGCCAACCGGGCTCAGTGCTGGTTAACCTCCCTACCTTTCATTTATCATTTGCTCTCTCTCTCTCTTGTCTATTCCCACTCTACCTAGTTCATCACGAACAAGCACCTGCACACATTCACGTACACCGCATACGTACACCGTATACCATATATATATATATATATATATATATACTGCTGCGCGACCGGCCGCCCGAGTCACATTGCATGTAATCGCGGGCTTCACGCTCGGACAAACACTTCTATGGAGCTCGTATTGAGCAACAGAAAGCTGTATCGGGAGTTTCTAATGTTGCTCTACAATTTTATCATTGAGAATATTCATTTAATTAACATAATCGAGAAATTAATGAACACTAATAATCTAATCAGGGGAATGCAAAAAGATAATCTGAGTATCTCCAAGCGATGGCAAGCAACATTACCTTGGTTCTCTCCAGCTATGTAGCGTTTGCATATGTTAAAGTCTGGCTCAAATTAAGTGAAACATCCCGTATACTTCTTTGCAATTCGAATTATTCTCCACGGTTTCCTATATCACCGCTGATGAAGGCCATAGGGTGGGACGTCACCAAAGGTCATGTTAACTTGTGCGAACAGCCAGTGTATACCAATTGTGGTAAGGCGTGAGATGAAGTATAAAAGAGCCGATACTGTAAAATTCTTATTACTTCAGGTTTACAAAGCGTCTACAGATTGACAATAGACAAAAATCGTTAATCTGGGCCCAACCCGTGTACGCTTTAACCAAGCGCAGGCACCGGTGGATAATACGGAGCTGCGTTTGATATAAGCCACTGAAGCTGCATACTGCTGAGATTGCTGTAGAGCATATTTGTAGGGATTTGAAGATTTGTATTTTAAGGGATTCAATTTAGTTGAATTTAATACTGCATGTCAAGTGACTGACGTGCTCTTCGTTTTATCTAAATATTATAGACTGGCAGTACTTGGCAAGCATTAAGCCACAATATTCTTTTGTTGCACTTAAGATGCGGATGTAATAGATTGCCAGAAAATTTTCATAAACACAGCAAGATCGAGGAATCTTAAGATGACCACATAGGTATGCTGTCTTGTTATATGTCATACAAAGTTTCCAGAGAATCTCTCTGTTAAATGTATTTTTAAAACGTTTCACCTCATAAACATTTGAGGGAAATTTGTCCCAATTATTGAAAAAAAGAATGAAAGTCAAGCATACTGACATGGCATTTCTTACTCAATTTGTTTTTTTTTTTCGTTAACTAAAAGTGCTGAACCTCGAAACCCTGCAAAAATGTTTCATCTTTGAGAGCACCTTAAATAATTTACTGTGATAGCATTCGTTCGAACTATAGTATCAGTTTTGTTTCCTGGGAGGTGCATATCTGTCGTCCCATGGCACAATGTGCTCGCGTGGTATTTATGGTGCTCATGTGGTATACCTAACTTAGAAACCTGTTAGCATGCCCAAGAGGCCTCATTACCTGTAAGAAACTAAGTGACCATATCAATACAATCAACCCATCTGCCATCTGTTGAAGTTATAGCCAATGACCCATTCATTTAGGAGTAGGAGAAAGACATTTAGATGTGTATTAAGCAAAATAAATTACAATATTTGGCATGATACTGTGAATACTCCAGTCACGTCTTCTGAGCATATCCCTCTGCACGGGCATATTTAACTACCAGCCAAAAAAATGTACAGACAGTCCAACTGGGTAACGTTTCAGCAATAAATATAGAGATCATTCGGGATAAGTACATTAATGCATCATATATGAACTTGTCATAAAAGGGAACATACTGTTGCTGGCATGAGCAGCAGTTGTGACTGTTTAATTGTTCACCATACCACAAAATAAAACATTGTATAATGGTACTGATTTGTATTGACAATTAAGCAGCCATTAGTCATAGTTAAACCGCATGAAGTATTGACTTATATGGTTTGAGCAAATATATTAAGCTGCTTAATGAACGTACAAAAAATACACACTTGTTATTTTTGTCTCATATTGCTGCATCTACTTATTTGCAGCATACACCTGCATCACCTTTGGGTCTAATGACACAAAGGTCAAGGCCAGCCTGGCGACCATGCTTGCCAAGGGGAAGTAGTGTAAATATTTAGCCTCTTTCCATAATAGCATAAGACATGTATTTTAAGAAATTCTATTATATCGCACAATAAGAACAGTTAATTCATTGCCGGTGCATTCGTTTTCTTTTTTTCACTGCATGATTCAGCACTCAATTCTTTCTGTTTAAGCAACATATATGAAAGTACAGCTGGTTCAGGAGCATTATTAATCTACTAGCGTTAATGCATAAGTGCAGATGAAAAGCAACAGGTGCACATACATAAATACATTCAAAATTTTTTGCTACCACATGTAAACAAAAATGTAAGCTAACTTGTAGATAGTAGATAGCTATGGACTTATGGCCTTTATACACTCTTTGTAGACTTGTCTATAAAATGTCTGTGTCGATAGACTGCCTATAGATTAATGAAAATTCATGTTTGTTGACAAATGTGTGCAGAATGTCATAGAAAAAAGTGTATAAGACAATAAAGTTCTGTTTTTGTAGACTGAAGTCTATAGAATGTCTATAGACTATCTATAGATATTTGTCTATAGACATTCCATAGACTTCAGTCTATAAAAGTAGAACAGTATATATAGTTCTACTATTGTAGACTGAAGTGTTTAAAATGTCTATAGACAAATGCCTATAGATAGTCTTTAGACGTTTGTCTATAGATATTCTATAGACTTCAGTCTACCAAAATAGAACTGTATAACCCTATGCACTTTTGTCTATAAACATTCTGTGGGCATTTGTCTACAAACGTGAATTTTCATTGATATATAGACAGTCTGTAGACAGTCTATAGACTCAGACTTTTTATAGACTAGTCTATAAAAAGTATGGCCATAAGTCTATAGACTGTCTATAGACTAGTCTAAAGAAATGTATATAGACAGTCTATAGACTTCATAGACAAATGTCTATAGACTGTCTATGGACTTTCTATAAAAATTTTGTAAGGGAACGCAGGTAGTTATCTTGCGGCAGATTCCAGATGCGGTCTTTTTTTTTGATAGTCATATTCTTTGCCATGTTTGAAGCGTCGACTTTTGTAAAAAATGTTCTTTTGAAATTGCGGTATACCGCATAGGGCTTACCACTAACCCCTACTGTGATAACTGTGGCAACTTAGAGACAATGGAGCACATATTACTAGAATGCCCCGCGTACCGCGAAGAGAGACAATTTTTTGAGCAACAAATGGACATGATTTGCCTTGAACCGTTAACATTACCAAGCATCTTATCTATAGGTTCAATGCCCGGCCCTTCAAAACAGCGGCGGGTTTTGGATTTATTGTTCAGATACCTGTCAGAAATTGGTCTAATAGGAAAGCTTTAAAGATTGAGCATTTCATATACAAAAGCCTAAATTTACCCGCCATGTCACCTGTAAAAGTATCAGGTCCACTTGCACATTTCATATTTATTTTTATTCTCTTTTTCTGCCACTCTCCTATGGAATCTTTTAATCTCATTCCCCATCCCTATACAGAGACGCATGCCAGCGGTTATATACGCGCCGGCAAAATTATCTGTCTTTCTATTAAAGAGTCTCTCTCTCTCTCTCTCTCTCTCTCTTGCGGAATTTTAAACGATGGAGAAGGACAACAACACGACCACCACCAGCTGCCTCGTCTCGCATGTGCTGCCGCGAAGTTCGCGAGTTTGCGCAAGCACCGGAGCACGCGGCGTGGCATGTACAGCGATTCCGTGAACACGCGTGCGGCCCACCGTTTCAATTTTATCACCCGTTGCAATACTCTATCAGCAGCGCTTATCACGCCCTTCCCTTCCGACGCCGCCCGCATATGACCGACATTTCCTGCCATTAAAATTCGCGCGGAGAGATTGAACCGATTTGTGGTCGCTCTCCTATCTTTCCTTCAGGACGCTGAGATGCCTCCAGACGGGGCACGAGGCGTGTCGTGCTGGCTCCACGGTGTAGAAAGCTTTGCCGGAAGCGATCTTTCTGTTTCTCCCTCGCACTGTTCGCGGCTGCTATACAGACTTCCTCGAGCGAGCGTGTTTGTCAAGCAAGCTTTGCGGTGCGTCCCGGGCCGACGTTCCTCAGAGCCGAGCGCGCGGAGATTTCCAAGACATACACGGAAAGTGCCAAGGAAGAGCAAAAATACGCTTCTTAGCCCAGCTGTGCCTCACCGTATAGGGCTCGTTCGTGGCGTCTTCACATTCGACTGTCATGCTGCCGTGTGGGAAGTGCCTGAGGCACTGTGCCACTCGGCGAGTATATAAGGATCGAGGCTTGGTGCCTAGGAAAATACCGTTAGAGACAAAGAGCTGCCAAAGTTCCAGCAGCACTTTTATATTTTTGACTGGATGACTACGAAAGCAGTATGAGCCCTCGACTTCTCGACGCGTTTAAACAGTCCCGCGTGATCTTGACCGACCAGAAGGCGACCCGAGCGGCCCTATTTTCGTTAGTCACAAACACATGAATCCAACAGATAACGAGGCCAAGGAAAGCATAGGGGAAATTATTTGCTGTTTTTGAAGCTAAGAGATGAAAGTGGACGAAGAAACAACTTACCACCGGTGGGAGCCGTACCCATGACCTTCGCAATACGCATGCATATTTGCACTACCAGTTGTGCTATACGGCGCCGGCTGTTCCCACGTCCAGATTTTTGAGTATTTACGTATTTATGTGTACATGATCCATCGTGGGGAGTGTTAGCCAACGCCACTCATGACCGTGGCGCAGCGGATGAGCAACATTATTTTAACCGATGGAGTGGCGTGAACTTTCGGGAGCAGGCAGCTGACCCAATAATGTTGAAGTGGGAACAGCCGCCGCCGTAGTACAACTGGTAAGTGCGCAATTGGTAAATGCACACCATTACCTATTAGGTTATCATTTTTACACCTCAAATAAAAAAAAAACTGGGCTGGGCTGCTGAGCACGAGGTCGCGGGATCGAATCCCGGCCTCGGCGGCCGCATATCGATGGGGGCGAAATGCGAATACACCCGTGTACTTAGATTTAGGTGCACGTTTAAGAACCCCAAGTGGTCGAAATTTCCGGAGTCCTCCACTACGGCGCGCCTCATAATCAGAAAGTGGTTTTGGCACGTTAAACCCCATAATTTAATTGAAAGAACTGCAAATAATTTTCCCTATGCTTTTCTCGGCCGCACGATATGTTAGCTTCAAATGGTTGTGACTACGTGATCTTTGTGATTCTACGTGATCGCTCTCTTTGATGTCAGTCAGTAAAGTGTCGTCGTCGTACCTTCGTCGTCGTATCGCGGCGGTTGCATCGTAGTCCGCGCTCCACAATCTTCGTTGTCGTGTCATTGATTGCTTCATTACGGTATGTGTTTTATTTACGTGGTCACGCTTGCGTGACAGACGAGCAGACGGAAGAACGAGTGCGATCGGTACATTTCCAGCTCATACTTGCTATCGCAGCATAACAGTGTTACAGAGAAAGGTAGCTCTCGTTCGGCAGCTGTCAGTGCTTCAGCGATTCATTCTCTGCCGATTCCTCTGCAACTTGTGGAAAAAAGCAGTGAAAATGTCGTTGGAATGCCACAGTTTCATAGGCTAAATGTGATAAAGGAACGTATACGAATTAAGTGACCATCACAACTTCCCGATGCATTCAAGCAACTTGATCTGGGTAGTACCAGCAGCAGTATAACAATGTGAGTGGCGATGAACACACCAGCCACTGAACGTGAAGTTCGCGAATTTATGTAATGCAACTTAGCGGTAAAGAAATTCCCGTCTGTGGCCTACGCCGCAGCGCGTTTGGTCACCACGATTCCATCAATGGTGGCTCGTTAGTTCGCTTGCCTTTCTTCCACCTGTTTCAAAATTAGCTACCCATCCTTTGGCGTGTCCACGCACACTTGGAGCTCAACAATTTACGCTTTTGCTTCCAGTCGCGGCCGTTTTGCGACCCCTGCAACTTTATAAAATCTGCACGCCCACAAGCGCCTCGAGCGCAGTGCCCAGTTTTATCAGGCACGTGCCGCTGGCCTCAGCGCGGGGTACTCGAACTCTGCTTGACGTAGCGGCAAAACAGCAGGCGCGTCGGTACTTCTGGTTTAGGACGACGGATTTGCCCTTTCGAAAGCGACGGCGCTCTTGCTGTCGCCCTTTCGTTTTCCGCCTGCCGGCCTCTCTGCGGGAAAGCAGCCCGTGGGAGAGCGGTTGAGCGGGAGCGAACCAGCTGCAGCTGCAAGAGCTGGCGGTCGACGGCGTCGCGCAGAGGATTATCAGTGGTGTAGTTCGCCGGTTTGTGCGCCGCTATTATACCTGCGACTTTACGGCGCTGTAACCGGCTTCCTGTAGGCAGAGAGCGGCGAGATCTGCGGTCCACAGCAGGTGAGTGTGAGCAGGGTTGAACCGAGAGCCGATGACTGAATCGGCGCCGCTTCGTGTCTACTCATTATGCCTGGAGTCGGACTGATAAAGCTTGCATTACTTAACGTGCTTCATGGCTTGCAGTTTTCCGGGAGCCCCCTATCAACGGCTGTCGCATAAAGGATATCAAGAACATAGCGGAAGGGTTGCCAAGACCATGAACCGCGCAGTTAGTTTTGCGGAAGTCATTGAAACCAGATTCGTCATACTTGCATAAGTGCACTGAACTCGAATCACCAGGGTCTTTACTGATTGTCCAATTGTCGTATTGGTCATTGCCACTGGCCACCGCCGTATACGCCCGCAAAGTAGACTACGCAAGAGAGGATTTGCAAATCCGCGTCTTGTGCTTAGATGACATATATAGTGATGGCTGATTGTAGGTGAAAGTTATTATTTCACGCTATAGTTATATATGTTGTTCAGCAATCGCAACTGTCTAACAAGCAAGAAGCTAATTGTACTCATGATTTTATTTATTTGCAAAAAGCATAACCAGAAGGAAGCGATTGCATGGAAATATACTTCGCGCAGCTCAAGAACTTGGTGTAGCGCAAAAAAGCTCTAGCCGTTTTCGCGTCTGAAGATACCAACATGCTCTGTCGTATATAGTCACCGTCATCAATGCTGGTTTTGCCATCTTCGTCGTTGTTGCTGTTATTGTTTCTATACTTTTTATTAGATCTCCCAAACCCTTGAACCCGAAAGGTCACTAAGAGTTGAAGGGAAAACAATATGTAAAGTTACCTCGGGTATTACCAGAAAGCCATTTATTCTTTACGAGTGAAATTTACTTTGCTTTAAGTTCACAGCTTCTGCTGGGCTCCAAGGCTCGCGAGCACTGTCGTGTTCACCGTTGTAGCAGTGGTCAGGGCTGGTGGCGGAGTGCTGACGCCGCTGCCACACCCTTGGCGCGGGGGGCTGCCTGGTCAGCTAGATGTAAACTTAATGGCGCATCTTTCCGTATAATGCTTCTTTGGAGTCAGTTTTTAAACATTAAGGAGCAAACTCGTAATTTATTCATTTCATGAAATTGATTACTAGTTTGCGCGTATACTGCGGTAGGGGGCTTCTGCGGCCTGCCATTGTGATGAGGAGCCCGTGCGTGTCCAATACCCATTTTTGTGTACCGACAGTTAGAACATGGAGTTGTAAGCAATTTGAGCCTTAGAGCGCTTGCGCAGTATAACCCCATTTGGGAACGATATAAAATGTTGAATTCCAATGGCAGATCGCGAGCGCTCGGCCAGATCACGAACGGAGCGCGTCGCTCCGACTGAGATCGCTTTCACCAAATCTGTGAACGGAATGCGTGCGCTCACACGGGGGCACTTAGTACAGGGAATTCGGGTGAGAGGGCGCTAGGCTACAGGTGGAATAGAGAGGAGAACAAGAGTTTGGTGGCGCAAACCACCACCCCGTTTCAAAGGGTAGGCTTACAGCATTCATCCAGCTATCCGGATCATCCCAGCATTCCATGCGTTACTAGGAGCAGGAACAAATGTGAGATGTCACTATCTAGGAGCAGGAACAAAAGCGCTAGGCGCGACGCAGCGTCCATGTTTTCCCTGTCGTTCATAGCAGCCAGCAGCCAACAGGCGACGTAGACAGGAAGCAGAGGCGGATGAAGGAAATAAGTCACGTGGACTTCCGGTCAAATCTGCAGATATCAGCGGCGCAAATATTATTGCTCCACAGAGCGATTCGGAATCGGCGGCTGTGCCCAATCTGCCAGTGGAACAGACAACTCACTCGTCCATTCTGCTATAGGATAGGATCGCTCCATACAGAGCAGAAAAAACTTGATCTGAATCTACCATAGGAATTCAACATAATTTGGAAGTGTCGGGCAAAACCAGGATGCTTTGACGTAGCAGCAACAGCCTTATTTGCGAATTCCTTTTTTAACATGTGCACACCAGTAAACCCCAATTTTGGAAAGGTGTAAGTCTCGGGTTTAACCAGGATGGTTTGACGCAGCAGCAGCCTCATTTACTATTTCATTTTGTGACATGCACGCATACGGAACTACGCAATCAAATGCATGCGCGTCGCACAACTGCGCGCATACTTTGGTACTGTTTGAAAAAAACAAGCTACAAGTGACTATTGAGGTAGCACTATACACTGGTCTAAACGGCGTCTATACGAGCAACGTATGGTGTGTCCCCTTGTACTTGTTATCCCATTTATGCCACTGTACGCACCATTATTAACGAACGATGACAATGTCACAAACTCAAATGCTGACATGATTCGCAGTGAACGTGCATATCAGAGTTCCTGTTGCCCAGCGCTCTCAGAGCGCGCAGGAGTACGATCAGGACGTCACACTACTATAGAGCATGGCCATGTCCTGCAGAAGCCAGTGTGATGTTGTGTACTTGCATGCATGGTATACGGATAATTGCAGTTGATTACGTTATACTGGCTGCACGTAGAGACTACAAAGACAATTCCGTCATTTCTGTCGCAAGGTGCCCTTTATGCTTCACACAATAACTTAAGTCAGGTAAAAAAAGTCGTAGTTTCGACCGAAAAGTCAAGCCTCGATTGCGATAGCAAATTAGTAGACAGTTATACGAAGTAAGAATAGCACTTTTATCAGCCGTAAAAAGTCGTAAACATTCGCTTATCAACTAAATTAACGAGCATGCAGTCCCGCGCGAACAAGCAAACATGAACACATCTCACTCGATGACCGCAGAAATTTGCTGTAAAAACTCTAGAGTGAGGACGCGCGGAAGCAGCAGCCAGCGAATTGATCTTCGTGTTTCCTCTCACTTCAACGTGAGCAAAGCGGGGAAAATAGCGCACACGAAGCTATCAGGAATCGGCGCGCTGTGCCCCCATCACAAATCTCTTTCAAAACCAGCCGCAGCTAGAACGCCTCCCCCTCCTCCCTCCCCTTTCCCCGGTACCTTGCGCGTGGCGGAAGATGGTGCGCTTCCTCCCCGCTTTCCTCCCTTGCGCGCGCACCCTAGCACTCATTCACTCGCACATACAGCATACGGCGCGCGACGACGATGTTATCGACCTTGGGCTTTGTACGAAACATCACGGCGACGTCAGAAATGCGCCTGGTGAATTTTGTTTAAAGAGAGTTCACTGTAGACAACGTTAGCCATAGCGTCCGCATAACCTATGTACGCAATAAGTAAGGGCAGTGCGTCTGGAATTATTCACCAGACCGCGGCTTATAAACCTTTCTTATGCGACAGCTCTCAAGCAATGTTTGTATTGATTCAGCTCATTCATACGAGCCTTGTTTAGCATTGCAATATAGCCTTCACAAAATGCCGAGTATTTAAGTTCAATCCAAGCCATACCTCAGTTCCGTACCGCGTTTGACCATGTTCATGTCATATCCGATCTGTCTATGCAACGTGTTTAATTTTCCGTGGTGCAAAGTTTGTGTTCTGAATGTGTGTGAGCTCGGTGATCAGTAAAATCAGCACGCTTGCTCTACGAAGGGGCTTTTTTTTGCTTCTTTATATCCTGTAGAGAAGGGGTGACTGTGACATTTGTCCGTGATATGCTGGAAGAAGAAGAAGTATTTTAATGATTGGAAATGTAGAGAGGTCGGCCGGATAATGGAGCATCTGGCCTGCTACTCTACGTAAGGGAAGGGGAAGAGGGGAAGAAAAAGGGTCACAATGGGGGATGATAATGGGAGGAAAGAGGTGAATGACACATTACACAACTGGTATCACAGGCGTGAGTCCAGGCCCGTGTCACCTAGGAAACGTGAAAGTGCACGCATTGTCTCTGTCATCTGCCAACTCTGTGGCCACGCGCTGGAAGAAGAATAGTGAACTACTAATAGGAGCAAAGAGCCCATCGGCTCCGAACTCAAGCGAATCGAAAATGTGTGGGTATCATGGAGAGCCGCCCGTTAGCATGTAGCCTCTTCAGCGCCACATCAGACAGACTTTGGTGCGCACTAAGCGACGAATGGCAGCGCGTTCCGGCGTCTCCTCATGGTGTCGCGTTACCAGTCGATGCCACGGCATCTCCGAGGCGTCATCGCCGCCTACGGAAAATTGACAGCGTACTGAAACTATGCGCTTATAATGTGCACATTATAATTCCTGAATATAACAGTAGCACATTGGCTTGTCCCAAGTATCCCCAAGGGCGGAGTTTGTCGGTTATCGCCTCCACCAGTAACGCAACCTATAACGTATCGGCAAGGGGGCAACTCTAATTGCAACTTATAGCAGCGTGCAGAACACACCTGCATCTGATCTTACCTTCTCGTGCACGTAGCAGCGTTGCCGCAGCTGTCTATAGTGAGACCCCCGCGTGCATTTCTTGTTCTAGCCTTCGTTGAAGGGTTTGAGGAAATAAAAGCAGTACAGTGCCCCTAATTTCCTGCTTGAGCATTCTGCTGCTTAGCGGAACACAGTAGTGTCTGCTAGTCAGTCCTATTGTTTTACGCGACACGGGACACCCACTGCAAAACCGTGCTTGGACACGCCACAGCAAACATTGGAAACGTTTGTGATAATACAACGCCACAGAAAGAAACAAGATCTTTCGTGCGACTCATCTAAAGGCGTCAGAGAAGGCAGTGCCAGGCGCAGTAACTGAAAATAAATAAATAAGAACAAAGTCGCAGTATCACCCGAAAGGTGAAGCATCAATTGCGATAGCAAATTAATAAACAACTATACACTAAGTAAGGATAGTAGTTCTATCCGCCATATAAACTTGGAAACATCCGCTTACTGAGTAAATTAACAAGCATGGTGTCAGCGCGCACAGGCAAACATGAACATCATACTCGATAACCACGGACACTCGGTGACAAAACGCTGGCTCACGTGAGGAAGCGCGGCAGCGGCAGCGAGCAAAGTGACCATCGTGCTTACTTTCGCTTCAACGCAAATTGAGCGGCAAGAATACAGCACGCCCAAAGGTATTAGCCGTCTGCATGCAGATCGCTTTCAAGATAAGGAGCTCCTGACCGCGTATGACCGTGCGCGACCGCGCAAAGTACGCAGTTGCTGCCGGAGTAGAATGCCGCCCACCCTCCCTTCTGAAATGCCTTCCAGCTTTCCTACCTTGCGCGCAGTCGCGAAATACGCAGTTGCTGCAAGAGAACAACGCCGCACCCCCCTCCCTCCCTCCCATCCACCCACGGCCTTTCGCGCGACGAAAGACGACGCGCTTCCTCTGGGCTTTTCTCCCATGCTCAATCTGGGCTTTTCTCCCAGATTGAGCCGCAATCGCAGGCTCCGCTCGTGTACTTTCATTCGCACATACATCATACGGAGCTATGTGATGGTGTTATCTACTTTATACGGAACATCACGGCGACGTGGACGGCAAAAATGCGCCTGGAGTGTCCATTTAGTTGCTAACGCAATAAAAAGAGACCCTTTAATGAATTTACGAAAATAACTTTTCGGGCGTATCAAGTCTGCATGCAGGATTCCTGATCATGTAGTCCTTTTCTAACCATGATTCTCGTTTAGCTACATGTACCACTTATACTTTTGACTAAAGCTGGTTTTGGAGCGAGGAAACGATCCCGACAGGTTAAAGACGCCAGTAAAGATTTACATTCACCCGGAATGCGCAAGTTAGTCGTGGTGCTCGCCCCTGACCACACCACTGCATGTCATCGCATATGTGCCAGCCCAGTGTAGACCAAGGTGCGCGCAGGCCATTCAGTGTGTAGCACCATGCACCGGAATTTCTGGGAAAAAAAATCATTGGCGGTTTAGCGATAAATGAGAGAGAAATTCGTTAGCATTACGTCGCCCCTCTTTGAGGTTCCGGATCCATGATTTAAACCGCGTTCACCAGACTGCAAAGTGTTGTCCAGGAGCTTACTCGACACACGTGCTGCCTCTTCGAGGAGCACGCCAGAAATGCTTCCTACCTTCGCGCGATTTTGCTGAGGCGAGTGATAGTCCCGTTTCAGTGTTCAATATCCTCCCTTCTTGCTGCATGCTTACAGCTGTGATCATTCTCACATACTGACTATAAACGCAGTGTCGCTATATTGGGCTCATTGCATACAATCCATCGTCATCACCAGCCCGCTTCTCCAGGCTTCCGAGACTCGAGACTTCGCGAGGCTTCAAGGGGCCCCTTCTCGAGACTTTCAACTACCCGTATCGAGCTTTAACCGAACTCACCCAATGCGTAATAGTTTCCTGGTCTGGTACAATGTAAGGACTCCTCTCGCTCCACTCCTCTCTTATCATCAGCCGTTCACGACCACCCGATCCCGGTGATGACGTGGGCGGAGCGTCACTCTAACCACAGAATAAGTGTGAAAAGGGATAGCATCGGAATATAATCGTTACATTATCCCGACCCTAATATCACCACTCCATCTAAGTCGTTGCTGCCCTCGACTGCCTTTCCCTTCACTTGGCACCCACATTGTGACACGGAGAGGACGCTGACCGTAATATCGATTGTACAGTATCACAAACTAAAATATCATCAACCAGCGTTTTTCTCAAAGTACTTTCATCTTCCTCGTACAGGCAAAATAACGTTGGCTTTGTGATCGTTGGCGTCCCGTCTTTCTGTCTGAGTTATCGTTTGGCAAGCCTGTTTCCTTTGCTCAGTCCTTGCTTCCTATCAAAGTTTTTATTTCTTTAGCTTCGAAGTTACGGCAATGCAGGTTAGCATCTATTTATCTTTATTTACGTCAGTACAGCGGTTGCTTTAAAAAACATTACGCGTTTCGCATGTATTTCAATAGGGGTGGACTATTCAATAGGAATAGCGATTTCGATGAGCGAGCATTCGTAACCGCTGTGCCTGATTGTATGCAATGCATGCACCTCTCTCCCTCTCTCTCTCTCTCTCTCTCGTCGGACGCACGCAGGAAACATGGGAGACTACGTACCCGGCCGGCCCCTTCGTAACTTAGCAATGGCCGTGGCCGGTGTGTTCGGCTACGCGCTGCTGCTGCTGATCCAGTACTGCGTGCTGGCGCACATTACGGCCAAGAGCTGGCTGCGCAAGTGGCGCCACCGGATTGAGCACGCGGCAGTCAATTCGGCCACGGGCTACGCTGCCGTGGTGGTCATCAAGGAGCGGACACACAAGCTCGCCGACAAGCCCCGGCACGTGGCCCTGCTCTTTCTCGAAGAGCAGATCGACCTTGAGGCTGTGGCCAAGGTCATCCTCTGGTGCCTGGCGCTGGGAGTCGAGTCGGCGTCCGCCTACGATATGAACGGTGCGATACACTGTTCCCAACTAATAAAGGGAAAATCGGACATCCACCCGTTCGTAGCAATTGCTACAAAGTTACAATAGCAATAGTTCGTAACAATAGTTCGTAGCAATTGCTACAATTGCTACACTGTTTACTAGGTGTAAACAGTGTGTGATGATAGTTACCATTATGACAGCTTAAGCTAGTTCCAGGAGAGCTCGTTCACGGGCTAGTGCTTATCTAATGATGATGATAGTGATGCGCCTTTAGAACATGGCACGTACCCATAATGGTGGATAGACCAAGAATCGGGTAGTTGCGCGCTCACTCAATAACTTCCAACAAAGAACATAAAAAAGGTGTAAGTTCTAATAAAACAGTATTGTGTAATTGAGTAGTGAAACTAGATGAATGGACGCTACATCCGTTAAATTGTTACGTTATATACATTTCATCAATTTGTCCCTATAAGAAGGTTTTAAGATACTCGGAACCCTGAACCTATTTTATAGGCTAGAGTCTCGTTCGCTGTCAGCATTAATCAGACAAATCGCTTCGCCAACTAAGAACGACCAAACATTGCACCACGACTGCTCTTCGCCTTTTGATGGTAAAATTTCTACAAGAATAAAAAAGGAAGCACCTTTTGGAGTAACATTGACCAGTGTTTGAGCTCCACGAATCAGGTATGGTGTGCACCCTGCTGTTCAAAATAGCGGTGCGAGGCGCTACAGATGAAACGAAGGAGCATTAACGGGGAGATTGTGGGAGCCCATTGTCCTGCATGCTCCTTTGCAGCAGATTCTTCAAAAGGTGCTCCAAAGATCGCATCCTTAGGGACATTTTTTTTTTTTTTGCACTTGCACACATATTCCTCGATTACTTCTCCAAGCACTACCTCTGCGCTCACTTTATCAGTCAGACAAGAAGCTGTAGCCTCGCTTGTGACGAAATTCTGCAGCTTATCGATACTCAGCTCCGGAGCCTGTGCGCACACATATTAATAAACTGAGGCTGCTGGCTTGAGCAATATATAAGCCAAGACCGGGATTTTGTACAAGGCCTTTCGAGTGCAAAGCCTTCTCGCGAATTTGCGGAATACCTGCCAGAAAGATGATGTGTAGTGGGATTCGCATAGTATACACCAGAAAGCAGCACTGCGCCCGTTATTCGGCGCTCTATTCTGAACAAATGTGGGCAAAGAAATGCTTCGTGCCACTTGTCATTGCTGCAGCTGTTGAATTCCTACCACTGTGCAAGTGCGCAAAAACGTAAGATGATTCAGTCTTTCCTAGACTGCATGTGTACGGTCGGGGGCAACACCGTCCCACGTCCATACTGATTAGAACGTTATTCGACGTGCTATGCACCGTACTTTGAAACGAAAACGAACTGCAAGCTGCAGACACTCTTACATATGAGATATATCAACGAAACTTCTCCATTTTGTGTATTCTTGATTGAATTGTCCTGTTTTCGCTTTTTTTCACTCTGCTAATACTTTGTCTTGACAGGAGCGAACGAAAAAAATACGATACTCTGGTTTCCTATGATAAATTATTTAGCTGCGTTTCTGAGCTACTACTGTGTTATTCTTTTTTTTTTTTTGTTATATGCGAGGTATGTTTGAAAAGTAACGTGGCTGATGTCACCAACAATTTATTTCTGTGCGAAACAGCAAACTAAGTTGTGTCCCCTTCAGTGTAACACACTTTTCCACCCTTCTCTTTCTGTTCCCTCTTTCCCGTCCCCCAAAGTAGGGTAGCCAACTAGATGCATTTGTGGATAACATCCCGGCCTTCTCTCTTTATTTCCTCTTCCTCCTCTTTCATGCTTCTCTGCCACGCCTGTTTGCACTACTGGAAGGATTATTCTGGAATGTTCCGTAGCTCCGTCGTTACGACCCTCTTGATGACTTTCATGCCTTCAAAATGGATTTCCTTGATAATTCCCTTGAGCTTGAGGAATAAAAAAAGTCACAGGGGGCGTGCAAGTCCAGGGGAATAGGGAGGTCGTTCTAGGACGACGATGTTTCTCTTTCCCAAAAAAATACCGGATGCTGACGACGTTGCATCTTGGTGCTTTGCATTGAAGCAGCAGTCACGATTTGTCTCGCCAGAACTCCAGTCTCTTCTCGCATACAGAGCGAAGCAAACACTGCAAAATATATTTGTAAGCTTGCTGAGTTATCATCTGTCCCTATGGCAAGAACTCACTGTGGACGTTGCCATTAATTTCGAAAAACGCGAACAGCATGACTTACACCTTTGACTTGGACTGCCTTGCTTTCATCGTCCTCGGTGGCAACGGAGACTTCCAATGACTGCTCTAAAGCTTGTATTCTGGGTTTGTACTCAAAAACCCACGTCTCATCACAGGCAATGACTCAACAAAGCAAATCTGGGTCAGTATGAAGGCGTGCGATGATATCCAGAGACTTGTGTATGCGAAGTCCCTTTTGATTAGAATTCAGCAACTGTGGCATCATCTTTGCACAAATTTCTCGCATGGCCAAATTTTGAGGGATTATTCACCAAACAAGAAAACTATATATATATATAAATAATGTGTGTGTGTGTGTATGTGTGTGTTCATTTTGTTAATTTCATGACGCTCACTGTAGCCCCCCCACACTTCCGAGTTCGTGTGCGAGTGAATGTGCGCGCACTTCTCCTTCTTTCCTGTTCTTTTCTCTCCTTTGTTTACATCTTGTGATCTATTTAACCTGCAGTAGCATGTCAAGCCTTTCGGTCGGCTAACTTCTCCAAGCATCATTAAAACTGACCTTATCAGCGCGCAGGTATTTTTTCGTACCAGTTTATGCGTACGGTTTCCTTGCGCAATGGCGTAGCTACAGGTCGTCTGGCTAACGGGGCCCATAAGTCTTCTGTCGCCCGCCCGCTCCCCCCTCCCTACCCGGATGTAGTCAGGAAGGCGAGGATATCGAAAATTTTCGGGGAGATTTGCCTTTTGCCCTTGTATCCGAGACCTTGTTGTCTGAGATAAAGAACTGAATGAATGAATGAATGAATGAATGAATGAATGAATGAATGAATGAATGAATGAATGAATGAATGAATGAATGATATTTCAGCCCCACCACAGCCGCCTTGGATACCGCGCATGTCCTCCGGAGCCTCCCCTCTCACTTTCGTTCTCAGAGATCGCGAATGTAGCAGGTATACACGCTGTTTCATTTTCTGCACCAAACAACACAGGGCGCTGTAGTGATAACTTGGGATAAGCGCATTTGCGCATCTGCTGTCAGACTGTAAGGCTTGGTAGCGAATACAGATGCAGCACCGTGGAAAATAAGGCTCACAATTAACAAAAATATTTTAATAAAGTTTTAATTAGCAAATTTAGATGCAATATTGCATTTGTGAAATTTAAGCGCGACACTCATATGTTGACCAACAACTTCACAAAAATCGTCGGAGGTATACTACGGCGAGCGGTATTTTGGCTGTGGGCAGCCGTGAATCCAAACGAAAATTATATAACGCGTTAGTGACGCTGATTTCCCCACCCTATTATAAAACGCCACCTGCTTGACTGCTGCGCGGGCCCCAATGCTATGACAATTTCGAGTTCTCTTCATTTTGATCCATAAAGCCTTTTTTTTTTTTTATTTGCTCCTGTTTGCTCCTATTTTATTTGCTCCCCCCCGTTACTACGCCACTGTCATTGCGATACATTTTTGGCGTGCGCAAGTTGTGTGCACCATGGGTTTTTACTTTACAGTGCGAATAACACAACGTGGCAGTGAGTTTTCCAAAGGCTATTGACCTAGGCTACAGCTTTCTGGCGTAACGAAGCGGCCTCCTTTTGAGCAGTTTAGCTCGTAGGAAACAAAATACAGAGTATCGTAACCTTTTGTTCACTGCTATACACTGTTTGTCCCAGCTAACGTTGGCGAAACTGTGCAATTAAAAAAGAAGATTAAAAAGTAAACATAAGATGATAACACATACGGTGTTTGGTCGTCATACTTCTGACGACTAAACACCGTAGATCCTAAAATCGTATCTTGCACCATGTTTTTTTTTTAAATCATTTTTCTTTTCCTTAAACAGCTTGGCTAACGCTATAGCTGGGACACCCGATATACGTTTCCATGTGCCACATTACTAGGGCACAGAGTGTTCGTTTGGAAATTAAAGGTACGGTAAATCGTCCGACTTGTTTTTGCAAATTCGATTTTAGTCGGAACGGGTCGATGTTCATAGCGATAAGTACGGCGAACTAAAAGAAAATTGAGCACCCACAGCAATGATACGTCGGAACAATGCAATGGTTTCATACATTTGTTAATAAAGAATTATTAATTCTTTATTTATTCTGAGCAATATACTTAACTATTTGCGTATTACTACTTCCATTACCAACGCATATTTTGATTCTTTCCCGAGAACTTTAACAGAGTTAGTTGCGACAACAATGTGTATAAAACTAACTGAAATTTTTCTTGCAGTCAAGGTTCTTTTCTGTACCATTTCTTGCTATCAAGGCATCATGTATATATTGAAATCACATTTTATCTAGTTATTTCGCAATGCAGAAGCCTCAGACTAAGTAATGATCATACGTTTGAAATTCCAGGCGCTCTAACTAATGCACGTCCCAATTCTCTTCCGCGAAGATAAAGAGAGTGGACGTTTTGCCTTTGGCTATAATTGAGAGCAGGAGCCGTAAAACGTGAACCTATTTCAATATGTTTTTATTTCAATCTCCTCAGACTTACGTAACTGCCGACGCAAACATCGGCCGGTGACTGAGCAGCGTTGTTTGAACAGCCCAATCAAACGCTCTCCGCGGTGGTTACTTTCCTCTGAATGTAAATAGCATTGCCCACCTTGCCACGTTTTTTTCTTATCAGATCGGCTGACAAGGGGCGAGAAGCGCACAGAAGTGGAGAGGGTTTCAGCGGGTCTGACATAGCGCAGTGAAAGTAGGGTAACCGGAGGAGGAGAAGAGCGCTGCCGGCGTCTGCGATTGGTACGCCTCCCCTTGCTTAGCTTGCGGTGGCAGGCCGAAAACAGCGCCAGGGTGCAACGGTAGGATAAATATGCCGCTACGAGAAATTCTTGGTGAAGAAGAGTCGGCAGAGCGATGTCGCATACGTGCCGAAGGGGCTCGAAAAATTTATAGTGCCACGCGAAACTTTTTATTATACGCAGATGAATTGGTTCTCCCCGGCAGCTCCGAGTAGCCAGTGCCAGAGCGATCGGCGAGCAGCCACCTTTTATTCCTTTCGGAACGCAGCAGTTCATATATGATGGCGAAAAAGGCGTATAATGAAAAATAATTATTTTTCTTTTATTCGGCTTAACCATGCATAATTAGTGTTTATACGCGACATATCAGATGAGGATTTTTCACGAGTTTCGCGACGTCGCGTGACAGGCGAAGTGGGTGTGGCCCGAAAATTTTTCGATAATTCGTGGAGTCCTATCGGCAGAAATGTAATAGAAGCAGATTGGAATAGTTTTACGTTATATCGCCCCAGGACTGTGTAAATGTTCGGAAGGTTACATTAAGAATGTAAAATACAGATCGCGTATGCGGTTTCTTCCAAGTTTCGCACAAATCCAGTGCATTCTTTAGTGGTTTACAGAAACTAATTGCATCCTACAGCGCAGCTACCATGAGCACCTGTGTTCACTTTTACTCCGCACGCATTGCATACACGAAAGTACCTGTTACAGATGTTCTGCACCGCTCCTCTCAAACTTCGTTGATCAATGTATGTGAATGCATGTGTGTTAATTAAGTAGCTTTCGTTGCTTATTATTTCATTTCATACTACTAGCTTTACTGTGAGAGTGTTTTCTCTGTAGTGTACATTGTGACAACCTTGTAACAGCCGAAACGGACAAAAGCATGAGGAAATAAATAAACAGTAGTGTTGCACAGCTTGCTTACATCCTTTGCATGGCAAAGTAAGCAATGAAATGAAAAGAAAAATAGAGTGCACGAATCAGAGGTTCGCGCGAGTGAACCGCTCCGTGAACTCAGTGAAGGCTCTTTTAGCAAACTGCATGCATGTAAAAAAAAAAGTTTGTGGCTTTGGTAAACATAAAGTCGCGCGCAGGAAGCACCTAACAGATATATAGAGGACGGAGGGAGTGAGTAGTGGCTATAGCTTTTTGTTATGTATTCGTAAGACAGCCGAAGTGCTCGCAAAATCTACGTTGTAATTATACTTCCAACTTTTATCTGTGAAACTTTAAATGTCAGACATCTAATATGATGCCGTCATCGTTCTCGCCAAAAACATATGCCACACGTTCATGTTCCAGGAACCTTGCTGCACAAGTTGGACAGGCTCAAGGAAATCATGAAGAACACGCTCGTAGATGCCCGCTACAAGAAAAGCGCCGTCGAGTTCGTCGTGGCAAGACCTGAAGGTCTGAACGTCATCGTTGCGTCTTTGGTCCTTCCCCCCTCTGAGTATTGCGTCTACATTATTACCAAGCAGTAAGGGTGGTCTTGAGGTTGAATTTGACAATGCCTGCGTCAGACTGGCGCGAGGCGATTGGAACAGTCATCTGTTAATTCGTGCCGGTTCACGGAAGGCTTGTACGCAAGTCTCATTTTACCAGGGCTATACCCAGTGCTAATTAAGTAACGGGCCGTGAAATCCAGTCAAAGAGAGAACGCGTACAGACTAAGAGCTTTCCCGCGAAGTGTGAATATGCGTTTTCATTGGTGGAATACGAACACTGGAAGCGATCGCGGCAACGGTGCGTGCGAAGCACAGACATGATATTCGTACGTATTGTTTAGGGATGTTCAGGCTGTCCACTGGAAGAACGCCAGCAATGAGGGCAGCTCGAAATAGTCTCTCGCGAGTACCGCTGACACCGGCACGAAGCCTCGCAGAAGAATTTTCCGATCGGTTCCGAGCGTTCTTGGCACTCACTGTACCGGTTGCTAGGCATGGCTATGTGTCTACCGCCAGTCTATATGCGTTTTGGAAACTATAGCATTTTTTCGATTCTCGCATACATTAGCGGCGCTTATAAGACGGAGTATAAGTTATCTCTCATTATACGTCTAAGTGACACTTCGTAGTTTAATTTTAGCAAATCATGATGTCATAGCTGTATTATTTTATTCGGTAACGTTGTCTAATCTGCGAGCGCGCATCTATCAGGAGAACGGGAAACATATAAGCGCATAAGTCCTTGACAGTCCCCTGTTTCATCAACGTACTTGACTGGAGTGTTATTCAAGCCGTTGAAGTACGAGTAATCGTTGAAAGTGGAGGGCGCTACGATTGCTGCAGGCGAGGCGGACGACCACGAGCGCAGCGCAGGCGGCGAGGAAGAGTTCACGGGCCTGCCCGTGTACGTGGTGACGCCGGTCGACGGCAAGGGCGGCCTCGTCGCGGCATTCAGGAAAATCTGCGACCACTATAAGCTCGGCACCATCGACGACAAAGACGTCACGCCGGAGACGCTAGACAAATACATCAAGGGTAAGGCTGCCCTTCTTCCTCCTTCTTCATAAAATTTCTGTCTTCCTACAGCACAGCAGTCACCTGCAGCACCACCGCACGACAGCGCCCATACACAGGAGCGCGCACATCTTGAGCACGTTGCAACGAATTGCCAACAGGACCTGATCTAACTAGTGCAGGCTCTGACTGTGAGCCACATTACGAAATCGGCACCGCATCTAAATTTCGGTAATGCGGAAGCGGAGGCTCTCCACCGGCTGATACGCAAGGCGTATAAGCAAGCGCTCGGACTTCCACCGGGAACGGCCACTCTTCGCCTCGAGGAGGCAGAGGTGTACAACAAGGCACGGGAAATCAGAGACCGCTTGGTAAGCCATAGGGAAAGGCTGCAACACATGATAGCGGGACGCTGCGTCTCGAAACGTCTTGGATATTCCGTACGGAAGACCAGCGCACTGAGAAAAATCCCCGCACGAATACAAGAAATTCGTGCACGTCTCACCGATTCCCAGGAACGTACACCCGAGCTTCAACATCGGACGGTGACACGAGGAAGTACGAGAACCACTCCACCGTCTTGGTACGTATAAACGCGGCCAGCACGGCAAGAAGCACCGCATTCGTCAACAGCGTAGTCGGCAATCACGGGACCGAAATAAATGCGTCGTCGGTTTCCAGAGCGAGCGCTGCGGAGCCAGACGGACTAGCGACGGCGTCTATCACGACAATACCGCACTGGGAGTGCGTCATATACAGGATGTCCCACGTAACTTGAGCCTAACATTAAATATATGCAAATGCTACGTAGCTGTACAGAACCAAAGTAATGTTGCTTGCCGTCAATTGTACTTATTCAAATTACTTTTTAATTCCACCTTCTTACAGAATTAGTCTTAATAAATTAATCAATTCCTCAAATATTTTAATTAGATGAGAAGTGCCAATGAGAACATTGTAGAGCAACATGAAAAAATCCCGATACAGCTTTCTGTTCCTCGATACGTGCTACATAAAGGTATTTTAGAAATAACGAAATAAGCAAATAAACAAATAATTAAATTAATTAATTAATTAATTTTTCCGAGTCTGAAAGAAGCCCGCAAATACACGCAAGATTGACGCACGACTGGCCGCTCGAGGCACATTATATAAAACGAGAGAGAAGAAGGGAAACCGAGGGGCTCGATCCAGTTACTTTTGCGCTTCAATGCATAAAACAGCGGTTTCTTAAAGAAGTAACTGGAACGCCAGTGCATTTCGTCGAAAACTTTGAAAATCAATATCTTGAAACCAGTGCAGTCCAGAGAATTCGTTCTAAGTGGATACGCCGTGTGATCTCAGCGGCTATAATTCGTAGACTGAAATCTGTATCCTAAAGTAATTAATTAAGAAGTTAATTAGTGTAATTGTGTTAATTATTCAACTGAACATATTAATTTCTCGAAGAAGTAAAGGTCGCCTTGTCCAGCAGTTTAGATTAAGGGTTAGAATTGTGCTATCTGCCATAGGCAATAAAGAATTTTGGTGCAGCTAAAAAATACCACACACACACACACACACACACACACACACACACACACACACACACACACACACACGCACACACGCACACACGCACGCACGCACGCACACACACACACACACACACACACACACACACACACACACACACACACGCACACACGCACACACGCACACACACACACAAACACACACACACACACACGCGCGCGCGCGCTATAGCGTGTGGAAATTTCGCTTTGACAAATTTTCTCCATGCGGCTATCTACAGCGACGTTGTGTGGCCATTTCCGTGCGATGCTTTCAAATGCTAATCAAAGAATAGACAGAGTTTTGCTTTGAAACATATATCAATAATTATAAAATAACGGTTGTCTTGCGTATACCTCACGCAAATAGACTACTTGGTTGCGCGTTTTTCTTGTTTTCTTTTTTCACTTTTCCTGTTAAGCTAGTCATTCGACATTTTTTTTCATCACGTGGAGTTTTACCGGCCCCATGTAAAAAGCCCAGCTTGGAGTTTGTGTAATGCTGCGACGGTAATATTTTTCTTCAATTTGTTGATTTTTTTTTCCAACTTATTCTTTCACCGTCTTTCTTTTTCGATCTCTTTTCCTCCTGCAGCCGAGTACAGGGGAATGCCGGAGCCGCAGCTCGCCATGCGTTTCGGAGGGTGGGGTTCCGTTCTGGGCTACCCGGCGTGGCACATCAACTACAGCGAAATACTGTGAGTGCACCCGGTACCAAAGTTCGATGCTGGCACTCGGTGCTACAGCGAAGACACGACGAACGAAGGTTCCTGTACCGGCTATGCGCACTCAGCTTTAACATTGCAGCGTGTCGCGGTTTTACTTTAAAACTGTCGCTGTCGTCGGGTTATCGCTCAGGCGCATGAGACGCTTTCTGTGCCTGAAACCTCGCCAACGCTGTGTCGATTTCGATGAGGAGAAGGCGTACCTAATAAGAGCGCATATGTGACAAGAACAGTGTTGCGCATTCTCGAATCGACGTGACGGGCACTACGCAGCGAGTGCTCGCGCGAATAAATACCAGATTGATTTGAACCATGAGATCAGATTCGACGACCGGGCTGGCCGCTATCGTTAGGATTTGACTGTTGCTTTCCTTTCTGGGCACAAGTTAGAGTACTGGAGAGTTCGACTCTTAATTCACTATTTTGGTAGTAGCCGCATTCACATGAATCAATGCGACAAGTGATGCATCGCGTCCGTGAATACGGCGGCAATGCGCTATGAAGGCGAATGGCATTAATGCGCCACCAGAGGGTATATATAGATCAAGAGTCGATTGACGTGGTGCGTGTAAACGCTGGCGTCTCGCATCGAGGGAGAGAGGAAAAGAGAGACGGCTGCCAGCGCGAGCTCTCCTCCACAGACTGGCGAAACGCACTTGCCGGAAACAAGTTGCTTCGGACCGAGGTGGATGCGCCACAAGCAAAAGCCGTCGTATAGTGTTACCATAATGCGCTAACAAATTCGATACGCTACTGTCGCATTCATGTAGACACGGTTAGTGCTTCTGGCTCTTCACATTGTTACCACAACGTCAGAATATCATGGGGTCGCCACTTGTAGTACGGGCACAGAATACCAATGCGGTGAAGTTTCGAATAAGCGTTAAGAAATAGTTATTGTGCATAGCTGTTCGTCTACTTTTTTCAGCATACATGCCAACTCTCCTAAATTTTTCGTAATGTTTGTGAATTTGAGGTCGTTCTGTGATTTTACGAATGATGGGTCATATTTTATGAAAAATAAATTTTGTTAGCGAAAACGTTTGAGGTGTTAAAAGATGGGTTAAAAGATTTTTAAAAAAGGCGCATGCGAAAGACTAATCGTGATGAAACGTGTGCCGTCTTGTATAGCAGCACAAGACGCCATACATGCCAGAAGTGTACTTGTTTCGATAGTTTTATTCGGCGTAGTTCCCGAAGCAGGTAAAATCCGCGAAAACAATGTAGCTGAAAAGGTCACAGTGCGAGTCTGAAAACAATGTACAGCATGCGAGTTTCTGCTGTTCCAATTATGTGTGCTGTGTCTAAAGTAAAATTATTGTTAACAAAGTGCGTATCCACGCCACAACAAATGTGTGCTCAAAGCAAACTTCTTGAAAATCATGCTATCCCTCTTGTCCCCTCCAGAGCTGTGGGGATTTATACGAATTTTAAATTTCCCGGATAGGTAGAAAGGCTTTATACAAGATTTCATTTGTCTCGACGTGACTACCCTGACACAAATCTCATGGCTGCTCGCTTTTCTTTTTTTCGCCTTTTCCTATTCTCGACACAGGGACCTGGGTAGCCACAGGAACGTACTACTGTCCGAGTTCATTGAAACCTTGGAAACGTACAACAAAATAGAGAAGCGTTTTGGCAAGTGAACAAGAGTTGTCGTCTCCTGGTCACTTAGGCAACAGCCAGCGTATTCCGTCATGTTGTTTCTAATGGCTCCAAGAGGCAGCGCGACGAAATTACCCGGCGGTGACGTTACGATACGTGTCCAGGAAACGGCCCTTGATGCACCGACACTCGAAGTGTCAACACCGAGAAGTCGATAGATCCACCTGCCAACACTGCATCATGCCATTGCATCTCATCTGACCACAGCGTCTATCATTACTGCAGCTGGAAGCTAATGTGTTTGAAAAAAGACAATAAATAAACAAGGTGAAGGACAAGTGTTGTCGCCTGCGTTTGTTCCTTTATAACTTAGCAGAAGTTACCGACGCAAGGTGCCTTCCGTGGTGACCTTCATTATTTTTTTCACGTTCATTATTCTTTCGCACCTTTATCACTTCATAAACTACATAAACTGCCAACTATCTAAAGCACGTTGGTTGTGAGCGTATAAGTGTAATCCGACGTTGAATGTGACTTGCGCCCCTTAACGTCCATTATCACGAATTCGCAACGTACGGAATAATGGTTGGTCCCACAATAACGGGCAGAAATTACGGGCTGGTTTCAGAATATGTGCGCTCTCCGTAGACGTGGCGCCTTCGGTGAAAATTTTGGGTCGCCATTTCCGGGCAATACTCTCAACGAAAAGCAAGCGAGCATCGAGACAACTATGCTGTAGTCGAGCACGCTCAATTTCACGTTTTTCCCTTGTTGTGTGCTGATCAGGAGGTGAAACTTATCTTAAATTAAAATTTGTTTTTGTTCTCGCGCACCTAAACCTTTATTCTTACCACCACAAACCCTTCAGAATGCGGCTTGAGCAGCGGAGCTTCTGAATTTGCCCCATGTCGCGAATTCGCAAGACCGGAAATTTACACCTTGTTTTGCACTCCACGTGGTTATATGGAATGAACCGCGCGAGAACTAAACAAATGTAACAAGGAAGTGATTTAGCAGCAGAGATAGGGAGAGTGAAGGGAGGAAGGAAAGGCACTGAGGTTAATATGACTGAGTCCAGTTTGTCGCCCTACACGTGGGGAGGGGGAGGGAGAAGTAAAAGAGAGAGAGAAGACATGAGTCTGTGATTTAGCAGTACTTGTGCAATGAGGTGAGCACGCAGACTTACATAGGTGGTCGTGACTCTTGACGCTGGCATTGCTTTGAATGCCAGTTTTATGGGTTAGGCAACGCAACACTGAGTGTGTGGCTGTGTCATGCTGGTGTGCTTGTTTACTTTTGAAAGCGGGTTCATGGCTTGGAGAATGGCTTTATCTAATTTCGTGGTATCGAGTTTGTTCCATGTGATGGAGGCACGTTCTTTCGATGGACCAAGTCAGCTGAAGAGACATATTTCACCATAAGGTGATAGTGACGACAGGTGTCTCAGCAACGAAGATGGTGAGGAGTGTGCATACAAGACACGACGAGCGCTAGGAAGACAAAAACTGCAGTCGCTCCGAACGCGTGCCTCTCGGCGATAAAAAAGATGAAGTGGACGAAGATATTATGCATTGAGAAATGCGAGAGGCCGCTGTGACCTGACAGTGAGAGGGTAAAGACTCCGAATGAGTATTTGATAGATTTTATATTTTATGAAGCCGCATACTCGATAACAGGAAAATGATGCCACTCTATAGTAGAGCAGTAATCGTCCATGAAACGCATCCTAGCGGCGAAGAAGCGGGGTCTTGTGAAGGCAGTTCTAACTGCGGGCACTTGACCGGCCCCCCAGAGTGGGTATGTGCCACTATAAAATCTAGAATCTACATCTACATGGTGAACAGGGCTCGGGCGGCGGCAGCGAGCCATGGCTACCTGGACTGAGGAGGCCACCCACCTTTGGGCTCAAGAAGCCTGGTCTCACAATAAAGTTTATTTCTCTCTCTCTCTACATCTACATGTACAATTGCGCCCGTCAGAATGACAGCACGGGGCACTGGAAGCTTGTAAAATACACGCGGCAGAGGTGCAAGGAAATTAAATGTAAAATAACCGACAGTTTCCACGCGCTCCAAGTGCAATGTCTATCTCTTGCTCAACAAACACAAAAACTCCTTCAAGTTGCATGAGCTCTTGAGCCAGCAAGAATGAATTCAAAAGTTTTCATAAAATAAACAGTTTTAAGAAGACAAGAGCCACTGTTTATTAAGTGAGTACTGCGTAATTATTATTATTATTATTATTATTATTATTATTATTATTATTATTATTATTATTATTATTATTATTATTATTATTATTATTATTATTATTGAGCTGCGTAAGTTTTCAGCACTGGCTGAAGGACCAAATGCCCAGTGTTGTGAATTAGCGACATGAAAATTCTGAGAAATACAGCAGCGCAATGAAGATTTGCAGCGTAGTTTTTCTATATAGGGGCGAAAGTGAAATAAACCACAAAGTTTGAAATTTTTGGCCGAATCCAAAACAAAGTAGGCCTCAGGGTTCAGCTTGTGAATCAAGGACTCAAAATTCTGAGTGACAATAAAGTGTGTCCGTGACATTTCACCTTGGCCAATCCGGCTGAGCCACTATTACCGATTTCATACCAGACACTTGGTGCGCCTTTTTCATACCGGTAGTCACCTGTCCTTGCCCTTTCCTTTGTGTCTTTCTTCCTCAGGGGCAAACGGAGTCGCAGTTCTAACACTTTGCGTCGCGCCAGGTCTCTTCCTCCAAGCTGTTGAGATCGTGTCCGCGTATGTCACAACCACGTTATCTGTGCCCAAACCGCTCATAAAGAATGAATAGGGCGTCCGGTGTTGTTGCCCGGAAATTCCTTCCTTCACATAGACGCTCGTTGTATAAGTATAGTCACCTGTCGTCTACGTATCTCTCTTCCCGCCTCCAAATTCCCTTTATCCCAGTGAGAAGTAGCAAG
The DNA here is from genome assembly GCF_023375885.2 of Dermacentor andersoni. Classification (NCBI taxonomy): domain Eukaryota; kingdom Metazoa; phylum Arthropoda; class Arachnida; order Ixodida; family Ixodidae; genus Dermacentor; species Dermacentor andersoni. Next base: position 24,014,112 of record NC_092817.1, read on the forward strand.
GCTCATAATTTAAATCTCCTCCTCCTTTCACGCACTCATTACTGCCGTTCTCTTCTTCACTATCATCGTCATCATACATATGCGCGCTGTTGCCGATGTGGAACTAGGGCACATTCCACACTGGCTGAGAAATCTGTTGTTTCTCAAGGACAGGCATAGAAACTGAAATTACTGCCCGAGGTGAGTGACGAAGTGCTGTGCGAAATGAATTATTTTCAGTGCTGCAAAGCTCACTTGTACTGCTGTCTATAAGATGCTTAAAATGCAAAATGTAAAGGTGAGGCAGACGCGCAAATGAGACTTCTCCTCCGTGAAAGGTGAAGCCTCGTCTTATTTTCGTTTTTTCGCCTTTCCTTACTCAGCAATCGTCCGCTCAATAAGGAGAGTTATAAGGAGCCGCCGTTTGATAAAGGTTTGATAAAGCAGAACAAGCGTCGACCTCGATGCCTCATTGTTGAAATGGCTTCATGAACGAACTATCAGTAACAGAAGAGATATCCCCACAGTGAGTGGCATTGATGACATAGTATTGTTCTTACAGTGAGTGTCATTAATCGCATTAAACGAGGTAGATATGTGCATATGCCACGGCAAAAACACAAAAGGACGCGCACCACAAGACAGTCATCGTTTTAGTTGCGTTGTATCAGCTTACATTGAATACGAACCAGCTAGTCCTCATCAAGATGATTTACAGAAACATCTGGTCGACAATCTTTATAGCCTCGTAGCATATATAGTATAAATCAGCTATAGCTGTAGCGTCGCACCCGAAGCCGGCCGACGGAGGCATCTGGGAAGACGACACAGCTAGTTTGGCAGAGAAGCTTTTTCCGGGTGAGAGGGTCTGGCCAACGCCGCGTTTATTCGACCTACATAGCATTTTAAGGTCAGGTTGCATCATGACATTGGCTGTTACACAGGTGGCGTGATCACACCTGATCGGCCTAACGAATTCATACAATCGCACAGACATGTCCCGGCTCCATCACGCGGACATGCATGCAGATAACAATGGTAGCGAGTGCTACTAATGACACCAGAGCGCAGCACGACACAACAATAGCGTTCAGCATGGAGGGACGATACCGTTGCTCCACGCCAAAAACTGCAACTGTGATCCAGTGTTTTAAGACGATTTTGTATATTTGACCGTAAATAATTGTGATACGCGTTATACTGCGCCGCGACAGTTGAATCTGTAAGCGGCTTCGCCTTGATGTCGTTCCTCGATGGAAGAAGACAGCTCGGCGACGGCATGGCTTCCGAGTTACGAGAACGTGGCCGCCGACAGCTCGGACGAGCCGGCGGCGATTGCCTTGCGCACAGTGAAAAGGCGGCTGCTTGCCGCCTGCAACCTGGGAGGTCTGCTGCTGTCGCTGGTGCTGCTCGTCATACCCGCTGTGCTGTTCCTGGCACCCTATGCCCGAGCAGCGCGAGGCGACCGAGACGAGGAGGCCGAGGCTCGCCGCGACGTCGACCGCGAGCAGTTCTGCGAACAGCCAGTTCCGCGATTCCCCTTCTCAGCGCCGACGTAAGCCGCCTATAGTTGTATGCATACAGTTCGCATAATTGTGACAGAAATGGCGCTCAAGGTCCGGGAAATGTACTCCCTTGATCAAAATTATACGAACCGGGCATTCCGCGATATGGCCGATCTTCTTCTCCGCCAGTGCAAGTAACTTGAGGTTGGGGACTGCAGTCCGAACTTGGCATTGCGAACTTTCTAGTGTACTTGTGAATTTCAGTTTATGCGTCTGAATAACAAACTAATTCTGTATTTTTGGCGAGCATGTGGTCCATGTGACCTGTGGTCACGGGAACAAGGAGAAAGCGCCACGAATAGCAGAAAAAAAAAAGTCAGTTGATAGTCGATATCAAGATATTATTATTATCATGGTCATTAAGCAGAAGAAAAACAAAACTGGAAGAGGGGATGGAAAAATGGCGACATAAAATGAGATGCCCTTCTTATGACCCTGCCCGCAAGCGAAAATGCTTCACCTTTTGATGCGAACTGCACAACTAACAAGACGGCTAACCACACCAAAGAGAAGCATTTCATGGCTAGACGCGTTGCTTCGTAGCCATAAGAAAGGTCATGTTCGCAACAAGGTGACGCAAACAAGGCGACGCGCGTTATGCCTTGTGTATGGACGGTACTAGAATATTACACTCAAGCCTTTTGTCACCTTGTCACTTCGTCGCAGCATTACTGTGTAGGCGTAAAGTTCGCGTTATGCCGAAGTTTTTTTCACGCGCTTTTCAGAACCAACGCCACAACAACGCCGATTTACGACGACAAGTTGCTGCTGCAGAGGCCCGTGATCTGTGTCCTGCAGAACAAGCACTTCAGGCAGCAATACTTCTACCAGGCCGCGTTCACCCCGTTCGAGTACTGCACCTACGTCGTCCTCCAGTTCTTCCACGTGACGAAGACCAACCCCTCGTACCGCACGTCGCACGACGCCGACTTTCTGCGCAGCATCGTCAGCGAATCACGCAAACGGTACGCATGTAGCTGCGTTGACGAGGCGCAGAGCGAAGCCTTGACCTTCGTCAGGGTTTCGCGGACGCGCTGTTATAGCTCTCACTCAACGACGCTTGCTGGCCATAACGACAGCTGGGAATGTTACGGCACGCTCTTGCACTGTCAACAACCCCACCGTGTCGGCGACCACCATGTGATGAAAACGGCTGCTGTCCGACTCGTCGACGCCCAGGCCCGGAGGAATGGGCGTGCCGTCCGACTGATCACGCGCGCATGCCACACGCACGCACTGTCATGCGGCGGCCATGCGTGTTCGAGCGCCAGGATCGCACGGAAAGACGGAAACAGCTACATTTTGATCGCGAGTTTGCTGAGGTGAGGCTATAGCGTCGCATTGGGCGGTACGACGTGATATACAGCTGGGTAACTCTACCGAGGGCTGTGAGGAAACGGTGGTGGGAGTCGGCGCCTCTGTTTGTTCATTCTAAGGGCATACAGACTTTGCCAATGAGTGAAAGGTTGCGCGCAAGAGCAGCCTAGTGATCGCCTGAGCCAAATGCTACAATTGAGCAAGGATGAGTCAAATAGATATACTAAGCTAACGTCTACACATGAAACCTTTGAAGATAATGTCCCACGCATGGTTACAGCGGATTTCATGTATTCCATAAAGCTTTCTATGAAAATTATTAGTGCCTATGGATATAGGTACTAGAGCTGGTAACTGCGCGAGTATGGCAGTTACGTCAGAATAGGAATGACGGTAAGTGGATCTGTCTGAACTTCATCCTTAAGGCTTGAAACAACTTTACAAATTCGTAGCTTTCAGCAGGTACTCTATTTACTCGTGTAAGGTCTGCCCTCGCGTAAGGCTTGCATCTCCACCTATAGGAGTGCGAAAATGGAAAATTTCCGCGCGTTTTTAGCCCGCGCAATCGCTAGCCTGCGTTTTAATGCCTCCTCGGTAAGGCCAAATGAAAACGCGCCAAGCGTCTCAACGCGCAGTTTTCTTTTCAAAACCATTAATTTACTTTGCTTACAGGAACCTCCCTGAGATATATGAGACGTCAGTCCGAGCATTTTTGACGTGTTTTTACTCTGCGTCGTCGGTCATTTTTGGTACCATCTTTCGGTCACTCCGACGGATTTTCGCGTAGTGGGGCACGTAATATTTTCGCATTAATACTTCCGCGAGAACGTTGAAGCCACGAGTACAAATATCGACAAATCCTAACAATGGTGGCTGAACGATCACGGTACCAGATTTCACGGTAGAAATTTTTGTAGTAAACTATATATGGCCTATATTCAATATCATCGCCCAAAACAACGTTCTAAACTGTGCGCAGCCGAGCCGTCGGAAGTGCGCGACGATGGCGCGGCCACCTGCCCCATAGAGGTATCGTATACGGACATTTTATTGCACTGCCTCAACAATGGGACTGCCGAGACACGCGAAACTTGCGATGCCTCAACGATGCATGGCTACGGCTAGACTTCGCTCAAGAAAAAAAAAAAAGAAAGGAAAAAGAAGCGGGAACTTACAAATTGAAACAAGATCTCGTATTCGACCCACCGGTAGCGATGCGCCACCGACTACCCGACCCCCCTACCTTCCACCCCCTGCTGATGACGCAAGGCTAGGTGCTGGGCGAATCAGTACATAGTCAACTGCAGGATGAAAACAACCTAAAGAAACGCACGAAACAAGGTGAACACAGGATCACACAGCACCAGCATCGTCTTGTTGCTTGCGTCCACGTTGTCTTGGCTGGTGTTCATCTTGTGTAGATAATTTACTACTAGCTGACGCCATCTTTGTGCAGTGGCGGGTGCAGCAAAAGCGCTCCACTTTGTGCTTGAGCGATTGGTCGCAAGATATTTGCTGGAATTCAAAATGGATCGCGTGGAATCTTAGTGGCCAAGAATAGGCATATATAGCAACAGTTTAAAAGAAAAAGGAGCTGCTCGCAGGCGCGAACAGCGGGCGCTTTTACTGATTCAATCGAATGCCCGCATAGCTCGGTTATCGTATATAGCACTCTTCTGCTGAGCGACGCGCTGAAATATTGGAATTATATTTTGGACTGGAAATCGCTTTGGTCCCTCTGGGCCCAAGCAATTTTTTGCGAATAAAGCTGTCTTACAAGTATATCCACGGTTCCGTACCATCTAGGCCTTCCTCCCCACCAACTTTCTATTCTGGATTAATAAATGTAGTTGGAACTCGAGAACCCGCCGTGGTGGTGTAGTGGCTTTGGCGTCGCACTGCTACACCCGAGGGCGCGGGTTAAAATCCCGGCCGCGGCGACCGCAAGTTCGATGTGGGCGCAATGCAAAAAGGCCCGTGTACCTACATGCAGGGTGTCTACCAAACTGACATTTCCAAATTCCCTGAGTTTTCCAGGTTTTCCCTGAGGGTCTTTGCAAGATTCCCTGAGTGATGCAGAACTATGTTTTATGTCAAGATGGGCTGAAGGCATATCGCCAGATGCTGTCACTCTCTAGTAAGCATATCGAGTCGGACATTCCCTAATACGAATAAAAAGGAGATGCATACAGAAGGAAATATTTTCGAATATGAGCTCTTTCTATCAACTCATAGCAAGCTCAGTGGTATGAGGCCCGAACTTTCTCACAGTTGAGATTCTCTCTGAACAGCTCGTAAGTCAACCTCAACTGTCCTGACATACTCTCATCCCACGCACGTCGCCTCAGTGTTGTGTTTCACTGCTTTAAAGACAGAGACGGTGTGCCTCATAATCATATCGTGGTTTTGGCGCGTAAAACCCCAGAACTTAATTCAATTTGGAACTTCGGAGTGCGTATCGGTTTGTCCCCTTTGTTCTGCGTCTACTGCGCCGTTTTAGGTCAAGTACATCCCCGCTTGGCCACGAATGATCACGCGTGGCTTTGCGCCGCAGCACCAAGACGCTGCGTGGTCAGTCGGGTGGCGTGCCCATCCTTCTGGGCCTGGGCGTCGACGAGTCGGACAGCAGCCGCTTCCATCACATGGTGGTCGCGGACACGGTGGAGGTGTTCGTCAGGGCCGCCATGGTGCACGTCGACATGGACCGCCTCAGCGGCGTGCACGTCAACTGGCTCTATCCAGGTCCGTTCCTTGTGGACACGGGCGCGCGACGGCTTACGAACAAAGACGAGTGTGATTCGCCTACGCGCGATTTCTCCGAGGGGACTCGCAGTCTTCTACAGCCATACGAACCAAAACTGAAGCTAGAGGAAGCACACGAGGATACGCTGTTTTTTTTTCTTTTTAGTTGAAATGTAGAAATAAAAACTCGGCGCCTTTCCACTCTGTGACGAAGGATGACCAACGGAGCTGTGTATGTGGGCCCCTTAATGGCGAACTGCACCTCCACCGCGGGTCGGCCCGGCATTCACTATCTTCGGGATATTGTGTCTACGCACGGACACGGGGATCCTGGAGGAACTAGCCCTAAACAGCTTCGCTCTAATAAGAAAGGGGCAAATAAAGGTGGACGAAAAGACTACTTGCGTGCCGCGCTGCATACCATTAACCAACCGCTGCAGCCGTCGGCTAATGGTACACTTTCTCCTCGGGTATCTATGCGTATGCGCATAAGATAGCCTTCTACCGTGCTTATATATATCGAAATATCAAGGTTTAAAATATTCACATCCTTCTGACCCTATTGAAATTTCCATATGCCCCATAATTCCCATATCCAATAATCCGATATGAAACATATAGGACCCTATACAAGAACCTGTTTTCCCTATCATATGATGTTATTGGATATATGAGTTGTGGGGAATACGGAGTTTTTTTCAGTAGGGAAGAATGAGAAAACATTAAATCTTGGTAATTTTCCTTTGCTCGCCTTGTTCGGCTGTGATTATCGGCTCTTAATTGACTGGGCGGTAGGCCGTGCCACGAATGCTGATTTGCAACACAAGGTGCCAACAAGGGGAGAAGCATTCACGGTCCTCATCGTAAAAACGTGTTCTCCGTGATCACACCCGCGCAGTGCCGGTTCGGTGGCAACGATAAAACTTCGGCATATGGTTCACGTTCTTAATTTGTTCACCTCCGAGTCGTTACACGTATTCATTACTCTCCCTCTTGTATTGCGTTACATTAGTGGTGGTTATGATGAGGCGTGAACCACGGGAGAACAAACGCCATTTTCCAAATTGATAACACATCTGTTCTGGTCATCCCATCAGCGCCATATCACCGTTATAACCGGATGCTCCAAGGTATCACGCAGTGCCAGCGGAGTGCCTGTTTGGCGATACAAACCAGACAACCACGATCACGCTCCCGTTTTGCTGCTGTTTACCCCGCCTTCGTTACGGAAGTTCAAAGCTAAGCACGTTGAGTTAAAAAGTAAAAAAAAAGCAGCTTCACATATACGGCAACTTATGCGCATGTATGCAACGTCTCACACGAGCGTATTATACGCATGGTGTACGCGAGTGACCGTCTGTTAAGCTAGTGTCGTACTACCTGAATCGTGCTACGGTCACTGCCAGTTCGAGTCGAGCGTGAGTATAAATCGACTTGGTTCCGGCATACTGCAGGCGGCCGGTGCGGCGATGCTTCAGACAAAAGTGGCCTTCTGGACCTCCTTCAGAAGTTCCGGTCCCTCCTCCCGTTGCCGGCCTACACGCTCACAGTGGCAGTTAGCACCCAGTCGGCGTCTAAAAACTACGACCTGCAGGGCATGCATGACGTCGTCGACTACATCGTGGTGCACGCTCCGGACACGTACAGCACCATCGAGTGCCATTTCAATCGTACAGCAGTGACCGCTGCGATGTACAGATTTGCTAGAACAACGGGCCTCACTCGCAAGGTGACGTCCGCTAACACTCTCATTGCTTCCACGTTTTACGATGCCTTGAACTCTTTGACCACACAGCACTAAATGACAGTTGTGACAGCGAACAGCGAGATATTATGTTGTTAGCGAATGATAACAGGAATTCAGGTTTATGGCGTTTGCCGGACGTCGGCTCAGGCCAGTTACAGTATCACGTAACAAGCTCCAACACGTAGTCATCGCTGCCTTCAGATAAAGAAAAGAAAACAAGATTGTAGAGGAAGACGGGATAGATTATTGTTGGCGATAGCTTTCTTGCGTGACATTCCTACCAATATCCGTGCAATCCTGTGATCCATGTGAAACGTATGGGCATATCAACTGAAAATCTAAGGCTATATTCATAGGCGCCGACTATGGGCCCGAGCCCCCTCCGAAGATTTCCGGGGGGAGGGGGGCAGAGCCCCCTCTGCAATGCCGTGACTTCCCAGCCCTCCCCCCCCCCCTAAGATGTCATTACCAGAGTTCTGTGACTCACATCATTCGAGGTTTCTTTTGAGTTGCCTCTACCTTTTCACTTAAAACTTTACTGTGGCTAAATAAAAACTTACTGCGTCATTGTTGGCACGGACGTGCACGGCTTGTAATTCATACTTTCACTTTATTTCTGCAAATCCTGACAATAGGACAAGCGCACTAGAAGCAACAGCGGCGGCTACCTCACTCGTATACTACACAATATATATATATATATATATATATATATATATATATATGACAAAACATATTATTTTTAAAGAGAAGAAGGCAGTCAACTAACCATTATTCCTGATGGTGTGGATAGTCTATGTCTAGAGAATGAATATGTTGCTGGATGTTCACCTCGTTTCAAATTACATTGCAAGCTTTTTTGACCCTGAAAAAAACCTGCAAACTTCAGTGACTTATTCGGCAGTCTTTTCTCAACGGCGTGTGAAATGCACGTGAATGATAAGTGTCTCAGTATTGCTTCTCTTTCCAGTAAGCAATGCTAACGATTCATAAAAAAGAAAACTCGGAATAATTTACATTTATTGGGGGGTGGAAACATCGCCACTTGCATGCAGAGGTCATAAATATATATATTATTCACTCAGTAACCGCAATAAGGCCAAACCAGATTCACTCAAAATTAGAATCAAAAGCAGTCACGCGCGTCAGCGCTTATACTCGGATTCACAGCTTTAAAAAACAGAGAGAGAGAGAGAGAGGAGGGGGGGGGGGCTGCAGTTTCGCCGAAAAGACAAAGCAGTATAAGTGACAGCGTAGGATGAGACAATTACACGAAGGAAGATTACACCTCCGAGAGACGCCAAGTTCTGGTGGTACGAGAGCTCTCCGACTGTGAAATTGACCTGTCTCCTACTACAAGGTCTTGTAAGCACTCATATAAGGCCGTCATTTCAGTGAACAAATATTCTTCGAGGTCACACGAAGTTTCTTCAAGTGCAACTGTTATTCGCCAAGTATATTCATGTGTAATGTCCAACTCAACCACACCGCCGACTCCACCGCAACCAATGACACCAGCAGCACGTGAAGGACCTCGCTTTTTCAGGCACTTTGGATATGTCTGATGCGAAACACAAGCGACCGCACACGCTGCATGCAACTCCGAATAGGTCCTCAGTGAAATGCTTAGCGATTTACATATCGGCAGAGCGGTCGAAGGCACTGACGACAAGCTTCACGTCCACGGCGTAGCCCCTTTTTCTTTCATTCTGCTGTCTTGGCGGTTGCTCCTTGATTGAGGGACTCAACTATTGTCACGATTAACGTGCTTCACACTTTTTGGCAGCACACTGAAAACGCGCTGCTTCAGTGCGACGTCGTTTTCTTTCCTAGCGCCCTTGAGTTTGGGAATTCGCTAAGGTGGTGTTCCCAGTGAGCTTTATGCAGGTAAATTCGAGGCGTGTATCAACGCGTATCTAGTGTATACAGGCAGCTGCGGTCTGGCGCGCGCCCTTATTACCGTGTTCTGGGTGAGATCACTTCGTGATGTAAAGTGCGTGAGATAGCGAAAGAAAGCTTCGCTTTAAAACACACGGCAAAAGAGAAGGTCGTGCAGACGACGCTGAATGTAAGCCAGCCAAACAAGGGAGAACAACAAATTGTACACAACTACTGACATCATACTACTGACATCATAGGCGCCGACTACGGGGGGGGGTATCCGGGGCCCGAGCCCCCCCTTCCCCCCCACACACACACCTAATGTGCCCGAGCTCCCTGGGCGATGCCTGCCAATAGGAGAACACGTGCACTAGAAACCCCCCCGCTAGCGGCGGCTGCCTCATCCGTATTTTCTCATTTCAACATTGTTTTAAAATTCCGCTGTAAACGCCACGCACATATACAATATATTTAAGTACACACACAGGACAAAGTTTATATATTTTTGAAAGAGATGGAGATAGCCAATTAAATATTATATCTAAAGGTATGGATAGCCTATGGCTAGAGAATGAATATGTTGCTGTATGTTCACCACGCTTCAAATTACTTTGGGCGCTTTCTTGACCACGAAAAAAAACCTATAGACTTCAGTGACCCCTTCGGCAGTCTTTTATCAATGACGTGTGAAATGCACGTGAATGTTGTGTGTCTTAGTATTGCTTCTCTTTCCAATAAGCAATGGTAACTAATAAATAAAAACATTTCTAATAATTTATAACATTTAACATTGCGGATGGAAGCATCGTCAGTTGCATGCAAAGGCCATAAATATATACAGGATGTCCCAATTCACTATCATGCACCAAGATTATAAAAAAAAGAACGAGCAATGCGTTACTCGAAAAAAAACCTAGCGCATATTGTTTTCAGTACAGTGGAGTAGCTGCCATTAATTTTCTCGTTACTGAGATTTAATTAGGTAATTGTAATTAATTATCTAACCCGAGATGTACTACGCACAGCCAACGGACATCTAACTGCAGTATTTTCAGCGACTTACTACTTGTGTACTAATTTTTTTCCGACTGATAAGTAAACTCTGCGAAATATGGAGAATACCACGTGACTGCGCTCCCACCCGGATCATAAAGCAGCGCCCTCGAACAGGCTCCCTCTGAGTTGTCCAGAACGAAATAAAGGAAATAAAGAAAAGCATCGTGATCGAGCTAGTGCTTTATCTGCCGCGCTCCGGCCGAAATAACAAGTCGCGTTTGGTGTTAGTTGGAAACAAGCTGCGATATCTGGCGTCTAGAAAAAGTGCACGGATGCTTTTTCTTTTTTTTTTTTTTTACAACAAAACCTATCATGACAAAAGCGAATTGACAACACCAGTGCAAAGGTTTAAAGGTGCGTTTTGTTTCGTCCCAGTCGTCAGGTCTTTCTCTAATGAGCCTAAGGTAAACATGATCCTTGCCTTGGGATCTGGAAATGGCAACATGAGGAAGGCCGCAAATATACATATCAGTCATGGAAGTGTGGCGATAGACCAAACGCATCGATTATCATCAGAAATTATGGAAACCAGAGACAAACCGGCAGCTTCAAGAAACGGCGGCGGGTCGACTCCATCTTTGAGTCTTAGCCTACGCATGGATGTTCCAGCATTTATGGCCTCAAACCCCCTCATGCTAGCGTGAAGAACGTGGCCGCCCAGGTACCAATTTCCAAGGCATCAGTTTGGAGGATTCTAAATGACGGCTTTTCACCCGTACCACCTTAGTCGGCACCAATGGTTAGAAGATACAGTGGGATTGTCTAGATTTCTCGAATTAAGTCCTCACAAAAGCCGATGAGTCACCGCACTTCTAGAGCAACATCATGTGCACAGATGAAGCCAATTTTCGCAGAAACGCCTAGGTAAATTTGCATAATGCACGCTATTGGAGGGACTCCAATCTACACTGGGTAAAGCGCAATTGGCAGCAGTACCCGTGGTCGCCCAATGTGTGATTCGGAATTTACGCCGGTGCTATAATCGGTCCCATCTTCTTCGATCACACACTGAATCCTTTAAGGAATGCATGGTGGATGAGCTTCTCAGCGAAGTCCCGCTGTCACGTTTTCCGCTTCTGTGGTATCAGCAAGATGGGCAGCAGCAGCCGAGCACGAAACTGGCTGGATGCGACTTTTCATGCGCAATAGATTGGGAAACACGGGCCTGTAAATTGGCCGGCTAGGTCACCTGACCTCTCTCCATTCGATTTCTTTCTTTGGGGTTATGTGAAAAATTGTGCTTACATGATCGAGACGGACGTCAGATTAGTTCAAGGCAAGGATAACGGGTGTCTGCCGTAAAATTCCAGCATCGGTCATCAAGAAAGCCACTGAAGATGCGGTAAAACAGACACAGTACTGCGTAGCTGTAAAAAAGGAGACCTATTCGAACACGTCCTCTAGGCAGCAGCTGGTGTTCAACGGAGCTTACGAATTCATAGGTAATCAGGGTACACTAAAATCTGACTTTCTTTTTTTTTTTGTGCAGGCGTTTTGATTGCGAATTCGGCTACTTTAGAAGTGGTTATTTATCTTCCTTAACGCATCGGTTTTCCATTTTCTCAACACGTGGGTCGCTTCCAAATTTATTTTGCTTTTATTTTATGCCATAAACATGTTTTTGCAGCACGTATACACTCTCATGAAAACTAAAACCGTCACTTCAATTTGCCTTTGGTCCGAAGCAAGTTTCTGGCACGATATATAGCTGCGCGCACACTCTGTCGATTCGGTGCGAGAAAAGCCGGGATATTAAAACATTCTATGCCTATTACATTCTTTTTCGAATTTCGTGCGTGGTCAGAGCGGCGCTTAGGCCGCGTTATCAAGGGGATTTTGTTATGAATGTGATCAGTCGGCCCCGAGGGACGGATAAGTGTGACGTAGAAATGAGACGAAGGAGTAGGTGCGAAACCTGCTGTTGGTGCTCCTTCCGTACCATTATCAAGGTGATGCGCTCTTTCTTCGAGTTTGCGAGACGCAATGCAGTTCCGTTCAATCAGCTGATTTGAGGGCGCTGTTTTATGACGCGGGTGGAAGCGCACTCACGTGGTATTTTTCATACTTCGTGAGGAGGAGGAGGAGGAAATACGTTTGTTTAGCTCTAGAAAATTCTACGAATTTCGCGGAGTCAGATGGTGTCTTCCATCTTCTTGGCAATGGCCGTCTGCCCCTAGTCCAGGGCTCCGCTGGATGCCGCTGCCAGCTGGGCCCGTCGGATCAGCCCTAGTTGGACGTCCTGACGGTCGCTGGAGAGCATTCCTTCCCATTGCTCCGCACTCGGGTTTGGTATTATTGGTGCCGCATTTGTTTTCTGGCAGGCCCACGTTATATGGTAGAGCGTGGGTGTGTCCTGGCACCATGGGCATTTGTCACTGTATTGTGTGGGTTGTATTTTGCTGAGGGTGTTTAAGTTCGGATATGCACCCGTCTGTAGCAGCCTCCAAGCTACGGAGTCCTCTCTAGTGAGAGACCTATGCGGCGAGGGGTACCGCTTCCTGCTGCCCTTATAGTGATTCAGGATAGCCGAGTATTCTCTGGGGACTGGCTCGGTTTCCTCGAGGTCATTGGCGGAGGGTGCTCGGTATGCAGTGTATCCTCGGGCTACCCTGTCGACCTCACGGTTGCCTTCCACGTCCGTGTGACCCGGCGTCCACATTATCGTGTGTCTAATTGGTTGTTCTTTTTCTGGGTTTTTTGTGTGGGGATCTTCTGAGCGGAGTATGCGGAGCGCTCTGTGACCTATTCTGCCGAACATGTAGTTTCGGCATGCTGTTTGGGAGTCGGTTAGTATTGTTAAGGACCGCCTAGTCCGATAGCCCTCCGCTGCCGCTAGAGCGACGGCCGCTTCTTCAGCCTCGACTACCGTGCAGTCCCGTAGAGATGCGCTGACGATTTCTCGCATATCCGAGTTTATCACCACCGCTACTGCGTTGGGGTTGGTCTGTCTCGCCCTTCTGGTGTATGTGGCTGCGTCCACGTATACCGTTGTTGCCTGGGAAGCTAGGGACTTTTGGATGTATTCGGCTCTCGCCTTCCTGCGTTCTTCGTGTAGGTTGGGGTCCATGTTCTTGGGAATGGGAGCCACCTTGATTGTTTTTCGTATATTGTCCGGGATAGTCGCGGTTCTTTGGGTTTCTTGTATCTGTTCGCTGCATCCCAACTTCTGCAGAAGTTCCCTGCCAGACGGAGTCTGTTGAAGTCTGCGCAGCTGAGCAACATGTTGTGCCTCTCTGAGTTCTTCGAATGTGTTATGAATTCCTAGTGCCAAGAGCTTCTCCGTGGATGTGCATTGCGGTAGGTGGAGCGCGGTTTTGTATGATTTGCGTATGATCGCGTCTATCTGCTGAACCTCGCTCTTGATTGGGTTGTAGTACGGGAGACTGTAGGTAACCCGGCTGATCACCAGACTCCTAACCAGCTTTAGCGTGTCTTCCTCTCGCATGCCTGAGCGTCTGTGGGAGACGCGCATTATCATGCGAGTGACTTGAAGAGTTGATGTCTTGAGTAGAGCGAGAATGTGTGAGCAGCGTTGATTCGACTGTATCCACATGCCCAAAATTCTTATGAGCGTTTTCTCCGGTATTAGTTTTCCCTCGAGGTAGACGCCAAGCTTGAGCTCGTCGCTAGTCGGGACCGTGCGATTCTGTTTCCCTCTCCAGACTCTGAGCAGCTCAGATTTCTCGGTGGAGCAGGCTAGCCCTCTTGCCCTCACGTAGTTCTCCACGCAGGTCGCAGCCTCTTGCAGTCTTTCTTCTTTTTCTTTAAGTGATCCCGTGTTGGTCCAAATGGTTATGTCGTCGGCGTACATGGCATGGTGTATGCCCTCGATCTCTTTGAGTTGTTTCGCAAGGCCGATCATTGCTATGTTAAATAGCGTTGGTGAAATGACCGATCCCTGGGGGGTTCCTTTGTTGGGGGTATGGAACTTCTCCGAGCGTGAGGTTTCGTGAGGTTTCTTTGCCAGTCGGAAAAAATTGTACGCAATTAGTAAATCGCTGAAAACACAGCAGTAAAAAACATTGTACGCAATTAGTAAATCGCGGAAAGCACCGCAGTTAAATGTCACTTTGGGGCGCCTACAAATGTCTCATTAACGCTTTGAAAGTTAGGACAATTATTTATCGAGTTGGATAATTAATTGCAATTACCGAATTAAATCTCAATAACGAAATAATTATTGGCGGCTACTCCATTGTACTGGAAAGAATACACACTAGGTTTTCTTCGAGTCACGCAACTGCTCTTTTTTTAAGACTTGGTGCATGATAGTTGGGGAACACTGTATAATTCACTCAGTAAACCAAATGAGGTTAAGCCGGATTCACTCGAAATCGGAATCAACAGCAGTCATCCGCAGCAGCGCTTATACTAGGACTCACAGAAGAAGAACAGGGTGTCCCAGTTAACTTGGACCAAGATTTTAAAATACCCAAAAGCTCTCGAGAAATCGCACCGACTGCATAGTAGCCGTAGTTGTATGTACTTACGGCCAGTATTTTTTCATCACGAAGTATTACTTAATTACATTAAGCTGGTCCGCCCCCCCCCCCCCCCCCCCCCGGGAAAATGACAACTCTGCGCCTATGCCTGACATGACTTGCAGTTCTGCTACGCAATGAGGCTCTCCGCCACCACCTTCGTTGTGCATGCACCGGAACTGGGAGCCCGCGCCCGCGGCCGAGGTCCTGAACTGCGCGCAAGCAATGCTGCAGGCAAGGCAGCCCGGTTCGAACTCTGCGATGCCTCGTGGACAGTGGACAGGGCTGGTAGCACACCCGAATGCACGCTGGTCGCCAGGGTAAGCTGGCGGTACGCCGAGCACATTTCAGCACTTTTACTTTGGCACCCAGGCGCTATACAGTCGGCACAGCACAGAAACAACGTGACTGAGATTAAAACATGTTGCCGGGCTAGTTGGTTTGAATCCATGATAGAGTGTGTAAGCGGGACTGAACGAGGACGTAGAAAGAAACAGCTTCACAGAGTTCTACTCAACATCGCAAACAATTTGTAACCTGCACTCATGACGTTGTCTATATGCCATTCCGCTTTCGTGCGGAAGAACGTACGTTGGTCAAACCAGCAGATGCATCAATGAGACTAAAGGAATATCGATATAACGTCACTAGGGTAATCTCGGGTCATTTGGGTATTCATTGCCTAGATTGTTCCTGCAAACCCATGTTTGAAAGTACTTCTATCTTGTATAGGGCTCATAGCAGGATGACAATGGAGATTGTGGAGGCCTATAGAATTGCAAAATTAGAGGAAAGGCGCGTGAGCAAGCCATCAGTGTCGCTATCTGAAAAGGAGGTACGATTCCTCGGTTTATAGTTGTAACCACTGCGGTATATGTTTTCACCATGCCTTGAACACGTGCACGGTTCATCGACATGCACCACAGAATGTTCTTTTTCTGCCGCGCTGTCACGTTTGTTTCCGCTCGTACGGTTTATATTTATCGATGCGTGGGAAAATAAAATAAAATCTATAGTTGAAAGTAGCGCTCTCCGTTTCTTCCAACGTCCTCGTTCAGTCGCGCTTACACGCTCTATCATGGGTGACTGAGGTATTTGTAATTTTTCTGCAATTTCAAACGCTGGTGTGCAGAATTCAGATCCGCGCCCTCAAACGGTCTACTTCTCCTAGCCGCTGCATGCAGGAAGTCATTTGCGCAACTGTCGAATTTGGACAGCCTGCCGGAATCATGACTGGAGTCTTATTACCACGGGCAATTTGTCGAATTTACCTGCTGGTGTAAACATTTGAAAGCAATGCGGCTTTCAGAAAGTAATCAGACTTATCTTTCCCGCCAAGAACCATGCAGTGCAGTAATGTTTAGGGATTGCTGTAACTTAAAACATTGTCTCACGGTGTCTCCGCCAGTGCTCTTGTTCCGGTGCATGCGTACTATAGGACACCACTGACGTCACGAGCAGTAGCTCTTCGGGTTGCCTTTTTTTTCTGTGCCCATGCAGAGTTTTATGCTTAACATTCCTGCGTTCCCATGCAAACTAAACAATCTTATGAATGGCAGAAGGCACAAATCTAAAACCACTCCTATCATATCAACAAGATATTGCTACAGTTGCCCTTGCAGAAACACATTCTTGGAGCTTTACTCGGCTTCAATCAACAGTTATGTTTCTTTGTTGTTTACCTTATTCAGCCTCTCATACGTTTTACTGCAATTTGCTGTTCTATGTGGCACTTCACACTAAATGAGAGAATGAACCTTGCATTCCCCTTGTGTTCCAGAGGGAGCCTGTGGAAGGAAAAGCACTGATTGCAACATATGAAACTGTTCAGAATCTCCAGCAGCGGTTTGACCTGGGATTTGCCGGTGGAATTGGTGGCCAGTGTGTGGCAGTCTACGACCTTGAGCTCGACGACTACTTAGGAAGATGCATGCAAGGCTTTTCACCCCATCTCAGGGTCATTGCTATGGAAGGCACTGAACAGCCCAGTGCCAACGTTTATTCAGAGATTCCATGAAGGAGACGTTCATTAATCAATTTTGTCCAGCTGACTAGGGCCGTAGATGCAGCTGCTGTCGAATTTCAGATAATCATACATGCGCAATTACTTTATCGACAGTATTTCTATAATAATGTTGCATTAATGTCATTTTTCATAATAAAAGAGTCTTGAAACAATAAATCCAAGGAAACCACTGATGTTTAGCACATTTTTAGACTATAGTGTAGTGATTGACTTTGAGGGGCTTTCTTTTTCGTAGAAAGCGTCCCCTAGGGTCACATTTTGTTGCAGGTTTATATTCTTCAGAGCGACTTATCTCGAGAGAAAAGAAGCAAATATTTTTTTAGGTGACAACAAGGTGACAGATGCAAAAGGATAAAAAGTTGGGCGAGTTGGTACGGTAACATATTCTTGGATTGTAGCGCGAAGTGACACACATAGACAAGAAGACAGTCTGTGTGTGTCACTTCATGCTACAATCCAAGAATATGAAGGCGACAGATTTTTGTCTAATATGTGTGAAGATTTATACATGGTTTATTGCGGAGTACATAGAAAAACTAACATTATTTTTACAGATGTAAATAAATTCACTAATATTACAAATAGGTTTTACAGTTACCAAACGATAATTCGGACACGACAGTGACCGCCAACAAGTCCTTCTAACCGGGAATCCGAAGATACCGATTTTCCAGAAAGTAAGTGACTTTATTCTGCAAGTGACCAAGAAAGCTTTGTCGTATCCTCGGATCGTCACTTTCAGAGATATCTACAATTTCTTGCGACTACCGCAAGAAGCATCGGCATCCACAAGCCATGGTATTCTCGTTACACCACCAGGCACATATCACGATGCCGGAAGCCCTGTTGCCTGTTGATACATCTGGTGCTAACCACGCGAAATATCGCTAGAGCATATCCGCCCGTGTTATCAACGAGATCAGCCGGGCTTGAACGATCGATAAGAGTAACAGAGGATCGAGCGGAAGACATTGACAAGGTCGCAACCCCTATCTTGACCATTGTCATGCTGTCGATACAGGGCACAGCCAGTGCATCCACCAAATAATCTCCTAGAAGCAGTGGCGTGCCAACTATTGCTTGAGTGTGTTAGGTGGGGTGGGGTGTGTGTGAGGGGGGGGGGGGACAAGGGGGGTGGAGCAAATTGCAAACAATCTGACTTCTCTCTGTCTCTCTCTCATTATATACACTGCAAATTACTATTGCAAATAAAAAAGAAAGAGCCTGGAAATGCTTCTGTCAGTTATATTAACATTTAACAGACATAATTTCATAATCAACATGGTTTCAGGAGAGGTTTGTCGTGCGAAACGCAACTGCTTGAATTTACGACAGTGACAGTGACAAGAACTTTATTAGAGTGTCCTGAGGAATCCGATTGGGGGGAACCGAAGGCTCCCCGATCAAGTTGGTGGCTCCGCCCACGACGGCACAGGGAGGTGGTGACTCTCTGTGACGTCGCGGGCCTTCTGGACGGCCTGTACCTGGTTTGTGAAATCCGAGCTCTTCAGCAAGACGTCCCACTTGGACTTGTTATGAAAGTCAGAGCCCGCGTAGTACGGGCACAGCCAGAGCATGTGGTCGAAGGAGCAGCAAGCGTGACCGCATTTGGAGCACGATTGCGGGAAGTTCGGGTCTATCCAACTAAGCGCTCTCGGGGTGAGGTAGGATCTCGTCTGTAAAAGCCTGAAAGTAACAGCCTGAGCCCTGTTCAGTTTCGGGCTGGGGGGAGGGAATTTCCTCCTGCTATGTCTGTAATGTGACGTAATTTCATGAAAGGTCGTAAGATTATCTTTGAAGGGACAATCCTGCGAGAGAGCCGGACCGTTAGCTCGGGCGCGGTTCGTGATTTCACGCGCCAGGCAGTTGGCCCGCTCGTTAGGGTTGCAGCCCGCTTGCTTAGTTACATCGTTCATGTGCGCCGGGAACCACGCTATGGTATGACCTCCAGTGTCTTCTCGCGTAGTAATACGAAAGGATCTGTTGACGATGTCGGTTGCGTGTTTACAAACTAGAGCGGACGAGAAAGCCCTGACCGCCGAGCGCGAGTCGGAGAAAATGGTCGCCGGGCCTTTTGCGGCTTGAAGAGCCAAGGCTATCGCGGTTTCCTCCGCCTCGTTCGAGTGTTTAGCGTAAATTGATGCGGCGCTGATAAGTGTTCTGCGCGCGTCAACGACCGTGATTGCAAACCTGTCTTCGCTGCCATATTTCGCGGCGTCGACGAAGAATGCATCTGCCCCGTAAGGATCGATTCGTCGAAGGATGGTTCTAGCCCGCGCTCTTTTACGACAGATTTACATTTTAACATGGACTTAAACCTTCAAACTGACAGCATCTTTCTGGATTTTTCTAAAGCTTTTGACCGCGTAGCTCATTGTCGCCTGTTTTTGAAGTTATTAAAACTCTATCCTGGCTTCGAAAGTTTCTTTCTAACAGGCAGCAGTTTACTTTCGCTAACAGCTTCTCCTCGCCCCTTTCAGATGTTTCATCCGGTGTACCACAAGGAAGCGTTCTTGGTCCCTTACTCTTTCTGATATACATTAATGACATACCCAATAACTTATCATCATGCATGCGCATTTTCACTGACGACTGCATTATCTATCGTTCTATTAACTCCTCCGATGACCACCTGATCCTCCAAATGATCTTAACCAAATTCCTAATGTATATTAATGACATAGCTACGAATATAACTTCAACAATACGGCTGTTTGCCGATGATTGTGTAATTTATAGACATAACCACCCCTGATGACGTTGCCATATTACAAAAAGATTTAACCACATTAGCTGAATGGTGTCGCGTATGGAAGATGGAAATTAATGCAGAGAAAACTAAGGTCATGACATTTTCTTCCAAGCTAACCTTTCCATCTAACGTATACACTCTACGCAATTGCATACTCGAACGAACCTCTTCCTTTAAATATCTGGGCGTTATTCTTACATCTGACTTAAGCTGGGCCATGCATGTTGAGCATATTACTAACAAGGCAATAAAAAAACTTGGCTTTTTAAAACGCCGTCTGTACCTTGCAAACAGTGACACAAGACTTCGTGCATACATCTCCCTTGTCAGAACAACCCTCGATTACGCCTCGATTATTTGGAACCCTCACACAGCTAACCTTTCTGATTGCATCGAATCAATTCAAAATAAGGCCGCCCGCTTTATTTTGCGCTCCTACTCTCCATATCAAAGTGTGTCAGCATTAAAGCAGACCCTTAATCTTCCGGATCTTGACACACGACGGAAATATTTCCGTCTGTCTTTTTTTCACTCCCTTTACTATAGTGGTTCATCTTTTTCATCTGCTCCCATCTTACCCGCCCATTATCTGTCCACCCGCAATGACCATGTATGCAAAGTGGCTCCCATATTTGCTAGGACCAAAAAATTCCAAAATTCCCCTTTCGTGTTATCAGTGAACGAATGGAACGCCCTACCTGAAGATATTGTAACAATCACTGACCCGTCTGCCTTCCAATCAGCCCTGCGCACATTTTTAAATGTATAAAATGTTCAGCTGCCACTTCTTGACTGGCCTGTGTTACATATATGTATAATTTCTAAATTTCCATTTACCCGCACCCACCTGCCACTTGTGCCTTGTTGAAAAGTGCCATGTACAGCAAATATGAATTGTACCATGTACTCTCGCCCAAATTACTTTTCGTTTTTTTTCCCCTCTTTTTTTTTCATCTTTCTTTTACAAAGTGTTTCTTCTACAGAAATCTGTGCTTGTTGCCTTCAGTCATTTTTATTACAATATCATGTGTGAATTGTATCCCCCCCTATGTAATGCCTCTCGGGGCCTTTAGGGTATTGAAAATAAAATAAATAAAAAATTAATTGGTGTGACACCTGGCTAATGACTAAATTCATCAAAATGTAAAGTGATGTCCTTCACCTGCAAACGCACTAACTTTGACTATTCTTACTGTATTAAATATGTCCCATTATCTCGGACCTCATCATTTAAATATCTAGGCATAAATCTTTCAACAAACCTCTCCTGGACTTCTCACATAACTACCATCTGTGCCAGTGCTTCACGATCACTGGGTTACCTGCGACGTAACCTTCGGAACTCACCTCCACTTGTCCGCAAACTGGCCTTTCAAACATTTGTTCGCCCTCGACTTGAGTTCGCCGCTTCAGTCTGGTCTCCCCACCAAAATTACCTAATTACCATGCTGGAATCAATCCAAAATAGAGCCGCACGTTTCATTTTCCGAAATTATGACTACCGTTCTAGCGTAACTCAAATAAAGATTCACCTTTCACTTCAGCTGCTAAGTAATCGTCGCGACATAGCCCTTTTGTCATTATTTCATAAATACGCCCACCACACTAACAAACGTTCCTTACACCTAGAAACGTCATCGCACACGTCGCACAGATTATACAACCATCATAGCTTCACGCGCATCTATGGTAAAACAGAAGCATTTAACTCGTCTGCAATTCCACGTGCCATTCGGCTCTGGAACAACCTCCCCGACAACATAGTTGCGGGAACTGACCGTGAAAAATTCAAGCACTCACTGAACTCGCTTAACCCATGTTAACCATTAATATCACACTCACTGTTCTGTGTTATTTTTTTTCTACCTTTTTCTTGCACTGTAATACATTTGTTACAAACTCATATTGTTCCTTTTTATTGTAATCATATGCAGCTTTATGTAGCTAATATGTTTCTCTGACTTTTAGGCTGTGCACTTGGCTGCTGATTTCATGTTATTGCTGTTAATAGATTGTATGTTACTGATTGTACGCCCCCCTTACTCAATCCCCATGTAGGGGCCTTGTAAGGTATTTTACAAATAAATAAATAAATACACCTATTTATCAATCACACATGGTGAACCATGGGGGCGTGAAACGTTATTTGAATTATATGAACTCCCAAATGATGCAGAGACAAAAGGCAATGAGTGCCTCGCAGATGTCCCGGATGCTGCCCAGTAGCAGGGTGCAGTACAGCCTACATACAAAACTTAAATTTTCTATGACCAATTTTAATAATTGAGCAAATAATTGTACTTAAACACGAGGTTGCGTGATTGAATACCGGCCACGGCGGCCGCATTTCGATTGGAGCGAAATGAGATAACACCCGTGTACTTAGATTTGGGTACACGTTCAAAAACCTCTGGTGGTCCCAATTTCCAGTCCACCACTACGGCGTGCTCCATAATCCGATCGTAATTTTGGCAGGTAAAACCCCATAATTGAATTTTTAAGAATTGTACTTGGTGTTTAACTCTACAGCGTAAATGTATCGCTAGTTTAAGTAATAGTATTGCCGAGGTTACACGCAACGAAGTCCAATTAACATGAGTTTATTGTAATAATCACAAGAGAAAGAAACAGCAGACGTGTGCGAACACGATTTTCATAGAGGCTGTTTCTTTCAAACAGCTGCAATAAAAGCTTTTTTTTTTTCAATTATATTGCATACTTTAAAAAGTTACCCGTGTGTGTGTATATATATATATATATATATATATATATATATATATATATATATATATATATATATGTGTATGTATGTATGACTGTATTGTTTGGAAACTTGCCTGCATGCAACGGTCTGGAGCATTTGTCTGAACCCCCCACCGACACTCAATACCTTGAAGAGACCTTGAAGATAGATCCCGTAGAGATAACCTATTTTTCGGTATTGGCGGCGAGGAGTTACGGAAAGGTGATGTAGACTCTTTTTGGGATCCACGAGGAATAATCTTTGTAGACTACTTAGAAAATAGCAAAATGACAACAGGACTGTATTATGCAACACTCAGAGTTCAACTGAAAAAGGAATCGCGCACTAAACGACCTGGGTTAGCACGGAAAAAAGTCCTTTTTCACCGAGACAATGCTCCGTCTCACAGATCGCTTGTTGCAATGGCCAAATTGCACGAGTTAGGCTTCGAGGTTGTGCCTCATCCACTCTATTCTCTGGATTTGGCTCCAAGCGACTTTTTCCTCTTTCCAAACCTGAAGAATTGGCTGAGTGGAAAGAAATTTCCTTCATATGAAGCAGTCGTTTACCACTGAGATAACCTATTCAAGGGCCTCGAGCCATCCTTTTTTTTTTTCTGGGGAGATAAAAAAATTGGAGCACCACTGGAAGAAGTGTGTGGAGCTGGAAGGGAACTATGTTGAAAAAATGTTTTCTGCAAATATGGTATCCTTTAGTTGCTTTTTACCCCACTTATCAAACGACCCTCCTAAGTCAGAAACGTTAAAACTATGAGACGCATCGCACTTAAAACGCTGTTTACTCCTTTAAAACATAAAATATCTGAAACGCAGAGTTCTCTTGGGACATTGGGAGACCTAGCTAATATAGCAGTAAGAATACTTTCGAACACTTGCTTACAAATTTTTTTACGCCGTATTGGATCAACGCACCTTTACGATCGCATATAAAGTTGGCATGTTGTTCCACTTATGTTCGCAAAGTTTGACCTCAGTCGTAATTATGCTAGCGCAACCGTTTTACGCCACTTGTAAAGTAGACTAGTAATGCTATGGAGCCCATGCAAATGTATTCTACTGGAAAACGTACATTAACCCACCCATTTGGACCACACATTGGCCATACCATGCCCCTAATTCTCCCAAATACAAACATGATGCTTTGTTTAGTTCACCGAGGACAGCGGAGAAACGGACTACGAATATTGTAATATGCATGAAGATACATGAAAAAACGAGCGTTTAGTAATTATCTGCAACACTTGCATTTAAAGCAGGAAAGTGAAAGTTTCGCAACGCACTACACTAAACTGTTCCTATTTTCACACAATTTCACGTCCGTATCTCGTGCTGTTGTTGTTAGGAGTCTGGGAAGCATGTATAGCGGCAATGCGACACCCTGGAACACTTCAATGAGTAACTTTCTACCACTGCTGTAATGAACCTACAGAATAAACATACAGCGCTCGTCACTCAGAACACTGCTTTGTACTTCGAATAGATATAAACACCATGCCCACAAGGATACCGGGGAAAAGCAACTGTATAATGCATAAAAGTTGGGAGAAAGCGACTATTTTGTAACTGATGTCAGAGCACGTAAGCAACCTACACAGTGCAAGTTTTCGGCACGCGTCACCGAAAAGTGGCCTTCATTTTTTTCTAAATACGAAATATCTGTTTTTGCTCCTGTCAGAAAACAAGTAATAGTGTAGCTCCCATTTAGAAACAGCCTGAAAATGGAACCATCAATGTGAGAAGTGACACTTGCCTTCACAAAAATTCAAGTCTATGTTCTATTGGTATTGAAATGGCGCTGCATGTTCGACCAAGGTCATTTTTACAAGCATATCTACGATAACTCACGATTACCATGAAATTCATCAGTTCTACCTGTGTAAGATGTTTGATTAGATTTTTGATGATGATAAAATACTGAGGCTAGAACGCCATGTAGGCTATCTCTGGAAAGAGATCAGTAGTTTCAGCATTTGACAATTCAACGATTTCATGCCGTAAGGAACCACAATCGTTGAGTGAGGCTGATTATAATAATTTACCCTGACTTCCCCCTCGCCTGCATATGGGCATATGGGTTTCGAATATGGGTATAGCGGTCCCAGAAATGCACCGACGATTCCGATACTCCATAATGTGAAATTGGCTGGCGCGAACAATCTCTCTCGTGTGGCACGTTGCAAACGGAGCGAAGTTTGGCGCGACTGCCTCGCTGGTCGGGAGATCGATAGGCAGCATCTGGGCAACGCGTGGGAGCGATACACAGCAGCTGCCGCAGACAGACCTCCGCTCACGTATTGGTTTGTTGCCATACAGATGACATGCGCTACTCTGGCGCCATCTTCTATAGCCACCGCCGCCGCAAAATCAGTCTTGTGCGGCACTAAGTTTTTCTTCTAATGCTGTCGCCATACCCTCCTCTCCCGCTTGCCGCCTCGTGGTTCCATTGCACCCTTCTCCACATGCTCTTTTCACTATCACAGTCTTTCATCTCCCGCTGTGCTCCATGTTTGCATTCATCCTTCGCTGGGCTCCGTCGCTCGTTTACGAGGGACAACGCCGACGATCGCCCCAGGATCGGGCGCCTAGGAGCTACAAAGCCTGCACTCTAAAGAAGAGCGATAAAAAAATTGATTTTTGCGGGAGCCGAGGGGCAGCGGCACAATAAGCCGGAAGGTCGCAGCACCTCCAGAGCTACGCTAAGCAGCGTTTCGTTCTAAAAAGCGCACTTTTCTAAACGTTCCGTCGGCGCTGTACATGTACAGCTGTGACAACGTGGGACTTGGTCATCGCCGTAGCTGTACAGCAACTGAAACATCAAAGGGTTAAGAACTGCCACAACGCAGGCTGACATCAGCTGGACAGATCTTGCGTGGGCGTGTATGCGTGGGCGAGTGTAAAAAAAAGGTTGGCAATTCTGCTCTTTAAGGGCAGCGCATTAGCAGCACTTGGGGTTGCACTCAAACTTCTCGGACGGTGTTCTAACCGTACTTGAGTGCAACATATTTGGCAGAAGGAACAACGCTCTGGCAGGTATACCAGGCACTTCATAACACCGACGTTATGAGGAGCACCACCAGTGCCGTTGTAGGTGTCATACTTCGACTGTGCACGAGACGAGACAGGAAGCTGTCAGTGTTATTCAGCACTTAGTTGAATATTAGATTGATGTTTACTGCCCATTTCTCACAGATCTGCTCATACCCAGAGCAGCTCTGCAGGAACACTAGTGTGCATCTGCACAAGGCTCACACCAGCAGGAGAAAGCAGAATGCTACTTCAGCACTGTTGAGGCAATCAAGTGTAGCGTCGACGTTGCTTTCACTTCACGTCGTCGTTTCCGCAGCCAGACTCGCTCCGTTTCTCTGGAAACCCTAGCTCTAAACCTCCATTCTCGTGCTGTCAAGTACGTGCTGTCAAGCATGAGAATGGAGGTTCACATCGGTCCCACTGCACAACAGCAGTGGGACCGATGGCATTAATGTGCCTCGAGTGTCCAGTACAATTGCTAGACAATAATGAAAGTGCCACCTTGCAGTATACTTGCAAATGTTTCCGTAGCACACGTTTACATAGCAGTACAATGCAATATGCAAAAGAACAAGCTGCAAAACCCAAATGAAATGTGGCTGATGAAATATGTTACCCATGCAATACTGTGCAGGGCCGAGTCATTTGCTGGGAAGGCAGCATCTAAATAAGGTGCAAGCTATTTATCTTTTCGAGTGTGCAGCACTGGTATTAGTAAGGTATCTTTTTTATATCGGGTCAATGTTCTTTAAGTGGGCTACTCAATTTCACTTTATTTACACAATACTGTAGGCAGCAATGCTGTCCAAGCCGGAGTGGGTTTACAAAAGATGCTTTTCAACATATTTTCAAATGAAACATAACATGTGCATTCAAAAACACATTCCGGTAAATGATTACATTCTTCGCTCCTAAGTGAAAGAAATTATTTTTGAAAGATTTTAATGCGAGCAAAGTATGACGACTACTTAGGATAAAAAATATGCGACCACCTTTGTGGAGCACGGGTAATATATGTGGCATTTGCTAAACCCGTTTGATTATGAAACGAGTAAAAAAGTTTCAGCCTGGCGATTTTACGGTGCATGTGGAGCGGATCCAGTTTAAGTTGGCCTAACATGCCAGAAACTGATTATATTTTGTAATCGGAGCAAATAAACCATGCAGCCAGGCACTGAATTCATTCAAGCTTGTCAATTACCTTATTAATGAATAGGTCCCACACTATGGAAGCATACTCTAGGACTGAGCGTACGAGCGAACAACAAGCTTGCAGCTTGACAGATGAAGGAGACTTCTTTAGCTTTCTGCGTAGAAAGCAAAGTTTTTTCAAGGCTTTGTTGCATATGTTGTTAATATGGGTGTCCCATTTGAGGTTACTGTTAATTGTCACACCTAAGTATTTCACAGAGGTAATAGATTCAAGGTTCTGATTGCCAATGTGGCAAGTATAAAGTAGTGGTTTTTGTTTCCGTGTTATTGTCATTGACACTGTTTTGGAAAAGTTCATTTGCATTCCTCTGTTGTCGCACCAGTCCGCGAGTTTACAAAAACTATTGTTAAGTGTATCCTGGCATGAAGAACTCCCGACAGCAGAATAAATGACCATCATCAGCAAACAATTTCACCTTGACATTTAGGATCCAAATTTTTAGCAATATCATTTACATAGATAAGAAACAGCAGGGACCCAACACTGACCCTTTGGTACCCCGGATAAGACAGGCAGGCTATTAGATTTCACACCATCGATTTCCACAAACTGAACACGATTCGCTAAATAAGCTTGAATCCAATGCACTATATTTTCTGGTAGTCCAAGTGAATTGAGAATTTCAATTAGATTTGCATGTGGCACACGGTCAAATGCCTTTGACAAGTCTAGAAATATTGAGTCAATCTGCAGGTGGTCATCTATGGCACTGTCAAAGTCATGTACAATAGATAACTGAGTTGAGGTTGACAACTTCCTACGAAAGCCATGCAGAAAAAAAATTATTCGCTTCCAAGTGGTTAGATATGCGATTAGCAATAATATGCTCCAAGAGCTTACAAGTGCTTATGAGGGAAATAGGTCTGTAATTGTTAGGAATAAGTTTATCACCCGATTTAAACACGAGTGTTACCTTGGCCGTGAGCCAGTCTTTTGGTGCTGACCTCTGTTTAAGGGATGCATTAAAAATAATGTATAGGAATTCAGAACTTAGTTCAGAGTAGCATCGAAGAAAGTTGTTAGGCAAGCTATCGGCTCCAGGCGATATTTTTATGTCAATATTAAGGAACATAGAAAGACTTCTTTTGCGACTAATTGAAACGTCAGGAATTGATCGAGATGCAGATGGCGTATACGATTTATCATGGGCGCCGAGAACTGAAGGTCGAGTGAATGCTTTATAAAATGTCATTTAATTCATTGACAATATCATTCAGATTAGAATTTACGCTGCTTATTCTTAGCTGCTGAACACTTCGATTAGAGTTGGACAGGAAACAAAAAAACTTCCCAGACAAGTTTTGGCAAGTATGTAATCATAGTGTCATTACGTAATGCCCGTGACAAGTTTCATAGTTTGATGAGTAAAGCATCCCTTAAAATTCAGTATTCTGAGCTAGCTTATACTTGCATTTGCGCTTTATTCTATGTTTGAGATGAATGATTTCACAAGTGATCCATGGATTACGACGTTTAGTTTTCTTTCTATGCGTCGGTACGAATTTATCAATACCATACTTCACAACAAAGTTAAACCTGTCCCAGAAAAGCGTGATGTCATCATTGTGTTTGAATTCATCAAGGGAAAGGTGTAAGCAATCCAAGACTGATTCGTCATCAGCCGATGAAAAATCTAGAAAGGACTGTGTGATGGGTGTAACTCGGACGCATTTTTGTATTTATAAGTCCACATGTACAAGTTTGTGGTCAGATATACCTTCAGTTAAGACAACAGTAGGATTTTCCGACAAGCCTTTGATGAATACAAGATCAAGAATCGAGTGGGTCAGGTCTGCGACACATGTGGGATGTAATACAACGTAAGATAGTGAAAGAACATAGAATCAAGAAGGACGTGTGCGCACTCAGCATCATGAGAGCCAGAGATTGATAGCTATTTCCAATCAATGCTAGGCAGATTGAAGTCACCGGCCATCAAAAATTTATGATTAGGTCGGAGCATGCGCTCTGGGTAGACGGCAAGAGACTCCACGAATGACACGAATGTCCATTCCTCTTCTGCTTCGGGGTTGCAAAACCTTCAAAGAGTGCCCAAAGCATAGACACGTTCTAAATCAAATTTCAATTCCAATTCACATTACAATGTAGGAATGCGCTGTCAGGCGTCCCCTTGACAGTCGCCTTTCTCACACGAAAACTGCATCTACTGACGTTCAACTTCCCTGCATGACACACACGCAACAGCTGGAGTGAGTGTTGCAGCAGCAAGCAGCACAGTTACAAGAGACGGCTTGAGCACTTTACTTCCCCTCCTGAAAGCAGGGGTTGCTCAGGCACAAGGGGGAGTTGCTTCCTCTTTGGCAGCGGGGACCAACCGTGCTCTCATCGATGCGTTTCTGAGAACCAATCCCAACAAGACTTCCTGTTTGGCATTCCAGCACAAGGTCATGGGTGAACACGATCTTGTTCATGCTTCAGTTCGTGAAAATGAACTCATGGATGATCTAGGCCTTCGAATTTGGCAAGAGTCAACGTACTCAATTCCTTAGTGCACTCTCATTAAAGAACTAGCTCTTGTTGATCGCCCAATTGACGTTGCATCCAAAGCAGTTAATTCAATGATGGGGTTTTACGTGCAATAGCCACAATCTATTATGAGAGACACTGTAACAATTTGGACAACCTGGGGTTCTTCAACATGCATCTAGATCGAAGTACACAGTTTTTTTTCACATTTCGCCCCCATCCAAATGTGGCTGCCATGGCCGGGATTTTATCCCGCTACATCGTGCTCAATAGGCCAACAGCATAGCCACTAAGCAACTACGGCGGGTGATGCAAAGTAAAACAGTGTTTATTGTGCTGCAAGTTTGTTCCAAAGCTATGCTGTGTGCACACAATCAGGGGTTGGCATTGGCAGTTTAGCCTGTGCAGTAAGCAACTCTTGCCTTGTAATCAACCAACCTCGCAACATCTTAATTAAAATACACTTTAATGTTCATCTTAAGAAGCAGTGCCAGTGCAGGATCACATCATAACAGGTTAAAAGAAACAAGCTTTTATACTCTTAAAATACAAAACAGGGTATAACATCTCAATGAAACAATATTGACTGACCCTGAATGCGGCAATGTTGGACATAGGAATGCAGGTACTTTGAGACTTGAAGGCAGAAGGCCTCAAGCGAGGCTATAGATTAGGCACACTAGTTGCGTTATACCTAGAGATCAAGAAAAGACAATACTAAAATAGCAGTACCTTGCTGATGTTAAATGGTGTTCAGTGAGCAGATATTGGCAGCATGATGTCTGAAGCAAGTAAAAGCCCTTATTCAGACAACACTGCACTTGGCACAAGCAGACCGGCTGCTACAGATTAGAATCTGTTGAGAACTCTCATTGACGAGCTTTTCTTGACTGGAAAGAAATTCAAGACACCAGCCTCAAACAGACCATAAAAGGCAGTTGTCAAGTAGCTTTCAACAGTCCGTGGTACTAGTAGCCTAACTATAGATAACAATGGCCCTTCCTAACCTCACTTTCATTAAGAGAAAAGCCTATAAAATTACATAACGCATGAGCATCACAAGAGTATCAACATGTTACAGTGTAAAATCTGCTCCGTTCTCCACTGGGACACATAGCAATCACATTCTGAACGATTTACTTCCTATTAGCCAACACTTAGAATATTCAAGAACTTGAATCACGTGATTACTTCGCCATGGTTATTGTGGCTCTTTGCAGCAGCATCCTCCACTGCTTCATCAGTATCAACAAGCAGCGATTCACTTTCGACATCCTGAAACACAAAAGGTACATCAGTGGCACAAAAAGAGCTGGAATGAAGCTAAGGACAATGCATTAAGCAATGGCAACGAACATGACAGACATGACATTAAGAGAAAGGTGCCAGTGTGAATGAAAACAATTTTTTTTCTCTGCAATGTTACCTTTGGGTAAAGTAGCCTTGGAATGGCCTTGACCACAATGCAGGTGACCGTAATCAAGAGCAAGAGGCAGCCCAAGGACAGCAAGATGTAAGCAGTAAGCATGCTGTAGAACATCGGATTTTCCAATGTGCGTTTCAGGTAATCAGCTAAAGCCTTGTCCAGCTCGATGTGCTGCAATACAATTGCAAAGTAATGTAGCATACCATCTTTTTTTTTGCACAGGTCAAAATCACACTGACAAATAATGACCATTCGTAACGTGTGGAGATGCGTGCACACACACACACACACACACACACACACACACACACACACACACACAAAGTAAAAAGAAGCCTTTGTGTCTCACTCAATATTTAATGCATCAAAAGAACATTCCAACCTGAGGAAGTGAGCTTGTGAAGATGTCAAGGAAGATTTTGTTGATTAATATGCCTGTCACTGTTGACTGTACGTGATTTCAAAGTACTAATTGATGATGAAGT
This sequence comes from Dermacentor andersoni, assembly GCF_023375885.2. Taxonomy (NCBI): domain Eukaryota; kingdom Metazoa; phylum Arthropoda; class Arachnida; order Ixodida; family Ixodidae; genus Dermacentor; species Dermacentor andersoni. Next base: position 24,045,059 of record NC_092817.1, read on the forward strand.
TCTACAGTGAGGTGTGCGCTTCACAGTGTAGCATTGCTTGTAACATGCAAGACACCTTTGCTTGACCAATGTATACTGAAAGACTGGATTGCATGTATTGTTTTCTGCATACAACACGTGCTATTCATCTCATACATAACTTTTGAAGAATTATTTTAAAACATCATGCCAGTGACTGCAATGAAACTGAAACATGACAAGTAACCAGTAACACATATCATGCTTACAATTTCCTCCCACAAGACAGGATACACTAATTCCGGTATATTGTCCAGTCCCCTATAGGAAGAGAAAGACATAAGGCACAAAAGGATGAAGACATCCTAAAGGAACTAAAGGAACACATCTCAGACTAGACCAGCACATTACTCTGAATTTAGTTCACAGCGCAGTTAGAATATAGCAAATTAACACCATACACTCCTTCTCGGTCATTTTCTTGCAAAAGCATTGAGAGCCACGTGATTCCCGATTGTAAATATTTTCAGTGTATTCAAATGTCATGCATCCGAAATTTTAAAAATATTACATCTTGCACTGGGTTAAACACCGAGTTAAGCTTCTTTGTTTCCTGCTGCAGTATTTTATCCCCTTTATTATAGTGTGCCATCCTGCTACCTAGATCTGATAAAGCAGAAAAGTGGGGCGACCAGTCTTTTACAAGAATTTCTTGCTTGCACTGGCTTGTTTGTAGAAGAAAGTTAATTGTTGCACGAAGGTGAAGTGGCGACTCAATGCCTCTGTTCAGTGCTCTTCGGGAAATATGTAGTTAAATGTACAGCCAACTCTCGATTGTTTAGTTGGCCTCCTGTTGCACTGCTGAAATATATCTGGAGATGTAGGAAAACTCATTATCAACTTGCAGAAGTTCCATGGTCCCAACACCACACAGCTAGGACTTAGCAAGGCATACGTTCCTAGTGGTTTTGTCATTTCACAGCCTTTATCCAAAGAAACGAACTTCAAAGCAAACTAATACTTACCTGATGGCAGAGTTCTTCTTGAGGATCATGTTCAGCTGAATTCTTCCTCTGAGACTGACAGTAAGACCCAACTTCTGCAGAAGAGGGAAAAGCAAGATGGGAGTTAATGAGAGCAGCATTCCGGGCAAGTTGGTAATCCATTACTCAAATGATATTGCGCAACAAAAAAAAGACACGGACGTGAGAGGACGACACACCAAGCACTTATAGACGTGGAGATGAGGATATACATGTTCTGCTAGAATGTCCACAACAAAACACACAGAGACAATGTTTAACATGTGATTTAATGGCGTTCGACCACAGGCACTTCGCTTCAGGAAGATCCCAGGTCCATGGATAACATATCCATTGCAAAGACTAGTGTTAATGGCACACTTAAGATTTCAGGAAGCGAGTGATATTCTCAGAAACTACTGAGTTGAGATCTGCGATTAGCTCACTGAATGTGTTTAATTTAGCCACACTTTGGCCCATTTGTTTAATGCATGGATTCATGAGCGTTTATGTGACCCTATTCTGTGTTTTCTTATGTGCCTAGACTTTTGTGTAGTCATGTGAGTAAAGGCTTTTGTGTAGATTTGCGATTGGTCTTTGTGTTGCTGTGTTCCCGAGTTGACTCAGTTTTAGCGTGGTTTTAAGCGATTTCTTTTTCATGTCTGAGGCCTTTATTATTTGCGCATCTCTATGTGAAAAAGAGCAGATGATGTCAATTAAAGGTGCTAACACCTCCTAAGCATCATGTAATAATAAAAAAATTTGCCAACTTGTGCTTACTCCTAAAGTAATGCAAACATGATCACTGTGGAAGTCATGTTAATACAATACGACCATGCCATACATGCAGACAGGCCAAAGCCAGGGGCAAAAGGCAAAGAAATATTCACACTGAGGATTCCAAATACTCATGTCTGCCGAGTGCTGGCACCACTATGCGATACGATACTCACAGGTTCCAAGGTCAGCTGGAAACGATGCAGGCTGCCATTTGGTTGCAGTCCCTCCACTTGCTCCAAATAGTGAGGATCAGCCATGTAGAAATGTGGGAAAGATAATGCCACAGGTAAATCTGGAAATAGAGTCACAATAAAGAAACTTGGCATATGAAACACCAAGCACATAGGATACAACACATGTCAACAAAGGTCACAATGAGTGCCACCCAACACACAATGGAGACAGACTTGATTGAGCCAAGTTTCAGTTCTTACTTTCTTGACTCAAATATGGAACATAGAAATCCACTCCTTAACTGCTCAGTCAATTCAAGTAAAATTTGCTGCACAAACTTTTGTGAATATTTGGAGCGGATTATTTTCATTTAGGACCCAAGCTTAATTCCCAAATAATGAAATAATGAATAAATAAATGGAGAGAAAATAAACACTTGAGAACAACTGAACTTTCTGCAAGAAAAATGTATGACAATTCTCTGAGCAGCGTGTAATCGTCTCTCTAACACAATCATTGCACATGACTTTGGAATACAGCAACAATTTATGAACAAGGCCTGCTGAACTCGATAAACTGACGAGTGAAATCGCCATGACAATGTGCAACCCTTTTATCCAAATGAAGACTTAAGTCGTCGTGGACTTTTCACAAATTTTCTAAATGTTCGATGCCATTTAAACCAAAACACACTTTGACAACATAAAAATTTGCTCAAAGGGGTCTTTAAAATGTTTAGGTTGCATTTTTTTTTCACTAGGTGGCCAAAAACATCCCACCTGAGGTTATATCAACAAACACTTGTTTTTAAAGGTCGCATCAATGTTGCTGGCTGTGCATGCAGCCATGAAGCTCGCTGCAAGTTTTTTTTCTTTTTTTTTTTCTTTTTGTAACAAAGGCTCCGGTGAATTGCTGCAAGCTTTATTTTGTAAAAATGGTTCCGGTGAATTATCAGCAGAATGAACTATCACCATTGTTGGACTATCAAAGTGGTGACAATTTTGACCGTGAAAAATAATCAAGAAGCGAGCCAGACCATGCAGCCAGCACTAAGACTTTTTCATGGCAGGTAAAGGTTTAATGCAGGCTGAATAAATGTAGAATATATTTTGTATATTAAGTATTTTTCATTGTAGTTTACTGAACTGTGATGTCCACTTTATTGGCTCGTAGATTATAGGTTTCGCAATTCTTTTCTTTATGCACTATTCACAGTTCTATAAATTGAAGTGCCATATCTAATATTTGCTCCATGCAGTCACCAAACTATAACAAATGCCAAAAATATTTAAATGCCAAATAGTTACACATGAAAAATTATCAACCTATTCAATGCCCACTAAAGCAACAATTCTGATCATTTTCTAATATATAAGTTTACATTCAGTGGAGACAAAACTAAAGAAGAGCCGAGCTTGGCAAATAATTCATTTTTAATCAATACTTAATTTTCTGCGTAAAATAAAAATATGAAAATATTTAACCGATTCATTGCGAAAGATTCAGTGCAAAAAATAAACGCATCAGTGCTGCAGTACAGACAATTGACAGGACTATGCTACAAAATGTATGGAATGAGCTCGGTTATCAACTGGGCGTGTGTCGTGCCACCAAAGGGGCAAATATTGAACATTTGTGGAGTGTGTACAAACTTGGAGTGTTTGTGCTTTTTTTCATACATCTTTCACGTGTGTACGTGTAATACATTTGAAAATATCGCCTTTTCAAAACGAAAGAACCATTTATGCTAACCCTATATTTGCAGACTGTCTTTTAGTACACATATTCCTTCAAATAAAAACTGGTAGTTAATCTGCGCCCTTCTGTTGTCTTACGTCGTCCCATCAATTAGTACTCGTGTAAATATGTTCCAAAATGCACCAAAAAGCTCAATTTTCAACTCTTCTTCATACTAAGCACTTTAATATACAGGGTGTTTCATGTAACTTGAGCCAAACATTAAAAATATGCAAATGCCACGTAGCTGGATAGAACCAAGGTAATGTTTGCTGTCACTTGTAGAGTTTAATTATTTTTTGCATTTTACCTAATTCATTACTCAACTTTTCAATTATAATAATTAGACGAAAGGTGTCAATGAGAAAATCGTAGAGCAACATGAAAAACTCCCGAAACAGCTTTCCGTTACTCAATACATGTTACATAAAAGTGTTTTTCCGAGCTTGAAAGAAGCCCGCGAATACATGCAAAATTGCCACAAGACTAGCCACTTGAGGAACTGTGCATGAATTCACTGGCTTCTTTTACACTTGGAAAAACACTTATGCGGCACGTATTGAGCAACAGAAAGCTGTATCGGGAGTTCTCCGTTTGTTTTGCTATACAATTTTCTTACTGACACTTTTTGTCTAATTATAATTGAGGAGTTGATTGATTCACTTATTAGGCAGAATGCAAAAAATAATCCGAGTATCTCCAAGCAATGGCAAACATTACCTTGGTTCTGTCCAGCTACACAGAATTTACATACATTTAAATTCACTCAAGTGAAAGTCCCTGTAGGTACTGCTCTTTAGACCATTATGTAAACATAACTGTAATCAAGTTCTACACTTACAAAGTAGAGAGATCAAGATGAGCCTATTGGATCAACTGTTTACTATGACCTGCGAGTTATATTTGGTAACACTGTTTAAAATTTTATTCTTTTCTTATTTATGACACATGGTAAATAAATTATAGCTGCAGTGCAATGATGCGAGCTAATAATGATTAGTAAAAGGGATGACAAGAATCGCTACAATATTTGAAGCCTGGTCAACCTTTTAGAAGATCCAGACAAAATGTTAAAAGTTAAATCTGGATCATAACATTATTTCTGGAGGTTGAAAAATGTACAACTTGTGTGTTATAGCAGAGTGGTTACCATGTTGGCATGGGCCAAGGTCCATTGCTCCAGAGTGCAGCTCGCGCTTTGTGTCAAAGCAGGCGTTTGCCGAGTAATTTTCGCCATTTTGAAAAGTGGTCTCAGGAGCAACAAACTGTTCCAGGGACATTCCAAACTTTGATGTGTGCCCATCATACTGCATCCTCAGTGACCTAAATGTGGGAACGACAGCTGTATGAGAGCAAGTTCATCACACCCCTTGAAAAATGCTTTTGACACATTGACAATAGCAAAGGTCATGCTGCTTGATACAACAAAGGCAACATAAAATAATTTTACGCTTATATCATTGCTTTTAAGTTTTAGTTTCAAAGGTGGAGACTTGGCTGCACTATTGCTTTATTCACTGGATATAGTAATTAAAATTTTGCACAATCTGTAAATAGAAAAACAGCTTTATTACAGAGAACTTGGCACACAATGTCAAATGCTTTTGACTTCACCTAAAGAAACATGTTTCAGTGGTGGTGGGTGGTTCTAGCCATGTTTTGATAATTACAGCGATACGAACACATCTTATAGCCCTTTACAGCAGAAGGCGTACGCTGGAGACATTTATAAATATATTAAATACAGTAGTATAGAGAAAATGTTTCTAATAAACTACATTGCACACACTAACAACTTCAATAATATATAGAGTAACCTTTAAAATAAAAGACCTCTACAGCAAGAATGCCACATTGGATAACATGTTCATAAAAAGCTGCAAGGGATGTTCTGGCTACAGACTCATGGGATGTTTAGGCCGCATTCACTTATATATAGCTAAATATGCAAGCCAGAAATTCTCAATCTTTGATAACAACTTTAGTGGTGAACTCATGTAAAATACATTATTAAAGCTTTCTTACCAAGCAAGCTTAATTTTAACCAAACACACGGGCAAATTCAGAAGAATAGCACACACTACAGGCTTATTCACTTAACAGCCTTTAAGCCACACGAGAAAAGTTTACGTACATTTCCTTCTCGCATGTAGGTTACAAAACTACCCAGTGTTTTGCAAAAGCAATAAGACCTCTCTCATACATTCATCACTTGTAGACCTTTCTGTTAATGCCACTGAAACCCAATCCCCATGATCCCAACTGCACATTCAATGTGCTTGCATATTTTCCTGGCCATTACATTTTATTCCTGTGGCCCCATAAAAGTTCACCAAAATAGTTCACTTAGTTCCTGTTTAGCCATACTTGGCTGCAAGGAATGATTCTTTTGGAACACTGCGCGAAAAAAGATTTCAATAAGACAAAGGTATTTGAATTACGCAATGTCAAAATGTGTCAAGAACACAGCACGTCCACCAGCTTCAGTGTTGGCTTTAGTTAAACAAGTGCACAGGATACTGCAGTTTTCATTAACACTAGTGAAACGTACAACATTGTTGTCGAAGAAATAAATCCACACTTAGTTCAAACAGTGCAGTGTTGCAGTTGTTGTCCATAATCTAGACATCTAATGTGCAGTTCATACCTGCAGAAGTCAGGATTGAAAACTTCAACAAAGTCCTGTCCAGGTTTCAGTGGAGGCATGAGCTCACCATCTAAACGGTGCAGAGAAAGTGGAATTGTTTTTTTGAGCACAAAGTGTGGCTGCACACTTTACAAAAAAACATTTCGAAGTGTCTCTAAATGTCTACAGTAAACATACAGCCGCAATAATTTTTTTTACGATGCCGTAATAGCAAAGTCACAGGGATTTGGCCACTGCAGTTTCTAGCTCGCCTTCGTTACTTTAACCACAGGCCCTCTTTCCTCCTTGTCACGGACTCATGAACTATGCATGCAGCAAAAGTTATGGGTCACATCCACACACCAGAAGAAAGGCTCCTCTATTGTCCGCCCTTAACAGTCCTCTGCACAGTGCCAACCAGATGGAAGCTTCATAAAAGGATCAGTGGCACACATTGGTTGAGCCTGTTTTCTTCAGAGGACACAACACCAGCTCCTGCCACATTGGTATTATACTGTTCCTCACTGGCCAGCCAATCAACAGCATTTACCCTGGCGACTTCACGCACAGGACCCTGCTGACATTACAATGTGCAAAGGAATTGAAAAAGTCTGCATAGGATAGGTGTTAAATTTGTGGCTTCCTCACAGCGTGCCGCACTACCATGTTTGCAAGGGATGATAGTCACTGTATACGATGCACACGCGTATTTAAAATATGTAAAATGTCGGAGGTGGTTAGGGGCCCTTTACGACTTCAAAATATACAAGGTCACTTTTAATCGTGCTTATACAGTCAAACCTCGATTTAACAAATTTGCAATGAAATGAACAATTTTTATTTCTCGACCTTGGATGCATTGAAAATCGTGTATTTTTTTTCGTAATTTAATGAAGTAGTTTTGTGACACGGTTTTGATTTAACCTTCTTTTGCCATTTCAAGCATGTTGGTAGCTAGATTTCCTACCCTGTATAGCTAGTAAAGCTAGCAAAGAATTATTAAAATGCTGACTGAGGCAAAAGTTATTTCAAGCATCCTTCTGCATGAATAGTTAAAAAACACCATCAAAGTGCGCATGCCGGGACGCGCTAGGCAGGAACACCACTGCACCATTGTCGCGTTTACCAGAGTGCTGAGAGACCTGCAGCAGCTCGCAGCACTCGAAGAAACGAGAGCTGACGATTCCTTCTGCGCAAGGGGTAATGGGGACAGTAAATGTGTTGTAAAGAGATCAAGCATGCACTGGGGGAGAGGAACGCACACACATATCTGCGTTCTCGTGCACGTCTATGGGCAGCCCACGGACCGTATCTTGGAAATACGTACTTTCTTCACGGCAAGTGCAAAGGCTGAGACAACAAGGTTGCTGCCTTCACGTGCATTTTGTTGCCACACGTCTAATTAGTTAATTTGGGTTTAATGGCACAAAGGCAACTAAGGCCATGCTGTGCTAGTCGCAAGACAAAAGGAAATGCAATGTTGGAGCAGGTAAACCTGCATTACATATAGCTGGTGTAGATAACCAGTTTTCTCTAAAAAGTCTAAAACATTAGTAAATGGCACTAGGGGGCCATCTGCCAGTAATAGAGTAGTGTGTAATGGTATATGTAAATTATACAGGTTATGTAATAACCTCCGTCTCTGTGTGTCGATGTGTGGACATGTTATTAGGATATGTATGACTGCAAGAGGTTCATGACATTTTTCTCAAGTTGGTGGATTTTCTTTTCAAAGGAGGAAATTGTGCATCAGATGTGCATGTCAAATCCGAAGTCGATACAAGATCACCTCATAGAACCGTTGCTGGTGACTGTACGACTTCCACTCGCCAGTTACAAGTCTAATTAGATTTAGCTTATTGAGACCATTGCTTAAACAATGGTCTCATTTGTGTTGCCATTTTGACATCAAGGCCTTAAAAATTGCATCGATACTGTCTCTATATAGATACTGTATTTATATATATATATATATATATATTTGTTATGTTTTTGTACGCTGCTATTGATGTGCATCTATTTGCTGCTTCGTTACCCGGTATCCCAAAATGGCTTGGTACCCAGCAAAATCTAATTGATCTGCCGTATTTGTTTGACGTTAATGTGTTTAAGATATCCTCTAACAGGGCTTCACATTTGGATTTCACGTGTAGAGCCTTGAGTATGCTTAATAAATTTTATTTATTTATTTATTTGGTACATACTGCTAGCCTTAACGAAGGCTTTGGCAGGAAAGGGTACATTAATAAAAAGGAAAATACATCATTCACACAGAGTGTGAATTAGTGTGAATACACAGAGTGTATTTTTAGGGCATTGCTCTGGAGAATAAACAGGAATTTTAGTCTGAGATATCTACCACGATCGCTAATTTTTGGGAGTCCGGCTAAGCGTAGAAGTTCAGTTGGGGAATCATGACGATGGTATTTATTATAAATGAATCTGGCTGCTTTTCTTTGTATGTTCTCTAACTTCGCATTGGCACATTTAGTGTATGGAAACCAGCATATGGCGCCATATTCTATAACGGAGCGAATGCGTGACGTGTATGCGAGTAATTTGGTGATGGGTGAAGCGTATCTGAGGGACTGTTTGAGGGAAAAAAAGCGCTGAGAGCGATTTTGTTGCCATGTGTGACACGTGTTTGTTTCATTTTAGATCGGAAGAAATAATGATACCTAAATGCTTGTATTCTTCTACCCTTTGTAGTTCTCTTTGCTGAATTTGGTATGGAAAGGTTAGTGGTGCTTTCTTTCTCGCGACTGTCATGCAGACAGTTTTTTTCTGCATTTAGCGTCATCTGCCAGTCCTGACACCATTTTGCTATATATTTAAGGGCGTCATTCAAAACAACCTGATCATCCTTGGTCTGTATTGATTTATAAATAATGCAGTCATCTGCGAACATGCGTACCATTGCGTCAATGCCATATGCTATGTCGTTGATAAAAAGAAGGAAGAGAATGGGAGCTAAAGCTGTGCCCTGAGGCACACCGAATAAAACTTCAACGTAGTCTGAGGATTGCCCTTCGAAATGAACGAATTGTTGCTGTCGTGACAAATATGCTTTTAACCCTTTTGTAAGAATACTGTGTCCCAGAATTACTAGCAGCTTGTGGATTAGTTTTGGATGCGATACTCGATCAAACGCTTTTGATAGGTCTAGAAAAATTATGTCTACCTGTCCTCACTTATCGATTGTTAATGCTAGGTCATGAATAGTCTCTTAATTGAGTTGTTGTAGACAAACCACTCCTAAATCCATGTTGGTTAGGGTTAATTAGAGAATTACTTTCAACAAAAGTTACGATGTGTTTTAATATTAAATGCTCAAAAATTTTCCCCGCTGTACAAGTGAGTGAAATAGGACGGAAGTTTGAAGGATTTGTAGCATCACCCGATTTATGTATCGGAATAATTTTTGCAATTTTCCATTCTTGAGGAACCTCAGAAGTTTGCAACAATTTTGTAAAAATTAGCAATAAGTATTTGGAAACCCATTCAGCATACCTTCTGAGAAAAGTATTTGGAATGTTGTCCGGGCCGCTGGATGTTTTTAATATCAAGATTAACTGATAAAGAAAGAATTCCCGCTTCCGTTATATGGTACTTGGTACTTCACCTATGTCACTTGTCTGTGCGACCTTGTCTGGGATAGTGTTATTGTCCACTGTGAAAACTGATTGGAAAAATTGATTAAATTGGGTAGCCTTGGTTAAGGCTTCTGTTGGCAATAAGTTGCTCTTCTTCGGAACCCTAGATTTGAGATAGTGCCAAAATTTATGAGGGGATTTTTTAATGAAGTTATTTAAGGTTTCATCTAAGTACTTTTGTTTAGCCGTTTTCGCTGCTATCTTCAACGCGTGAGAAAGTTTCCTAATTTTTCTTGTACACTTGAAGAAAAAAGTTCTTTTGTTTTCTAAGTTTTCTGAGCCTTGCAATTTTGCGTTTTAAATGTATAATCTCTCTTGATATCCATGGGTTCGTTTTGCGTATGGTTTTTATTTTCTTAGGAATGAATTTCCTGAGACAGTGCTCAACATTGGCCCTGAAAAGTACCCATAGGTTATCAGTTGGCATGCTTCCATCGTGGAAACACCGAAGGAATTCTGGGTAAGATTCTTCTAGGAAGTCAAGAATACTAACGTCATCGGCATTTGTCCAGTCGTATATTTGAGTCTTTTTCTTTCGCGCTTGCGGCCGGCTGTGTAATGTTAATGAACATATGGTTGCTTTGTGATCTGCAATGCCATTGACTGTTTCCTAAGAGATTGTGTTATCGGGAATATTGTTGCTTAAGAAGGTGAGGTCTAATATATTGCTGGTTTTCGTGGTTACACGTGTTGGTGCATGTATAATCTGCTTGAGGCTAAAGTTAAAGGCAATTTCCAGCAGTGCTTCTGCGCAGGACGGATCGGCAGTTCCGCCGTCAAGCGTTGCCCATCTGTGTATATGACCGTTTTCGTGACTTCATGACTGCGAACTTTTGAACCACCGTCCATATTGCATATACTTCGGCTGTGTAGACAGAGGCATGCTGTGGTAATCAGAATACTTGCTTCCCAATTTTTTGTTACAGCCCCCACACCTACGTTTTTTTCGTTTTAGAGCCATCAGTATATAACTTCATGTAATTTTTATATTTGCCATGAAGCGTGCGTAATTCTTGTATAATGTGTACGTGTGGGGTGTCTCTTTTCTTTAAATGCGTTAGTGTCCAGTCGCAGTTGAAGGAAAAAAGACAGTCAAAAAAACACAAAGGACAAGAGGTGAGGTTCACACCACAACGAGAGGTTCACACCAGTCGTTGTGGTGTGAACCTCTCCTCTTGTCCTTTGCGTTTTTTGACTGGTTTTTTCCTTCACTATGTACCAACTGGCCCGGATTTCAACCCTTCTCCAGTCGCAGAATGGTGTGAAATCGCACCAAAGGGGGGCAAATGTTCTGGCTTTCAGGCAACCTGGAGGACTTCATGAGGGAGGTCATAATCCCGACAATATTCCTTGTATCACAGGATAAGCGGCCTAATCATGTTTGGTTTATTTGTATAATGTAAGCATGAGCTGCACTTTGCGACGATGTTGTAGCATATGTGTTGTGGTGAGGACTGGATTCTGAGCATGTAGGAAAAAGTTAGTAGCACTCTGCGCTGCTGTAAAGGAGGCTAGTGTTGGCGGTCGTGTAATCTCAAGTTTCTGAGGCACCGTGCGAAGCACTTGCTTGCGTTGTGACTGCGAGTTAGTGGTCATCAAATGAGATCTGTTAACATTTGCCCGAGCGTTTGCAACAACAATAAAACTACGAAACTCACTGCATGTAGTTGCCTCTTTGCTATAGCCACCAGTGCTCCGCCTTTCTGGTAAAACTTACTTTTTTTTGTTTTTATTCAGGACAAATATCTATATGTTTTTACAATTTTGTTTTTAATTATTGGGCGCCAGCTGCGGGCACTAAGCATAGTCAGCTATGGCATCCAAGGTTTACAGTGCCACGCAACGCATCCAAATCTTGGTCTTTGTGAGCCCCATCGATGCATCTGCAACGGATGTGCTGGCGCTCTATACTGCAACTCCTATGGCCCGACCTTTTTGCAATTTGTTTATAAGTGCTTAATAACAGCATACTATCCACCAGGAACGCTCTGGGAATCCGTGAAGTTGTTTTGAATGCTAAAACTTTAAATCCTCAAATTAACTAACTTCACAATTTAACGAAGTTTTTTGCTACAACTTCATTATATCAAGGTTCGACTGTATTATCAACTAGCTGCTGTGAGGTATGGTGTAGCTTCCTTTTTTTTTCTTTTTAAATTGAAGATTTCTTTAAATCCAAGGAGGTGTAAAATATCTTCTGGAGTGATGATGTCTTGAAAGTGAAGCCGCGCTGCCGCCATATTAGTTAGGGCACAAAGGGACATCACAGAATAGGAAACAGGAAGTGCTTTCTTTTCACTTCCTTCGCATTTAAGATAGGCAATATCGCCATACAGATCCTACTGAATGCATCTTCGTGTTACTGGTTTTAGGAGGGAACCTAAATGCTCCGACAGATTTTGTGGGAGAGCATGATATTATTTCTCAGCCAAACATAATATTTCAGATAGAAACAAACAGCTTTTATTTTCCAATTACCCTAGTGTTTACATTGGCAAAACAAAAGCATTTAGGTTATGAGTGGACTTCAGCTAGCACAGGACACTTTCAGAGGTGAAGTCAGGCTAAATGCTGGCTTGACCTCTGCTGGTAAAAGCTGCAAGAATTGCCACTCCAGAATATTTTGTAAGACCTTGTTTCGAAGAAAACTGCAAGTGTGTGCACAGCTGCCTTAATGCTTTCAGCCTGACACAAAAATGGACAGCCTTGCAATATTGTGCACTGCTGCAATTATAATGCTCGATATACGATGTAAAGCGCACCACATGCTGGCTTCATGTGAGCACTTGTAATCACAATTAAGTACCATTTAGATGCTAATGACATCACTGCTGCCTTTTCAATTATATATAAGGCCAACAAGTACAATTCTTAATGACACAGCAAATACCAACCAGGCCAAGAAGTTTCCTTAATTAAGAGTTAACTTTCCTCAAAAGGATGTTTCCTGTATCACATCATACGATGCCACATACATTGAAATTATGGAATCTTTTTGATTAGCACGGTCTATTAATGGTTAGAAAAGAAAGACTACTGACATTCTTGCAAGAAAAAAAGCACTGCACATACTTGGAGGCCTAAACATGCCTCAAATCGGGAACTAACTATAGTAACATAAATATATATGCAGTAAGTCTTTCTTTCAGGCTAAGTAATTTGGTAGAAATGAAGTTAACCACCACAATTGCTCAGTAGCTATCACACTCAGCTGCTGCACATAAGCCACAGAGTTTGATTCCTGGTTGTAGCTGCCACCCATTCCTTGCTAAAGAAAAACTAGTTCTACAGCAGTCATTGCCTCTGGCCATATTTGGCAGTAAAGACTGATTTGATTTGATTTTGAGTGAAGACAGAACTGATTCTGACACCCAAGAATTTCTTACTTTTATGTAGCTGTGTAACAAGCGTCAACTGAGCGAGCAGTACTCACTTGTGCCATTTATCATGTTGCATGTTCCATTCCACCAGGTCACGTTTCTGTGCAGGAGCGAGTCACAAACGTAAATTGAAACATGCAGACTAGTACATGGTACTGGCATGCACGGCAGCTTAATATCCAAACACATCTAAACAATTTTGCACAATGGACAGACAACCTATGCAGCTAAGAGTTGAATGTCTGTAAACCTAGAGTTGCAAGCACTGCTGTTCTGCAAATCAGAATATCATGCTCTTCACAAAGGCTGCAAGCTAAGTGCAAATTAAATTTGAATTTTAAGAAATTAACATGAATGGACAACTTACTGCAGGCCATTCCAACGAGTGATAACATTGTATTTGTCCATTTGGCCTTTGCCTGTGTACACAGTGAAAAGGCCATCATTGGAACCATTACGCTAAAAAAGAAATACAGAAAAGGTAAGAACAATGGGCCTCCAGTCCAGAGGTGTGCATAACATAGAATGTTAATTTAGAATGTGAAACACTAATTGAAAGTACAAGCTAGCTTGCTGGAGCCAACTTGCAGCCATATCTCTACTCTTGGGTGTTATAAATTGCTGCAGTAGTAATAGATACACCACAGCCAGTTGCTACTCACTACAGAGGGGCATACAATTTTGACTGCACTTCTGCTGAAAGTTTGACTCCTGGAACAGCTGTTAGGAGTCATGACTTACACATCGCAATTAAAAGGGTAGTTGCAGGAATTGCAAATATTTCATAAGCAGGCTTTGAAAAGACTGAAATTTTCTTCAAGATCTTACAGGAATAACTGATACCTGGCAAAGCAGTAGCCATACAGCCAGCTTTGGCAAAGTGAACAAGTGCAGTCCTTTGATAGAAGCATTCTGACAAGTATGTAAGGAATGTAGGTTCAAAGCCTTAAAGAGCAATGAAATGGCAAGGCAAATCAATCCGAACAACCAAAGCTCCACTGAAACAGTGCACAAATGCAGTGCGAAGTATGTTGGGCAGTGCCGACTCAAATGCAGTTATCAAAATGCTAGCTGTTGTAGAAATTAAAATTTTAAAAAATTATGGGGTTTTGCATGCCAAAACCACGATCTGATGAGGCACGCCATAGTGGGGGACTTCGGAAATTTCGACCACCTGGGGTTCTTTAACGTGCACCTAAATCTAAGTACACGGCTGTTTTCGCATTTCGCCCCTATCGAAATGTGGCCGCTGTGGCCGGGATTCCATCCCCGTACTTCATGCTTAAAGAAATTTAAATACAGTAGTAATAGCGTTCAGCAGGTAAGAAAAATTTGAATCAAGAATCCAGAAATGCATTTCTGGCACTACTTATTCTTACAATACTGCTGGTCACTAACCTGTATCATCCATCCAAATTTCCCATTTGTGGACGGCAACGTTGGGTCAATGCGGCGGCTGGCCATGACAAGTGGATCCACATAGCCATCAAACAAGAGTTCGCCCACTGTGTGTTGTGAAACGGGCTGCTCCTTAAGTAGGTTAATAAGAAATGCGATTGCTGCATGCTTGATAGGGTTCTTAACCTTGTCCAGAAGGACACCAGCTGACTGTAAAAAAAAAAAAATTCAGAATTAAGCCAACTTAACAAGAACGAGCGATGTCACTCATTGTCAAACATGAAAGGTAACCTAGGCTCTGAATAAGAATAGCAATGTGGGCAAGTTGGTATAGGTCCATGGTGTAAAATTTCCGCAGCACAATGCACTGAAGTGCAGGAAGAAAGCTAAAGAAACGAACGAAGGAATAAGGATTGCAAGAAGACAACACAAGCGCTGACTACAAATTGAATTTATTGGTCACAGAACACACACATATATACACAAGGTGACATAGTTATCAAACGCAGTGTCAGAGATACTAGCCACATCGGGAGGTTAGCCAGCAGTAAAACCAGACAAGATTAGGGTTGGCATAGGCTCAAAAGCGTGAACTCCTTATTGTGTAAAGCCACTGATGGCTGATGAACATTATCTAGTGAGGCAAGTCTAGCAGTGCTATTGGAGGAATTAGAGGGCAGTAAATGGGATATAATAGGGCTCAGTGAAGTTAGGAGGCCAAAAGAAGCATATACAGTGCTAAAAAGCGGGCACGTCCTGTGCTACCAGGGCTTAGCGGAGAGACGAGAACTAGGAGTCGGATTCCTTATTAATAAGAACATAGCTGGTAACATACAGGAATTCTATAGCATTAACGAGAGGGTGGCAGGTCTTGTTGTGAAACTTAAGAGGTACAAAATGAAAGTTATACAGGTCTACGCCCCTACATCCAATCACAATGACAAGGAAGTCAAAAGCTTCTATGAAGACGTGGAATCGGCGATGGGTAAAGTCAAAACAAAATACAGTATACTGATGGGTGACTTCAATGCAAAGGTAGGCAAGAAGCAGGCTGGAGACAAGGCAGTGGAGGAATATGGCATAGGCACTAGGAATAGCAGGGGAGAGCTATTAGTAGAGTTTGCGGAACAGAATAATATGCAGATAATGAATACCTTCTTCCGCAAGCGAGATAGCCGAAAGTGGACGTGGAGGAGCCCGAACGGCGAGACTAGAAATGAAATAGACTTCATACTCTGCGCTAACCCTGGCATCATACAAGATGTGGACGTGCTTAGCAAGGTGCGCTGCAGTGACCATAGGATGGTAAGAACTCGAATTAGCCTAGACCTGAGGAGGGAACGGAAGAAATTGGTACATAAGAAGTCGATCAATGAGTTAGCGGTAAGAGGGAAAATAGAGGAATTCCAGATCAAGCTACAGAACAGGTGTTCAGCTTTAACTCAGGAAGAGGACCTTAGTGTTGAAGCAATGTATGAAAGCCTCTAACCCTACATCTAGAATAGAACTGGCAGAACTTTTGAAGTTAATCAACAAGCATAAGACAGCTGACATAAGGAAGTATAATATGGATAGAATTGAACATGCTCTCAGGAATGGAGGAAGCCTAAAAGCAGTGAAGAAGAAACTAGGAATTGGCAAGAATCAGATGTATGCGTTAAGAGACAAAGCCGGCAATATCATTACTAATATGGATGAGATAGTTCAAGTGGCTGAGGAGTACCAGTGGCACCCACGACGATAATGGAAGGGAGAATAGTCTAGAGGAATTCGAAATCCCACAGGTAACACCGGAAGAAGTAAAGAAAGCCTTGGGAGCTATGCAAAGGGGGAAGGCAGCTGGGGAGGATCAGGTAACAGCAGATTTGTTGAAGGATGGTGGGCAGATTGTTCTAGAGAAACTGGCCACCCTGTATACGCAATGCCTCATGACTTCGAGCGTACCGGAATCTTGGAAAAACGCTAACATAATCCTAATGCATAAGAAAGGGGACGCCAAAGACTTGAAAAATTATAGACCGATCAGTTTACTGTCCGTTGCCTACGAAGTATTTACTAAGGTAATTGCAAATAGAATCAGGAACACCTTAGACTTCCGTCAACCAAAGGACCAGGCAGGATTCCGTAAAGGCTACTCAACAATAGACCATATTCACACTATCCATCAGGTGATAGAAAAATGTGCGGAATATAACCAACCTTTATATATAGCTTTCATTGATTACGAGAAAGCGTTTGATTCAGTCGAAACCTCAGCAGCCATGGAGGCATTGCGTAATCAGGGTGTAGACGAGCCGTATGTAAAAATACTGAAAGATATCTATAGCGGCTCTACAGCCACCGTAGTCCTCCATAAAGAAAGCAACAAAATTCCAATAAAGAAAGGCGTCAGGCAGGGAGATACGATCTCTCCGATGCTATTCACAGCGTGTTTACAGGAGGTATTCAGAGACCTGGATTGGGAAGAATTGGGGATAAAAGTTAATGGAGAATACCTTAGTAACTTGTGATTCGCTGATGATATTGCCTTGCTTAGTAACTCAGGGGACCAACTGCAATGCAAGCTCACTGACCTGGAGAGGCAAAGCCGAAGGGTGGGTCTAAAAATTAATCTGCAGAAAACTAAAGTAATGTTTAACAGTCTCGGAAGGGAACAGCAGTTTACAATAGGTAGTGAGGCACTGGAAGTGGTAAGGGAATACATCTACTTAGGACAGGTAGTGACTGCGGATCTGGATCATGACACTGAAATAATCAGAAGAATAAGAATGGGCTGCGGTGCGTTTGGCAGGCATTCTCAGATCATGAACAGCAGATTGCCATTATCCCTCAAGAGAAAAGTGTATAACAGCTGTGTCTTACCAGCACTCACGTACGGGGCAGAAGCATGGAGGCTTACGAAAACGGTTCTACTTAAACTGAGGACGACGCAACGAGCTATGGAAAGAAGAATGATTGGTATAACGTTAAGGGATAAGAAAAGAGCAGATTGGGTGAGGGAACAAACGCGAGTTAATGATATCTTAGTTGAAATCAAGAAAAAGAAATGGGCATGGGCAGGACACGTAATGAGGAGGGAAGATAACCGATGGTCACTAAGAGTTACGGAATGGATTCCAAGGGAAGGAAAGCGTAGCAGAAGGCGGCAGAAAGTTAGGTGGGCGGATGAGATTATTAAGTTTGCAGGAACAACATGGCCACAATTAGTAGATGACCTGGGTAGTTGGAGAAGCATGGGAGAGGTTTTTGCCCTGCAGTGGGCATAACCAGGCTGATGATGATGATGACTGACTGATACATCCGTCTCCAAATTTCTTAATAAATACGCCTCCGATATTTCTTGCGTTCCTTTTTCGTGATGGAAATCCAGCACACATCCATCTTTAAACTGAGGCTTATATCTGCAGCCATTGCAGTGCAAGACTAGGTTAGAAGTTCCTTTATCTAGGTATTTTGTTCATGCAACACCCCTTCTGCCCAATATAACTGTAGCCGTGCTTTTGAGCCTATGCCAACCCTAATCTTATCTGCTTTTACTGCGGGCGAACCTTCCTATGCGACTAGTGTCTCCATCACTGTGTTTAATAACTATATTACTTTGTGTGTGTGTATGTATGTATATATATATATGCAGGTGTTTGGCGACCAATAAATTCAGTTGGTAATCAGCGCTCGTGTTGTCCTCTTACAATCCTTTTTCCTTCATCCTTTCTTGAACTTTCTTCCCGCACTTCAGTGGCTCGAGCTGCAGAAATTTGACACCACATAATGTAGGCCCATAAAATTGTGAAAGCCTGCAGTGTGCACAATGAATCCCAACAGCTGTGTACTGACAAAGTGGGTGTTTCATGGGGCAAGAGCTATATCAACTAAAATGCACGCAACACTGGTTGTTAAAGCTCAGCAGAGCTGATACAAATGTCCGATTTTCTTGGCAGTTGTGGACATCAAAGTAAACACTTTATAGCAATGTGACAAAAACACTGTCGAATAGTATTTGTACAAAGCACTTATAGTACAGAATCGTGTACTATAAGTAGAAAGAGGGGTTTGTTCCAGAGAGGTAGTGCAATGAAATGGTATGAGGTACCTGTAAAATATGCTGAAGTTCACCATTGGCACTTCATACAGGGAGCAGAAAATTGAATTGTGCAAAACTGCTAGTTGTTATAACCTAGGCCATGGTTCATTTCACAAAAAATGCAGCTTTGAGAATCACCTGTGCTTAATTCTGTTACAACAGACAACACATAGTTGTTCATTGTTCTGTTAGTTGCATTTACTATGAAGCGCTGGAAATATTTACACACAGACCGTAAAAAATGAATCTGCGTGAGTACCTGTGGCCAGACTCATAGCTGCAAAGAAACAGTGGCCCATTAAATCAAAGATAGCAACAGACAAAACATCAATTAACAAAGTTACAAATTGGCCTAGTCCAGCCACAAGTAAGAACTAATGCAGCAAGTGTTTACATATTCATCTGGCATATCACTGGCCTTAAGTGCTTTTCAGGAATCGAAGCTCAACCTACCACAAGAGGAGCATTGATAGTTGTGATGTAGTCCTTTTGAGTACCAACAGACGCATTTCTGTCAAAAACATATGTCTTGACTTCTCTGTAGGAAACTGTGCCATTGGAATTCCAGGTGATGTTTTTTTTCACCCATGTGACCCTGTAAACATTGTTGAAAACTGTTCAAAACTGTGGTTCATGCAATCTGCCAAATAATGACAAATAGCATGTTTTAAAGCCTATGATGTGAACATTCTGAAGTGTTGTTCTAGCAAGAATATTCAACAAAGAAGCAATACCCCTATGACAACAAGACAAATGATTATAGGACAGAAGTCACCAGGTACTGCTACATCAAAGCTGTTCATAAGTTTTCCAGCAACAAATGTGAGTAAAACAAAAATCACCCTGGGGAAACCTTTTTTTGCCAACCTAGGGTTTATTTTTGTGTATCATTGGCCACAGATGTGTTGAAATTTGATGTGACATGGCAATAACATGCAAATTAGGTGCTAACAACAAATATCTACAGCATATCGAAATGGTCTTCACTTAGTATTGGAAGATTAAAGCTGCAAAGACTACAAGCAAAAGAAAAACAGCAACTTGTTGCTTTAGTGATTTACGTTCATATAATGAAGTGTGCAATATCCCTTAAATCTATCACTACCATCCAGATTAAGCAGTGACAAGCATAGAAGATTATAACAGAGTAATGCAACATGCCTGCTGCGTAAGAAACACAGGTAATTAATTACCTGTAAGAATAAGGTCCAACCTCCTTAAACTTCGGCTTCTCTTTTTTCGCAAGGAACTGCCTTGGATTGGTCAAGTTGAAGAAGTAGAAATTTCTGTAGATGGGTAGCGGAATGTCTCGCCACAAATTAAATGCATCCGAGTTATTAACCAGAGGAAGTTTCTGAAAATCAAAAATGAGGGCAAGAAATGTTGGCTCTATGTCTCAAATTTTTATTTCATGATAAAAATAAAATACATAATTACATAAATACATAAACACATAATTTTCACACCATCTTCTTTCACAGTATTCAGTGCTAAAAAATGTCTGCAGTAAAACCACCAAGGCCAAAAAAAGAAAGTTAACTAAACTGAAAAGCAATCCGAGTTGGTTAATGATGTGCATCTCACTTCACTCGCAAAGTTAGAACTATCAGTCTTAAACACCAACTGCTATGAAACTTTACTTAAAGGGATACTAAAGCAAAACACTAAGTAAGTTTAGACAAGTAGAGTGTTCCTTGAAAAGAAATTGTTAATCTTATGATAAGAGATCAATTATGCAAGAAAATGAAGGTCAAAGTTAAATTTCTTGAATTTCGTGCCTAAATCCCAGCATGGTACATCAGTACAATCTTCATGGATTACCAAGTATTTTTTCTATTTTGACAGTGTTTGCTCAGTAGAATTCATGAAATTTGCAATGTTCAATCTTTGGCTATGTTAGAACACAATGTGGTCAATTTCTAACGAGAAACAATGAAGTGGACCCTGGCAGACATCAAAATTCACGATGTCCCAGCGAGCCCAAATCAAAATTCAAAATGTAATCTATGGACTACTCCCATGTTAGAAACCGGCTACATTCCCCAACCGACTACAGAGGAATTTCATGTCGCACTCTTATGTAATTATGCGTAGATGGCCTGCCACTCGTGTTCCAGTTTTTGCACACATCTCTCTGTGTAGTGACCGTATACTTAATGATGGTGACAATGCCTAACATTTGTTGTGTGGTCATGTTACAAGAGTACCTAACGAAACTTACCAAGTGTACTAACTAAAGGTCTAAACTTATTAACTAAACAAGTTTCATAAGTAATAAACTAAGCTAACAAACTAGGCACTAACAGTGAACTTAACTAAATTGCTAACCTAGCAATGAAAGCTAACTATTTAACTAAACCAGTTAAGGTAATCAACTAACTACCCTAACTAAACAATAACTAACCCTCTCTACCCAATATGAGTAACTTATCTAATTAAAATAATTAACTTATCAAATAACTAAACATGTACTTACTAAACTAATTTCATAACTAATAATGCACTAAAATTAATTACATAACTAATAACTGAGCTAACTCAAACAGCTGAATAATAATACTCAACTCAATAATAACAGATGCAACAAACAACGGTAATAAGCTAATTAACGAAGTAACAATACCAACAAAATTATTCACAATAAGCTAATCACCTACCTACTATAATAACTAAGCAAATATAATTAATTTGCTACGTGTACTAATCAAAAATAACTAAATTACTGAACTAGTTAACCTGACATAATCAACTTATCTAACTAGCTAGACAAGGTACAAATAGAAACAGCCGAACAGAACAGTTTGTGTGAGGAAGGCTACTAGGGAGGTAGAAGGGCCAGGTCAATCATGCAACAGTGCTGTGTAAAATTTTAAGCACAAATGCATCACACATGAACTTATTTCACCAAAGCTCTCATTGCACATTCCCTCTACACACACGCTGAAATAAATGTGGGAGAAACATGTTCCCTCATGAAAGATTTGCTTAATCGTGCAGCCCGGCCATTTATCGCGACAGATTTTTCCCCAGATGGATGCTATGAGAGTCCTTTAGAATGGGATGGTGGGTTTCAACACCAAGCTCTCGTTATTTTGTGTTAAATATACCTATGATAAAAAAAAAAAAAAGAACCCCGTCCCCCCCTCCCCCCCCACAAGTTCCCATCACCTAACTTTCTGAACCTCTACTGGGAACTTTGTTTTCGTATGCTTCCATTGTTTGTCGTTTCCATACTTTTCTTCCACCAATCTTCCACAATCGCATCTTACTAATCTCTATTGCAGACATGTTTACCTTGCCCCTGCTCTCACTGAATCCAAGGGCTTCAAGGAGGCTAGAGGAGCCTAAATCGACCGCTGGGCAGATATTTTCACCTTTTAGTATAACATCCTCCATTGTTTCCCTAGCTTTACCTCAGCAAGCACATGCTTTCCCCTTCTTATATTTCACTTTATATAAGACATCCTGATCTCACTTCAAAAAATAAGTTTTTCTTTGAGTTATCCTAAATTGTTTCTTTCCTCTAGTTATTCATAGCAGGCTTCTTTTCCACTGCAACCACCCATGGGATTATCTCAGCCTCTCCGACTTTCTGCTTGGCATTCTTTGTTGCCATGTTGATCACCATACAGGTCGCATATTTGCTGGTAAGCTTCCTAGTTCTTTTCCTCCACTGTGAATCAATGTTTTCCTGTACAAATACCTGAAAACTCTCTCAGCCCATTTACTTTCTTCCGTATTCCCCTACTTCCTTCCCCAGCGCAGGAATGCCAACCGTACAATTCACTGGTTAACATCCCTGCCTTCCTTTTATCTCTCTCTTTCTCTCTCTCTCTCTCTCTCTCTCTGTCATTTTTCATAATTTTACTCTGACCTTCCCTCACTTCAAAAGTTGTCCATGCCATATCACCCTGCACAGCTTCATTAGTAGTCTTCCCTTGAGTGCCCAATATGAGGCATCCCACTGACCTTTGCTTGCTATCGAGTCCTGATTCTACCCCCGATTTCAAGCAAACCGCGTTTCCAAATGTAAGTCCTGAAATTATTACACCTTTCCACATACCCTGGAGCACCTCGTACCTATTGTATCCCCATAGCGCTCTGCGTTTCATTCTGGCCACATTTCTCTTCCCCTTTACTGTTATTCTTTTTTTTCCTTTGTTTCCATATATCTATTGCCTTCGTTTATCCATACACTAAGGTACTTATATTCTTTTACACTGGGTATTTCCTGGCCCAGTATTATCACTGTCTGTTCACTGTTTTTGTTTAATACCATAACACCCGATTTTGTGACGCTAAATTTCAGACCTAACATATCGCCTTCCTGTCCACAAATATTAGCTGGACGTTGCATATCACTTTGCTTGTTAGGTAGCAACACAATGTCATCTGCATAAAGCAAACCTGGAAACTGCTGCTATACTACTGTACCCGCCTGTTTGTATGAGAGAATAAACCCGATATTACTTCCTTCTAGCGACCTTTCCATCCTCACCATGTATATCATGAACACCAGTGGGGATAAAGGGCATGCCTGCCTCAGTCCCTTGTTGGCATCAACTTTCTCCTCTCTCCTCATTCGTTCCCATTCAACGCAAATGGTACTTTCTAAGTAAATCTTTCTCCAAAACTGTACACAATTTGTCGCCTAAGCCTTCTTTCCAAGAATATCCCATATAAAATGTTGCTGTCTCCGTTGTCATACGCTCCTGTGATGTCTAAAAAGGCCACACGTAACAGTCGCCTTTCTACTCTTGACGTTTCAATACACTGAGTAAGGGCAAATAAGTTATCATGCAAACACCAACCTATTCTGAAGCCATTCTTAAGTTCTCCCAAAAAAACATTATTCTATGCCCATGCTTGCAGCTTTACCTTATTTGCTTGCATTGCTAACCAGTATATTACCGATGTAATAGTCTACGGTCTATATGAGTGAATTTTATCTTTTCTCCCCTTACCTTTATAAATTAAATTCATTATACTTTGTCGCCATCTGTCTGGTGCTCGTCTATATTTTAAGGGTTTTTTTTCTACTGCTTTCAACAGAGCTTCCTTACTTTTTGGGCCCAGTTTGTTAAACAGCCTAACAGGAACCTCGTCTAGCCCTGCGGCTGTGTGCTTAGGAATTTTCTCCTCAGCTTTCTTCCAGTTCAAATTTGTCAGCACCAGCTTTTTCTTCCATGTGGTTTTCTTTCCTCCACTTTCTTCCTCAAACACAACCTCGTCATTGCCTTGGAAAGATTTGGCTGTTATTTTTCAGATGCAATTTAATGCAACGTCCCCTTCCAGTTTGCTTCCAACTTCATCTAGGATATGCTCCTGTACTGTTCCAGACTTTCTGCCTATTAAGCTTATGCAGTTCCAAAATATTCTAGGTGTAGCCTTCTTTTTCTCACGTATTTCTGACAACCGATGTTCACTTATATCTTTGCTTGAACCAGTATTTGAACCATAGGTTTTTTCTCCCAGAATATTTCCCATTTTCTGGCTACTTCATCCTGCAGCAACTGCACTTTTGTTGCCTGCCCGTGCTCTTGCGATGCTTTCTGTAGTTCAGCGACAGCTTCTCGCATCTTCCTGTTCCACCAGCTTTTCATTTTCTTTTTTTCCCTCTTTCCAATGAGCATGTTGCTTCTCTTTCTGTCATAACTGCACTTAGAAGCTCCCTATACTTTTCTTCTACATAGCCCCCTTCTACTTATACTAGTGCCTCTGGTGCCACCTTCTGTCCCTATAAGAAACTTTTGGGTAAATTTCACGACTAAAAGAAAGTATTAAAGTACCCAGGTTCTACTACTTATTGTGTAATTCAGCAGTGCAAAATTTACAAACA
Source organism: Dermacentor andersoni (assembly GCF_023375885.2). Taxonomy (NCBI): domain Eukaryota; kingdom Metazoa; phylum Arthropoda; class Arachnida; order Ixodida; family Ixodidae; genus Dermacentor; species Dermacentor andersoni. The sequence goes on from NC_092817.1 coordinate 24,069,707, forward strand.
TAGCTTGACTGTCGGCTTTAATGCACCATCATCTACAGTGAGGGCAAGTGACTGAGGGCATGTTGCTGACATGCAAGCTTTCTCATATTGCCAACTGACGAGTTTAGGACCAATATGCAGATACTGAAAGATACAAGTCAATTTGTGTCGTGGTGCATACGCACGTAAACTTAGTTGTGCTGAAAAGAACAGTGATAAAATTTTTATGTTAATAGCCGAGACATTGGCAAGTGTAGCAGCATAAACTAAAATAGTACATAAGACAGTTTCAAAAACTGCAGTGTATAAATCCCATTGGTGTTTGTAAACATGCTCAGCCACTTTGAACACAGTTATTATCAACATTTAATGTGTTCAGAGTTTCCAGCGTGCCAAGCAGCAGACAGTGAAGTCGAATATGTTGTGCCGGCGACGTTAGGACCACCAAAAATTTGTCCCCTGTGTAGTTCAGTGCATTGAATGTGGCCTTCAGCAGCACGGTGAAGAGGCATTGCTGCAGTGCATGCGCACGAGTGTGTGGCGAGCAAGCACTTTTTCGTTTGACAATAGTGTAAATTCTGTGCATTTTCTTCAATGCACCTGAACTGTAGGCTCACATGCCACCTAGAGAAGCTAGCATGCAATGCATTCCAGCGCGAGATAGGACATTTTCTATTCCCACACTTGCCACGTTATAGCTAGCCAAGTGTGGCTGGCCATGTGGACTGTGCCAGACTCTAAGAGACTGTGAGTGGCCACTTTTTGCCAGTGTTGTGCAACTGTGTCGCACGCGACGCACAGTCGCATTAGGCTGGACTGTATCTGCCCCTTTAATGTAGCACATGGCAGGGTGAACACATACGAAGCTAAGTCCAGCAATTTAGTACCAGCAAGGAATATCAAAATAAAATGTACCTTTCGAAAATTCTAAAATGCGCTAAGTGAGGCATAGAAGTGTTATTTGCTGCACAATTAATGATCAGATCCTTTAAATTTTTTAAAAGCTTGTGCAACAACCAATTCATGATGAAGCAAATGGAGCTGTCTACAAATTCAATGTAGCAGTCAAGCTATGCAGTGTAAAGTTTCATATCCAAAAAATAAAGTGCAGCATAAATCTTTTGGTGGTCTATTAGTGCATGAAAAAAAAAAAAACGGTTGATTGCTTTTTTTTTTTTTCAGACATGAGAGAACACCAGACACTCAAGATCTTGAAATGCCTCATGAATCTCTCACAATGCCAACATCTATACATGTCCCTTGCCAATAGCAGGTTAAAGGGGGCCTGGAACACTTTTCTAACAAACAGAGTGGCCTCACTTGCAAAGGATGTCGTCTCACGAATCTCACGCTGCAAATTTTTTTCGAATCCTTCAACTATAAATGGCGCTACTGCACTGATACACAGCTATCTCTCGTTTCATCTCTCCTAGTGCACTGGAAGCTACACAGAGGAGAAGCCAAGAGAGCAAAGCCCCGCCCAAAAGTTGAGTGTCGCGGTAATGAAAGGGCTCGTTGCGGCACCCCTTGGCAGCTGCGGTAGACATGTCTATGCAGCACGTCGCTGCCATCTCAGATGCCACATGCAGCTGATGCAACTACGTGCAGTGCAAAGGTGAAATTATTTTTCTGTCCTATGAGAGTGCAGACATACTTCTTTATTTAACTCAAAATTAGCAATTATGTATTACTGAGAATGTTCTTAGGATCACAAAATCAGCCAATAGCATTGATTGACCAGCTGCTTTTGATGATGACATTGCAGAAGTGAAGGCAAGTAATTTTTTCCAGTGCTTGACACAAGATTGTGAATTTCCTACTGCATGCAGTGCAGTAATATTTGGCTCGCATGTTTACAGCAGCGTCTACGACAGAATGGCAACGTTTTCTTACTATGTTGAAAAAGTATTTCAGGGCCCCTTTCACTGTAACAGAATGTTCTAACACAGTGTCCTGATAAGCTGCCCAATATGGCAGCGTCCAAGGGCTGCCAATGGAATGGTCAATGTGTAATGTAGGAAGCCCAAAAAATGTAATAATAGGCAAAGTACGACTAATTTACCTCATCTAAAAGAGTGATGAACAGTCTCCGCAGAAGGAGAGCACCACCACCACCAAAAACAGCCAGAAAAAGTCCAAGAATACCAAGCACAGCTAAAAAAAAAAAGAAATATGTGTGAAATACCTTCAGTAGTGCCGCCAAAAATCTCTGGTACTACATGTGTATTGCGTAATAAGTTACCATAATAATAATAATTCCGGAATATAAGAGGACAAAGGCTGCCTTTTCATGCCAATACCTGAAAGAAAAATGAAGTGCCCCCTCAAGCTATCTTAGTTTCACTTGCAATTATTCTGGTCACTGCAAATATAACCAGCCCTGACAATTAAAAAAATGAAGATATGCCAATGCAAAATAAAAGATCAAGTTCACTCTATTCGGGAAAATTCATGCAATGTGTCCCTTCCTCCCACTTCCCTCTTTTATGTTTGTAGGAAAGAGCAAAAGCCTATGAGCAAAGAATTAAAAACACATAGTTGTTTGCATGATGAGAGCATGAGCGATGATTAAAAAGGCAGACTGTCCAGCAATTAAATACCAGCAATGGAGACCAACTAAGAGCAATATCAATGAACACAGGAGTAATGATGGATCCAGATACCTACTATCGATTGAAAGGTCACATTGTAGCAAAAAAAAGGGAACGCAAGCACGTGTCCAGGATTGACAAGTTGACTCTGCCTTGCTCAGAACATGTGCAGATAAGCTTTCCGGGTAACTTCTTCCACCACAGTGCTACTTTTCAGTTGATAGCGTTATTTTTTTCATTCCTTGCTTAACCTTACAATTCGTGAATCCTTATGAACTCGTTCAGCTTTCTGTAACTTTAAAATAACCATATGTTATCCGTTGCACCTTCCACCAACACTTTCATCACAAAACTTCACGATTAATTCTGCGTAGTTAATGCAATATATAAAGACATGCGAACTAGTGCCTTGTACAATAAACAAGTGTAGCTTCCATTCAGAGCGACACTAGAGTTCATGAAATGAAAATTTGAAGAACCAATAGTTTCTGAGCTTGCATTCAACAAACTAATTGGCAGTACAGTGCCATATTAAAAGGGAAGAAAAATATAGCAAAAATAAAAACTCTGCACCATATACAAGATGTTCCCTTGCTTACATAGACCAGTCAACAATACATCCTAAGGTTTTCAAAAACCCACATAAAGAAACAAAGGCATGCTTAACTATTGAAGTTATTGCAGACATATGGTCATAGCCTGCTTTTGAAAGCTGAGTTAAGATGCCGAAGTGCCTCAAACAAGGCAAGAAAAGCTGAAATTCTACACCCCCTTTAGCACTGTATGTGGCTTCTACTTAAATTCTGGGGTTTTACGTGTCAAAACCACAATATGAGAATGAGGTACACCATAGTGGGGGACTCTGGATTAATCCGGACCACCTGGCGGTCTTTAACATGCACATAAATCTAAGTACATGAGTGTTTTTGCATTTTGCCTCCATGAAAATGTGACCGCCATGGTTCGGATCGAACCCACAATCTTGTGCTCAGCAGCGCAATGCCACAGAAATGGCACTACCATGGGGGGGCATGCAGTTCCTACTGAAAGAGCAGGCACGACTAACATGAACAGACAATGGAAGAGCGAATCACTAGTTGCGCAACCAAGTAGGTGCATTATGAAGGAACACAATCCACGAAAAGGTAAACAGGTTTCTGCATCGTTACCCATGCAGACCAAATTTAATTCACATAAGGCTCAGAATGTAAATGTGTTCAACGAAGGAGGGGGCAGCACACACGCAACTGCATTTTGACATTGAATAATGAGGCCAGATAATGTCAACAAAGGAGTGGCCGCCCATGTGTGCTTGCTACTTCACGAGACTGCCGGAAATGAGCAAGTCCTGCACTTCAGTATACTCAAATTATGGAGCGACTGCAGACAATACACATTGACAAAGAGAAAAACAGCATTTTACTGAATTGTTACAGACAACTGGTTCAGTATTTGTTAAATGAAAGGTTACTAGTTCCTAAGAAAGAGGAAGAAATAAGAATGCTTGAATAAAAAGCACTGAACACCTTAAATGTGGCAAGACAGCAGTGTACAGTGACTTGAACACTTAGAAGATGAATGTAGGTGCAATTACATCTTGTCTTGCTTTTCGTGATGCAATATAAGGCTGCCAATCAAGCTACTTTCTTCAATACGAAACAGAGCCAGGTGAAATGCAATGCAAGCACTACCTTAGCTATCAAAATCGCTACGTCCTAACACGGGAGCCAGCAGCAAAACCAGTTCCAGCACAAAGCAAATGGCAAAGAAAATGAGGCAAATTTTGGCCAACGTCCAAAAAGGCTTTCCTCGTTTGCCTTTATTAGCATGACGCTAGCAACTAAACATCTGGCACTGAAAATATATACATAAGATACTTACATACATAACGAGAGAACAAAATTAGCAGATTTTTTCCCCGTTTTATTCAACGTGGTAAACGCACGTGCGGACGTCTGTATTGATATTTTAAGCTATCTGTACCAGGCAGCTGCAAACAAGTCCGCGAATGACAATTCGCATACACAAAGTTAAATAAGCACGAACAGGATTTTGGCTGCAATTCAGTTATATCGCGGATATGATAGCCAGACTACAGATAAGCTTGGGCGTCACGGCATTGCGCTTTGAGCACAACGTTCTCTGGCATGAGCTAAGGAACTTCGTTAATTTCGCACAAGCTTTCGACGACATAATTTAGAAATATAGGGTTTACGCTTAGCGCACCTTCGCATGGTTAAGAAGTTTCAAACTTTGCTTGCTGCTGCCTTCCGAGTTCGTTTCAGGTACAACACGCTTGCGCGTGGCACGAACTGACACTTTTTGAAAAAAAGTATGCTCCGTAAGTGCGAATAACTTGAGGTAAAGCATGCGCGCGCCTCACGTATCGGTACATGACTCACCGATGGCGCGAGTCAAAGCCATATTTTCTTCTTGAGTCGTCACACCCACACGATGTCCCAGTTAGCTCTTTTTCCGACAGCCTGAAAGCATACCAAACCGACGTCTTTTCACACGGTCACAACAAAGCCAGCAAGTATGGCCTAGATATCACGATATACGTAATGTCAAGGTAGTCTGCAAGCCCAGTGGCCCGCTGACTGAGCTATCGCAAGAACGGTGTCCTCGATCGCTTGTTGCTACTGCGGCAGTTTCGTTTGACAAGAGCGCTGAAATAAACCGCCCGAATCGAAACAAGCTGCTTGCCAACGTCACGTGCTTGCCTACAGATGCTAATAGTTTTTCAAATGTCCTAGCGTGCGCTAAAATGTCACTGAGCACGACGTTAACAGTACAGTGAAACAAAGTCGTTTTACAAGCAACTCCCCGAAACACAACACTACAGCACGGCGTGCACTCACAACACAAGCGCGAGGTATACAGCCGCAAATGTCTGCAGCCTTCGCTTACCTTTGACACGCACATCCGCCAAAACGCTGCTCAGCAGCCAACCAACTACACGACATATACGAGCTGCGAGCACGGTCGCTGCAAGTCGTCACTGTTGTCACGTTGAGTTTGGCGAGGGCCCCTAGATATATGGCGCGAATATTGAGTACCGTCATGGTACCGTAACAGAAGTACCTAGACTGTCTCGACTTCCCTAGATTGACTTCCTACCATCCGCGCCGTCGTCCCCTAGAACTTAGTCACGTGAGACTTGAAAGCTTTCATTTTTGCGTTTTTACACAAAACTTATGTAAAATTTATTTTATTGCCCAAATGCATACGTCCTCCACAGTGTCCAATTCCTTTTACCCATACTTGGCACTTATCGCCGCAATACATGGCGCCACGAGACGTTCATTTGAGGGATCGTTAGTCGTTTGTGCGCAGGCGCGAGTAGGAGCGAGCGCGAGCATCATGGAGGAAGGAAACCTCCGTGGTTTCCTACAAAAAAGGGCGCGAGAGAGAAAATTTGGGGGCATTTGCTCTTTAAATATGCGACTCTACCTAGGTACTACGGAGGAATTGTTTGTCCCTAGGCGTTCCGGCATTGCGGAGTGGAGTCGAGCACGGATGTTCATTTGAGGTATCGCCAGTTTGTGCGCAGGCACTACGGAGGAGGTTTCTCAGCGCGCGCTGTATGAGCACAGAACACCTATACAAACTTGTATGAGTTTGTCCCCCATACATGCCGGCATTGCGGAGTGCGGTCGAGTTTATTACACTCCGCCGCTGGCAGCGCGCGCGGTGAGGCAGTGGGCACGGACGCCCCATTTCGTGGTCGCTGTGTCTGAAGGGGCAAGGTTCTGACTGGTGTTGTGTAAATCGCGGGTCGCTTTCTTTCGTCGCGACGATAGCTTGGATTCTTTTACGAGCACTTCTCCAAGAGGGCACGTGTAACCGGCAAACGGAGGCCTCAGGAGAGCACCTGAGGTTATAATAAAGCAGACGGCGCAGGATCTCCAGGGCACCCAAGGGGTAGCGGGGGGATCAAGGCTGGAAGCAGAGCGGCTCGAGGGTTGGGGCCGCGGAAGCTGATAGTGTGCCAGCCCCAAGCCACGGACCAGTCCGGCTTCTAGCTGTGGTGTCCCCGCTGCCGCTTTGGTGTCCTGGAGGCGCCGCCAATAATGCGAAATAATGACAGGTTGTTACAATTAGTAACAAACACTATAGAATAAATATAGTTACGTCCAGCCGCCAACTTGTGACGCAAAGTTCAGCACTACCGCGCCCCGGCCGCGACTTTGCAACACCAGTCAGAATTTTGCCTCTGAAGGCACGTCGGACAGGCTTTCTCGCGCCTGTGGCGCTGATGCTGAGTCAGACATCGTCACCGGCGGCCTTTCAACCACTTTCGTTCAACCGCGGTTGCTAAGGCGCTTTGCCTTCTAAATTTTCAATTTATGCGGCCCAGGCTCTACTACGGTGGCTAGTGCTCCCACATAAACATCTGTGATGTTATTTAAAAGGTAAATCGCCGCAAAGCGCGAGAAAGCTACGATCCGCCACGACTGACTTAGCCCGCTGCTTCAACTACTTAACAACGCCGGCAGCCAGCGTCCGAGCGTTGTTAAGAAACTGTACCCCCCTCCGCAATGCCGGCACGCCTAGAGACAAAAGCCTACAACACACGCTAAGCAGCCTCCTCCGAAGTACCTAGGAAGAGTCATATATTCAAAGAGCAAAAACCCCCAGATTTTCTCCCTCGCGCCCGCTCTTACTCGCGCCTGCGCACAAACGATTGGCGATCCCTCAAATGAACGTCTCGTCATGGCGCCGGCTGAGGAGAAGTCCACTACCGCCCGCTTGGCAGGGGTACTCTACTAGTTATTCTTCACCGGGCGTTTAAGACGAAGTGGTCTTGATGAGATTGCACTAAATATGTGTGGTCTAATTGAGGCGCGTAGCCAGGATATTTTCTCGGGAGGGGGGGGGGGGGGGGGGTAGGTTCCATCATTCCCTGTTAAGTTCCCCATGTCTGGTGCATAATAAAGTATTACCTTGAGCAAGCCCTTGGTCCTGAAAGCATGTACCATGCTGTACTTGTCTAGAATGGGCGTTCGAAGGAAATGTACCTTTGTACCTTTGCTCATAGGCGACGTGCCAGGCATAAAAGGGGAGCAGGGTGCCGGCTGGAAAATTTTCGGGGAGAGCTAAAGCCCGGCTTCTGCCCCCATCGTTTGCCGCTGGGTGTACACGCCGCCCCCCTCCCCCCTCTTCCTGCGAGTCTCCGGTTGTCAAAGCGCCGGCTCGAACTTAATTCCTTTCTTCGCTCCTCCTCCAATGCAACCCCTGTGCGGTGGCAATCAGAGAGCCAGATCGGTGGCGGCGGATCTGTATATGTGCACCGCCCGAGCCGAAATTGCCGCTGCCGTTCGCCCTGTGCGGTGGCAATCAGAGAGCCAGATCGGTGGCGGCGGATCTGTATATGTGCACCGCCCGAGCCGAAATTGCCGCTGCCGTTCGCCACTGCGAAATTATCTGCCAGTTCTTTCTGAGCCATGAGCGAGACGACCGATGGAAGTCCTCCGTCTGCTGCTGCTGCTGCTGCTGCTAAACGAGCTGCCAGAGCAGAGGCCCAGCGCCGTCGCCGTCAGAATCCAGAGGTGCGTGCCGCCGAAGCAGAAGCTTACCGTCGCCGCCGTCGAGATGATCCAGGAGTACGCGTCGCCGAAGCGCCGCCGCCGAGAAGACCCTGCCGTTCGCGCCGCCGAAGCGGAGGCTCATCGCCGCCGTCGAGAGCAACCAGCAGGAGGCTGAAGCAGAAGCTCATCGCCGCCGCCGAGAAGACCCTGCAGTTCGCGCCGCCGAAGCGGAGGCTCATCGCCGCCGTCGAGACTTATTTGCTGCGCTCAAATTTCGCATTAGGAAGTAACGTAATCGTCGGTAATTTTTTAGATAAACAATTCAGTTGGGCAATTAAGATTTACAATGCCCTCTCCCGAGTCTTAAATTTAGAAAGCAAGAGCAATGCGATTTTCATTAGAGCAGCTTGTTCTTGGCTGACTGTGCAGTACATATTTCCTTGCCCCCCCCCCCATCTCTTTCAATTTGCTAATCATGTCTACCCTTGTTTTCAATTATTTTACACAAAAGTTATGTAAAGTTTATCTTATTGCTGAAATGCATTAGTTCTCCACAGTGTCGAATTCCTTTTGCTCACTCAGTGCACTTATCAAAAAGCCTTGTAGAAGCATGAATGGTCAATGTGGCTTCCTGGATCAGCATGTCCTGCCACCAATTCCAAGTCAGAAATGGGATATCTGTCGAAGCTCTTGAAAATACTTCTAAGCCATAGCCTACAAAGTCTTTTTTGTTTACTGGATGAGATTGCTAATTTCAAGTAACAGTAAAAGCAATAATTAACTTACAATTTATTGTTAGTATGGCATTCCAAAGTAGAATATGCATGATCGTTGCATAGAACAGATGTGCAAAAAGAGGATATAAAAATGAGAGAGGAGTGGCAGCACCACTTTGGAAATGGACAATTCACAATGGCCTCCTGCTGATAAAAATCTCTTCAACAATGTGTCAATAGCAGCCAGTATATAATATTGATAAGGCAAATAATATTGCACTTTAGCATGAAATAAAATGCAAGTTGAGCAATTTTCTATTTTCCTGCAGGATTCAACGTTACTATCTTTCTACAAGTCCAGGAGCCACTAAAACCTAAATCCAGTTTGGCTTTGTCCTAATAAAATATGCTGATGCCGCCTACTAAGGTTGCCATGAAAACGGTATCCTATTTTGAATGATAACAGACCTACATCAATCAACACTAGCTAACGCTGGCCGTCCAATGCATCCACCCAAGCTCTGTCCATGAACAGAGCACATGTGCTCCTGCATTCCAGCATGCTAGTGTGCAGTCAGGTCAGATGTTGGATACATGTGCCTCAAGATGAGCAATGCATCTGCCAGCACGAAATCGCAGCATCTCCTGCTAAACATTGCTTCCTCCAACTGCTAGGCTATGTGCTACGGTGCTGCTTTGACATGCAATGTTTCAGCTCCGGTTGCCCATAGATATACAACATGTCCGGGCTGACTGAATGTTGGCGAGCCTTTTGCAAAGCATAGCCTCCGGCTGTCTCACACGCTGCAAGATTCCCATATTAGGTGGCTCCCTCTGTTCTCAGGTTACTTGAATGGAAAGAGAGAGATGCTTTCTATCACAATTTTCAAAATGTCTGTCACCTCTGCAGTGGTCACAGATGAAATAGCACTTCATGCAGCACATTTGTGCTGTCTTTGATGAGAACAACCTTATGGAGAATTTTAATGTACTGAAGCAATGCTGCTTGCCATTTTGGAGCAACTTCTGTGATAGTGAAATTTGACATCAACCAGGCACATTATTCTCAACTTTATTACCATATGGTAACAGAGTTTTACAGTACTAATAAGTTTCATGCAACTATTTTAATCAGCTAGTGCACTGAAATACTTGTTGGTAGCACAAGCACCCCCAAGAAGTTTATGGTACTGAAAACTTACCTGGTACACTGCGCAACATCACCCTTCTGTAGCAACATATGCAGCTTCTTGACCTAGTGGTTCACCCACTTGGCAATGGTATTTAGGCATACATACTTCTCTGAAGCCATAAGCAATCAATGAAGTATTCTTGAGAGAATACATTGTTTTGCAACATGGAAAGCTTGATGTGGTGCAGAATTTTTATTTTTCTAGGTTCACAATTCACACTCTGAAAAACTTATGGACTATCACAGATGTAAAAACAGGAAATCCTAGAGGTTGCTTCTGGAATGTGGCTGAAGTATCAACAGAAACAACTCATAAAAAAAAAAAAAAACAAGTTATGAGCACTGCTATATGGCTGCTTGTCTGTGTGGAAAGAAAAAAAGGACAGGACAGAAAATCTATTTACATAACTCAAAAAATCTCAACCTAAATAGTTGGTGAATTTGTCAAGTCCGAGGTTTTTTGGCCCGTTTGTAGTGTACAGAGCCTCATACACAGAAGAGCTAAATAGCTTGACATCAGCCTTATTTCTACAGTTCCCACATAGATTTGTGCTTTAACTGAGTGACTTTCACACTGACAAAGCACAATACACGTATTTACATAAGTCTGACATGTTCACATGAATAAGTTGAAGGTTCTGTTAAGGCTTGTAAGTCACAAGAAACAACTACATATGGTAGGATAACATAACCAAATGTACCAGACTACCTTTTAGACATTCCCGCCTTTCCCAAATAAAGTTTAATACATTCAAGTATCCCCACAGGACCCAGCATAAAGTTGATCTAAGCATGTCAGAGGATTGTATAAATAGGCCGCAGACTGTAATTTGTACTTGATGCAAGGCACAGATGTAAAGCCATATGACCCCTCAGCATATAAACAGTCTTCTCACACTTACATTTGGAGCACACACATCACTCATTTATTAAAGAGACATTTTCATTTATGAAACCTATGCCATATCATTTGACATACTTAAGAAAGCACATGATATGGGAACTGTTAAGCAGTTACTCACATGCATTGTACAAAAACATATATGCCCATGACCATCAAAATGGACTGCAAAGAAATGCAAGTGTAAAAATGGCAGTTCCATTTGGTTCCCAAAGAGCATTGCTTGCTGTGCATGCAGAGTATACAAAATATGGCATTTTTGTAACACTGCTGCAGCAGCATAACATCTTGCCTGAACTCTTACTTCTTGCTTTGGCAGCAGTCCTGTTCAAGGCACAGCACGGCACGCACAAAAGTTATTACAGGGTGTATAAAATGTAGGAGGGAACTATGTACATAATTTGTCACAGTTTCATGGTGATTCACTGTGAAATCAATTAGGACATGGTACCTCTACGGTCCACTGAAGAGCAAGAGTATTATGTACAAGAAATATCTTGCAGTCTAAGAGTGACAGGCAGTCACGTCTTATAGATGTCAATATCGGCGGGTGCAGATGGCTCAGAAGTCCTCCTGGTGTTCTTGAGCTCATTGATGAAGTTGTTACGCACTGCTGTGATCCCAAATGAGTTGGGCAGACGGTCAAGGCCATTCTGCAGAATGCGCTCCACCTTGGTCGGAAACATGTCAGTGCAAGTCGCATCCCCAGACTTCTTTACATCTATAGCAATGGGCTGCACTTTGGTGATCTCCCTCCTTGTTACCCTTGGCCTGGAACAAAGAAACAAGAGCATTACTAAGGTATTTACTTGAAGTGGTCATTATAGTGCAAAGTGGCTTCATTATAGAGAGGTAAACAAAACATTAGTGCTGGTTTCTAGCCCCTTCTTGGGTTTCTACCATCACTCTAAGACAGCAACATATTCCTTCAATGGGGGCATGGTGGAAATGCATGCTGCCACAGCTGAAAAGAAGAGTCCACCAAAGCTTTGTTCTATTTGACATTACATTCACATCAACCCACAGAACGTGTACTTCACAGTGCCACAGGAATGCTTTCAACTCTTCAGCGGAAGGGAATAGATTGACTCCCAGGTTTCCACAGATGTGAACATCCAGTCCAGTCCCATCCAACCGTCAACGCTACGTTGATGATTGTTTATGCTTAATCAAGCACTGTGCTTTGGAAGCTTTTGCCACGCATCTAAACAATCAAGCAGATTCCATTCAGTTCACGGTTGAGATGGAGACAGACCAGAAGCTGCCTTTTTTGGATGTATTGGTGAAAAGAAGCAATAGCGCACTTTCTTTCAGTGTTTTCAGAAAGAGTACACACACTGGCCAGTACCTGAATTTCTTGTCTATGCACCCTGACGCTCACAAGAGGTCAGTAGTTGCCTCCCTGTTGGGCTGTGTGAACTGCATTTTCACGAAACCTGAAGGCCTAAATTTCGATGTGCAGACAATCCAGAAAGATCTTTTGACAAGCGCTTACCCCTCTGCATTCATGAATGCTGTGGAACACCATTTGTTAAACCCTTTCCAAGCTAGCAGTGCCCCTCCAAAGAAACGCACTTCCATTCCTTACGGGCCCAGGATAAGCAAGACCTTATCACGAATGCTGCATAAATATGATGTTGAGGTGGCTCACGTTCCTGTGTGCAAACTGAGGCATGCACTCGTTAGTGGGAAGGGCAGGCTGTTGAAAGAAGCTTTTCCTGGCGTTGTTTACAAGATCCCCTGAGCGGATTGTGATTGCGTCTACATAGGGGAGACAACGGGCAACTTTAAACAGCAGCTGTGCCAACATCAAAACGATGTGGATAAGAGAAGAGTGGTTTCAAATGCTTTGGCAGAGCACACAGCAATGGCTATGCACAATATTGACTGGATGAAATCTAGTCTAATTTGGCCAGGAAAGAAACTGGATTTCACATCTGTACCTGGTGTCTCTCGAAATACAATCAACAGAACACATGCTCAATTGAAACAAAGGGACCCTCCCCCCGTCTTACGCACGGTGCTTGCGCCACATGCTAAAACCTATTTAAACAGGCACTTCAACCTTTTTCGCCCCATTGTGAACAAGGCTTTCGTATGGAAGCTGGAACGTGTTGTCTTTTAATAAGTTTTACTTGGTCGGTATACATCTTTCTTTGTCGTGATCAAATTAGTCTTGTGAATGCTACAGGAAAACGAAATTCAGTTTGTAGACATATTAAGCTATTTACTTATTGTCATGCCCTTGGTTCTTCTGAAGCTCTTTGTTTGTGTCACATTATTTTGCAGGTGATATATAGAAGACATGGACAAGCTTGTTGAAAATTAGGGCCGTCTAAGAATTTACAAACATCACTGTCTTTGTCAGCACTTAAAGCAGAATTAGCAATGATTGAAGAATGTTAGGGCAATGCTTTACATTAGGTGAAATTTGCACCTGAACAGCAGGAACGTTGAAGCAGCCAGTAGCAGTGAGCTGATGACAATGAGGCCAACAGAGCCCCACTGAGAGTACTCGGGCAGTTGAACAATGGTCCTCAGCAACTTGACTGTGCCATCCCTCGCTTCAACACGCTGAAAGCAGACAAGTGGTTGAAGTTTTGCTTCACCATCATAAAAGCAAAAGCAGGCAGGCTTACCGTTTCTTGCCAAAAGAGTGGCAGCACACCTTCTGCAACTCGAGAAAAAGGCCTGTAATAAAGATAAATTTATTGCTATAGTAACATGTTTCTGGAAAGTCATGAACTTGTCTTAGTTCTTTCCTTGCTGATGTAGGGACTCTTAATAGGATTTCTTTCTGATAATAATAAGGCTTGCCCTTCAAGTCTTCATACTTTTATGCAGGGGCAGTGCCAGAATTTTTACTTTGGGGGCAGAGCAAGATTCTCAATTTTTGTAGGGGTTGCAGGAGGGAACTCGATCACTAATCAGCATTTCGTGGTGGTATGTAGGTGGCGATTGGATGACAGAACAAAATTTTGGGGGGATCAGATGCTCACGCTCACCCCCTTTATAGCCGCTCTGCTTTTGTACTGTCTGGCGCAGTGCCATGGGTGTTGTCAGATTTTTGCACAGGATTGCACAGTATCTTGAAAGCCAGTACACTCCATGTTCGACACTGCTTAATGCTGGGAAGTGTGCAAGTGCTGAAGTAGGTTGAGGCATGAGATTCGCGCTTGAGATTGCCACAGTTCAGAAGCCCACACAATCATCACGACTGTAGGCAGGTTTTGTAAAATAGTATTTTGCATCACTGCATCAGGTTGACTATGCAGGTGCCATGGACATGGTTAAAGCAGTGATATTAGCAGGCATTCTAGCACTTGCAAATAAACAAAAGAAATTGTTAGCATACCCAAGACCAAACACTCGCTCCAAGACGACGCTCACTTGTATCCGACCTCGAACATTAACGGTCACACCAAGTGTCTGCAGTGAGAATTAAGGTAAAAGGATATTTGTTTTTACTGCATGAAATTTGATATCGCCAATGCCATAACTTACAGGTTCAATGTGGAAGAAGAACTGATGTCTTTTGGGATCTGGGTTCATGCCATCAACATCAGCTCGATAGGATGAGTCGGCATACAAGAAATGAGGAAATGAAAGCACAAGTGGAGCACCTGCACAAAAGACATAGTGCCATCAGCACGCAATAAAAATATCTTCTGTGAACTGTAACGGCATAAATGCAACTTCTCTTACATTTTCTTCTGCTACACAAGAAGTCATTTGGATTTGCAAGATGTTTTGATAATACACATCTTCTCTAAACATTGCCTTATAAAACAAAAAACAATGTTGGTCCTGTCTCACATTTTAGCTTTCTTGAATGCAAAGAACTTGCCCACACGCCACTTGACTAGTAGTAAAGAAAAATATACCATATTTGCACGAACATAAAACGAGATTGCTTTAAGGGTTATTAGTTCGAAGAAGCACTTTTTAACATAATATATTATATATTTACATCATGTTATTTCCACACGCACTCATTTACTTCAACTTATTGGTGCACATACAATTGCCGCATTTACTGCACATTCACATTACAAACACGATTAAGATAACTCTAATGAAAATGTAATTGTCAAAGTGGTTAGACAATGAACATGTATAGTATGCTTCATGTGGGCCTTTAAAGTGCTGTACCAGTTGGGCTGCAATGAAGAACGTTGGAACAAAATAATGAAATGTCACAGTGAGTTAATAAAGCCAAATACATGCCTTGCTTGCAAGGACCAAGGTTTGCTCCCCCGTCAGGCAATGTTCTGCCAGCAGCGAAGCATTCATTCTCACTTCGCAGTTGCCCACTGTCAAATGCTGTGGGACCAGCTATGAAGCGCTTCACTTTCAAGCCCTTGAATGATTCGTAGCCTACATTTTCTGTTGGGATTGACCTGGAGGTTCAAAACAAAATTTTCATAGCATAATTAGTGTTAAAACATAATATATAGAAGTGGTAAAAATTAAAGGTAGAAACCTGCAAATGTCCGGGATGAAGACAACTTGTTCATTGCTCTTTGACAGGGGTGGCCGAATATGTCCAACTAGAAAATTTTAAAAAGAAAAATCACAATGAGGTATTAAGGCATTTACACACTGGACATTCTACGTGACTGTTTATTTACCCTAGGGTTGTAGGGCTTCAAGACCACATGCAGTGACACCATAACTTTATTCAATGCTGCTACACTAATCCAAATTGATCTACTGAGCGCGAAGAGAAAAAAAACTTTTTTTTGCCTGAAGGGCAAAACATCGAAAGGAGTAACAAAGTACCATTGGCATAGCCAGAATTTTCTTTTTGGGGAGAGGGCACCTACTTGACTGGGTACAGGGAGGTACATGAGGGGGAGGAGGGGCTGGACAGGCCACATACGAACACAAAAGTTTCAGGGCTTACCCTTGCACCCACAGCATACGGTGCCAGAGGCGCTATATAATTTTATCGTGCTTGGACTTAATCATCACAGCAAAAATTCGCCTGGAGTGTCCTTGGTGGACACTTTGGCAAAATTTGGAGGACACTTAATCTTTGCCTTTAAGAGTGGAATGCGATAGCGTTCAAAGACCTCTTACTGCTTTTCACGCTTCCTGACTAATGCAGCTTATGTAACCATAACGTTTATCGGGAAATGCTGGCTGCGAACGCTATGCAGAAGGCGAGCTTTCTGGTAGAAACGCGGCCTCTTGCATGGGTCGATCTCCTTTTATTGTTTTGCACTTTTAATATTTCAGTCTGAGAAGGGCTAACATAAAGGACATGTGCTGTCGGTGTTTTTTTTTTTCTTTTTCGTTACATTTATTTGTCTGTGGACTGCCGTTCTGAAAATTCCGAGGAATAACTTTGTAAAGAATGAAAGACAAGGTATGAGCAACTTTGATGGTAGAGAAGTGGTTGGGTATGCCGGGTTCGGAATTCGGTTCGAAATTCCTTTTGCCGAAGCGACGCCCAACGCCGACGCGGGACACGGGCTTCTTAACGCTATCGCGTTAACGTTTTTGACGGTCCGCTCCGTTCTCGCGTACCCGCTCACAGTTAGCGGAGCGGCGGACGAAGAATCAGTTTTAGCGGAGCGCCCCGCTGCGTCCGAAAGGCATGTGCTCGCCTGACGCGCCACCTTGCTGCAGAAGGTAAAACCGCTATGAAGATAATACTCAAGTTGTAAGAATTGCCGCAATAAAATAATATATTTGGAATTACTCAAATGTCTGAAGGCATTTCATGCAATACATTGCATTTTCATTTCTTATATATATATATATATATATATATATATATATATATATATATATATATAATCCTTACATTAACGAAGCCGTTACGCTGTGTTGTAGCCAAAGCAAGGTTTATTGCTATTTCAGTACACCTAAAACGTGGTCCGTATAAACAAACGCGCGCACATGGCAGGGTTCTGTAACGGGTTCATGGCCACAACCTCCCGAAGTAGAAGATCTTCGTGTCTCCTAAAGTGTACTCTAGGTTTGCGCTTTACAAATCCCCATTCAAACGAGCTCGTTGACGGTCCAGCAGCACTGGGGGCAGCCATTCTGCTTCGCTAGACCCGCTTGACCCGCTCGCCGCGCTCCGCTGAGAAAGCTTTCTAGCGGAGAGGGGGCTCCCGTCCGCTCGCCCGCTCACGGCTGAACGGGTCGCGCATGCGCACTTGCGCTTCCGCTACCCCGCTGAGCGGAGCGGACCGTCAAAAACGTTCTGCTACACGTTCTGCTAAAACAGCCTAATATAAACATTCCGCGATCGGGCCGGCAGACTAGATCTGTCAGTCCCGTCGTGGGATTAGCCGGGTGCGTGTTTTATCGCGTTTCGCTGGACCAAATAAAAGTTTATTCACTCACTCACTCACTCTAGTAAAATTACGAAAGTTTTAACTTTCTCGTCTTTATTCGATTCCCAGCAGCGGCAGCCGCATTTTCTGAATCGACTGCTGTGCAATAGCGGTTGCGTGTCGTACTTGCTTTTAGTGCACGTTAATTAAAGAACTGCACGCCGCAAAACTAATCAGAAGCTACTAACCCTCCCCATCACGACTTTGAAAAGTCATTGCCAGGTTGTGGCTGTGGGTCGTAAAATAGTTTTTTATTGCTTTATTTATTTCCTTTCCTCGTTTTTGTGGGCTTTTTCATTCCCTACTCACGTTGACGCGCGTCGCCAATCACAGCGCGCTGCATGCTGAAAAAAATGTTGGCAAGCCGCGGCGCAAGTGCATGCAAGCTCGTGCCAGGCCGAATCAAAATGCGCCATATGTCACTTTCTACAGCAAGTCCCTAAAATAAATCCACCCTCACATTGATCCTTGGCTATCACCTTCCTGCGCCATGTAAGGAAAGTTTGTTTCATACATGACCTTTCGCACTGCATGATCTGAGGTTATGGGTATTTGATTCCGGCATCACAAGTCCGCGCTATGCTACGCCGACCATCCGACCTAATCCCGGATAGTGTATTGCTCTCACTCAAGTTTGCATTTCGGAAAATCGTGCTGCGTCTCAATCCACCCTTTTCTGCAGCAGTGAGTTCGCTGCCGCTCCCACCAGTTGCTATGATTGGGTGGACGTCTCATTTTCCCTTTATTAATTACTTCTCCATGCGGGTTTCTGCAGAACTATTACGTCAAATATAGGGAACCTGTTTCGTCATGATGTGATTGCAGTCGTATAAGCGCAATTGTAGCAATGCCACGAAGACCGGGAGTTCAAGACATTGATCCAAGCACGGGCGACGTCGGGAGCGAGGCGGTAGAGTCTACGAGTTCATGCTAACGGCCCCTCCTGCGCTGCTGTGACAACCCTCGGAAACTGCGTCATTGAAAAGGCTCCCTGCACAGCAGGTGGCGTTGAGAAGGCTTGCCAGTGCACGATTTGCAGGCAAAAATGTACCATGCAGTTAAGAGCCCTTGGAGCATTGTATGCTGCATTCTAAACGCCGAGCCGTCCGTCGGCGATGAGCATACCCGCATTATGCAACGGCTATTTCCCGCTTATAAATGACTTGTATGCGGAAATGACGCTTGATGCATCCATTTCTTGTAGGAAACAATGTCCTGTCACGTGACTACACTGAGCCTGTGTTGTACACACTATACTGCCAGCACTGACAATTGACGGAGTTGCACTGTTAATCTCAAAGCTGTCTTCTCATATTGCCAACGTTGAACAAACTTTATAATAAGTACTGCGCTCTAGAGAGTGTGGATTGTAAAAATAATAATGGAAACACTTTAAATGTCTGCCGACATACTTATAGATCACCCCTATAGAAAACTATTATTCATTTGAAAAGAAAACAGGAAAATCCACCAGATTGTAAGATTGCGCTGCTGACCGCATGCCCGAAGCACAATAAATGACGTACGCAACCAATGACCCATATGCCGCACGAAGCCTGTGCGCCATTGTTAGCACGTGCCCACTCTAGCGTTGTATATGTGTATCTGAACTATCCATCCGCCATAATCTAATGGTATCTTCGCCTGTCCGCCTCCATCCCCCGAAGCAGAGCCGGGCAGATCGGCGTTCCACGAACTCAGAAGTAGACGACAAGCCGCAAGCCGAACGTTTTACTCGCTCTCAGAGGAGGAAATGGCAGATGCATAATCACGGGACTACTGCCAATGTCCGACGTTTCGCCTATCCAAAGCTCCCGGCGCTGGCGGGAAAACCGGCTGACGCGCCGGTGGGACGAGCGTTCCTCGAAACGCCAGCTATGCTATGCCATGCGTCAGCATGCAGTGGCCTAGGTTGCCTAGGTTACGGTGGACCGTCGCCAACAGTGGCCAACAGCGGCGACGCGGTGCTTTGATGACGTTTGTGGAAACGCTCTCGATCTCGACGACTGCTCCGACGACAGGGCTCGCTCGAAGATGGAGGAGAGTGATCGAAAAGAACCAGCCGAACGCAAGGCGCGCACCCCCTTTCAACCAGCCGAAGACGACGACGCTCGCGAGAGCGGTCTAGAGCGTTCCCAAACGGCCAGTCGAAGATACCATAAGAGAGAATTGCGCTCCATTTCCCTGCGCTGTCTTCGTCTGTTTGCGAGTAACATCAAGCAAGGAGAAAATATGAACTCGTTTATTTTGGCAGTACCGATGCGGATGCAATCGTAAAACCAAATGGAGCTGTGTGTGTGTTTTATTCGTTATAGCTTCTCAAATCTAGAGATCTTTCCGTCAATCTCAATGTAAATTTGAGTGAGTTTTGATTGCATGTAATAAATGAGTGCAATTTTATCAGGATGTATGAAGAACTGCCCAAGATATATTCTACGAAGGTATATTAAATTAACTTGTCCTTCTAAAATTTTTATTTCAACTGACGCGTAACCAACGCTTGCCTCAGGCGAGATTACGAGAAACTGTTTGACAGGACGTGAAAAGATACCGGCTCCATTGCCAGCCGAAAGTTGCCGCATTTCTAGAATAGGCTTTATCGGGCTATCGAAAGATTTCTAACGGGCCTGCAAATTAAATCAAATATATGATACTTTCGTTTTAACGTCCGCACTTGGTAAAACCGCCATTATTACGTAATGCGTTTGACCATAAAATTATCTGGGGCTAAAAAATTCGCAGTTCCGCCCGAAAGGCGAAGCACCGATTGCGACAGCAGATTACTATACTAGACAGCTGTACGAAGTAAAGATAGTAGTTTTATCGGCCGTATAAACTTGTAAGCATTCGCTTACTTACTAAATTAACAATGATAGAATGTGTAAGCGTGACTCAACGAGGACGTAGAAAGAAACAGACACATGGAGACAGCGCTGTCTTTGTGTGTCTGCTTCCTTCTACGTCCTTCTTCAGTCACGCTTACACATTGTATCATCGATTCAAATCAACTAGCCTGTCAACGTTTTTAAACTAAATTAACCAGCATGGTGTCACGCGCGCACAGGTAAACATGAACACACATCACATGACAGCGGAAACTGTCTGTGAAAACGCTGGAGTTAGGAATCGGGGCAGCAGCCGCGAGCCAATTGACTTCCATGCATCTGTCGCTTCAACGCATACGAAGCTACCGGCACTACGCGCACTCTGCAAACATCGCAGATCGCTTTGAAGATGAGGCCCGCGGGGGGGGGGCGCACTTTAGCCACGTCGCAGGCCGATTTCAAGGCACACGAGTGCCGGTAACGTGTACCTACGGCGTCCGCCAAAGGCGTCTACCACGGCGTCCGCGATTCGCGTGGCCAACGCCGCAGTAGCTGCGGACGGGGAGGTGAACGAGGCGCCGTAGTTGTAGCGTTGGCAGTAGCCGCCGGGGACGAACACCCTCCTCCCTCGCCTCACCGCGCTGCCTCGCGCGCCACAGGAGAGGGCACCGCTGGGGCAGCGTTCCTCGCTCGCGCACGCGAGATTGAACCGCGTTCGCCGGCTCACGCTCACACGCTTTCACTCGTACGGAACCTCACGGAGACGGCGACGGCAGAAATGGAACGTCCATATAATTGCTATCGCAATAAAAGTAGCAAAGTGCTTGGAGCAGAAGAGCTCGTCATGTTAGTTTTCTTTCTTGGCGTACAGTACGTATAAACCATTATACGGTGAAAAGACCAACGTTCGAGGTCGTCATATCAGCATGTGGTGGTAGACAATGTGATGCTCATCGTATAGAATAGTGCTTTATGTCGCAATCGAAACGTGCTTTTCCTCAAACAGGTGAATCTATGAGCATCTCTGGGCACACTATACATGCACATGTGGAAGTATACTTACGCGTTCCTGTTAACGTGTTGCATTCATCGCCCTGCCACACGTCCAGTTTCCTACATGAAGATAGATAAAAAATAAATGTTTAAAGTTCCGTCGCACTGTGCTCAAGCTCACAGCGCAGGGCCGCGCAGATCAAGATAGAGAGATAGAGAGAAATAAACAAGAAAAGGAGCGCTCTCATGCGAAACGAAAATATATTACCTGTGCTTGTTAAACTCGTATACTTTGTTCACTTTGGAGATGTCATCTTCACCGGTGAAGATTGTGTACTCCCCGTCAACAGTGTCGTTTTTCTGCAACAGAAACCAAGAGCGACGCACGTCGCGAAATCATGGCAGATAATTAACAAAAAAGAAAAAAGAACGTGCCAACGAGTACTGAGAATAGTTGGGTGCACAGAGCGAGTAATGATCGTAGGAACTTACGCGGACCATGTATCCGAACTGTCCTTTGTGAAGCGTTAAGAGATGAGTAGAAGCATGTTACCAAGCGGTCGTAAAAGAGAGGAGCACATCGCGGTGCAGAAGACAAGGAATGATAACTTATGAAGCGTTTCGTTCGTAGGATTAAAGAGGGAAAAAAATCGTATGCATAAAGCAGCTGAAAGAGCATACGGGAAGCAGCTTCCGGGAAGATGAAGAAAGTATATTGACTAACGCAACTTGAAGGGAAAAGGGTGGGTTTACAGTGCCCGTCGGGTCCCTCGATACAGGGTCGACACATTTGCCACGTACAAGAGGCGAGCGCTATAGCGGTAGCCAATCACTTGGGAGAGGGTGAGGGTTAGTTGGAAGATGTAAGAGGGTGAGTTGAACTTTCTTGTAAGCATCGTAACCAGTGTAGCACGGCGAGCGCGCGATAATGCTGCTCGTTCTTTCGATGTTTCCGCCTTGCTGCGGCGTAAAGCATACGGTTAGTTTCATTACGCTGCAGGGTTCAACCTCGTGTAGTTAATGAAACGCCGATTGATGTTCCGAATTAAGAAGATGCAGGTTATTCAACACGTTCGACGATAAGTTTCGAGAGAGGCGTTTCTTTGGTGCCGCACAAACAGCACGAGCGAGGCTAGAATATTTAGGTCATGGAGTTCGCAATTTAAACATTGCGTGCCTTTGTAGAATGGAAGCCGTCCCTTTCGCGCCGCAAATGTCCATGTCTCTGTATAGATTTACACAGAAGTTTGTAAAACCTGTCATCCTGCTTACACCTCATTTTATAGAAGAAGCGCCGAGTGTAACTACCTTCCAGGCTCAATCACTCTAATCTCGAAGTCCAATAACTTCAAGGCTGCCTTACACCGAGCATTATATACATTGTTATCCTACCGCTCCCCTCTGTATTGCTTTCGGGCCTTGAGAAAAATTAAGATAAATAAATAAACAAACAAGTAAACAAACAAATAAATAAATAAATAAATAATGTTATGCGTACGTGCATGCATCCACTATTGCATAACAGCGGAGTTCTCTGTCCTGCATGCACGGGCCTCTCCTTAAAAGCCTGAGCGTCATTACCATAAAAAATGTTTCGTCTTGTAATTGATCTAAAGCATGCCTGCTGCTCCCGAACGACAGCTTCGGCCAAGGAAGACAAAGAAAACTCAGACAAAGACAAAGAAAGTTAAAAAGAAGAAAAATGAAAACGGCTCGGCGCATTAAAATTAGCGTAGATGGCGGGCGGCATGCTCACATTGACCATGTAGCCGAACTTCCCGTTGGTTCCCTGGCGGTCGGGATCGACCAGCGAGCCTAGCATGTCGATGACGGTGCGGTAACCGTGGCTGAACACGTCGCCGATGTTGAAGCCCGGCTGGCCCGGCCGCGGCCGGCCGGAGTCGATGACCGAGCCGAGGAGCACCAAGATGTCGGGGTAGCCGCCGAACGTGAGCTGCCCCACGGAGCGGGAGATGAAGATGCGCTGCCCGAGGCCCGACAGCGAGAGAGAGGCGATGCCGCGGATGATGAAGTTCTGCTCCTTCAGCAGCTGCGCCGTCGTCTGCGCCGAAAAGGATCCACCGAGAACATGTTTTTCGAGCACGCCAATTCTATACAGAATACCGATTTGGTATGACAGCAGTAGGAGCAGCTGTCCTGTTCTTTTTTTCCAGGCACTAGAAGAAGCAGCCGATATTATTCTCTAATGCCAACATCTCCTTGCATATTTATGTCATTAGAAAAAGAAAAGTATAAAGAACGCGCATATGTCGAGGGGGGGGGGGGGGGGGGGTCTATATTTTTCGGGAGGTTTTGTCCTTAAAAAAGAAAACTGAGACAAACAATGATTCCAAGGCATGTAGAAGCTGTCTATATGCAGAAGCTGATCATTCTCGCTCCGTCTTTGACAAAAAAAAAAAAATCGTTTAGCGTAACGTTCCGACCACCTTGGAATTAACTGGGGCATCTTCAGGCAAATGCGAAGGACACCCTCCGGTCAATAAGAAATGATGCCCAGCCAGATCCAGATTCCAGCCCCAGTGAATCCAGATTGGATTCATACTAGGGCTTTTTCCTTTTTCTTTTTTTACTTTGAACTCTTCGATAATTGTTGTAACCGAATTTACTCGTTTCTGAACGCTTTATTAACATGAAACGAGAGAAAGACAATGAACAAGGCGCGTCGTGTTCCTGCCTTCAGAGTTAGGATCGTCCCGAGAAGTACCTATAGCCTGTGGTTGACCAACCTGCCTCGTGGACCAATCGGTCGCAAACGGTGCAGTTTTCCCGCCTGACACCTCTGTCAGCTGTCTGACTTCTCGGCCAACGCACGCTGATAGATGGGATAAATGTATGCGGCCTCCAGGCGTTGGCTCTGGTACAATTGGTCACTTGTCCCCCGTTCTCACAGAAGGTGTCCACACCCACAGCCACTATATGCTAGAGACCGTTTGTCGCTGCCGTAGTAGTAAGACAACCTTTTGTCATGGAAGGTCATTGTCCTGCCTTCCAGGTGTTTAGTAGGTGTTTCCGCGGCCACCCGTCTGCGTAAACACACATACTCTGCCCGCCTGGCACCCTTCTCCAGACAACACAATTGCGCTTCCGACGTCGTGAGCCTCCAGTGACTGCAAGGGAAGTTTCCAGACGGGAACCTGCGGTCGCTGACCGGAGACATGGCTGCAGCGCATCTGTATGACTTCCGCATAGGGGCTGGCGACGACGGCTCTCTCTGTAGAAGCCGTCTCCTTGTAGAGCTCATAAGGGGAACAATGGCTGAAAAATCACCCTCCCCCCTTTTTTTTCGCTCAGAAGACGTTTGGAAAGAATTTCTCAATTTGCAGCAACAAACCATGAACACGCAGGACTCCAAGTTGTTTCACCACAAATTGTGCTTCTTCCTATGTCATGCACTGAGCTTTCTTCGTATGTAATATGTATGTATCGGTTCCGTTATTTCATAAGCGACTGTGTGGCTTACATACTGCATGTCCAGTTATATAGGCCTAGCGAAATTAAAGACGTCGTTCAGTGTGCGCTTCTGCGACCTGACATCGCAATATAGTATCGCAGTTTTACAGTATGTGCAGAAACTGCATTCCTTACGGACGTTTTAAGAACAGATGCTCCGCAAACGATGAAAGAGAATTCAAATGGTTGTAGAGAATTTGATGACACTAAGAATAAGTCACCTGCGGTGTTAAATTGCTTTCAGGAACACGCAGGAAACAAGGTATGCTAAAGAAAAATAAACGGAACAAACATTCAACATCCTCTCTGCGCAATTATAATCCAACCAAGTGTGAACCGATTACTCCAAGAGCAAACGCTATTAAAGTAAAAAAAAAAAAGAAGCCGTTGAGATATGCAATACAGCTAACAAACGCGAGCCAATTAAACAATTATTAATTCCACGTGAGGGGTAACGTCTCTATAGCGTCTGGTGGGCCTGGACGAAAGCACCAAAGTTAATATTCGAATACTTTATTAGGGCATCACTCACCACAAAAGGAACGTTGACGGTCATGATTTCGTCAGACTCTGGTCCCACAGAGCTCTGTCTGTCGAAATAGTAACGCTTGGTCTCTTTGTAGGACATGGTGCCGTTGTCATGGAATGTTATGTTGTGTTTTACCCAGTCAGCCCTGTGGAAAGAAATCGGAACAGGCCGTGACACTCAGCCTGGCATGACTTACTTCACACACACACACAAGGCCTTAAAAGGGGACAAAGGAACGGAGCTGAAAAATAAATAAAAAAGAGAGGCGGCTTTAGGTTGTTGCTTTCTTTCCTTATATTAAATATCACTTTCCCTGCTGCGAGACCTTATGTAGTTCTCACTAAAGTGCAAGATAAACGATCGTTGCTACCACCACGCTGCTAATGCTACGCCTATATAAAATATTCTAGGCTCGCACTCATAACACTTTTCTTATGTAAGTACCGTGGACGCCGCGGAGATGGTATATATCGTTATCACTGATGATTATCGTGACTGGCGGGCGCCTGAACACTACCTAGTGAAAAAAAAATTGTACGTAAGATAGTATTTGTAAACCCGGATCTAGAAGTATAACATTTATTTTTCATTACTACAGACGGCCACACTGACGTAATTCCAACTAGAACACGCCGGGCGTCACAGCCCTGACGGTTACATCATCGGTAGAAATGAAAAGCGATCAGCTCTGGGCTGGCTGGATAAGCGTTGGCAGGACAAGGAAGAATGTTATGAAGACGTGTTATAGCCGATCACGTAACTTACCTAGCACAACTTAAGTAAAGTGGTATTTGGGATGTGGAAACGCACAGAAAACACGGTATACAACAAGGAAAGAGTGCCATCATTTCTACAAGAGGGCTTATCGTAGAAGACGACTCTACTTGTCGAAACGCTTGCCCCGGCCTAAGCCGTTCCTTTTCCTCGGGAATATTCCGAACTTGGCGTATACTGAGCGTGCGTGGACGGGATGGCCCACCTGTAGGTGTAGGGGCCGACCTCCTTGACGGACGGCTTCTCGCCGATGAGTACCTCGTTGGGGTTGGTGACGTTGAAGAAGAAAAAGCGGATCTTGGTTTCGTGGTTGACGTCCTTCCACATCGGGAAGGCCCGCGAGTGCTCCGACAGAGACACCTCCTGCAAGTGCGCCGCGTGCATAACTCAGCGCGCATCGAAAGAAGAGCAGCCAGCGTTAGACTATAACGGGCTACGGAAATCCGCATCGGAGAGTGGAACGATGTTATAGTTTACCGGTTGCTACTGAAATAAATGCACATCGTTAGCTTTATTTTATCCACTGCATCACTAGAAAACCTTACTTCAACCAGCACGGTTGCTTTATTGACGAATATAGATGCTTATTAGTTAACAAACAAACAGTGCGAACATAGATTAATCGGCGTGCATTAACTCAGAAATGAGTATACTGGTCAAAAAACCTTAGCTGTTTTTGGCAAGCACGCCTCCACGATAGGTCCACCGCAGTAGCTTAATTGGCAAAGCACCACACGGCTAATGCGAAAGGCTACTAGGCTTGGCCACCTGCGCCAAGTTATCGTACACTTTCATTTTTCTGTACCTTGTTATTTTTACATTCCAATGAAACATAATTACTTCCTCTATGCTTCCTGTGGCTAACGCAAATCGATCCGCTAGTATCCGCTTATTCTTTTCGCTCTTGTCGATGGCAGTTGAACTGCTGATTAAAAGAACGTAAAGTAACTTTGTACCGCGCATGTAGTGCGTGCTCCGTTCGCTTCTGTTTCGTCCTTAGCACGGATTCGTGAGTTTAAACATAAAAGATATCCGACCGCATCCCTCTGCTCTGAATATAAACCTCGTGGTCGTTCCAAGAAGGTGAGCTTCTGGTATGTAACAACACCATCCGTATAGAGTTTTGTTGTGACACGTTTATTTGATTTTACTGCTTCCTGCATTTTTTAACCAGGAAGCATATGCATTCAATCGGGATCGTCGCTTTCGTTTACAGTAAGCGATGTTACTGTAACGGAGCTTTACTGTTATTATTTAATGTGCAGCGATCCTTTTTAATATGTCGTGGAGAACAGCTGATTACACGTTGCAAAATAAGGCGGTGAAATTCCGCAAACACACCGAAAAATAAAGTCAGGAGAAGCAAGCAACACATAAATAGCAAGTGTAATCGAAACCAATTTCTTTACATATATATATATATATATATATGATAGGCTGACAAGGCATGCAACCCAGCTTTCGCGTTTTCTCTACATCTGTCCACATTCCGAAGCCTAGCTTGTGGTGCGTCTACACTTCGTTGAACGCGTAACGTCTACAAAAGGCGCAAATGCTTTTGCGCACACTGCTTCGTTCACACCATTTTCACTTTCCTTTAATATCAGCTTCCCAATTCTATTTTCAACTCTTTATACCTCACCCATTCGTTCTTTACGCTAATCTACGTGCGCGTCGAAGGGTGAGGAGTCGCGGTGCCTGCGGACATATGACTTTTGTTTTCACCTTTGTTTTCATTTCTTTGTCGTATTTGATACAGCTTCAGGATGTCTCTGCGTAACAGGTAGTGCTGGTGCGTTTATTGTCTCATGGCGATCGTGTCGCATCATTCTTGTAGTGCATTGCATCCACGTGAACGCAGACAACGCGCTGTTCCTTTTTTTTACTATCATTTTAATTTGGTTATATCCGCAAACTCATATTTTCGCTATAACGGAAATGGAATAGCTAGAGGCGTACAGCTTCCTACCTTTTCAATTATACCCAAGTCGCCCTTGGCTACCTAACGTACTAGAAAGTGCATCGATATGCCCCAACAACGAAGATCGAGAACACTAATAAGTGGACTTGAGCGAATTCATGTAAGCTTGTAGCGCGTCGATTCAAGGGGCAGAAAAGGGGAACGCGCACGGCGGCGGCACGTGCACACCGTCGCTCGCCATTAAAGTTATAGAAACGAGCAGCGCGAGTTCTTTCGGTCAGGTGGTGCTGAGACTTGATGCGGCACATGTAAGCGCAGCTGTGTTTACTCAGTGCACGCTGTGGCGTGCCGGCCGCGTGAACAGCGTGCCCTGAAACTGGAACTGGTGTTTGCTCGGCACGCGGTATCTCCCGCTTTGGACATTTGTGATAGTGGTCACTGTCAAGGAAGGGCAGACACTTGAAGATCACATGCTGAATAGCGAGGAGAGCGATGGCTCCTTATTTTGCCGCTGTTAAAAGCGGGTCTCAAAACGACACCTTTGGACGCCTTGAAGCGACTACCGCTTCTGTTTTGTATTACTCTTGAACGCCTCAGAAGCTCCGCTGCTTCGTTATAGTAGTGTCGTTGAGGCTGTTTTACAGAATTTCAGTCGCAAGTCACACTGTGCCATCTGACAAACAACAACAACAACAACAACAACAACAACGACGACGACGACGACGACGACGACGATAATAATAATAATAATAATAATAATAATAATAATAATAATAATAATAATAATAATAATAATAATAATAATAATAATAATAATAATAATAATAGAAGAACCGGTGAGCGAAACAAGTAGGCCCTGCTCGATTACGATGTTTGTGGTTTAGAGCATCCACAATCACCTATAACAAATACAAAGCCTGTGAAATTCTGAATGGCGTACCGGTCAGTAAACTATCTGACCGCGCCGTAGATTATGTAACCTTCAAAAGTTAAAAGTATACTCTCACCTCGCTGAAAATAACCAGCATGGGTTATATGTTATATAGCCAAGCACCGTGAGAACTCAGTCATATCCGTAGATGTTACTCACCTTGTTAAGAATGTACCTAAACACGTGGTCAAAGCCAAGGAGGACACCCACGCCTAAGATGATGAGGAGCAGAGATACCACGGCGCACGCCGAGATACCTGCAACAGAACGGGAGGTGACAGATTAAGGCGGGATTCGTACCTAAATTTTATTAACGCCAGAAGTTTAAAAAGTTCCACGTTGTAAGTAACTGAAATCACGAAGCATAAGAACAAACACTATTGTGATATAAGTAATAGAAAAGCAACAAGTGTTGTGTAAAAAAGGAGAGACGCTGTGGCCTTGCATTTAGCGATGTAGATTCGGAACCCCCCATGAAAAGCTTTATGGTGTCCTGAAAAATTGCCACAAAATCGAGTAGGCCTAAACATGACACATTATAGGGACGTGCTTCCCGTCTTTTTACAGCGAAACGGTATATGGTTAGGTTCTGATTAAAAATGTGTCCGTGGGCAAGAGCCGTTTAGATCGAAAATTTCTCCCCATACGTGGGCCCGATCCCAAAGATATATTACAATACCGAGCCGACCCGCGGCGGAGGTAAAGCAAGCCTTAACCCCTCCGCCACCTTGCAAAAATAAGTTTAATATCTTAGGTCTAAACGCAACCCGCATCGGATATTAAGCTGATAAGAACAGATACTATACCCTTTGACCCGCGTCGGCCATGTCTCTTTGTCGGCGTTCCAAGCGCCTATCTCCTTTCCTTTCCTTCAGCTCTCCTGTGGTGACGGTCCCGTAAGCGTGCTGCCCGATAGGACCGTGAGGCAGAAATAAATGCGAACCGTCCACGTGGCCCCGCTCCCGCAAACTTGGAATGTTTCACCGGAGCAACGGCCAGGTTTCAGAGGGAGCTTGTGGGGAATCAATTTTGTGTAGCCTGTGTTGTGTGTGACCGCTTGTTGTTTTCGACTGACCTCACAACCATTACTGCAGTGCGGGACGTCGACCAATGCATGATCGCCTTGGCTATACGGTAAAACAGTGCATCCTCTCGGAGTGCGGGGAGGTGCGTGTCTGTTCTAGGTGCCGGGATTCGTTAGTATGTCGTGCCGCGTTTTGCAACAATGCATGGGTATGTATACCCACCGGTGCCTCATCATCATACGAGGCTCAACATCGTGGACTAGTCTCGCCTCGCCTTCCATTGATGTGCATACGGCGTTTGACGCATGGCAATAGGCAGTTCGACATTAAGGGGCCCACGTACACAGCTTCGCTGGTCATCCTCCTTCACAGAGCGGAATGGCACTGAATCTTAAGATAATGTCCTTCTTAGCGAGTTACCCCCACTATTCCGCATCGGGTATGCGTGCTTCTAGTTCCTTTCGTGGGTCAAGCCCTGATATAGTGCAATGTAAAATGTGGGCCGGTTCTGAAGGTAGCGCTGTTTCAAGTCCTATGGTCCTCCTCCTCTCCTCTCGCGATAGAGTGCCGTGCGCCATGGCTCCTCTTTCAGGCCATCGAAGAGCGCTACGTCACGCTCGCGCCGGGGAAATTTCATTACATCAGGGAAGCTATAATTACCAGAGTGAAACGGTAAGCCATTTCAAAACGCTTGGTGTAATATTTTTCGAAACTATGCTTTGGGATATGCACGTGGAAAATGAGGCTGTAAAGTTGGCGCGCACTATAGGCTTAGTTTATCGCAATCAAGACCTACTTCCAGTAAACACAAGGCTATTGATCTATAATTCTTGATTTATTTTCAACACACCTTGTTTGCTAATATGAAAAAATATAACGTGTTCAAATAATAATAACCTTACTCGGATCTGAAATAGAATACTTCGCATCATTTCAAACGTTTCACCTGAGCAAGGCCATGGCTACTTTCTACAGAAGTACCATTTAATCAGCTTGGTAAACCTTTTTCATTATTGCCTCTTTGAAAAATGAACTGAAGTATGAAAACGAAAACTTATTAAAAATTGCTAAATTACGTCATACCATACTCGCTGATGTCACAAGATGTTGCGAACATTGAAATGTGGCACTAAGTCGAACAAACTTTGCAATGACGATCAAACGTTATGCAGCGTAATCCCCGGATCTAATACGCTCTGCGATGGCGACTTGGATTTTATTTACGTGTCTAACAATGATTTCCTTAAATTGTAATAGTGTTCAAATCTAATATGTAGTGCTTATTTACATGCGTTTCTAGTTTTGACAGTGTACGTACAATTTTTTCTTCCTTAGTTATGTTTGTTTATTATTGCGATAGCAGTTATATGAACACCCAAGGCGCATTTCTGCAGTCGCCGTCACCGTGATGTTCCGTATAAAGTACAAGGGCGATAACATAGTCGCCGCACGCCGTATGCTGTACGTGCGAGTGAAAGCGTGCGAGTGTGAGCCGACCATGGTGCCATGGCTCAATCTTGTGCGCGCGAGGGAGGAAAGCGGGAAGGAAGCGCGCCGCCTTGCGCACGGCGCAAGGCACCGGGGCGAGGGGACGGCGTTCGAATCTGGCGGCAGCTGCTTATACCGCGGCCGCGCGGGCCCTATCTGCGATGGGCACAGAGTGCGCCGAGTGCTGATAGCTTCGCCTACGCTGTGTTCTCACTGCTTAGTTCACGTTCACCGCTTAGTTCGCTTAGTTCACCGCTGCTGCGCTTCCTCGTTCCAGCGTTTTGACGAGTGCACGCGGTCATCGACTGAGATGTATTCATGTTCGCTTGTGCATGCGTGACACCATGCTTGTTAATGAGTAAGCGAATGTTTACAAGCTTATACGGCCGATAGAACTGCTATTGTTACATTGTATAGCTGTCTACTAATTAGCTATCGCAATCTCTGCTTCACCTCTCGGGCGAAACTGCTACTTTTTAATGCGGAAACATTATATGGCTCATGAAGCGGAAAATCCGGTGGTATCCCCGGAGATGGTACAAAAAGTCACGTGGTCACAGCCGATCAACGGGAGGCGCGCGCCCCGTGGGCGCTGGGTTCCTTGAAACACCACCAGATGACGCTCGCCCCGTGCATCGGTAATATGCAGGTTAGCAATGCAAGCAAATATGTTAAAGCTGCAAGCATAGGCAGATAATACTGTTCTTTTTTTTTTAGAGAACTGCAGAATGGCTCCAGAATAAGTAGGCGTTTGGATGATAATTTATTTGCCCTTACTCTGTATATTGAAATATCAAGAGTGGAAATGTGTGACCTTTGTAGACATTACAGGAGCGTGTGACAACATAGACCGCAGCATTTTCTGGGATATTCTGGAAAGGGAAGGCTTAGGCGACGATTGCCTACAGCTTTTAAGAGAGATTTACTTAGAAAATACCGTTTGCGTTGAAAGGGAAGGGATGAGGAGCGAGGAGAAAGTTGATATCAACAAGGGACTAAGGCAGGCGTGCCCTTTATCGCCACTGCTGTTTATAATTTACATGGTGAGAATGGAAAGAGCGCCAGAAGGAAGTAATATCGGCTTTAATCTCTCATACAGACAGGTGGGTACAACAGTAGAGCAGCAGCTTCCAGGCTTGTTTTATGCGGACGACATTGAGTTGCTAGCTAACAAGCAAAGTGGTATGCAACGTCTGGCAGGAAGGCGATAAGTTAGGTGTGAAGTTTAGCGTTAAAAAATCAGGTGTTATGGCATTCAATGAAAACAGCGAACAGACAGTGACAATACAGGGCCAGGAAATAATCCGCGTAAAAGAATATAAATATCTTGGTATATGGATAAACGAAGGAAATAGATGTATGGAAACACAGGAAAAAATAATAACAGTAAAGGGGAAGAGAAATGCGGTCATAATGAAACACAGATCGTTACGGGGATACAAAAGGGTATGTGGAAAGGCGTAATGGTTCCAGGACATACATTTGGATATGTGGTTGTTTGCTTGAAATTAGGCGTACAATCAGGACTCTATGGCAAGCAAAGGTCAGTGGGGTGCCTTATATTGGGCGCTCAAGGGAAGACTACAAATGAAGCTGTGCAGGGGGATATAGGCTGGGCAAGTTTCGAAGTGAGTAAAATTAATTATGAAGAACGACTGAGGAATATGGGAGAAAGTAAATGGGCTGGGAAAATGCTCAGGTGTTTGTACAGGAATAACATTGATTCACAGTGGAGGAAAAGAACTAGGAAGCTTAACAGCAAGTATGCGGCCTGTATGGTGAGCAACACAGAAACAAAGAATGTCAAGCGGAAAGTCTGAGAGGCTGAGATAATATCATGTGTGGCGGCAATGGAAAAGAAACCTTCCCTGAGTAACTACTTAAGAGGAAAAAAACGAGATCAGGAAAGAAACAATTTATGATAACTCAAAGCGAAGCTCATTACTCTTCGAAGCGAGATCAGGATGAACACGCACTTATAAAGCGAGATATAAAAAGGAAGAAGGATATGCGCTTGCTGCAGTAAAGCTAGGGAAACGATGGAGCATGTTTTATTAGAATGTGAAGATATCTGCCCAGTGATCGATTTAGGAATCACTGGCCTCCCTGAAGCCCTTGGGTTCAGCGAGAGCAGGGAGAAGGTAAACATGTCCGCAATAGGAATTAGTAAGAGGTGATTGGAAGATTGGCGGAAGTAAGGAAACGATAAACAACGCAGGCGTACAAAAACAGTTCACAATATGGGTTAAGAAACTTTGGTTATGGTAATTCATCGTGTTTTTTTTATTTCCTTTTCTTTTTTAACATAGGTAGGACATTAGGCAATAAAATAGCAAGAGCTTGATGGCGCAACCCACCACTCCGTTTCAAAGGGGAAGCTCACAGCATCCATCCATCCATCCGCGGAAGCGGCGGAGACGGTTGTGCCGAAAAAAAAAAGCAAAAAAAAAAGTAATTCGAGCACAGCGTTCGCCGCAAATGTTTCCCGATAAAAATTGCGGTTGCATAAGCTGCTTCTGCAGGGAAGCGGCAACTGTGTTGCTGGTCTATATACTGTATAAGTTCGGCGCTGCCAGTCGGTGCGGTGATTTCGGCGAGTTCTGTCGTGCGCTCCGACGGACGAACCTGGGAATTCGGCTTCCCAGTCCGTAGCTGCGCCCTTTGCACGTCCACGCAAACACGCGAACCAGGCGTCACCGGAGAGACGCCGCAATGCTTTCGAATTCATCCTCGTAGGGATGCCGAGTGCGCGTTGAGAAATCGTCATACTCTCTGTAGCCGCCCAGAACGCGTTATTTTCCAACCAGAACATGATGTAACATTTAAAAATTCATAAACACGATCAACAATACAAAGCGCTTGGAAAACATCTAGTACGATTTAGAAGAAGAAAGTATCCAAATTCTTCTCGTTCCCGATAAACGATAGCATCGATTCTTCCCAATTTGCTAGTCAACCCTCGACTGGTGTTTCTGCATATATACAGAACAGCGACAGCTACATGTTGCAATCGGTTTTTGTTGTATCGGCATCACGTCCGCGACTCGCCATCGCTCGTTGTCGATACAAGACGCCGATGTGCCACTTCGCCAACGACACGCAAATAACACCCTGCCGCGCGAACTCCACAAGGACGCCCAACAAGACGTCGGCGATGGTGCTCGGGTGGCGCTGATGTCAATGACGTGATTTTCAAAGCCACAGTATCCTGTTACATCAAGACAAGCAACGAAAACACCGACATGTCAACTTCTGCCTTTGCGTGGCCCTTCCTGTGCCTGTTCAGGCCGTGGTGTCGGTTTAAGGAGACATGGCCAATTGAAAAACAGACTTCTGCGCGCAAATCGCAATATTTTGAGGCTGGCCTTTGTTATTCATTTATTTATTTATTTATTTATTTATTTATTTATTTATTTATTTATTTATTTATTTGAATACCCTCAGGGCCCAATAGGCATTACAGAGGAGTAGGTAAATTGTGTTTATACAATTGTAATAACGGAAACAACAACGTTGTTATATATGAAATAAAATTGAAAACTAATAATTAACTAAGTAGGTTATTCTAGTAGAGTTCAGCAACAGAGGTCTTCAATGACAATACCGTGAGCAACATTACTGTACATGAATAACACGAAAAATATTGAACAAATAGCAGCGCAGGTAATTCTGAGAAGTGCTCAACAACGGCGGCCTTGAATGACTGTGCCTCTTCAATGGTGGAGACGGCGCTGGTAGGGTGGTTCCATTCTGAACTAGCCTTGGGTATAAATTAATCCTTAAACAGCTTAGTATGACAAAAATGAATAGCGCCTTTATACTGGTGATCAGTGCGGGATGACAAATACGATGGTTGTGATAAAAGTTCGCTTTTCAATGAGTGGTTCAAGAAACAGAACTTATGGAAGAGACAAAGACGTGATATCTTTTTTCGTAAGAGATAGTTAGGAAGGCCACGATTAGATTCATCCGTGAAAAACTGGCAGTACGAGAACAGTCTGATAAAATAAAGCAAGTTGAACGATTCTGAACAGACTCTAATGTATGTGCAAGGTTACGTAAGCCCGGATCGCAGACAGCAGGCGTATACTCGAGTTCAAATCTAATTACCGTTTCATATAGTAATAACTTTAAATGGCTCGGTGCTTCAGCTAAATTGCGGCGTAGGTATCTTAGTGCACGGTTAGCATTGTTAATGCTAACCAGGGAAGTTTGACCCTGCACATACAGTTATGTGTGGATCCAGAAGAATGTCCAAATGACTTTAATCCCCCCCCCCCACCCTCTTTCTCCTTGAAATCATGGAGGAAGGAAAAAAGAGGGGGGAGCACATCGCAACGTGATTGAAGCCGAACCTGGTGGGCCAGCGGTGGCCCAACACGTGATTGCACGTCTGAGTGGGCGGTTGATCTTAGTGTTCCCGCTCTGCAGGCAGAGCCACGACAGGGCAGCTGAACAGACGCGCACCGAATAAAAACTACTGGCATAGCTACTGGGAACCAAATGTCTCAGAAAATCTCGATTCTAGCTCCGCGAACTCGACGCAAGAGGTCACGTGTTGGGTCACCACTGTGGTTTAATGGGGCGTTCCCTTGCCAAGGCTGGCCGCATGACGTAATGCTCCCTCCTATATTTTTCCTTCCTCCGTATTTAAAATTTGTGTGCGCAGCGCCAGCATACGGCACCTGACAAAATCATGAAATCCTTATTCCCAACTGTTACTGTTACTTTGCTCTGGAGACTAGACATTTTTAATCATATAGAATCCGCCAGCATGTAAAAAAAGGGAAAAAAAAAGAATTCATCATCTCAAAGTGAGATCCCCGCCCTCCTGCTTTTCCTTCTTTGAAAAAAAAAAAAAAAAGAAAAACCTGGATTCGCGCCTGCATCCAGCAATATATATTTTTAGGCATTACCGTATAAAAAGCGCATTTTCTTTCAGCCAGAAAGGAAGGAGCGGGGCACGACGCAGACAATTACCAAGTATTTCCGCATGGTGATACATTAACGTGGCGCGTCTAAAGCTTTCTAATAACTAGGCTTATTTTATGCAGTTTAGAAACACCGAAAGTTGAGCACGTTGGTAGGTATTCATAGCACGGATAGGCCTGCAAGCGTGCAAAACACGGAAACGGAAACGAAGAAGTGAACAATACAATTGCCGTTTGTGCCGACAACATGAACGGGAAACGCAAGACGTTCGTCTTGGTTTACCACGAACGGTTAAAAAGTTCAAAGGGGTTCACGAACTGCGTCCAAGGCAACCATACTTTGTGTACAGCGCAAAACTTCGACGCTAGAACACGACACCAGTGAATCAGGGCCACCTACTCAAGCAGCCAATTTACTATACCTATCAGTGGTATCCAAGGAAGCTATAGGGATGGATCAGAACTTAAATAGCCACGTGAAATTCCATTGCCGCTGTCGATTATAAATGCAAAATATGACTTGGGGACGTTTTTTTTTTCTCTGCCAAGCTTCGCAGCGCGATCGCATTGCAGAATTACGTAAAAGCTTCGATATCTTCATATAATCTCTTCACTCCATCTCCACCACCCTCGGCAGCATCTTCTCTCCCTCCCCCTTTCCCCCTCCCCCCGCTACCCGTTCTGCTACTATGATAAACCACCAGTTACTTGTTTTACGCACTTCTTGACCTGCTCACAGCTGCACTTCTTCCTCTAAATTTCAAGTGAGATGTCATCGACTCCTGTTGCATTCATGACCCATACTACAGCACGTGCTAAACATCGCGCCACAAGGTGTCGCCACCGAAGCAGCTCTTGTGTTATCCTGGTCTCCCGAAACTTATCTGCCCTGCTACATCCGTGCTACGGTGAAGGTAGCCTTCTGCCACCAGGGTGCTGTAAAGCTCGTTCTGGCACACGTAGTGCTGCACTGCAGCGTAGAACAGGGCGAGTGCAGACACATACACAAGCGCCGGCCACACATGCTTCCGCTCTTGGTGCTTGCCGAAGGGCCCCTGGAGCATGGTCTCTCGCCACGACTCTCCTCGGAGGGCGCCTCTACCTCGAACTGCTCGCAGCGAGGGGCCACGGTTGCTCCGGCTGGGGCACCTGCGAGACAAGAAGAAAGCGTCGACTGATACAAAAGTCCTGACACAACGCTTGCCGTCTGTCACCGCCAGATATGAACAGGGACAGGACAAAGCACTACAGTCAGTGCAAATCATTGAACGCCACGTACATGGTAATCGCATAGAGCACTAAATGTACAATTGTGTTGACAATTGATGCTCTGTGGGAATGCGCTTAGTGAGGCGCCCCCATACGTGTCCTTGCGCACCTCACTCATACTCCGTGTCTTCAAGCGCATTCCCACGCAATATGAATGATCAACTGGTCCATGAAGCGCACTCATAAAATGAAACTATTTAAGGCATGGGAATGCAGTGGTGAACACAGAAAAACAAAGGAAAGGTGATTCATTGCTACGAATGCACTTTCCGATTACTATCTGTGCTCCAGGTAAATGGAAGCTCTATACTGCCTTTAACAACGCGCTTACCAAGGCATTTTTTCAACAACTGTTCAACCCACTATTTCTCTGAAAAACATTGCGATACACTGACTGATACTGCACACGCATATGAAGTCATATGCCGCACCAGAACGGAAACATTCGCCATTCATTTATCCACATGTATTTCTGACCAAAAAAATATGTCCCAAGTCTGTCAATCGCGCACGTATTGAGGTGCAAAGACAATACATGGCTCACAGTTTCAAGCAGGCTAGGGTCGTCGATTAAGGAGTAGTACGTAACGCCGCGTAAACGTCGTCTACTTCAAATAACGTTCGAAAACGAACGCGAGTCTCAAGTTTATGCTAAAGCTGTACGTATACATGGCAATAAATCATTTGCGTGATTGGAAGGTAATTGAACGACTGAATGATTGATTGAGGATGTATTCAGTGAGCAGCCTGTTGGCAATTTCTTCTAAAAAGGCAGCCCCTCCCCGTCTTTCACAAGCGTACCCGGGGCACTTTTCAGAGCGCCTGTGGCGTTGCGTGTCTATGTGTCTTTCTTCGTGGTCATTAGGCAAGCATTGACAAGCCTGACAACGTGTCCCTCTTACAAGAGGAGCTCACTGTGAGTCACCGTAGGGTGCGCGCTGTATGCCGTCGCAAGCAAGCGCTAGAATCCGCAGCTAGAATGTCCAAGGAGAGCGGCCGTACAATGTTTCCACGCTTGTTTGCGACAGTCGTAAGAATTGCGCACTGTCCAGCCAAAAGGTGTTTGGTGCGCGCCGAGACTGAAACGAAGCGGGTGCAAACGACAAAGCAGTGTCAAGGAACGTGAGCTTTCTTTAATTACACACTGTTATCCCGACCCCTTCACCAGCCAGCTTTTCATGAAGCAGAGAAACCTCTGTAGATTAACGGAACACCGATTATTCGTCATTGTGGAAAGGTTTCCCTGTCTAGCCCACGCCCGCTTAGTCAATCGTGAGTGAACAGTGCGCTCATTCCAAATAAAGCTATACCAACAAGCGATCAGATAGGTAAGTCTTCGCTGCCAGAGTACCTCTCGTCAGAAAGCAGTTGCATTTTTCTGAACGGAAGTGCAGCGTACAATGAAATTACTACGAAAATACATTATACACCCATGCCCTATTTATGAATGAAAAACTTTTGTGCACACCATCTGGTTTGATTTTGCCTCCGCGTTATCAGAATACTTCAAAATTGAAGAACTCTGTTGTTATTAACGCTTCGGGTGTATGAGAAGCGGAAACCATATTCCATGAAGCACTAACAGGCTCACGACCACGGCTTCAAGGTGGCTTTCTTGCATGGACAAAGCATTCATTTACTTGGAATGTGACGCTGAACCATTTTCTCCGCGGCAGCTGACTCGCTACTGAGGACGTTGACCCATAATCCGCCCCTGCGTGGAGGCCTCTTTTAGAGTCGCACATTAGATTCCGAAAGGATTTCCTTGATCTGGAGCGCGTTTCAAGGTCTACGCTTCCTCGCTAATAATATGCAGATAGCGTTGTCAGCATATGAGCTCGCATACTCGCCGCGGTGCCGGCACCACGTGGCCACCACTAAATTGCACGGTGGGCAAGTTCGCGTGTGCTATAAAACAAAGACGAAACACGACACAGAGCGAAGGGCACGCACGATGCAGTCCTCACGGAGGGCGAGCTATTTCCGCGTGCGAAGCCCTCGCGCGCTTCCTGACTTCGCGCATTAGCCCGGTTTTGAAAGACGCGGGCACGTCTCTCCCGTTTCCCTCTCTACCGCTCTCACGCACGCCTTAGCGAAGAGACGCCCTTGTGCCCGCGGGAACGCAGGAGGAATAAGAAAGGAAGAACGCGACCGTAGCACCTGTTGCACGCTGACGCCAACGGAGCTTCGTAAATAAATACTAGAAGGAAGGAAGACGACAGCTTTGCGTCACATTTTTCGTTGGTCGGAGTGCGAGATGCCGCCGTCGCCGCTGTTTATCTGGCAAGCGGTGCATGCCTTCGGCTATGTTGTTCGCGTGATGCCAAACGACATCACTGCGCTTTAGCCGATAGAAACCCTCTATACTCGCGCGTGGTGCGGCATTGGCGAGTATACTCGGACTATAGTCGTGAGCCTCGGCGCCGGTATTGTCAGCTGAGCACGTGACTGGGATCAAACAGGTGTTCTCTATGAGGCAACAGAGCGCGACATCTCGATTCGAGAATCGTGGCTAGCGGAAACGTGTGTATCGCAATGGCACCCGTGGTGACAGACGAGAGTACGACGTCAGCAACAATGTCGGCGTTTTACGAAGACCACGCTGGCTCTTCGAACTGCAGAAGCCGCACAGCTCATGCCCTTCTGACGACGGACAAGCCGGACGAACAACAGCGCGGTGGCCTTAGCGTAAATAAAATTATTTCAGAACAAGTTTTCAGCATAACACATTCGTACGCTGCATGTGCGCGGCACGTTGGTAGAATAAAAAAAAAAAAAAGGAAATCATATTATTCACATTGACAAGGGCATGACTGACAAACGGATTGGGAACAAGCAGGCGTAATTACCGTGTCAAATCGCAAAGGGGTAAACTAGAAATATAAGACCATTCAGTGGAATGATAAAATATCTAAGGGTATCCATTGTTAAATTTTCATAATGTATTCGATTCTACGAATATTCTTCGATGTCATCGCGATTTGGTCAGTATTCGATTCTGTGATGTCATTATTAAAACCGTATTCAATTCGTATTTGATTCGGTACAAAGCTTATACTATTCGTCATCCGTTTCCACCCCCAAAGCTCCTCATTGCTACGTCGCTGCCGAGTGGTCGCAAAAGACAGCTCGCATTTTTTGTTTCTTTTTTTTTACAAAGCTCCTCGGGAGGAACTCCGCAAGGCGGAAGAACCTGCATGCAAGAGCGGGAAGCCAAGCGTACGCACTGCGGAAGCCGCAGAAGGAGATCGTGCCGTCTCGGTCGTTACTGCCCGGTGCCCATTCGAGGCACCGGGCAGCAACGCCTGAACAGGCAGCGCGCGCCGCGGAAGCGGAGCAGGACCGACCAAAGAACGTGAACTTAAGCGGATCAGTCGCGTTTCGCAGCGCTGCGAATTCTCTACACGATCACAAGACCACAAGGCGTGCACGCAGGGCAGCTACCCTCAGCGGAGCCCTGGACTAGGGGAACCGACCCTGGAGAGAAGATGGAAGACTCCATCTGAAGCCGCAAAAATCACTGCAAAATAGAGCAAATAAACGTTTTTCATCATCATCATCATCATCGTCTCTAGAATGGAAGATGTATATGGAAAGCCATCAGACCACGGGCCTAGTCTCCCGGGCGCAGATATCTTTTTTTTTTTTTGCGATAGCAATTATATGAACACTCCAGGCGCATTCTCGCCGTCGCCGTGGTGTTTCGTATAAACGTCAAGTGCGATAACATCTTGACCGCGCGCCGTATGATGTGGGTGCGAGTGAAAGTTGGGGAGGTGAGCCGAGGATGGTGGCTAGATCTCGCCGCTCAGGGGAGGAAGCGCGCCATCTTCCATCGCGCGCAAGGCAATGGCGGAGGAGGGTTATCAGGGTCTTTTACTTCGGCGGTAGCTACGTATGGCGTGGCCGCGCGGGCGCTATCTTGAATACATCACTTACAGCGCTTACATAGATAGGCACCAAAAGAACGACGAAGACAAGCGACGAAGACAAGCGACGTTCTTTTGGTCCTGTCTATGTGCGCGCTGTAAGTGATGTTTGCGATGGAATGCCCACTAGCCCGTACCCAAACCCTGCTTCACCGTCTTGAAAGCTATCTGCGATGGGCACAGAGTGCTCCGAGTGCTGATAGCTTCGTGCGCGCTGTGTTCTCGCTACTTAGTTCGCGTTGAAGCCAGAGGCAGCCCGAAGGTCTTCCAACGTTTTGACAACGAGTGTGCACGGTCACCGAGTGAGATGTGTTCATGTTTGCTTGTGCACGCGTGACACCATGCTTGTTATCTTTAATGAGTAAGCGAATGTTTACAAGTTTATACGACCGATAAAACTGTCCTTACTTTGTATAGCTGTCTGCTAATTTGCTGTCGCAATCAATGCTTCGCCTTTTGGACTAAACTGCGACTTTTTTAGAAAAAGAAAAGGAACGATAGTTGCAACACTGTGTAGCTAAAAGGTAAAAGCCATGACAGCTTATAGTGGTACCTCCAGGTATACACTGACGTCACAACTGCCACTGTATGTTTGCGGACCACAAATATTTTATTAAAATGTTGTGGTAGGTCACCAACATCAACGGCATTTATTCCTCTCTAATGCAGGACGAAGGCCTCCCTTTGCGATGTATGAAATCATACCGGTATTGCGCAAGCACACTCTATGCTATGCTATAACAATGTTTCTAATCTCATCACCACCACCAGCCCTCTGGCGTTCTCTACAATGCGTGTTCCTTTTCTTGGCCCACAGGCTGTGACTCCAACAGAAGACTGGTTATCGCTCGTTGCACGGATCCTAGCTTCTTCTCAAGCTTCTTTGATATCCTACAAATTTCAGCTCCATACGTTAGTAGTTGTGGAATGCAATGATTGCATACTTACCTTTTCAGTGATATTGGTGAGTTGTTAGTCATGACTTGGTAGCAAGCTTTCCGAGCATAGTACTCCCTCTATCTTTTATCAGATCGACTGTTATTCCAGCTTCTCCCACTGTCGTATATGTTGTCCTTCCGACCTCATCAATAGCTGCACACGGGACTTCTCAGCAACTGCGTCTAATCATGGTACGTGGATAGTACAGTACAGTATAGAATTTATTCGCTGGACTTATATAATCGAAATTGCTAATGACATTGTCCTGCTTATCTTTGATTGCCTGTATATTATTCCTGCCAATGCCGAGTCGCCTCTGGTTTCATGCCTGCCCCGTTTTTT
The DNA here is from genome assembly GCF_023375885.2 of Dermacentor andersoni. Classification (NCBI taxonomy): domain Eukaryota; kingdom Metazoa; phylum Arthropoda; class Arachnida; order Ixodida; family Ixodidae; genus Dermacentor; species Dermacentor andersoni. Next base: position 24,112,334 of record NC_092817.1, read on the forward strand.
TATTGCTTCCTCAATAATTCTAATGCTATAATTTCGAATGTCACTTATTTGTCTATGTTGCGAGTTTTGACAATTCAGTCAATATTCGAACTGATTTCTGGTTGTGCACCGCACCACGCTCCATGGCTTATTAGCTCCTTTGTTGCGCGGGAGACATTGCCTGTTTCCGGTCTTGGTGGCTTTCACCTTGTGGCAAATAGTGGAAGGATAATTCCACTCACTCAGAGGACACTGTAATATGCTTATCGACAATGGCGTCCCTCGTTAACTACACACATAGTTCAAGACTTGGCGGTGATACTGCGGGCCACGGAATGTCGACATATCGTGCCATAGGCATATTGTCGTTGGTTTTCTCCTGTTTTCAGCGTCGCACCTATATAGAAACTCGATAGGACGCGTACTGTAGCAGGCTGCTGTGATAGCGAAAAAAAAAAAAAAAAACGTACAGGAAAACCGATGGTGTCCATGTGCGCATGCCACGAGCTCCCGCTCGCTGTTTGCATGTTGCGACGTGAACGTGTTGTAAGACATCGACCGGATCTCCGAGCGGGCTCTGGACCGCGACAGCACGCGGAGCGAAACGGGAATATCGAGAGCGCATTACGCAGATCCTCGAAGGCATCCTGAAAGCGTTGGAAACTTCTCGCAAGACTGTACCACGAACACTTTAATATTTTACTATTTTGGTCGCAGATGCAGTGAAGCGATCTCGCCACGAAGGTCGCGACTAAGCAGCGCTCGGCATGTAGTGAGACTGGTATGTACACTGAAACCAGCAGAGCGTCAGTGTTATTTCGTATGCAAGTTTCGAAACAAATTATGGGCACCACTAGGCGCAACGGCAATGGTAAACTAAAACACTGAGGAGGAGCAGGAGGAGAAAGATGGAGGGGTGTTGCTTGCTGCAGGCGCACCTAGCCTTCCATATTTGCAGGAAATTGCTCCGCCTGAACGCCACCTGTCGACTGCGATATGGTCTGAAGCACTTCGCACTTTAGCTTGCACCACCGGAAAAAAAAAAAAAAAAGAAAGCAAGCTGACATGAAGCCCAGTACGTTGCGCGTTCTCCAAACCACGACAACCCGCACGGCTCATCATTCACTTTCAAGCCCTGTATCACGGAGGAACTTTAGGAGGAGCCGAAGCACCTGTCTCCTAAATATCGAATGGGAACAATATATCACGTTCATCTCAGTGTGGTGCCGTCTTGCGCTCGAGTTCATCTATTAATATCTTACGTCCTACTTCAAATTCAGGACACCTTAGTATGTAATGTTCAATGTCACCAAGAGCTTGACAACGCCCACACGACGATGATATAGGCCAAGTCCTACCTTGCACCGCCAAGCTGGGGTTTGCGCTGGCCCTGTATGGATGCGATCTAGGAGAGCGGAATTAGTCCTGTTAAATCCTTCAGTCACTCAAGATTGGTGCGGTGGAGACCACAAAGAACGGAAGTGGCCTAAGATGGCCTCGTTCATGTCTTTTTTTTTTTTTCCTCCGTTCTGGGGAGCGTTCTTCGTTGGCTTGAACTGCAGCGCTTTGCACGCCAGACTGTCAGCGGACTCATTGCCTGCTATGCGATATGGGAAGGTACCCACTGTAACACGATGGTAAATCAGACTTTCTGTAATTCTGTAACGGCATGTAATTCACGCTTAATGCAATTGTCAAGGGACAGCGCAGCCTTGCTGTCTGAGAAGAGAACATGCGGATGCTGATAGGAATTCAGTTTCCACAAGGCTACTGCAATGGCGACACTTTCACATGCCATAGAACACACGATGCGGTCAAGTCTGGCAGCCCGTGAGACACTGAGAGTAGTTATCACGTACACTGCTGCACTAGCTCCATTCTCTTAGTTAACACGTGCTGCCGTATTCTACATGCTTAATACGGATGCCAGAAAGTGCCGCAAAAGGTTCTCACATATGCGAGAGTGATTCCGCTCGCCAGTTCTGCAGTTTAGAAGAGAAACTGTTGAATCCGACTGAAAGTGACTGAAATAGTTAAAGATTGACAATAAGAAGAAGACTGAGTAAAAGTATGGTTATAAGCGGTGGAGCAATAGCCACCACTGCTCCTGTTAATGTGTACCGCAAGACAAACAAGAATGGACAAATAATTGAAATGGACAGGTCGCCACTACATTAGTGGTGCTATAGGAATATCGAGGTTAGGAATTAAGAATGTAAGTTAGGGAAGAAAAAGATGTAAAACAACAAAAAAGGCACACGCGGTCGGTGGCCGTCATAAAAGCGGCTACTCCCGCATAACAGCGCAGTCTTTCAAGGCCAGTGTGTCACGGCATAAAAGAGAGAAAGAAAAAAAAAAACGATAAAGAGAATGAAAGAATTCCCCCGAATAACGCGGTCAGACGGAAGGGCTTGCTCGGTGTGCGAGCAGAACACCACGCGACGTGGGCGTGCGTCCGTTGTGGCCACCTCCAAAATAGCCCGCAGCCCCGCCGCATCGCCCTTTCAGTGCCATCAGCTCCTGATGAACGCCTTCAGGGTCGCTCCTGGGGCGCAGCAACCTTAAAAGAATCCAAGGCCTCTCTCGTCTCGCTCGGCTTCCCTGGACGCGTGCAGCTGCAATCTACTACGCGTTGCCTTCAAGGATAGAGAATATCTTATGCGAGAGTAGTTCAGCTTTGAGGGTTGCTTGGTTTGCCTGACACTGCGTTTAGGATAACACTTTATCCTATCTGGCTGACTTGCGGGAGAGAAGGGAGCAGGCTGCATAGCCAGGCTAAGTATAGTTTGACCTGAGGTGCTTCCATTGACGTCAGCGAATAAGAATCCTTTTAGTGAAATATACCAGCTTCGTGATTTACGGCACGCTTGTGTAATCGGTTACCCAACGGTGCATTGTCTTTCTCTTTAACACTGCATTGCTCTGTGGCTACATATGTGACTTCGCGGAGCCTCTGTTTGTTAATTAAAGGGTAATTAGCGACTCTCGTGGCTGTTAGTAGCTTTGTATACATAAGCTCTACGCGAGCAGGTGGAGTCTGAGCATGTGCTGACTTCAGCATGACCCGACTCAGCGCACCCTTTGCAGACGGGTGGACCGAACTCAACTTGGCGCTCGCTCGGCCGAACGCATCAGCGTTTACGTGCACCTGGACCTGACGACTGGATCTTGGCCATACAAGCCGACCCGACTTTATTTGGACAGTGTCATGCAAGCAGATCTGCCGTGTTCTTGCATGGTGTCTTTTTTCCGATACCTCGCCACGAGGTTCGGAAAACAAGTGTTCCCGGCAATAATAGGCATAAAAGCGTTAAGCGACACCGAGACATGTAGATGGACAGTGTCATTTGATCGGGTTCACTTGCTGCAGTTACGTGGCTTCTGTCGTCAATGATTGCGGAAGGCTATCCACATTCTTTTTTTTTTTTTTGCAGATGGGATTGATTAGGGCTTCTCGCAGTACCACATATCGAACAAAAACAATTTCCACGAATCCAAGTCGGCTGCCTTGAAAGGTTGTTTTTCAACAAAAACTTTTGTCGACAAATTATATTTATCCTCCGGAAGTTTGGTCACAGCCCGCATTCCGGAGGAAGCGGGAGTGTGAAGGTTTTCCGAGAATCCATCGGAAACTTCCATGCCCCCATAGTTGCTGGGCGATGTAAGAGAATCTGTTTAATGGTAACAATTTTTCGTTCTACCCGTTTGTCTCCTAGAGCGCTTCTAGAGAGATGCTTTTTGTCTCGTTTGTTGTGTGCACTGCAGTTTCATAATGAACAGCTACCGACTCGCCCAACTTTCAGTACTTTAACAAATAATTTCTATAGCATTCTTGCGTGTGAAAATACCTCTCTCGCGCATGTGCAAATGGTTCACTCTTTGTGAAACGTGTACTACTTTCATCTCTTTTCTTTTGGGGCATGCGAACGTCGTGCTCCTTGCCTTCCCGCAAAACGGCTGTGATTGATCACTGGAGTCAAGGTTTATGCTGCACATTGCTGCACGCCATTAATTCAAATTGTTAGGGCATGCTACTTGTCGACTGCGAAGTCGCGTAGCGTTAACTTGGCAGTTGCCGCAGATGATTGGTCAATTCACTTTGTCATTGTTCACTGAGTGCAAATAAGAGAGACGCTAGTCACTAAATCACTGCTGTTTCCTTTACAGCAGTCTGGGCGTTTGCACATGTTGACTTATGTCGACGTGCGCTTGCTTTCATTTTCTGCTCCCTTTACTGCTTTTCTCATCTTTCATTTTATTCGAGTCACCCCCATCTGAAAGAGCAAGCCCTGCTATAAGTAGGGCTAATGCCGTCGCTTTCTGCCGAAGTTTCTATCTCCACCAGTGCTGTAAGCAGAAAGCATGAGTCACACTCGTTTCCTGCGAGCAACTGGCACCGGCTTTCCGTGCCACTTCAGACACGCGTAACACCGAATGTGTGTCCGTCCATCGTGGAGTAATGCTGGGGTACCATTAACACAACCGAAAAGCTAATCCCATCCGCTTATTCCGGCTCAGTCCCCGCAGCTATGTGCAAGCTACGAATGCTTCTCCAACGAATGCTGTGCTTGTTGCTGTTAGTGACGTGTGCTGCTATCAAGTGCAGTAATCAGCTTTTTCCTCCGTTCTTTTTTTTTTTTTCTTTAAGGGCAGGCAGATCCTTATGTACTCGTGGTCTGCGCCTGAAGATAAAATTACTATTCACAAAGCAATGAGAAGCTCCTGATTCTGAATCATGCAGATCTACAGCTTGCAGAATTTACGACGGGGTTGCTGATAATCCAACGCGCTTTGTATGTGCAACGGAAGAGAAGGGGTCAAGGGAAAAAAAAATCCGTGGTAGCGCGCGTGATATCACCATTGTCAGCAATAAACTGCAGCTGATAGGAGTGGCAGCGCGATAAGTAATATCTCATCTGCGCATGAGACACCGTGGCATCGATTTCACAATGAATTCATTACGCACTGTAGTGGCTATGGTATTGTGTTGCTTAGCGCGAGGACGCGCGTCCTGTTCCCAGCCGGTATCAACGTGCCATCCGGTATCAACGAGAGCGTAGGAAAAATGTCGTGCCTTTCTGTAATATCTTGATGTGTATGTTCTTGAACAGAATTGACAAACCATGCCAAATCAATTTGTTCCTAGTTTTGTCATGTCACAATTGATATCATTCTGTAAGTTCATGTACAATCATTGTGATACCATAATGACATTTCATACATATCATTTATTGTGCTTAAGTTATATACTTACTGCTGCACTTTTATTATTTGGAAGTGTAGACGTGCATGTACTGCTGATTATGCCCACGTGCGCATGCCCATAAAAGCGGCTGCGCACTTGTACGTGTTTATTCTGACGAAGGCCGTGCCACGGCCGAAACGTTAAAATATTAAAAATTCAATTTTCGTAAGTGTGCTCCTTCCTTTCTTCAACCACGTATGCACCGGACGTACAGAACTTTTCCTTGAATGTACATATATATATATATATATATATATATATATATATATATATATAATATTCTCACTACGGGTTTGCCATAACCAAGATGAGTGAAATTCCTTCAAGTAAAATGATTTAATTATTTGCTCAAACACTGGAAAAATGCCTGTGCCCCATAACCTTCGTGTCTATCAATCTCATATGATAATATGGGGCACACTGTTCTTAAATGAAGGTTTCCATAGCAGCATGTGGGTTTACTTAATACAGAGGTCGTGGGACGTGTGTTTTCGCGAGAAACACACACCTCGTCCCAGTGGTAATGGCAGTCATCAAGCATCATCTTGCACTTACGGTGCAAACTTGATACAACACTTCAAACCATTATAAACTATTCAGGTCGATCTTGTACAACCACTGCCACCTTCGCAATCAGGGCGCTTACAGAATGGACACAAGCCTCCAAATTTAGCGCCTTCGCTCCAACGAAGCGTAACTAAAATTCGAGTAAGAGCAACTGATATGCTTTTTTTATAGGACGGCCCAAATACGGGCAAAGAAAAGTCGCCCGCCAAGCTATGCAAGGAGCAAAGATCGTCGCGCAAGGCGTGTCACGACACGGGAGCCATCAAGGAAGACGACGGCACGTGATGACCGATATTCGCCGCTGACCCGGCAACCCGAATGCAAGAGATGAGCGCGGCCATGGCGACGGCCGCTTGCTTCTCGAGAGACTCTCTCGTATTAGTAGGCAAGATACTTGGGGCTGGCTGAGAAGACGGAAATTCCATCTATGTGGCATTAGTGGATCGAATTTTCGTTAAAGTAAAAAAAAAAATTTGGGCTAACCTCTGATGAATATTAAAACAATCGCCTCACCTAAGCAACCGACTGAAACAGAGAGCTATCGTATAGAAAAAGGGCGAGGGGCGGTGGGCGGAAGAGAAGGGGTCGAGAGCAATAACAATACAAATAAATAAAAGGAAACCTTGCTCAGTGGAGCTGCAACGTTTTTTCCCGTGAAGAAAAAAAAAAGTCCGTCATCGTGGACTCATGTCAAACCGCTGCCTGTGTGTAAATGAATTCGGCAGAAAGCAAAGCAACGGAATTACAAGGAATGTTCCAGCACTATGTGTAGGGCTGTAGATCGGATTGTTCGGTGCGAGAAAGTCTGCGACGTATGCAAGACATCGTGGATGAAATTTCCTCTATATTTGGAGTCATGGTCGCATGAATGTTACGTAAAAAGAGTAGGGAGAGGGGATGCGTGTATGTTTATGCGACGGGAGAGCAGTACGTTGGCGTCACGTCAGATAGTGATCGCTCCACTGCACCGACTGCGATGCGCGTGAGAATTTGAAAGAAGATGCAACGTTCCATACCTGCGGGCACATTCGTCACTCGAGTCGCTTCAGGGACTTCGCGCACAGTGAGACGGGAAAGTCACAGCAACGCGCAATGTCTGCGCATGCACCGTAGACGATGCCGAACCGCAGTGGGTAGCACCGTTCGGCGAAACCCGAGACTCGTCGCACAAAGGCGGCGTCTGAGCGCCAAATGATGCAGCGCCGGAAGCGCGTAATTTATGTCGCCCTCATCTTGTGCAACGAGGCTGCGCGGAAGCTGCCGAAAGACGGCGGCGCATTGCGATTCCTGCCATTTATTTGGCAGGCCTTGACACGTGACCGATGCGAATTGCAATCAGGTTACGGTGATTACGACATGTCATTGTCAGTATAGTGGCGTGACCAGGTACCGAGAAATTTTAAAAGCATTGTGTTCTGCGAAGAATCTACATAAGACGGTTGTAATCACCACTTCACAAACTGTTACTGTGTTCCTGATTTGAAGACGTGCACATAGACTAGACACAAAAGAGCGTTAGTTTCTTTCTACGATGTTAACATGTTCGAGGGACGACACTGGAGCTTGTCAGCGGGGACAAGACGGAATGTCGTGCAGACAGTACGGGCATTGCTCCACCGGCATTCGCTGTTGTCAGTGTTGACAAGCGTCCTCAATATTGAGCACCCATTGCAGGCTGCAATGCCTCACGACCAACATACCCACGTCGTCCCCCCGTAGGTTACAGGGACGCTGTGTCAAATTTGCCATGCAAGAATACGTGCGATAACCTCCTCACCGTTCGCTCAGCACCGGACCTAGGCAAAATCCGAGCAGAATGCACTTCCCGTCGACCCGCGGCCACGGTCTGTACTACTCGTCCTAGCACACGGCGACCAAGCATGCACAGATCCGCATAGCTGTACGGCACCCCGATGGTTATTCCCTGATGAGTATAAACACAGCGCCGACACACACGCGCAGCAAAGCTCCCGTCATTATTCAAGGGCAAGGTAGAATCCGCACATCGATGGGTATACACCACGAAGAACGCACTGCACCGGCCATGGTGCGGCCGGGGACCGAATGAGAAGGGGGCCAACATTTCGGCAACCAGCAAAGAGGGCGAGGAGGAAGGCGGGAGGGAACCGCTCTCGGGAACTGGGTTGTCTCGTTCAGCGGGCCACGGCTGAACGTACCACTTGGCAGCGACGGCGGCGGCAGTTTGGAAAATGGGTCGTCGCTCGCTGCTGCCGAAGGAGCGGACGGAGGAACCGCGGCAGCGGTCGAGCCGCATGCCTGGAAAGGGCTCGCGGAGCGCACCGCCGTGTTCCTCCTCTCCTGGGGAGACCGTCGTCTTGGAGGGGAAGACGTCACCGACTCCGAAGAAGGCGGGGAGGAGAGCAGGGGGTGAAACAGCGGGACGAGTAGTAGTAAGGTTGCGCACGGGCTCTGCCAAAAGGCCTTTTCGGAACAGATGGGGGCTGAACCGCAGGGGAGGCTGTGCGGGCTGGCTATTCGCAGATGCTGGGAGGAGGAAGTGAATGCGGCTGTCTGGGCGCCCGCTACACTGAAAGGTTGGAGGTAAAAACACAACAGGGGCCAGTAGCCGCGAGCCAAAGCGATCAGATGGTGGTGCCTATTTGGACACTCAAAAGGTGCCTCGCGTGCAGCTGCGTAGCTCGCCATTTTGTGCCGGTGCATTGTACTTGTCTTCTACACTGCCGGTGGCAACGACTTGGGTTGAGCCTTGCCAGTGGCTTTCAGCCTTTCAACGAGGCAAGGCAATTATTTGCTTTAGACGCCGGTCGTCAGTTCTTAACATTTCTCGTGGCGTTATTCTGGCTCACCGCTGCAACCGCAGTGAATTGTGCCAAGTCGTGGTGGTCGACTTGTACCAGATAAAAAAAGAACGGCGTAGCATTAACGAGTACAACAGGTGAAAAGGATGCGGCAAGCGATAGATTTCCGGGTTCGACAGCTTTCAAGTTCAGGCGGTGGATCACTGAGATCATGCACTTAAACATTGGTTATTGAGGGACAAAATGACGAATAAGTGAGTGGGAGCAGGCCAACAAGGCTACAGTGTCATGTTACTCTTTCCTTGCAAAGGACTCATGCAAGCTGCATGCAGGTATTCTTTATTAGTATCGTTATTATCTTCAAACGATGTGCTAATCCATCTGTAAATAGCGGCTGGCAATGTGCGAGCGTTCGGTTGTCTCGAGTCTGCGTGGATTACAGGTTCGGCAGCCTTGGCTGCACTATGTAGCTCATGAGACGATGTATTAATTATACAAAATTGTTTTAAGATTGCACTGTGTAATTGACGAGACAGTGTATTTACCACAGACGATAGGAGACGAGGTGTAAGGGTGGCGAAAGCCATGTGACCTCGATAGCGTACAGAAATACTAGATGCTGAATTTTGACTGTGATCCTGCAGGACCTGTGCAGTCGGCCATAAGTGATTTTTCACGTAGATATCAGAAATATTTTCACATGAAGCTACTTCTCACGTGATGTTGGCGTGCTGTATGTAGGCATAGTGAAAATCCCTATTTTCTTCGCTCCTTCTTACTGTTATATTTATGTATACTTTCTCTTGCTTCGTCTACATGTTACATCACCCACCTGTTGACGGATGTTCAGGTGTCAGCGGCTACGGTGCGGTCAGCAGAATTCTCCTCTCCCTTTCGGTCTTTTAACCACAAATAAAACAATGGCGACTAACGCAGAGATAATTTACCTCTACAGTTACGCTCGCTACCCTGAGTATCACTTCAAGATCACAATTTTCCAATGGGGACGTCTTTATTATCATGCAGGAAACACGGTTCTTCGGTCATGTTAGTGCGAAATTGCAAGTACACATACAACGCAGACATAATTCCTTCCTGCGTCTTCGTCTGCTAGCGCAGTGCGTACTTGCGCTTTATTATAACGTTTCTTTGTGTTCTCGCACCTTTGTTTTCAGCTTTGAAGAAAAAAAGAAAGTATTGCGCTTTCGCGCACGGAAGCTCCTCACAATGTAAGAGCAACATTTTCGAGCCGTTCTGTCGTGTCCCCGTTTTCAAAAAAGCTTATATATTTCTGCGCGCTTGACATGCCTGTCGCTGCCGCAACGTGACGATGCGAAAGGTAGACGGCGCACCGCGTGACAGCGACAGTTGCGGCCTTGGCCTGCGCTTTCCTCCGGCGCTCCCACCGTAGCCATGTTCTGCGCACGTGGGTCGATGAATACTTAACGACCTAGTTCTGTTGGTCTTAGTGGCACAAGGGCACTCCTGCAAAAGAGCGTCACGAGTAATAATGGGTGCTTGTCCCACTATTCACCGACAGCTAATGTTCCTGTCCGTAGTGATCTTGACTTGTAAGAACCCACGCTGCATTCAGGATGTCTCCAAATTTCGCGTTTTCTGTAAATGATATTGCTGCCACGAGGAAATAGACAGCCGTCTACAGCAAAAAGATTGTACGTCAGAATCAATGATCTTTTTTATATTATCTACGCAGTTCTTATTGTCCGTGCAATGAAAAATGGTAAAATTTTATGGCGTATTAAACGAAGCACCTAATGAGGCTGCTTCTGAAAAATGCTCGCACATACAACTGGTGTGTTTTACGACATGAATTTCAGAAACCGGAAAAGCGCTGTTCATTACGCGGACCAAGCGATCTCGCAAGCTCTTTTTTCTGTTATTTTCATTTATTTTCTTTTTGTTAGCAAATGATGCCGGGCCTTTTACATCATTCACATTTCTCATAGTGCTCTACTGTTGCTGGTTTGGGAAGCAGAAAAAAAGAGCCAAGGCTGGCCAAACTACAATTTAGCAGGGTTTGTTTGCAACCCTAAACAAACCCCACACCTGCTGTTTTAGTTGGCGTCAAACAAATGCCGCAGCTCCTCCGCAGATCAGTGCATTGATTCATTGATTACTTGACTGATCTTGTTTAACATGCCGAAGCGACGCAGCAGCTATGAGAGACGTTGTAGTAGAGTGCTTCGGATTAATTTCGATCCCCTGGGGTTCTTTACCGTATACACAGGGTTCGTTACACAAGCGTTCTTTTGCTTTCTGGTAACGCCGAAATGCCCCCGCGGCCAGGAAACAAACTACCTTATTCTCGAAATGGTTATGTTCCGAGAACGAATCTGTTGCTAATGCGTGATTGAAACTGGCGGAAAAAAAGAAAACATGTACCTTTAGCTTATATATGCAAATGAGTTCTCCAGAAATACGCAAGGTAGGGGAAGTCTTATTAAATAAAAAGTTCGTATCCCCCTGAACGTAGCGGCTTCACATACTCATTGTACTGTCTAGTTGGTGTCAACTTCCTGTTTTGGAATTATGCTTTCCACAACACATAGCCAAGGGCCCCATCGTTAGCACTAATGAACATGAAACAGGGATAAGAGTAGTTGTACAAAATGAAATGCGTCCGTTGTTTCAAAAGATTTTTTTCCGCATGAATTTTTTTTTTATCTTTACTTGTTTATTTATTGCATACTGCAGACTCAAGGTTCAAGCAGGGTAGGCGAAAAAAAGAAGAACTGCAAGTTGCAGGGTCATTTCCCTTTTGCCGTGACCACATTCCAATGAGAGCGAAATAAGGAAATGTCCGTTCATTGCGAAATATTTGTGCATTAAAGAGTTCAAGTGCATGGTCGAAGGAAATCTCGGTCCTTCCATGATGCTTCTCTTTGACGCATGTGCTCATAGGACGGAGCGTTGTTCTTGAAAGTGAACGTATGGTTAACTATCAATTAATGTATGGGGTTTTACATGCCAAAACCACATTCTGATTATGAGGCACGCCGTAGTGGGGGACTCCGGAAATTTGGATCACCTGGGGTTCTTCAATGTGCACCTAAATCTAAGTACGACGGTGTTTTCGCATTTCGCCCCCATCGAAATGCGGCCGCCGTGGCCGTGATTCGATCCCGCGACCTCGTGCTCAGCAGCCAGACACCATAGCCACTGAGCAACCACGGCGGGTGGTTAACTATTGATAGATTGGTGGAGTAGGGTAACGTAGAATGCCTACTTGAGCTACTCCGGATTAATTCCGTACGCTCGGGACTAATTAGCGGGCAATGAAATCTTAGGTACTAGTCGCGCGCTTTTGCATGCCGCCACATTCAAGACGCCAGAAATCGAACTTTCGACCTCGTGCTCAGCAGCACAGCGAAAAATGTGGCTGCTGAGCTATCACTGTAGGTTGTAAAATGTGCTCATTCTGAGTGGTTGTTGCGGAAGGAGAAAATGTGAATTTGTATATCGCGTGCTTCACTTCCGGGCGTCACCAGCCATTTCCTTTGTGTTATTTCCGCTTCAAGAGTCGCATTGCCATAGTGCGTGCGAAAGCCGCACTCACAGCCGAAAGCAGCCGCCCCCTGTTTTCCTCGTACTTCGTTCATTCATTCTTACCGTTCAGAGACAAGATTAAGGCGAAAAAAGACGAAGAGAAAGAAAAACAAGGACTCTCTGGAAGAGGGAGCACCCCTCAACTCAAGAAACTCGTGAAAGGTTGGTTCGTTGAAATGAAATGTGAACCTGCAAACCTGCGCAGCATGCCGTCTAAATAAGACATTTATGAAGCGGAAATGGGCTGGCCGTCGCCATAAAAGTAAGACTCTGCGCGACTCTGAAGACCTCTTGGGGGTTATAGTTGGACTCTATTCGCTACCCGGAAGTACTTACATGACCGTTTTTCTGTCATTCAGATAATAGTTCGCTCGCCCTTTCACAACTACTTCGTCGGCAGCAAGACTTCATCCTTCGCCCACGTAAAGAGGAAGTAGGAGAAAGTCATGCCACTGTAAATGATTAGGCGAATATAACTTCAGAAATAAAACGAAAACTCTTTTAAGCGGACACGACAACACTCGATCAACGTTTGTTCAGCAACGCCTGCATGCGTGATATATACGCAAGCTAACCTTGCAGTGCGCCCATTTTCTTTCGTCGCTAGTAGCATTTCTCTCCTTCGACATTGTTTTAGATTGCATAAAAAATTGTTCAGTGAAAGCGACTGCAAGCGTCGCGCTCGAGCTCCTTGCGTGGTGTTTACGCGAAGGCGACACATGATGCAACGCAGCACGCGAGACCAACGCTGTTGCGCGGCAGGAGCGGCGTTCTGGCAGGCACCGCTTGTGTTACAACAACGCCGGTGTCACAACAATGGCATCGCATCTCGATGATATGCACGAGCTGAGACCAACAGAAAGCCGTCGGCGTTTTCCAGCGCCTAATGAAACGGTTGTATAAATGTGCAGCTGCACGGTTCCGCTCAGACCAGTCTATATGCACCATGGTGCGATCTATGCATACAGCTCCTCAGGAGGAACGCTATACTGTGTGGGTGCTCACACTGCACTCATGCCGCAGTGGAAGTCAAAACGCTGCCCTGCCTCCGGCAGAGCAGAGCGATCCGGTGCGTCCTTCCTTATTATTTTCTTTAATTATGGAATTTTACGTGCCAAAACCACGATCTGATTATGAGGCACGCCGTAGTGAGAGACTCCGGAAATTTGGATCACCTGGGGTTCTTCTATGTGCACCTAAATCTCAGTACACGGGTGTTTTCGTATTTCGCCCCCATCGAAATGCGGCCGCCGTGGCCGGGATTCGATCCCGCGACCTCTTGCTTAGCAGCCCAACACCATAGCCACTAAGCAACCACGGCGAGTACGGTGTGTCCTCATGGCCATACGTCGTTAGCGGGTTCATATATATTATTCTGTATGCAGGGCATTGCGTTCGCCAAGTCCATCTGCGATGTGGTCACAGTACATTTTTAACACCCGTCGTACGTTGTATCCGTGAAGTGAACTGGTTGATGTACTGATCTACACGCCGCTAGCGCCATGAGCTATAGTGTGCCTGAGATATCCGAGCCAGCCTGCGCGGAAGCCCCGTCGCACAGGGTGCGTCTAGGCGCGAGGAGCTATTATTATGCACAGCTCGCGAGCTACAAACACGGTCACGGCTCAGAGGTCGGCGGCGTCACCTGACTCACGTCGTGACTCGACGACTGCGGCGGCGTCGGCTAGATCCCGTAATGAGATTGGCGTCCATTCTTTGCGCCCGCAGCTGGTACGCGACATGGCACGTGGCACAGGGGTATTTTTCTGCCACAATTTTGGAGCGTTATCAACGCGATGCCGCCTGTGTTGCAGTTGCCTAGCGAACCAGATTTGCAGCGAAGGCTAGCGAGCGAACAACCTCTGCTGAAGAAGAGCTGCGTCGATTGCGCCTTGCTCCGATAGGGACACTGCAAGAAGCAATCATATTGAAGCAAGACTTTTTCTTTTGCTTCAATAAGAGCAAGAAGTATCCACTAAGCACTATCCGTCATCGATACGGAGACTAACGCCCCTCCTTCTCATTCTTGACGCGCTGATCACAAGTTAATCGAACAGAGGGATTCCCTATATATACGTAAAGAGAGGAGACTCCCATAGGGTTACTATGCAAGGCGTATACAGGGTGATAATTTTATGTTTTATGGAATTTTTAAAAATAGCGTGTTGCAGATAACGTAATTCTAGTGTTTGAGCTGGATTAGTCAGAGAGGCGGACATTACTTATACGAGAAATGAAAACACATATTCAACTAATTAACAAAAATTAAATAATTATATCTTGAATTAATTACATTACCTCACATATTGGAACTTAGGAATTGTAGCCGGTGAGCTTGCATTTTGAACGTGCTTGGATTTCCAGAATGACGCGGCCTATGCCAATCACGTGAGACGAAACTGATAGCAAACTGAACGCGTGTTTTAAACATCGCGCCTCGAGTTTCATTAAGAGGAAGCAGAAACTTACGAATGAATGGCATTACGTAGAGGCGGGGGAAGTTTAAGGTACATATTAAAGACAGATGTAATTAGTGCGAATCCCTGCGTCAGCGTAAGGTCTGCCTCGCTTTCACACTCATTACTCTGAAAGCAACAGAGTCAGCTTTCATTTTGCTTCAGTTTTTCCCTACGAAATTGGTGGTGAACGAAATGTGGCATGTGATCTATGGTGTCGGAGACAGCGTGAATTGGTACTGTACTGCATAATTTACAACTTCAAACTTCAATCTGTAGCTAAGAAAGAACCCAGCATTTGACATTTCGGTCAATTTGCTGCTTATTTAGAAGCAGGTGAGGACATTGATGTTTCTGAACGATGAACAAATTAGGGCGGTTTGTGATGAACCACGCTTCGACATTTCGTGCGCATTTGAACGTGGCACGTAGTCTTTCGCTGGCCAAGGGCGTGCAAGGAGGTCAAAAGCACGCACGTTGTTTCGCACGCATAATTTCTGCAACTAGAAGAGCATTGTACCCTGCTTGGCCAAGCACCAAAACGCGAGTTAAACCATGGCACGTATACCAGAAGAACATTTCACGTGCCGTTTGCAGCCGTGGTTAACTCTCGCTGAGAAAATGACGGCATTCATTAGCGACCGCAATGTTATGGTTACAGTAAGTCGCGCAGCTGAACTCGTTGACATTTCTGCTCGAGGACATCGTCTTTTCCGCTCTCCGTGTTTACCTGGCACATCTAATTTTAGTGGCAAGTTGGCCTAACATCTGAATTGGAAGCGTCCCCAGAAATGTTGATACCGCAGAGCACATGAAACAACTTTTCGGCCGCGTTATGCACAACTCGCATGCATGGCCGATTTCAGAAGTGCAAGCGTCCCCGTCGGGAAGGTCATAGTTATCAGCTCGTACCCATCGTCTATCTCCATTCTCGCACACAACGCAACTGGTAGTCGTAACAATCTGCTAGTAGGTTGCACCGATTGAAGATCCAAAGAATCATGCTGAACCATCTTGGTAAACGGTATTGACTATGGCGCCGCTCCCGAAGGCGCGGTATGAAATCCCGGCCACGGCGGCCACATTTCGATGGGGGCGAAATGCAAAAACGCCCTTGTATCGTGCATTGGGTGCACGTTAAAGAATCCCAGGTCGTGAACATTTATCAGAAGAACCCCCCTCCCCCTACCACCTACGGCGTGCCTCATAATCGTATCGTGGTTTTGACTCGAAGCGTCTCTTCTGTGTCGGTTATAGTTGGGAGTTGCCTTCACAAAAGCTTTTCCTGCATTAATTGGAATTGTTGACAGTCCTGCATGTGATGTCTTCGGCTGCGAGGAGAGCATTGACCACCTATTGTGCCACTGTCCTCAGTGTGAAGCACGAAGACAATCCATGTCCAACGCGTTCAGTAAACTAGACGATCTTTTTTTTTTATTATTATTATACGGTATTTAGGAGATGTATTCTAAGATAGGCATTGACAGGAACAAATATATTACATTACCATCGCATATTTCACGTAGAAGAGACCACGCCTTGAAACTCCATGAATTTCCTTTTAAAGGTGACACCTTGCGTTATGAATTTTTTTATAGGACCACGAGGGAGTGGAATGCTCTCCCGTCAAATGTTGTTGGTATACAATGTAATGAAAAGTTTTACCGCGCTTTGTGATGAAATGAGTGTCAATTGATGTAGATATGTATGTACCCCCCTGCTGTAATGCCTTCTAAGGCGATGCAGGTAGTCAATAAATAAATAAATAAATAAATAAATAAATAAATAAATAAATAAATAAATAAATAAATAAATAAATAAATAAATAAATGTTGCCTTTAATTGGCGCCGGCTACTCCTTTTCACATAGCGATTTAAAAGAATAAATCATAATAAAAATAATGATATCATAACAACACAAGTTCCAGACACATATGTGCACTAAAGTAAATACAAAGTCCGGTCGATTAGCCAGACTAAAATCAGGGCACATAAGAAATCACGGATTAAATTCATATGAAGGTACATAAACCAGGCATTGAATTGGCCAGAGTCAGATAAAAGAAAAACATAGAATGCGCTTATCACATTTAAACACTCTACTCAGTACTGTCGGAGAATATTGCTCGCTACCAGAAATCTTTGAAGGCCAGTAACGCTCGTCCTTGCAGTATGTTGGCCAAGGACCTAAGATCTTCCTGAGGCTGAAGGGCCTGCGGTCTAATTCCACTAAATGAAGTGCTAAGCGTTGTCTGTGTGTGTCGTGTCGCGGACAGTCACGCAGAAGATGCTGTACATCTTCATCAGCGTGGCCACAAGTGCATCACGCACTATCAGCTCTTGAAATTTTATGTAGAAAGTGTTTTGTGCACGTGGTGCCGAGCCGGCAGACGGTGAATCAGCATTTCAAAGACTCTGGTTGTATTTAATGTGAACGTGATTTTAAATCGAAGTGATGGGTCAATGTGAAATAATTCTGAAGATTTAAAGTTCTGATCAAACCATGTCGCTTTGCAACTACGGGCTGAGATCTGTCTTAGCATGTGCTGCAATTTGTCTTGCGTTAGAGGCAGACCATATGTGGCGTTATTAACGTGCGCTTTCACAGCTGCCTTGTCTGCTGCAACATTCTCAGGGATATTGCAGTGGCCAGGTATCCATTGAAATATTACTGTGCGATTTTCTGCACTTGCTTTTGTGAGTTCCTTTAGTGTGTCGTAAATTAACGACATGTTTTGCGAATAGCTGATGTCACTATGAAGTGAAGACAAAGCTGCCTGCGCGTCAGAAAGGATGACCCATTGTTCCCCTTTTTGCATTGAACTTATGTAGCGTAACAAAGAGAATATTGCAAAAAGATCTGCTGTTGTTGATGACGTCGTGAGAGATAGCTTAAACGTTTTTATTTGGTTCTATTCTGGAATGACAAAGGCAGCTGTAGAATAATTTGTTTCGCAATAACCCTCTATATACGCTTGAATATAGCTAAAGTGTCGAAAGTATATCTGGTATAACGCCAGTTGTTGTGCTGCTAGTATAAACATATCTCGCTTGCGAATAATTCCTTCAACCGATAGTTCAATTTTTGGAGCTACGAGTCACCACGGAGGGTAGAAGATCTTTGTGTACCTGAATAACCGAATTGATGTTCGCCCTGTCTCTCTCAATTAGTGCACTTGCTAGTGGGTGACTTTTGTGCTGCACTGAAACGCGAAAGTTGTGTCGACAGGTTTCAACCGTCCTCATAATAGGAAATGGAGGATGACGTGCCTCTGCCATAACTAAGGAACTTTAGCTCGCTCTAGGAACGCATAAGCATACACTAAGGTTCCTAGCTATTAATCATTGGAGTCTCTCTTCAGATGAACGGGAGATTCCATGCAGAAGAGGTGAGGAATATGCTATCTTTCGCTTTATAAGTGCAGTATGTACTTTTAGTAAAGATGAAACCCACCCTTTCCATGCCGTGCCCGCTACGCGGCGAATAACATTTATTATTTAGTTTATTTGCTCTTCGAGGGCTTTAATGCAAGAATTCCAAGAAAGTTGCCTGTCTAGTATAACCCCCAGAAACTTGTGTTGTTTCATGTCTAAAGGTTGTCCGTCAAGGCACAGCTGAAAATCCTTTAGATATCCTTGATGAAAGGCAGCACAGCCACCTTGCTGTAAGATAGTTCTATTCCTCTCTCTTTTAAGAATTTGTACACGATGCTTATGCCTTCCTGCAAAGTTGGTGATCATCTTCCGAGTGAACAGACAATACTAGAACACCGTCCCCACCGATCATCGGCTCAGAAGGCAACGAAGGCACTTATGTGCTTTATACGAACCTCTGGCTTGTGCGAGCGTCTTTGACTCTGTAGTGCTGTCCGTGCACGTCTCTCTCTCTCTCTCTCTCCTTTCTATTCTCCCAGCGCAGGGCAACCAACCGGACTCTTGACTGCTTAACATCCCTGCCTTCCTTGTATCTCTCTCTCTTTCGCACGTAAAAGCCCAGAATTTATTTTAAACTTTAGAGCACCTGCTGTCACTTGATATGCTAGAAACGTTTCGTGCCAAACCACTAACCGGATTTTTTTTTTTTTTTAGTTCAGATTTATTTCGGGTTCAGGCACGTTCCAAAAAATTCGGTTCGTGTTTTGTTCGAAACCCTGATAGAACCACAGATCTAGACATGTATGGCTATTCCGCTTTCCAATATAAGCATATGCCATATAAGGTTTGTAACGAAGAAGTTACTAGTGCAATTATTTCACTTAGTGAATGGGTTGCTCAGGTCTTTCTAGCAAATGAAATCCGCCTGGCCAGATAATTATTCTGCAGTGACTTGATTCGAAGAACCTTCGTATCTAAAAAAAATGCTTTAGAAGTAAAAACAAAATTACTCTGTATTTACTTACGTTTCATTCAAGCGTCAGAGTACATAAGTGTTTAAGTTTCGAAAGCACACTGCAGTAGACGTGACCGAGCTCTATCATACCTATCCGCAAAGGACCTCTGCGTGATGATCTCCAAACTTAAGCCTCGGAAATCTAGGTGAATTGTGTTCCTCATTATGTTCAACTTTGTTGGAGACCAAGGCGTGCTGAGGTTTTGGTGACGTGATACTCCCATGAGCTATGCTCCTAAACTTGATGAAAATTACAGCTTCCTGGTGGGGAAAAGACGACCATTTTCCTTACTTCTTTTCGCCCACCTGGTTTGTTGACATCCTTATAGAGGACTATGCGCACATGTTCGCCTAATGAGTTGTTATTAATTACCCCTAGCCGTATTCATGCAGCAATTTGCCATTCATTTTCCACCGCGGGCTTCCTGCATACTTCTGTGGCAGAAATAGTAGCACGTTCCTTGACATTATGTTCCGTACTGGACGATGAAGGAGAAGTACGAATGACTTTCTAACGACGCAATCGTGCGAGATATAATGAACGCATTTGACGACAGAAGATTTGGTTACAGTTCGATGAGGTGTTCCGCATTGCACATTCCATCTTCAAGTTCATTCGTTGCGTTCATGCCTTCTGTATTTCTTTCATAATATAAAACGTACTAAACTGATATCAATACCAACATTTATCGCACTGTCCGATTTAATGTTCTTCACATTTACAGACGAGGTACCCTGACAGTTCTTGCACTTGAAGACATTCGATTATATTAATACATTACTGCACCATAAGTAAGTAAATAAAGCCGAACTATTATTTCTCAATTGCAATCATTCTTAACCACGACAAGTAGCCGTTTGGTATGGCCGTAAAATGTAGAATACATATGTAAGAGCGCCCGGAGGCTATATGTTTGGCGTACACACGCTAGGGTGCTGATTATTACCGCGTATTTGAATTAGCATGTTGCATGGAGAAGTTGTCGAACAGCGTAAAGCGAAAAGCGGCTTTTTTTTTTTGTCCCCCTCTTCTGTTGCAACTGTCACTGACAAACTTATTAAACTCGCATATGTTACAGGCTAGATGTGAGTATCGCTTATCTTCGTTGCTCATGCCGTTAATATGTTGAGGTACGTTGTGTGTGTGTGTGTGTGTGTGTGTGTACACACACACACACACACACACACACATCTAACGCTATCTAACATTGGTACTCAACAGGACAGCCGCTGCATGAAAACTTGATCAATATATACATGAACAAAGAAATTATTACAGCACATAACAAGGTCCAATTTAATGACATATCTTAATTTTTGTTATTCATAGCATTGAAAATTATCCTGTGTGTTACGAAGATGAAGTAGCGGCATACAAACATACGAATGTACCGGAAGGTCGAATGCCTGCTCCTAAAATAATGAATAACTAAGAAAGGATTGAAGGAAATAAAAATTACCGGCAGGGTTGTGGTATAACGAATTCTGCCGTGCTTTTCGTTACATAAGGTCGCCTTTCGTTCCGATCTTGGAAGCGGGTTTTCAGAAAATGGAAATCATATAAATGGCTGCACTATAGAGCAGGCATGGGCGTTCATCGACGGAGAAAGGATCGAGCAATACTGGACACAAGTCTCAGCAGTCACGATGTAGTACTAGGTGTCATGACGTAGCCATAAGCCCGACTCGTGGGAGGCATGCACTCAGTCAGACATTGTTCCCCCGCAAGTAAAAAAAAAAAAAAAAAAACGGGGGGGGGGGGCAGTAGAAATAGGGGTCCGTACATGAGTAAATACGGTTGCATCAGTCCATCAAGGAAATGAATCAGGAATGGCAAACGGGTATTGGTGCACGTCATACAGAAAACAGTGTTCCTGTGAACAATGTGCGTTTTTTTACCGATAGAAGTTCTGCACACAGCAGGGCTCATGTAATAGACAGCAGTTACACAGCTGCCTCCCAACTTTGATATGGAGACAGATTAGCTGGGTATTGACCTCACGCACGTGAGGCCACGTAGTAAACAGGCAGGCCTTTTCAATCTGCTAAACAGCTGCTCTGTATGTTACTGTGGATGGTGCCCGTTCAGGAAAAAGAAAGTAAAGAAAACAGTGCGCAGAAGTCGTACGTCGCTCGAGCAACAGCGATATAGTTGCACGGAAACAGCAGAAATAAGTGACACGCGCCATTGTAGCCAGCGGGAGCTTTAGAAGCGGCATTAATTGAGATTGAAGCCGCTTGAATGGCATGTTGCCTTCGGTACGCTGTACTCAAATCCAGACAACCGCTTCATGGACAACGCGGAAAAATTCGAGCACATCAAATGGAGGGTACCGTAAGCAGTCAACCACGTCCCTGCTACACTGCCATCGGAATGATTTTCGAGGTTTTATAGTTTAAATACCAGTTACCGAGCTTCAAAGCCTGTTGAAAAACATTACCAGTCACCTAAATTAATTTAGGCAAAGAAAAAAAAATGTAACGGTAGCTTTGGTTTCTTTTTGTTGAGAAGTTGATATTTTATAACTCCCCAGTGTTATATCTCGGAGACCTCGACCTCATTGAATATAATAGTACAGGAACAGTCGCCCTCTTGTTAACATTAACAATCAATGTAGCTTGTAAGCAGCATGGTACACCGTGTCCATTTTCAGCGTAAACATGCTGTTTGCGTTGACATCTACAGAGCTGGCCCATTTGCCGTTGTATTTTCCGTTGATGGGGCCACAAAGAGGGACAATATACACCGCCCATTTGAGGAAGCGCCGCCGGGGAAAAACGATACCGAGCTGGCAATGGATGAGCGTAACACGAATCGCCTGAAACACGGCCTCCGTCTGTAATCGCGAGTCCGCGGTGCCACAGGCCAATCATCGCTATCACGAGAAGGACGCGATATACGCGTGCTCCTTGTGTTCGCAGGGTGCGGCCATCAACCGGTGAAGACCCACCGAATGCGGATGTGGTCGTGGAAGCGGCGCAATCGCGATTGTGCAAGGGTGAGGACGTGGTGGTGATGCAGCTATAGCCTCTCACATCGTCACGTCATCAAACAAAACTTGCGGAAAATTTGGAGACATTGGGGTCAAGGGGGCATCCTTCCGTCCTTGTGTTTGCCCTGTGTCTTCGTGCTTGCCGCTGGTTTCCCTCGTGCAATATCAAAGTGTTTGACAATCAGAGTTAACCGAAAATGAGTGTTCTTCGGAGCGACAATAAAGGCACTCACGGGAAGCGTCATACCAGTTTTAAACAGACATAGAGTGCAATTATTGAAAATTCAGAAATAAGGAACCTTTCTTTCTTTTTTCGCCAAGCAAACGCCGAGAGAATGACGCCTGTCATTGTTGAAAAAGAAAAAAAAAAGAGACAAAACATTTTCGTTGGAGGAATAAAGTGGAGGCAGAGGTTCTGTTTAGAATGTCCTGCATTAAAAGTGAGGCATATAAGATGTCACTGTGTTATGTCAAGGATAATTCGGTGTGTATTCGCGTAATTGAGCCCCTTTAGTGGAGTATGACAAGTCTACAATGGTTGCTAGGCTGAGTTTTATTTCGGTTAGGAAGCAATGTAACTCCTTTTTTTTTATTTCGCTTCGGTCTGTCATAGTGTATGACGATGCAAGGACCTCAAAGAGGAATTTTTATGTGCCTTTTACACAACGTATTACATCAAATTCAAGGTCGTCCACATAAAGCTCCTGCGTACCAGGTGCATTACACAGCGAGCAGAATTAAACACACATCTTTTATGCATTCGCTGAACTGTCATTAGGGGCCAGTGGCTCTCTCGTATCTGAGGCCCATTGTTTTTATCACAAGGTTGTCGCAAACAAAGATGAATACCGGAAATTCCGTCGGATATCTATCACAATGGTCTAACTTAATATGTGCTCACTCAATATTTTGAAGCGCGTCAGGCAGCCATGCAGCAAAGCTGCGTACATCGGCGTTAAAAGCACTAATAACGGCTGCATGCTCAGGATGAATTGGAGTAAAGCCAGGCCAGAATTCCAGTGGTCTTAGTACAAGCTCTGCTTCACCTTGGCTTTTAGATGCTGCGTTCTGCCTGGAAAGGCGAAATTTAGTCAGCGACAGGCCTCCTCGAGTACCATATCTATCGTGTCCGCGTCCTCCTCGCTCGAGACAGACGGGCCAGCCGTCTTCCGAGATAGGCAGCGCTAACCATGCGCTGGAAGGTTGGGAAATAATAGACCTCCGCGACTCCAAGAATAGACTGCGTTCTACCTGACCCAACGGAGCGCACGGCGCAAATGAATGCGCCGACCGACTTCCTCTGCGGAGACGGCTGCAGCGAGAACGCTGCACTAAGATCGCAGACAGCCGTGACATGCCTGCCGCGCTCTCACCTCGGCATGGCTGCAGAGGTGACACTGGGCCCAGTAGCGGCCTCGCGTCTTCGAAGACGAAGCTCCAGGCGCCGCTGGGGCCCGGATCGTCGTCGGGCGCCGCTGCCAGCGCGGGCCCTCGGCGCGAGCTGGACACGCGCACCTGGCCGCCGGGAAGCGAGACGTGGAGAGGTCTCCGCGGGTACGGCACGGCGCTGACGCTATATACCCAGCTGCGATGAAGCCTAGCCCGTCGATCTGGCGTGGTAGGCACGCACGCACGCGGTCGCACCATATATCCTGCTATTGTGGAAACCCGAACTCCGAGAGGCCGGCAAACCCATGTCTCGCGCTATAGACTGTGCAGCGGAGCCGGTGAGGCTACACCGGAGAGTCCCCCGCGCGCTCTGCAGCCGCTTCGCACTTTGTAATGCTAGCTTGAGAGCTGTTTTGCTGCTTTGTCGCGAATCGTCCTCTCCCATCACGCGATGTGATCCTGTACGTATAACGTCAACGTAACTACTGACGTTGATCAGGTGCGCTCTCTCGCTGACGCTCGACACCGGAAGAGCTATTTTGACATCGATGTTTTGTTTTTTTTTACACTTGCGAATACACAGATCCCATTATTCCAAATATGTATTTAATTGTTAATTGTATTACATTGTATTCTGGTGGTCTTTTCGTTTTTGTTCTCTCTCTCTCTCTCCCCCTCGCGTCACGTGGACTGCACTGGGATTGTGTTCTGGCTTCTGAGCTTGCGACTTGCATGTTACGACTTATGAAATATTCGCGAGAACTCGCCCTTGAGCGCTTTTTTTACCGTTCTCGGGGCGTCTTTTTTATCGCACTTCGGAGCAGAGTAGTCGCCAGCGCCTTTTATAACAACATATTTTTGCATGCAATTAATAATTAAAACGACTGTCTTGGAAGCTGTTCGAAGCGCGTATTGGTATTGCGTCTGTTTAATTACTCGTAACCATTCGAATTAATATCACACGAGCGGAAAAGAACACAGTCATTACATTTTGGGTGCTCTAACGATGAATTGCCGTCAACTTTTTAGCGGAATGCACTAGCGACGTCAAATCTTGATTCGCAATGTTGTTACGTCGTAGTGCTAATTTAGGGAAAAACTGTGAATCTGGAGAAATTTGCGCGCCTAGTGAGACCCTATATGTTTAGTGTGATCTCAATGGCCGCATATTTCTACACGAGATGCAACGTGATGTTTTGGGTGTTATGCATTACTCACCGCACAATGCTTGCGACGAGTTCAATCATCGGCGTCGAACACGTATAACTATGGGCAATATGGCGAATAAAATTGATGTGTTGAAGCGTGAAAAAATCTCCTCACCCTAAAGAAGTGATGTCACATGTAGAAACAGTGGGTTCGAATGGAAAGTGTTATGTCATATGGAGTGAGTGATTCGTGGCAAAAGTGATCCGTCACGTCGGACCATTGGATCCAATTTCTACTGACGAATTTGTTGTCGCTAAGAAAGATATCTCTTGGAGTAGCCTTGATACGTCTTTTGAGCAACGATATGCGGCATCAAGAACGACAAGGTGTCAAACTGAGATATATAGTTCTCTGCAAACACGTAAATGTTGTTGCGAAATGCACTCCGTCAAGAAAGTAAAAAATAAAGTGCTATATTGCCAAAGCTTATGGGTCATGTCATTTGACTTGAATGGCACCGCAGTGCTTGCCTTTGCGATGACAGGTGATGTCATGGTTACATTTAAATGGACCGAGAGGGGTTCGAGTTCGTACGTCTTCATCTTTTCGCAAAAATTGGCACAACAGCAGCAACAATGAAAATTGTATTGTTTCCTCAGCCGTCGCCATGCTTTACTTGCAGAAACATTCAGCTATAATGGTGTCTGTGTTGCATAATCTTACTGTATTGATAGGCCCTGGATAATAAAAAAATCCTGCCCTGCGGTAACAGACGGCCTTCGTCTGCCGTGTGTAAAAGGCGCAGCTTTGACAACTTACAAGCATAAGCGAGAGAAACGGCCTTCATTCGTAGAAGCCCAGTGCGTCCAGAATGCCAGGGAAGGCATCTGGATATAGTGTGGCAGGGCGCTGCATGGTAAGTAAGGTATATTCCACTCAGCCATATTAGACATAATTGTGCGACATGTTCCTTCTGTCCTCGCTCAACTTCTCTCCCACGTCTACCACACCTCTTGTGGAGTTGTACCGCGCTGCGCCCACCGAGGCTCCACTACCTGTCAAAAGTGGAGTTACCCATAAGCCGCCCACCTCATTATCACGTATGGATCTGTGGTCCTCATAAATCTCTGCTGGACTTCATTGAGCATGACCTATATATATGGTCATATGATATGCTTCACACTTTCTGTGCCGCTGGGCGAACTGCCGAATTAAAGGACCAGCTTTCTCGCACCGCCCGTTGTGTAGACCAGGCGTGATATATGCTAGCCTTTATATAGGATGGTCGTGCATGCTCGCTCAGAGAGGATGGTAAGCTGGGCAGGCTCGTAAAACCGTACGCTTTGCTGTGGTTTCCTTCGTCAAGCTGCTTCGATAATGTGTTCTTCTCTGATGATGCCGCAGTGGCTCTCTAGCCCCTGACGTCCTGTTATGAACCTTTGTGTTCTGTATCGACAAGGTGGATAATCGTTTAATTTCGGGGAATCTTTCTGCGTGCCATCCGCGTAGCAGTCTTCATGCTAAACAGTGAAATGCAACCTTCTAATCCCGAAGGCTCATTATTCTCTCGCAAGAATTAATGAATACTAAAACATACTGAAATAACCTCAAGACAAAGCTGTTGAGTTAAAACTATTACAACGACACAGGCCCTGTACAAGGAACCTCCCTCATCATACCTTCACGAACCAGGACCATGGGTCAATCCGTCGGTTTGTAGACACTGCCATACGAGGTCGTCGGCGCCAACGCCTTCCATCTGGGAGGATGTAATAAAGGACACCCGCGTTTTGCCTGCACATCATTTACTCTTGTTTCCCCTGACACTCCCTACCGGTTGGCCCTGGATTTAGAACCTCAATAAAAAGATTTGCTCTCTGTCGTATCGTCAATAGCTAATCCTAAGTGCGTTATGTAAGACGAGTCGGTAAAACTGCATGCATCTTTAATTACAGCGCGAACAAAAAAAAATGATGGCTCTCCCGTAATTGACAGTAGATGTAGGCATGAAATGGCTACCGGCAAAGCAGATTGGATGGAGATGATACAAGCCACAATCTTAAAATGGTTGTAGCGCATGTCCGCAAAGGCACACCCCACCACGCCATACTGCGCACTGGTCCATATGAACGCTGCCCAGCTAGACGAAGAAAAGCGCCTGAAGGAGGCACCACGCAGCGTGGCGCCATATTTCGAGGTGACGCAAAACACGCGCCGCGGAATTCACGCACCGCTGGCGTTAAAAGAACACAGACAGCCCTGTCTCAGCGCCAAAAGATGACAATGAAGTGTATGGTGCCCTGTATCTGCCTTTTCAACATCGCTATTGGAAATGACAATAAAACTTCAGCGTACTAAAAGTTACAGCTTGAGTGATATTGTGAACAAACATTAGGAATAACTCGGAAGCAATATTTTTAACTTGTTCGAGCAGTAACTAGCGTATGTAACGCGGTCCTGTACAAGGGGGGGGGGGGGGGAGAGAGGGGGTCAGAGGCCGCATTTTGTTAAATCTTGACTGGTTGCCCGGATGATCTCATTTTGTTCTCGCAACTTGCCCGCATGTTCTCATTTGAGTACCCGCATAACGGCTTTGGCTTTTGGTTCAATGCCACTTGAAGGTCGCCGAGAACGGGAGCTAAAAGCATTTCATGCTTAAAAGATGGAACAAACACAGATTCACAGGCCATCGCGACCAGAGGACGATCGAGAACTGACGAGACAAGAAGCACCGACTATTAACGATATTTTATTGGCACTAGGGGCTCTATTCCGGACATTCCGTAATTTTCTTCGACGCCTGACGTAGCCGCGGCGCGTACAAAATGGAGCTGATGGCCCCATTTTGCTTTCGTAACGTGACGCAAACTTGACATTTTGCCAAACAAACGTAAACGAAGGCACTAAACCTAACGTTCTTGATAAAGAAACAGTTTTCCTCCTCAGTAAAAGAAATGAGTCACTTAAGCATCCTTACGTGATTTGAATACGAAAGCATTAGAATTTGTCTATGTTATCACCTGAAATTAAAACTCCACCTTAATCTACCTTGGTGTAATTTGTACCAACCTTAATCCAACTTAACCTACCTGAATTCACTTTCATTTTACTTCCCCTTAATCCACCTTATTTCACCTTAATATACATCAATCCAATTTTGGGAGTGGGCCAGGTCCAACGCCGTGGCTTTTCACAGTTGGATATTGCAGTGCGAACTGCAGCAGGTCCAGCGCCGGAAACATGACGTCGTCACTTGGTCACCTGGATTTTGGTACCATCGGATGATAACAACGGACGCCGGGTTTTCCCGCTTCGTGGGGCATACAATGATTTCGCATTAATAAAGCAAGCTCGAAGAGCACAATCATTTCGTCGAAAACGCTTCTCGCTTCCATAGCCTCCTGCGAACAAGCCGTCTTCTGCCTCATTAGCTAGTATGCGTGTCCCCGGGAAACGGAATGAGTCATCGTATATTCTTTCTTTTTTTATTTTCTTGAAGACCCCACATGTGGGTATTACATAAGGGGCGGGATTACAACAACAGTTAAAGCAATATTAGTTAAGGTGAGATAATCGCTGACACTTCTTCCGTGAATGCAGATGAACTGGTGATGGCAGCGATGTCGTAAGGAAGGCCGTTCCAATCTACAACTACACGAGGGGAAAAGAGGACGAAAAAGTGACAGTGCGCGTTTCGGGGCGAGCGACACTTAATGAATGACCAGTACGACGTGATGTGCGTGCCGGCGGTTCCATGTTCCATGATATTGCAAGGGACGCTTGTTATGGAAATCGGGCGGTGGTTTAGTGGTGAGTTCCTATTACCTGATTAGCCCCATCACGCTTGTTTTCCACCTTGAGACAACATTCGCGACCGACCAGTGGTGATGAGCGCACGTTCCAGGCCACATTGTCGCTATCTCGTGTAGTGCAAGTGAATCAGTCCGACTCGGCTGGCTGAGAAGCGGCCGAATATCACCGATAGCATTGCGCTCGCCTTGCGCGACGCAAACGCAGGCGCTATCATACATCTGGTTTAATTCGTTGCTTACTCGCACCGCGTGAATCTTATGTGAGGAAGGATGGCTGATTCCTTAGCGAAGGACAGTAAAGCGTAAATTCTTCGAGTGGCGTCTTCTTGCGGTGCGACCCAGTCATCGTACCACGCCACCCAGAGGTCGGGTGTGCCCTGAGGCTGGCTGTGGCAAGACAGGGCCGGATCAGATGTTTGAGATCGACGTTGATCGCAGGGCAGTTGGGGCACCCCACTTGTGTTCCTCTGCGCTTGCTCAGAACATCTGGTATAACGGATGCCTTAGCTCTTGCATTGTGGATGAGAACCTGGGCTGCTATGGGAAGACGAGCGGAAATGGGAGGAAAGATGCTATAGTAATGGACTTTCTCTCGTGCTTCAGTCGGGCAATCTGATGGACTGGTACAGCGACGGATGACGAGGAGCCATAGGTTTGGTCCAGCAATGGTAGGCTTACTTCAAGGCTGCGATGGCGGTCTTCTCTCATTTTCTCCCCTGCACCATCACGGGACACCCTACTTCTTGCCCCCCTCAGGTTGTGGCCTGATGTCCATTGTACTAGAATGCGTACGCGTCTATTATCCCACAGGCGGTGGCAAGCTTTCTTTATGCGGTGGGCTATGGTAGTCGAGTAGGATCGGGAGTTGAATCGCTTGGGGGCCTCTTGACTGCCAGTGTAGATGTGAACCGTCGCTTCTGTGTGCCGATCACAGAGTTCAGTCGCTTCTTCAATGGCTTGTAGTACAAGCTCGGTTGGCTGTCCAGTGAGCACAGCCGTTGCGACTCACGACGGGTGCTTGCCCGTTCTCTGTCTAACAAGTGGTAGCGGCATACATTTTGCCTGAACCTTCATTGTAAGGCAGCGGTGGTGTATGTCTTTGTTATTTGGTTCTTTTCTTGCGTGTATAATACTCGTTATTGTCGGTGTGCCCTGCCTTCACTTTCGGTGTTCGTGGGGATTCACCTGATCCCCTATCCCCATATTACGCCACAGGCTACCCTTTCTAATGTTTCAATCAATCAATCTATCTATCTGTCTTACGTGAGAAAACTTCAAGGCACTGCCTTGCGTACATTTTTTTATAAATGAACAAGCCGCCGTTAACATAACCTCAGATTGATGATGTGGAAACTCATTAATCTTGCTTACAATACAAACGCAGCACTGAAGAGTGCAAAAAGGCCCAGAAGGTTTTTACTGTCAGAGATGCTATAGAATGTAACGGTGCAGTAGAGTTCCAAAACTCTTCTGGCGTGTCAATAGACAATTTTATGAAAATGCTAGAATTTTACCTTGATGTGACGTTTCTCGCTTTCGAGAACAAGTTTTATCGACAAAGACAAGGGATTTGTATTGGATCCTGCGTAGCCCCGGTGCTTACTAACATTTTCTTAACCTGTATTGACAGCGCCTTGGAGCCAATTTTAACAGGAAAGGGTGTACTAAAAGTGTTCAGGTATGTTGACGATTTTTTATTAGTTTTTAACAAACGTGTTGACTTACACAGATGGTGTAAGCACTGTCCTAGACAGCTTTAAAGAGGAGGGACGGGGGTTGGTTTTCACGCATGAGCTACCCTTGCAGGGGCGATTACAGTTTTTAGACATTAACATTACCTTGGGTGAAGATCATGTATGTTGGCAGTACGCACCTAGAGCACAAAAGGAGCTTCTTCCTTATGCGTCGGCGCATTCAAAAACCGTAAAACGTTCGATTGCTAAACTTTGTCTTGAGTCTGCTCTCGTGAAATCGTGTCACCACGCAATGCGTGCGAGCTTTGACAAGCAGGTTGATAGGTTGGTTACGGCGGGGTTCCCAAGCACGGTTATCACAGCAGTGGCTGAAGCGATCTTGCAAAATATCAAATGTGCTATGGTCAAGAAACCGTGCGCACAAGAAAAACTAGCTGCAAAGCCGGAAGTGGTTCCGTATGTACATAGGATAGCCCACAATATGAAAAAGGTGGCAAACAGACACGGCGTCCCAGTCGTGTTTTCGGCTCCTCGAAAACAAGTTCAGCTCTGCGCCCGCGTCGCGAGCCAGGGTACGAGGAGCAACTGCACCAAAAAACATGGAAAGCAGTTTGTAAAGTGCTGCACCGGTGTGGTATATGAAATACCTTTGACGTGCGGGAAAACCTATGTAGGCCAAACGGGCAGATGCGTGAACGACCGTGCAGCTGAACATGTGAGGTCGCTGAAAGAAGGAGGTGCGCATCTTTCGCAACATTGCGCAACTTGCACTGCGTGTGACCAAGCGGCAGAACATTCGCCACAAAAACAATGGCAGTACTGCAAGAAGTGTGAACCACGGTTCAGAGAGATAAAGATTCTTGGCAGAAGCAGGGAAACAAAGGCACGTGAGGTTTTAGAAGCATTCCAAATAAAGAAAAGAGGAAAAAACTGTTAGTGATACATCCGTGACCCTCTTCAAAAGCGAAATGTCCTATCTGGAACGGTTTGGCAGATGACGCATGATGGTCATTGTGCGCATGTCTGTGTTTTTTCCTTATATTTGCTGATTTTTCGGTGAATAAAGATAAATGAAGTTGGCGCTTGTCCTGTGTCGTTCTCCCCTCTTGTGATCGTCTTAGTTGGCGCTGTTCCTTCCTTATTCAAGTATGCACCATCTAGCCCAAATGAATGTTGTCCTGAACTATTTTTAATGTTCCACCTATATTATGTCAAATATTTTTTTTTCTTTACATGATGGCCCAAAACACAAATAGCAACACTTCCCGAAAGCGATGCGAATTCTATGAGCATGTGTTAAGAACAAAAAAATTTCATGTCCCCAAACGGCGGGCCAAAATGCGGCGATACGCATGCCTGTTGGTCGCCATGGTATATGGCCGCTCAAGAGCGTGAGCGCCTTGTCGCACCGCAAATTACGGCGGGAAATATCTGCAATCACGACCCAGCGCAACGTCACGCAACGTCAGGCAACGTCAAATTGACGTTTACGAAACAGCCCTTCCCGTGGGGCCCCTCACGAGATATTCCTTCAGTCAATCAGGAGGCTGACATGGTGGCTATCATGGACCACCACCGCATATTCGAGAAATTGAAGATGCATTGCACGAGCTGCTGCACGCTACCGCTCGCTTTCCTTTTAAAGCGCTAAAGTCACAATGAATATCCGCCCAGGACCAGAAAAAAGGTATTAGTCGATAAAATTTACAGCTCCACGTCATGATTCGTCATCTTGATGAAAACGCGAAACTTTTCCAAAACTTTTGTTTCCCATCACAAATTTCAACACACGCGATGGCTCGATAGTGAATCACAGAGTCCACATGGTGAATAATGGCGACCGTACAGCCGCCATGCTTTTCAAGAATACAGCCCTATAGGCACAACCAAATATGCACAAACTAGCGCAGCCTACGCACGCATGGTAACCAGCCGCGTCAAGGCACGTAGCAAATAAAAACACGCAAAAGTGAATAAACGCACACAAAAACCTAAATGCATGTGACATTGAGAATGCGTGAAATAACAGCGAGTTTCCAGGCTTCTTATACATGTATGTGTTGCAGCCCTGGTAAGACTTACAGCCGTCGACGTTGTTATACAGGACGTTTTTAACTTGGTTATGTCACCTCTTGCTGAGGTGTTCCACACTGCAGCTGCATATTACGAAACGGCATGCTCGGCGTATAACCGAGCCATTGCAGTAGGTGTGTATGCCTCTGGGCGAAAGAAAACCGAAGTCAGCTGCTTGCAGATCGCGCACCGTTTTCTCTTCTAAATCTTAGGCAGCACAGATTGTGCTTGGAGGAAACGAATCAGCTGGGTTACACTAGTTTCTTCGTGATTTCTTGCAATATGTTTTGACCAGCTTTAAGCTTATCAGAAGTTGTTTAATTCACAGATAACATTTTAGCATTCGTCATAGCTCTTTACTCGTGCCCAGACGACCTGTTTTATTCTGAACGCCAGGGGGGATTTGTTCCGCAAACTCCTGAAAATTTATTTTCTCTGTTTCCTAGTGAATATGAGATTGGCTTCTTCTGTCATCACTGAGCTTGTAGCGAAGTATTTCTAAGGCAGTAATGAGTAAACAAAACGGGTACGTTCTGGCAGTGCTTTTCGCACAACTACAGTTTTGCATAACGATGATAATGGTATACAATGAAACGTACTGGAATTTTCCGAACAGTACCCGACGCTCCACGGCTACCTCTGCCAGCTCTGCAACGTACCCGACACCCTGGCACACTTGCTCCTGGAATGCACGGGACAGGAAGGCAGCGAAATGCAGCCAGAAACGGATGCGAAACGAGCACAAAAAGCAAACGAAGACCATCTATTCGAAACGTATGAGGCCAAGCTCGCCCTCGGCGACCTGGAAGACCAGCGACAACTCGTCGCCAGGGCCAAGAGGGCAGCCGAGGCCAGAGGTTTCCTGGACTAAGGAGCCTACCCACCCCAGGGTGATACCGGGCTTCGCTCGGGACAGTGTTTCGAATAATCACCGTTTCTTTCTCTCTGTCACCAGTTAGGGGACTTGGCTCGCCAGCGAGGATCGGGAGATGCAGCTAGCGCTCCTCGACCAGGCACGGCGGACCGCTAAAGCCAGTGGGGCCCTGGACTAGGGGCTCCACCCACTCGCTTTCCGCACTTATTTTTTTAAATAAACGTTCTGATATATATATATAGACGAGTACATGCTGAAATTATGGCGAAACTGAATAATAAGATGCGGCTTATTTAGATAAGGGCACCACCAGATAAATAAATTTACCTTATAACACCATCTGGCTGAAAAGACACACGGACGGTCCCGACCAGCACGTTATTCATTTGGTGAACCATGTATTTGTGGAGGCGCATAGCTCTATATGCGCGCAACCTACAACGCACGTGGACATCACGTGAACACTTTTGGTGTGCTGAATAATATATATATATATATATATATATATATATATATATATATATATATATATACACACACACACCTGGCGTTTCACTGACCTCTTAGATATCTTTTTTCTTTAATTGCCTCACAACTCACAATTAGCTAAAAGTTAATTCGTGAATTTTATTACTTGAATTACGCATTTCAATTATCTGTGTAAGTAATGTCCACCTCTTCGAGTAAACCAGTTCTTGGACTAAAATTGTGCTATCTGCCACAGGCAAGTTTTAAAATTTTTTGAAAGGTTTCGCTGAAACACCCTGCAGAAAAAGAAAGTATGAAAGCGCTTCTACTCGCGAGGCAATTCTAAGGCATGTCTCAAGTACACACTGCCAGCTCTCATAGAGCTTAACATTTTCATATTCGCAATTAAGAGCTCTCCAGGAAAGACAACGTTTTCGTTTATTCGTCGGTCAACCAGGCGTCACTAGTCACGTGCAGCACACTGCATGGATGTTGAGCATATGTCGGACTGGGTCAATTCACAGGCGAGGGTCAATTGACAAGTGCATGGGTCAATTCACAGGTGATGAGCCACTCCCGCAAGCAACAGTAACTTTATCGTACGCAATAGCTTCCAAGTGTACACATACTGAATAGCAGCCAACACAAGAATATATCGAAGACTGCCACGACTTTTGTGCTTTGCGCCACATTGAGCCTTACAAGGTACGTTGCATCTAGCCGGCATTATCACTGGGTGCGTTTCGGCTCGCTGCTCCATTTTTCAGCTCATGATCACAAGCCACACGCTGTCACTGCAATAGCAACATGTGGATGCCGTTGCCAAAGTGACCGACGCTAACAGGCAACGGCAGCAGAATAAAGAAACACAAATGCCGTACTCACAAATTACACGTGAAAACGATGCTCTCCGAAGAGGCACTGGACGTAGAAAATGGATGAGCTGGGCGGCAGGTTATGTCCCCGTATTCCAGTGGCCCTCAGTTGATGTGTGTGGTTAAACTTTTCCACTGATCCTCCCTACTCAGCCGGCATAGCACGCACAATTTCGGCCGCGCACAGATACGGCAAGAAAGGCGAGGGTGAAATTTTCCCTCTCATCCAAGCAGGTAGCGGTCAAAAGCCCAGCGCCGGAGAGGAGCTTACAGTGTGGAAGGCTGTAGGGCTTGCCACGGGACAGCGCTGTCACGAAAGCACCGGCGACGCGAAGAGCCGGTGGAAAGGGAGGACATATGGGAGAGAAGGTGCTTGTGACGCACTTGCGATCAGCGAACGCGCTTTCTAGCCCGTAGTACACGAACTATTCCGGTGACGCTGAATTGGCATGTGTGTCTTCTTCTCCCCCTTTTTAGCTTATTATTTCTCGATCGCTGTTTCTTGTAAGGTAGGCGCAGAGGAAAGGCCCGGCGACAATCGTCGCCGCCTCAAGGTCGAGGTGTTGCGCCGTAGCCTCAAGAGTCGCCCTCGCGGAACGGTGCGGTGATGCGACGCTTGCGTCTATATAACTTGAACCTGCACAGTCGAAGTAAGCGTATATGTTGTCTATTTACATTTGCTTCGTATAAAGTTTGATTCTGGTGGCAGCGGCGGCCTGCTACAGCAGATGGCGTATCGCCAAAGCAGGAATCATCTGGTTCGCAATATAGAGAGCGTTGCGTCGTCGGGCCTGCGCTGCGATCACCAGAGAGCTCATTGTAAGGTCGCTTACGTGAGCCCGAGGTGATGTCCGTTTTTACAGAAGCCTTTTCAGGTGCCACAAGCACGAAGAGAGCTGGACACTCACAGGATACTTTGGATCTCTAAACTATACAAAACGGCGCCTGCACCACGGTTTAGGCATGTCAGGTGGACATGGTTTCAATTGGCTACTCGCGAAACCAAAAGAGGGGGAGGGCACGTGCCTAGGTGCCCCCCACCTTTTCCGGCCTGGTTACGCCCACGCACTCGCATCACTTGTCCCGCGTGAGTTCGAGCATATAAT
Source organism: Dermacentor andersoni (assembly GCF_023375885.2). Taxonomy (NCBI): domain Eukaryota; kingdom Metazoa; phylum Arthropoda; class Arachnida; order Ixodida; family Ixodidae; genus Dermacentor; species Dermacentor andersoni. The sequence goes on from NC_092817.1 coordinate 24,147,751, forward strand.
CGAATAATAGAAGTTCATCGTAATTGTATCGCCGAGCAGCATAGCGACTAAAAATACAAAGTGTTCACTAAACTGGTGACATCGAGGATTACAACCTGAGTTCTAAGAGGGGTCAGATTCGGGGTTTAAACTTGCAGCCTTTGATTAGTGGCGGAAGCTTTGTCCCTGGCATGTTGTTATTTCTGGCATATCAGTTGTTTTGACGCATCTCACGTGAACGGAAATGCATGCTTTTGTCTAGACGCCGTTGAAGTCATAAACAATGAAAGAAAAAAAAGACGAACGACTCGGAATAGACTGGCGCTCTATTGTGTATATTATATGCGTACGGAAGGACGCCACGAGGTGAATATTAATACGCGTCGTACGTGGCGATACAAGCTAGGGCACAAACCGGTTCACAACATGCCGCTGACGTCAAGTGAAAGAAGGAAAGTTGGCTGTCCCATCCATGGTAAAAAAGTAATAATAAACAAAAAGGATAAGCTAAAAATAAAAGCAGCAGCTAAGTCTGACGACAGGCGGATTTACCTTTTACCACTTTCTTTTCTTTCAGACGGCCCAAGCACACCCAGTTTCAGTAAATTTGCCGAAGATGCCGGTTAATTTGTCTGGAACCGAAAGCCCCATATTCCAGCCACGTGATCGGTGACGCACTGAAAGGAGTGCGGTGTGGCAACAGCACAGTGGAATTCCCTGCGGAGATTTCGAATCAGACATGCGTGACCGCGCTGAGTTTTCTGAGGCGCTCAGAGTGTTATTTGCGCGTTGTACCTAACTTTGCGTGTGTTCACCCTGGAGCTCAGAATCGTCTTCGTATCTTAACTTCTGAGCGCGTGCCCCCATCTGTGCTTTCTCCGAACACGGATTTTCTTTCTATTTTATTTTCCTGCCATGTTTACTCGTTTTCATGTACACTCCCACGATGCATGTACTTGAGTGCGGGTTTAGAGTACATATATCGCTACAGCAAACGAAAAGTGCAGGCTATTATACGATGAGTCATACTCGTCAGAACCGCGATTAGGGACTTTTCCTCTCCTTCTATTTATTTCTCGGTGCAGCGCCATTCTTTTGGCGTTGTGCGCTAACGACATCCCGACCGTCCGAGCGACTCAAACGTGCATGCGCACCCCGATCGCTTTCACAAATGCAGGACGCTCGCGACGAGAGGCCCTGTCGCGGGAACAGTTTTCCTGCTATGACTGGTCTTCTCGCGAGGAAAGAAAAATGAGGTATACCAGTTTGTTTAGCTAGCTGTCACGGCAATATCCCGAGGAACAGCGAATTTCCTCTACGGAAAACACGTGATCACGTGAGTTCCGTGCACAGCGCATTGTGAGACGGTTGCGATGCACAAACTGGCATCGCCTGCATCGAAAGCATAGGCGACAAACCAGAATTCTAAACTGTCGTATAATTGTCGGTTGTATTAGATCAGGGTTCGAAAGGAAAGTGATGCCCATTCATTCATTCATTCGTTCATTCAAGAAACGTAGATGCCAGCGCATGGATGAATATGTATGGATGAGTTCCTGTTTTGTGGGTTTTAACATCGACGCCATTCTTCTCCGCAAACACCCACAAAAGAGGAACTCCTTTCAGAATGTCTGTGGAAGACACTGGAACCTAGCATACAGTATTGTATGCCTATGTACCTCCAAAAACATTTGGTTAATCTTGAGGTCAAGTATCTTTTCCTGATCCCAAAATTTGAAGAAGTTGTAGCTTTGCTGAGGATCAGCTACCCTATACGTGCTTTTTCTGTCGAAGTCACGGACGTGTTTTACCACATCATACAGGAAGTTGCCATTATGGCAGTCGAAGAGGGCATTGACTTATATGGCGTTGTAAAATTCCAGAACGAATGTGGAACCACGTTGAACAAGCTTATTGACCTCCTGGGCATCTACGTAGACTCTCTGTTTCTGTGCTATACAATGAAAAGACCTACCTGCAAAATGATGCTATTTGCATCGGTTCCCGGACTGCCCCTGTTCTCCGGGACCTGTTCCTGAGCAGGGGACACCGGAAGCTGGAAGAGGCGCTAAGGAAATTAGGGGTAACCAGACAATTCAGTTACGTACACGACTTGTCTGCCTACCTACATCAAAATTTGCTGAGAGGTGTAAGGACGAGGTGTTCAGGCTGTTCCACAATGAACACAGTGGGCTGCAGTTTACGTTCGAACTGCCGTGCGAGGATTGCCTTCAATTTATAAACCTGAATTTAATATTTCCCAACCAGCACACCTGCTAGACCTACAAGACAAGAAATGAAAAAGGAATTTTACTATACGACTCGGGGCACTAAAAAATAGTGAGGATAAGCGTTGCCTCGGCTACCTGCTGAAGGCCACAAGGAAGTCATGCGAACACACGGTGGAAGTCGATGTTCGGATGCAGATCGAGTGCTTGAAGAGGAGTAAAATACCTGCACCATTTAATAACTTCCGTAATGAATACTTTGCTCCAAAGAAGTCCTGGTGAGCAAGGTCCCAAGGTAGATGCGAGGGGCAAACCTTTCATAACCATGCCCTACATGCACACAGTATCACACTGACTGAGAAATGTAGCTGCTAGGTATGGCGTACGAGTGGTCCTCATAGCACCACAAAAGCTAAAGGGATTGTGCGCAAAAGTAAATGGAATGACCAGAAAACGGAATACCCAAAATGCATGCTCTACAAACCACGACAAAAGATTTATTGACTGCGCGATGGGAGTAGTCTACAGGATACCTTTGTCATGTAGGGCTGATTACGTGGGCCAAACAGGCAGGTGCGTAAATGATAGACTGCGCGAACATCGTTACAACTGCAGTCTGATACAAGCACCAGGGCATCTACCTACTCATTGCGCTTCATGCAAGTGCAAGGCTATAGCTTCCACAAGACGGTGATCCTGTTGAAAAGTAGGAACCAAAGAAAAAGCGAAGTTGTGGAAGCATACGACATCGGGTTAGACCCACAGGGCTCACGCGGCAGCACGCCGCTTATTTCACTCAGCAATAAAGATATTAGTATAATCACTGACAACAGAGGGCGTACGTATACAGGGGAAAGCATCCCTGCGCATGCGTGTAGGCTACATGTATGCTTCGCTTGCTGAAAAATAAACCAGCTGATAGTCTGCGCTCAGGTGTCGTGTGTTGTTTTCTCGCTTAACTCCTGTCCCTTCGTCGCTCAGCGTAACAGTGTTAATTACGTGGTTATGATGCTCCGGTCTCTGATGAATACTTTTCGAATGCTCTTGAATACCCTGCATATTCCGTCAGCGCGAAGTGCAGTGCAAGTGCTGGATGCTCTCAATTCCGTGCTTGTATGTCTTGAGCAAGCGTTATGGCTCAGCCGCAGTGTTCTATTCGCTCTAAGTAAAAAAAAAAGGCCGCGGTTAACTTTACCGATATACTGCCACGTACTGCAACGCACTGCTAACGAACACTGGCCTCTTGGTCTTCCCAGGTAACTTCAACGCGCATCACCAGCTATGGGGAAACATCAAGATTAGCTTCGGACAGCAGAATGATGGCAGCGAAATGTACCGGTGGGCACTTGTTTGGTCTTAACTGATTTCAAGGAGCTTTGCTGCGTGCACACACACTGTTCACTCTCTCCCGCTTTCCTTTTTCTATTGCCCTTTCGCTTCCACCCGTGCAGGGTAGCAAACCGGACGCTCGTATGACTGACCTCCCTGCCATTCTTCTCCTTGCGTTCTCTCTTTCTCCTTCGCCGAGTGTAGGGTAGCCAACCGGGTGCGTCCCTGGCTAACTTCCCTACCTCTCCGTCTTTGTTTCTCTCTCCCCGAAGATATGCGAAATTTTGCCCTTAGCTGAAATTTCCTTTAACTTCACTATAGACCACGCGTCTTGGCAAAGTTGATGTTGTCTTGGCGAAGTAATGTTAATACGTGACTAGTAAAAGTGCGAACTGGACATGACTAGTGAAGAGAAAGATGCAAGCGTTCTGCCGGCACCTTTACGTATTTTCCCACGAAGACTGTGCGCATGCATTAGAATAATCGACGAAGTATACTAAGCAAAGAAGCCAATCACGGCCGACACTAAAGATATTTTTCTTCCAATGTTGTTCACTGTGTAAGAATTGGTGCCTTTTCATCTCATAGGCGTCAACTAAACTATACTGTGTAACGAGGAATATTCGGAGTTCATACATTTATATTGTCAATGACGCTTTCGCTAAAGGTTCGTTTAACTGATTAATGGTGCCGTGTGAAGCAAGAAGGAAGCGCGAGAAAACGGCGCCTAAATGACCGCCTATATACGTGAGCAGGCGAACAACGTTCACAACGAAAAAGAAAGTTTTTTTTTGAAGCCCTGCATTGCCGCGCATGCGACTGCACACCCGTGTTTGAGCCCACAGTGGTCATCTTCAGACATGGAGATGATTGCATTCGCGTCATTGTCGAAGCAGCCAGCAGAGCACGTGAAATCAACCCTTGCACAAGCAAAAGCCATCAGTCGCCCTGTCACAAACGGAGTTGGCGTTTTCTGGGAATGCCAGCACGCCTCGGCAGGCGACTGCAATATATTGTTAACTTTCTTCATTAATCAGCTTGTTCTTGCTACTAGTTCTGACGCGTTCTTTCTCCTGATTTCACAACCTTCCTGTCTTTTTTTTTTGTAATTTTGTCATATAAATCTCCGTTTCAAGCAATAAATTTAAATTGGCAAGTATAGTAAGCGCTTGTCACCGTCTCCTTCTCATCTTTTCGTCTTGTTTCGCGCTGCACTCCTTATCAGAAGGGAAAACCAACTAGCCCAATCCGCCACCCTTCCGAGCTCATTGTAACGGAGTTTTTTTTTTTTTTTTTAAAAGGAAGCGTTTTATTATGAAAACGACGTTATCCATCCTTAGTCAACTAACACATAAGGCGTGGTTTCGTACTTATTCGTAAGTTTCGTCCAGCGAATTCTCAGTTATTCGGTGTCGGCGGCGTACTAACCTTATCTATACACATGTAGCCGCTGGCTTTGTTTGTCAGCGGGATCATTCCCATGAGCACGCAATCCGATGACTTGACCGCATTATCGCTTTGTTCGATACGCAGCGCTCCACATGTGTGCTCTGGAATGGAGCGGCGTAATCCGTATTGCATAAAGACAAATTAATGTAGCACCTGACTACGTACTTTCGCATAGATTAAAGGCGTCCACAGTTAAGGCGCACAGTTTCTTCTTATCATTAATTGCTTCATAGGGGCGCCGGTATACTGGGTCTGAAATGTTCTATAGACTTTACGTGTATACGCCCGCGTACTCCTCTATATCCAGCACAGAAGTTATATCCTGCAATTCGCAGACTCAAAGAAGCTTTATTCGTTCGATATCATTGATTACAGTAATCGCATAAATGGACCTTTAGCAATGACGCAAGATACAAGTTGTTCGCAAACGGTTACATGTTTACATGTTTACATTTGGCGTCCTCCCCGTGTGACCATAATAAATCCAGCACCACTGGCGTGTGCGACGCTGATGTTGAAGGAGCGACGTATGGGGTGCATTAGAGCTTGTAGCCGCAGCAGTAGCTGTGTAAATTCAAAACTTCTTGAGGTTTTTGTATTATCCGTAGAGTCAGTAAACACACTTCGCAAAGAGAAAAATGATGCCACGTGACGGTGTGTCTATAGCGACAGTTAACTGTCGATGTCATGCCATTTCGACGTTCTCGTAACTTGGCTGTTTTAAAGCAAGGCCTCCATCCTGCAAACCTGAGAGTGTCACTCGACCAAGTCGAGTTCAGCTACCAACTGCGCTAGGCTGCATTGAAGTGTATTATTGTATTGTCATTATCGGCACGTGCGTAAAGGGGCAGCAAGCGCACAAGGACGATTGGTGAAAAATTACGCATGCGTAACCATAGAAACCAAGTGCTTCGTTCGTGATTTCATCGATAAAGGAAAGTTGCAAACACTCGACCGCGTAAAGGTCGAATGAAGTATGTAGGAAGAGTGTGCGGGCGGGTAAACATGGCTGTCTCAGATGTGGACGCGCATCGGTGGGGCGAGAGTTTGGAGGAAAACGAAGGTGCCGGCATTCGACAATCGAGGAAGTGACCGTTCCAGGAATGCCGCCGGGTAAACAGTACACGGCACAGCACACGGCATATATGTGAAATGCTTGCCTTCAACAAAAGCACGCGGTGCACCTTGTTCAGACGCGGCCTCTTTTGTGTTTCATTCGATTCCCAGCACTACGTTAGGCTCTTTTTAGTTCCTGGTTAAGTCGTCGCTACATCCCTAATGAGAGTTCGACGATGCGATTTGGTATCCGCGACTCGCCGAAATCATGAGACCTTCCTCAGCAATGACTGCAGCGCTGCGTAGTAAACAACACTATCAAACTAAAGGACGATGTGGCCTCTATTCACCCTAATGTTGTTTTACAAGTTCGGTTAAGGTTAAGGCCGTTTTTGTCAAATCCGAGCGTGATTTATATTGCACTGTTTTGAAAACTCCCATCGCGCTCGTCGCAGGGTCCCTGCGATTGAGTTCCACCAAGTTGGTCGAGCATTCTTTGAGAGCGTTCTGATCGCCACGCAGTAGAATACCCACGTGGGCGTCACATGACAGCAAGGAAGAAGAAAAAGTGGGAGGACGCGAGAGCTCGCGCCGATATAGACGGGCATAGAAAATACGCTGGAGACTCTTTCACGAATAGGTTTAGGCTGTCGTAGTTGTTGAAAATCATGTCTCCAGTTCGACAGTCGGCGTTTGAACGACGTATATTATTAGACAGTTGTAGAAATAGCGGACACAAAGATAGGGGAAGCTATCGGCAATGCGTACAAAAGCATGCAAGTTGAGTACAAAATAACAAGTGGAGCCTCGGTTTTTTTGGGTATACCAAGTCGCTTAGGCATGCTATTTATAAAATTCCCTAGTTGAGAGTTATAGATTAGTGAACGAAAGTGGCTTGTGCAGCAAAGAATATAAAGTTTGACTAGGTTTTGCTGGCATCCAAGCGTCTTGCCTACGCAAGCGGAACACAGGCCACTTGCATTCTTACAAAGTAAAACCGGCTAATGCTGCGAAGCACTTCACGTCTGTGGGGTGCTTCACTAAATAAGTACAAAAAAGAGCAACCAAAAGTAATCGTGGGAAGCTTAAAACATGTCGTGAAGTAAGGATTACGTAAGGATTGCGAATTTTTGTACGCACTGCCAGCATTGATCTGAGGCGCGAAGAAAGTTCAGACAAACAGAGCTTTCTATTTGAGAAGCTTTCATGTTTACGTCATATTTAGCGTCCGTCTACTTATACCACCGCAACGTCACAATTCGCTTAAATTGTCCTGTTCGCTTTCGAATGGGTGGTGAAACTGGGCACGTACGGTTCCGCGTTGTTCAGTGTATTCACACGTGGCCGATATTACGACGTGTCCCCGTTTTTCCTCGCTGCTTACTGTGTCTAACTAATTTCGTTGGCAATTCTGGGGACTAATACATCAAAATCGGTGGTGGTCTCCGGTGTTCAACTATTATGTTGCCATGCGCTGGGCATGAACCGGCTTCATATTCGACAATTGCCAAATGTGCTGCTCGCAAAGCCACATGAAGGAACAAACCTCATTTCTGTATCTTATCGAGGAGTGACGCAGCCCAGCGCTTAAGCAGTATAGTGCGCAATCGGCTGTATTAATTCCAGCCTTCCATAAGCAACTGCGCCTGTTTCCTGGTCTTCTAAAAAGTGAAGAAACAGCACTTTGTCCCTTGTTCCTGGGCGTTATGCGTGTTCGCCAATGCATACTCAATATTGATCGGAAGGACCGGTATCGCCGAAATCAACGCCAGCGATGGCGAAGAAAGTAGAACACTATGCCCCCCCCCCCCCCCCCCCCCCGCTGCCCTTCCTTTAAAAATTAACGGCTTGCGCTCCGCACCGTTCTAAAACAACTGGACAGAAACTATTTTTCGTTGGACGAGTTCCTGGGACCATTGCCTCACACATGACAGCTGTAGAAGGCCACACAAGCGCTGCTGCGATTTCTGATAGCAAATGAACTGAGCGACCATCGGAGATACAGCGCGGAGGATTTTCCCTAAGTCGGCCGACATCAACACTAGACTTTCTCTCCTTCTCTTAATCTTTTCCTCCCCTTTTCCCTTCATCCAATCCAGGGTAGTGAACTGAGCTCAGTCCTGGTTAACTTCCCTACCTTTCATTCTTTGTTCTCTCTCTCTCTCTCTCTCTTTATGCGCTAAAGTAAATAGATAAAGATTGAGTAAGAGATTTAGGGAATCAATTAAGAGCATTAATATGTGACTATCGACAATTTCTGGTGACCGCGGGCGCGTACATGTCGCAGATGAAACACTTAATCGCTCCATTCATAAGAACTATATCTTTCTTTTTTTTTTTTTTTTTTGGTTATGGTGTTCGGCTGCTGTTGGGTCGCCGGATCGAAGCCCGTGGTCGCATTTCGATAGGGACGAAATTCGAAAACACCCATGTACACCCATATAGGTGCCAAAACCACGATCTCATTATGAGGCACGCCGTAGTGGGGAACTCTGGAAATTTGGACCACTTGGGGTTCTTTAACGTGCCCCTAAATCTAAGTACACGGGTATCTTCGCATTTCGTCCCTGTCGAAATGCGGCCGCCGTAGCAGGGATTCGATCACGCGACCTCGTGCTTACCAGCCCAACACCATAGCCACTAAGCAACCACGGCGGGAGCTGGCAAAATGAAAGCGATACGCTTACCTCGTGCGCATGCGTGCGAAGCGTGTGTTGTACGCGCGTTCGATTGTGATGCCGATTGGCGATTTTTCAACTTGTGCATGTGACTTTTTGTTCTGGGTGTTAACGTCTTGTTTTCACGATTTATGTTCGGTTAAACTAGCATCACGTCAGCGCAGGCGTGCGGAAGTAAAACTGCCAACAGCATTTTTTTACCGGTGGGGCCATGTTTTGTTCTTACATGAACATTTACGCTCGGAACTAGAATCGAATTGAATCCTGTGGTTTTACGTGCCAAAACCACGATTTTATTCTGAGGCACACCGTAGTGAGGGACTCCGGATTCATTTTCACCACCATGGGATCTTTAACGTGCCTCCAAGGCACGGAACACAGGCGTTTTCGCATTTCACCCCCATAGAAATGCGGCCGCTGCGGCCGGGATTTGATTCCACGCCCTCGTGCTTATATAGCAACGCGACACCATAGCCGCTAAGGCACCACGGCGGGTAAGTAGGAATCGCATACATAATTTCATCACGAGTTTATCTACACCACCGCTTCCGCAAAGGATGCCGGTAGCCGCAGTTACTATCGGACTGAACGGAAACTATATGGTTCGAAGTATATTGTAAGCTTTTTTTTGTCTCGTATTGACCCTTCTCGCACTTTTCTTTTTTATCTTCTTTTTCTTCTAGTTGAAGACGAAGAGGGGTGCGGATAAAAAAGGATCCTATAACTATAGCAAGCTTCACCCACTTCCCTGAACAATGCACTTGTAAAATTCACAATCTAGCATGACTTCCACATACAATCGTCTTCATGCGTATGAATACCCCATAGAATCGTGCGTTGGTTCTCACAGTTCGAAAAAGACCATAACGGCGGTATACTCAACCGCTTCCCTAATGAGATAGTCCTTCCCGCAGGCCAGCAAACACGCGCGCACATTTACGGGCAGTGCATTAGGCGCTCACCTACGGTGCACCCCGTGGGACTCGAGGCGGTGGCGATGCGTCGACGGAGGGCAGAGACCGCAGTCGCAGTGGGGCCTGCGGACAGTGGACGGAAGGGAACCCCGGAGCGTCTCCGCTGTCAGGCCGTCGCGGCAATCGCGCGTGCCTGCTCAGCCTTATCGAGTTGGCCTGCGAATCGGAAGGAGGAAAAAAAGAAAGGAGGAAGCGGAGTGATGTACGCCGCACGAGGGAAGATTCCATAAAATGGTTCACGCGCGCCCTTTTCTCCGCTGGTCGCGGTCGCCAGCAGTGTAAAGCGGCGTTGAATGAACGCGACTGCCACTTTGAAAGGGTTCGCGAATCAACGCCCTCGGCCGTCGGGCAAATCGCGCGTGTGTACGGCGACGCTGTGCGCGGACTATCCGTCTCTATTTGGTCTTCGTTCCGACCGCGTGTCGCGCCGAGGCAGCTGGCGAATGACCGCACGTTCTCTTAAGCCGCTTGTGCGAGAGAAACGGAGTCGCATAAAGGCCACGGAGGGTGATCACCGACACTGGGTTTCAGAAAGGGCATGCGACATTGTTCACTGAGGTGCGGGGACTTCGTCTATATGACCTTCTTAGCATAGCCGAGGTGCACGTATGGGTCCTGTTTTCGCGCTTTGAGGGTTACGGTGAACAACGTTCGAGAAACGCCAGCAGTACTTACAAAACATCAGCAGTATTACGAGAAGCACTGCTCAAGCCACGTTTTAGCTAGGTTCAACTAAAACTGTTGAAAGAAGTGGTCATGTGAATCGGATGGAACTCAGCGAAGGAATCAATTTCATGTTCATGTGGAAATTGCGGATAAAAGAGCAAGGATGCACAAACGCTTATGGAGGGCTGTCAAGTAGTTTAGTGAAAAAGTAATGCGTAATTGTAAACAAATGAAGTGCTAGCAATTGTTCATTTCTGGTGAGGACGAGGGAGAGTGTTAATTGCTAGGCACAGCAGGACCTAACCTTGCGAGAGGTGCCGGAAACTGCTTCGCCCGCGCGCCACTTATCAAGTCTCAGTAGAGTGTGGTGCAAGCCGTACGTGTAGGGAGCACTAAGGCCGACTTTTGGCGAGCCTCTGAAAAACGAAGAAAAGCGGCTAATTTGGCGTTAAAATTTATAGGGGTTGTAACAGCCTTTTTTTCTTTGTTTATCTGCAGTTTTTGATTTCTCTGTTCATGCCATTCTTTGCCACCCGTTGGCACCAAAGGCCACTCGTTATGAAGAAAGTCGGAACGCGTGTTCCTGCTGAAAATATCGTTTATAACTAGAGTGAGTGAGTGAGTGAGTGAGTGAGTGAGTGAGTGAGTGAGTGAGTGAGTGAGTGAGTGAGTGAGTGAGTGAGTGAGTGAGTGAGTGAGAAAACTTTATTTCGAATCAGAACGATTCGCGTCCAGGGAGTTAGTGGTCCTGGACACCGGCCGAGGTTACGGCCAAGAGTTCTTGCCTCTAGGCGGCTTCCTTGGTCTGCTGGACTGCCCAGAGTTGGTCTTGAATTGAATTAATTTTATTCTCCTTGAACAAATACACAGGGAAAGAGTAGCCACAAAAAGCTACTGAGATTAGTAGCTTGACGAGGTGGCCGCCCCGTTACACAGCAGCAGCAGCAGCAGTTATTAAACAATTTTCATACAAATGACTGCTTTAATACATATGCACAGACAATGATTGCACAAGGCAACATAAGCATTTTGTAAAATACAAAGGAAAGCTTCACTATAATGAGCAATATATAAGAAAATAGATAAATAAATGCATCATAGTTCACAGGAACTGATCTCGCATTGTTTTTTTGGACAACTGTTACACATCTACAGATTTGTTGGCAAGATTACTGAGCAGAGCTGGAAGAGTAAAAGCGATTGATTGTTTCGCATAGTTGTTTTGAGGAGTAGCTATGTGCCAAATGTTGTGGTGACGCGTAGTGTATACGGCAATATTTTCTCTTAATTCTGAAATCTCGCTGTAAAAAGAGTTGTTCTTTTTTGTGGCCGAGCAGAATGTCTGGAGTAAACGATAATTATAAAAATCACGGACATTTATAACCTTAAATTGTGTAAAGAGTTGCTGCGTTTCAAAATCATATGGGACGTTGGCAATTATTCGCATAAACTTCTTTTTAATTAGGATCAGTCGGTTTAGATTCGTTTTTGTTGTGCCCCATACTAGGTGGGCGTAGGATAACTGAGAAAGGGCTAACGAGCTATTTAGTAGTAGTTTTATACGTTGAGGAATGATATGCCTACATTTGTTTAGCATACCCGCAGTTTTGCGCAATTCTTTATGAGTTTCGCGGATATCCCAAGTTAAAGTACTTGAAAAATATACGCCCAGCACTTTCATGCATTCTAATATTTCAATCACGTTGTGACCAAGAGTAATCAACGGCAAGTTTACAACCTTATTTTTTGGTCTGAAGAGCATTGCTTTTGTTTTTGCGGTATTAATAAGTAAGGAATTGCACTTTGTCCATTCCAGTAACAGCGGCATTGTTTCATCAGATATCTTTTGTATATCGTCAGTTGCTTTACCGGTGATTAATAATGTAGTGTCATCAGCATAGCAAATTGATGTTACCTGTGGATTTAAGGTAAAGGAGTGTAGGTCGTTAACGTAAACACAAAATAAAAGTGGCCCCAATATGCTGCCCTGAGGTACTCCCGTCTTTATGCATTTAATATCTGCAGAAGATGTTCCTACCGATACGTATTGATTACGCTGCCTTAAGTAAGAAGCTAGGAGGTCGTACGCAATGCCGTGTACACCGTATGACTGCAATTTATCAAGTAGTATTTCATGCTGTAATGAATCAAAGGCTTTCGATAAATCTACGTATACTGCCAGTATTAAATTACGGTCTGAAAAGTTTATTAAAATTATTTCCTTTTGCTTTAGCAGCGCGGTTTGCGTCGAACGATGCTGACGAAATCCATGCTGAAAATTGTGTAGTAATGATTGCTTAGAAAAATAGACAATCTTATATGCAAGAGCTTTTCTATCGCTTTGGAAAAAAACGGGTAAAATCGATATTGGTCTATAGTTCTTCAATACATTTCTGTCATCGCCCTTAAAAATTAAAGTTACTTTTGCAATCTGCATGTTTTTTGGAAATACACCAGTGGAGAGGATAAGATTAAAAATGTGCGTTAATGGACGCGCTATCTCACGCACTACATACTTTAGTGGTCCTAATTGCAGGTTGTCTACGTCACAAACGCTACTGTTTTTAAGGTTTATTATTGCGGAAGCTACCTCTTGAGCGTCTGTTGGGTAAAAAAATATGGTGTTTGGGCTTGTGCAAGGTCTTTGTATACTTTTGTGTTGTTGTATTGCATTACTTGTGAATTGGTTAATGAAAAAATTGTTGAAAAGATTGCCTAAAGCAGAACCAGAAACATAATCGTTACCGTAACATATTGATTCAATTTCATTGGATTCTTGGTGACGCCCAAGCACAGTGTTTATTTTTTTCCAGGTCAGGTCGGTACGTTTAATGTCATGTGAAAATAGATTACAGTAATACGCCGATCTCGCTTTCCGGAGCAACTTCACAACTTTGATTCTAAGCCGCTTAAATTCAGCAAATACATCTGGTCCTTGGTTTTAAGGAAGGTAGCGTAAATTTGTTCTTTAATTTTAATTTTATCGTATATATCCTTGCTTACCCAAGGTTTCCTTATTTTGCGTGTCCGTTTAGCAGTTTTTGTGGGAAAGCTTGCGTGATAAGCATTTTTCACTACGTTAAGAAATTCGTCATATGCCTTATCTGAATCTTTGATTTTCTATATGTACTCCCATGTAACATCCTGCAGGGATTCTTGAAATCGCGTCAAGTTTGCATCCGGAATATCTCGATAAACGCGTTCACGTTTTGCTTTTTTACGGCAAACTGTGTCTAAAAGTAGAAAAACGGGTAAATGATCATTGGTATCACAAGCTATGGTGCCAGCGGTAGTTTTTTCGAGCATAGTATTCGTTATGAATAAATCTAACAATGTCTCTGATGTGTCCGTTATTCTCGTTGCGCTTGTCGGAACAATATCAAAGCCGTACATACTAACAGTCGACAACAAAGTCTACTAGGTATACTTTGTGGCGCAAGATACATTGCTTGAAAAGAAATGTATTTCCTTTTCAAGAAATATATTTTGCGCCACAAAGCATACCTAGGAAATCTAAGCACCAACTTGCCCAAAAAGAAGTCCTTTTGGGATAACAAAGTCATTTGCTTGGAATCACGTTGAAGTAAATTAATATTAAAATCACCTCCGACAACAAGGTTGAGATTCTGCTCAGTTGAAAAACATAATAAGCGTTAAAAGAAACTAAAAAAATTGTCAGAGCTGCCAGCGGGCGGCCTATACAAGCCAACAAACATGTTTTCATTTGCACGAACCGCTACAGCTTCATAGTCATCAGTTACACATGTCTACTCGTTTTCAAGATGGCAATCGATGCATTTTTGCGTCAGGATAGATACATCGCCCCCTCTTTTATTGTTTCGTGTCCCGAAGAAATGAGCATACGGTGGTGGCGCATACATTTCCGAGTCCTTTTCATACCAGGTTTCTGTTAATATAATCACAGAGAAGGGGAAGCTTACGCGATGAAACAAAAAAGTTCTAGGTCATCTATTTTTTATTTTGCAGACCGACAATTGAGAGTAAGAAAAGACAAAGAAGAATTTCGTGGCTTTACTTTTTCAGAGAACTGGTGGGGTAAGACAACCATATCGGATGATCACACAAGCGATGCCACTAAGTCAACGATTGCAACCGCGTGTCTCTCTTGACAACAGTCGCTCGATCCCCAGTGGCCTTCCGCATAAGAATTTCGCCGTTCGCATGCCAGACAAAACGGAAGTTGTTCACCGCTGCCCAGTCTTTTGTTGAGCGTAGTAGTTCTCGGTTCTGTTTCGTTATATTTTCTAGGATTGAAGCTTCGAGCTGAGCAGCGCGGCTTGCCATCGCGCGCGGAGGCTGTCGATGGAGGCTTCGCTCGCATTGTCCTGTATTAGTTCACATAGCATGTGTTCTAGCGTGGCTCTGGTGCCACACACTTTGCATCTGTCTGTTGTGTATATATCTGGATAAATAGCGTGCTTTAGTATCGGGCTCTTGTATGATTTGGTTTGTAGAGAGAGAGAGAGAGAAGGGAAGACGGAAAGTCAGGGAGGTTAACCAGACTGAGTCCAGTTTGCTACCCTACACGTGGGGAGGGGAATGGGGAGTGAAAGAGGGAGAGAGAGAACTTAGGTGTGGGATGTCTATAGTCGTGCACTCAAGTCTGTTGCCCTCAGGTAGCGAAAAAGCGCTCGAACTGCTTTCTGGGCCAATGAACTGTGAGGCCAGGCTCCAAAGATCTTCGCTTCCGTAAATGGCCTGTCATCCAGTATATTTAAGGCACACTGGAAAGTCTCGCGTTGATTATCGAAGCGAGAACAGTGGCACAGAAGGTGACTGATGGTCTCTTCACACTTGCACTTAGCGCACATTGGTGAATCCGCCATTCCAATACGATAGCTGTAGGAGTTGGTGAATGCTACTCCTACCCACAGCCGACACAGCAGTGTTGCGTCACGTCGTGGAAGGTTCGCTGGTAATGTAAGTTTCAGTGATGGGTCGAGGCTGTGTAAACGACACTTAGAGTTCTGAGGTGTATGCCAGCAACCTAACGTGATTGTACGAGCGAGACTGCGAAGCTCTCTTGCAGCGTCGACTCTGGATAAAGGTATAAGGAGTGTCGGTGAGCCAGCCTGGGCACGTCGGGCAGCGTCATCGGCGAGGTGATTACCAACGATGCCACAATGTCCCGGCAGCCACTTCACGGCAGTCACGGCAGTAGTTGTCGCCACTGGACAGCTTGCGATCTAGTGAGCTGTGGATGGGGTGGTGGATAAGTGCATCTTTGCATCTTGTAATGGTTGGTGATGTCGTTGAACCTGGTCATTCTGTCTACCCATTCCCATATTTCGGAGGGCCCTGTCGAGGGGTCTACGTCCGTCGCAGCTCGGAAAGTCAGTCCTCGAGGTACTCTCGTACACTTTTCAGCGTATCTAAACGAACCGTTATATCTAAGAGGGTGATGTCTTCATACTAAAGTATTTGTAGATATTATATCAATGTATGGAGCTTCCTTTTTTGTTTTTCTTTATGCTGAAAAAGGCGCACATTTAAGCACCCTCTGACCAGGAGCACAGATTCAGCCGAGACGTTCTCGCGATAACCGAGCATCGCACAGCGCTGGCTCATATACGCAAGTCGTACAAAGAGCATATTAACAACGATTTAAATAGCGCCAATGAGATGCACGAGCACAGGAAGCTTTATACCCGTCAAACGTGGGCTATGCGGGCGCACTTCAATATGAAAACAAATTAACCATGCACGTGCGTGACACAGGAATTACCTGAGTGAACCTATGAAAGAGAAGAAGTGGAGGAACTGAGGGGCCCGGTTTTTGTTATAATCACGACCATATGAAGCCAACAGATAATGAAGCCAAGGAAAGCACAGGGCAACGAACTCATTTGTAGTGTTTAACTACAAATAACTTCCCCTATACTTTCCTATTATACCTATTATTATCTATTGGCTTCATATGGGTGTGGGTGAACCTACGCATTTCAAAAGATCACCTTCGAAACCTTTTCACCCTTACTCTGCGATCTGACGTGCAATGTGTTAAAGGCCTCTTTACTTCGTCAAGTTGCAATCGACAGCGCCCATCTAGTTATACGAGTAAAGCGGGGACAAAAAAGCAGCAGATACGCAATAAAAATAAAATAAAAGGGAAGTTCGCTTTCCTGTTTTGATCTAGGCAGACGTGCTTTGTGGGAAAGAGTGCTGGTAAAGAGCAGTTCGGAATACGCACGGGGAGGAAAGAACGTGGCAGCCGGGTTGAGTATCTTTGTGTCCTCAGTCGCTGACGAGACGTCAAGAAACCAGCGCGCGTCAAGTGACGCAAAGCGATCTCGCACCGCCATACAGGACGCGCCGAGTTGGCGCCGGTTCGCGACAAGGCACGATGCGAAAGAATTTCGTTCCCGATGTGCGCAGGGTGCCGTCACGTCGACCGAAGCGCTTAGAACTGCGCTGCGCGACCACAGCAAAAACGTGCCGAGTCGAGCAGGCGGATTTCAGAAATGATTGACCCTAGCTTTTCGTCGCGCCGTCGCCTTGAGCTTCTGATCGTGCGGCGTAGCTTAGGAAACATTGATCGGGTCTCCTTGACACCTCCGTAGGTGGTGGGAAGGGAGAGAAAACAAAATGAGTCGCAGTTTCATGTCGCCGCTCACTTTAGGTTCAGGTCTTTAAAATGGTGTCGCGGTGGCAGAATAGGGGACTGGTGCCTTTCCAATGCGTTGGAAACTATCGCTTAAAAGCAGTTAATATATTTGGGGTTCTTAAGCCTCATTTGTTATGTACTGTTAAGTTACGAATGTTAGCTGTTGCGAGGTTGAGGTTCCGAGGACTTCGTCTACTCCACTTCATTTTATTTGTTTGCTTTGTTAGTTTAATAACTGCACACCGATGGGTAGTTATACAGGGTGTCCCAGCTAACTTTAGCCAGAGTTTAAAAATATGCGAATGCCACGTAGCTGGATAAACAAAATAATGTTTGCCGTCGCTTGGAGACACAGATTATTTTTTTTTTCGTTCTACGTAATTATACAATTCTTAATTAATTATTCAACTTCTCAAATATTTTAAGTGGATGAAAAATGTCAAAGAGAAAATTGTAGAGCAACATGAAAACCTTCCCATACAGCTTTCCGTTGCTCAATACGTGCTACATAAAAGTGTTTTTTTCGAGCATGAAAGAAGCCCGCGAATACACGAAAAATGCCTCGAGCGGGCAGTCGCGCGGCAATTTCGCGTGCATTTGCGGGCTTCTTTCCCGCTCGGTAAGCGCTCTCAGAGGGAACGCGAAAACGAGCGAGACATACGCGGACATGAAACGGGACACAGACGCGATGTGGAAAGACACGAACGACAGCCGAAGGAAAAAGACCGAAAGAGGTAGCAAAACACTCTTATGTAACACGTATTGAGCAACAGAAAACTGTACCAGGAGTTTTCATGTAGTTCTACAACTTTCTTGTTGGCACTTTTAATCTAATTATAATGTTTGAGACATTGATTAAATAATTAAGACTAATTATGTAAGCAGGCGGAATGAAAAAATAATCTGAGCATCTCCAAGCGACGGCAAACATTACCTTGGTTCTGTCCAGCTACGTGGTATTCATATATTTTTAAACTCTGGCTAAAGTTAGCTGGGACACCCTGTATATAGGCTACATAAGAGACGGCTATCCCAAAACACAGTTGAGAAATACACACACACATGTCCCAAACCCACGAATATATTAAGTATGCAAACAAGTCTTGTAAACAAGAGAAAAACAAACTAAATACGACTTTGGCAGCGAATAAAAGAAGAAAGAGCAGAAAAGAAGAAGAAAGAGCAGAAGAAGAAGAAGAAGAAGAAGAAGAAAGAGCAGGAAAAGCTAATGATGGCAGCTGGAGATGGGAAGTTTTCACAATTCAGCACTTCAGCCTTGATAAATAGAATCAAAAACGTAGACCATAACGATACTGCACTTCGGTGAAAGTGTCCGCTTGTCTATTGAAAGCATTCATAGTTAACACAGGGCATTGTAATCTAGTGTCGTTCGGAAAGCAGGCGCTACCTTAGACTGACATACGAGGGTGTGTTCAATCCTCTGTCCAGCAAAAAAAAAAAAAAAAAGAGTATAACTTTTTCTTGTCCTTTTCTCGTAGATCACAATGCAAGTATCTCATCTGTTGTTACAATGACCTGCCCAGCCTTGCGCACTTAGTTGCTAAATGCATTTGTAGACTCATGTGCTTATTCCTGGTTGCGTTCACTGTACGCATCAACTGGCCTAAGTGTCACCCTTGTCTACTGCCTCTTGGGCCTCATTCTCGGAACGTCAGCACCTGACAGTTTCGCAGCCCGCCATGCGTCATTTACATATATCCTATGCTATGATCGAAATGCGTCATTGATACTGCTTTAGGGTGACCATTATTCAACGTTATTCTTAGCGAAAACTAAGCCACGAATGTTTTCGAATGATGATGAAAAGCTTAACAGCAATAGTCGCCTAGGTAGATGGAAAAGAACTGTGCGCAAAACGTTTTGTTCACAAGGCGCTTGACCTTCACTACTGCTGTATCGGTCAAATTTGAGAGCGATGAATGCAACCTGCTTAAATGCAAGACCCAAAAGACTGACTTCTTTTTACATGTTTTAGTGGTGTGTAATAATTTAGTAAGTACACCGTACATGTCAGCGCCAGTCACACAGTTGCACGAAGTGATATACTTTGCACAACAAAGGTTAATGCCAGAAGCTTTGAACATATTTTTGGCGCTTTCAGTGAAAAATCTTTGTTCGTAATATTGAAAGAAATCGTAGGCCCTATATAACTCTTCTCAGTGATGGTGGTCCAAGGGTCCGCGGTTGCTATAGCGCAGAGGCAACAGTCGCTGAGCAAAATTGTTGAGGAGGCCATTGCGCACAATAGCTTCCAGTCGATTAATGTGGAAGCCTTGCCTCATGTAGCCGTCGAATTTGTTGTCTCGATTTAGGGAAATGAATTTATAATTTGGTCTGTCTCAGGATGTTTGCACGCATTTAAAACAATCTGCGGTGCTTCTTCAACCAACAACACTCGCTACTAAAGCTGCACGTGGATAGCTTTTTTTCATTATTACTATTACTGACAGGGTCATAGCACACCACGTGCGATCACATTTCATTTGCTTCCCATTTAGAAGCTTCTGAGTTGACCTGACATCAAGTTATGAACAAACTTACATCCTTAGATTAAATAACGTAAAAATATTTATTTATTTATTTATTTATTTACATTTTAGCCAAAGAGACTCGACGTGGCCATATTTCAAATTCTTCAGAAATCGAAAATATCTGGTATTCAATTAGATTGGAAAATTTGCTATTCGAACATATCCCTAACAAAAATGCAAGGTAATATTGGGGCACTAAACTTCCCCGGGCACATGAGAAAGCAGTACAGGCTCTCAAACAATTAAGTTACCTGTTTAGCTGCGAAAACAACGGGCGCAACACCTATTACTCGGTGCATTTGCCTCTCTAACAACATGCAGTAGCAGGCGAGCTTGTGATGACGTCAATGCGGCGATCATACATCAGAGCGTTGAGGGGCGGATCCCAGAGCGAGCGTCCCAAACCGGTGCTTGCGCTCCCCCAAATGCCGCGCTGCCCTCACGAGCTGGTGCATCTTTTTTTTTCTTTGCTTTTGTCACAAAACGACGAGAGGGGAAAAAGAGATTAAGCCTATGGCAGCGGGACCTCCCCGGCTAGGTGCTTGGCGCCGATACATGAGTCATCTGTCTACGCAACGCGTGACGTAAAGCTGCCGAATCCCCTCTGCAGTCCTGTTGGCGGCATTTATTCCCTCGCTGCCTCGATCGCGCGTTCCCTATCGCACAGCCCCGCAGCGGGTTCTCGCAGAAACGATCCAGCTTCAAGCTGCGACCGCTGGTGCGGTGCGCACAAAGAGCGATAGCCACGTGTCGCTCCATGAGATCACTTAGTGCGAACGCGATAAGTGCTCAAAGACTTTGCCGAGACTCCAGCGGGTTTTGCGTTCCACGCCAAAACGACAACAGACTGTCACCTTCAGCAATTCTGTCAAGAGCCATAACACCAAAGGCCTAATGACTTACTTTACTTCTTTGTTCTGCCTTCCGTGTCAATGGGGATGGAAAGAGAGGTGCGCGCATATAAATGAGAATTTTTTTTTTTTCAGGACAAGGTCTCGTGCGGTGACTTAAGGTTTGGCGCACGCGGGATAGAGCAGCCCTTTCGCGCCCATCGAAACTGCGCCTGTCGTTTGCCGTGTGTCGTAGCGAGTTGTAAAAGGTATCAAAATGTAGGTTTCAATGCGACAAGCTAGAATTTGTCACAGATTAGGTGAAATTAACGGTGCAGGTGCAATTAGCGTCAATATATTCGAAAATAGCCCCACTGTAGCATAGAATGCATGATCTCCGGGATGCCTCTTAGTCAAAAAAAGAAAACGACAAAAGAAAGGAAGAAGAAAGAAAGGCGTTTCAAGCAAAGACAACGACGCACACGCGCACAAAAAAGTAAGAAAATAAAAAATAACAAAATGCGGAGGAAAAAACTCGACATGAATAAAAGAAATAGAGCGTTCGGAAAATGTAAGGCGTGATGATAGAACGAAGAAAATAACTAAAATCAATATCATGAAATTTATGCTACAGCTTATCACCTTTAACAACCTCCAATTTGGTTCGTCGTCTTTGGTTTACACGTCTTTCTTTTCTCTACACATAAATCAGGTCTTGTAGATAGTTATGAGCGGGAAACGTGTTGGTATTAGGCTTGTGTGCTTTTATCGTATGTAGTTTTATCTTCCGACCTGCATCTAGAGGAGCACATCTGGCCAGCGGGCACGCAAACTTCTCAAGTTTGCGTTATGAACTGACAGAAAGTGAAAGTAGTGCGCCGCTTCTGAGAAAGAAAAACTTGAACGCCTCAAAATTGCCTCGCCACGCTGGTCTCGCTGACTTGCCGCTGCGCACATTCATTTATCTCCCTCCTTACCCGTAACCCAGTGCAGGGTAGCAAACTGGATATCTATCATGATCATGAATTGTAACCAAGCCCAAACCAGTACCCTTCTTCAACACACACACACACACACACACACACACACACACACACACACACACACACACACACACACACACACACACACACACACACACACACACACACACACACACACACACACAAACACACACACACATATATATATATATATATATATATATATCCCACCTCCCTAACTTTTGATGCGTAAGCATTCTTTGGCGAGCACCCCAGCAATATCTGTCTGTCCCGTGACACCTGACATGTGCAAAATAAGTGCATAATTTGTCAAGTTAACACATGTAATCGTTATAATAGTGTAACAGTAGATTGGTAGCGTTAGAAAAAAAAAAGAGAAGACTGGTTACGTCGCCATGTCAAGGTCGTCACAAACAAGTAAAGAAAAAGGAAATAAAGAAGCTGTGGTGTGAAAAAAAAAACACTGGTTGTGACGGCGTTTCGGCTCAGTTGATATACTTGCAAAATAAATGTATAATTGGTCAAGTTAACACAGTTAATCGTTATAATAATAGCAGTTGAAAGGTAGCGATGGTAGCATAATAGTAGATTAAAGGTAGCGATGGGTAAACGTGCATAAGCTAGCTAAATAAGTATGCAAAAGCAAAGTAGCAGCCGAGCCAAATAATTCTTACTCATTAGGAGACAATTCTCATAATTTCCTTAGCATTTTTTTTATTGTTCTTTCCCGCGTCGCTGTGAAGCTGGCGCAAAATACTTTCAAAACACAGTTAAGTGCGTACCAGGTATGAGACGTTAAAATCATTTACTCGCAACTCGGGTAAATGCTTGACGCAGCTCGGCGATGTCGCTACGAACTACGCAACGCTGGCGCGGTATGTGAATAGACGGGAACGATCTGCACACGGAGTGACAGTCGCCCTTTGACATTTTTCGCAACTCCTGCGTTCGCGTTTTCGAAAATAAAACAGCTACAACAAGAAAGAGAACACTGGTACACGCTTTCACCAACGATGTCAACCTATGAAACGCGACTTACCGGCAAAAACTGTCAAACAATGTATCGGCTTTTCTTTTCTTCTGTTCCCCCCCCCCCCCCTTTCTGGTTTAAACTGTGTGGGTCACGGTTAACTGCAGAGATTCAAACAAGGCATTCGAGCAATGTTTGCTGCGTTAAGCAAACAACAAACAGTTCCTGCAAGGTCGAAAGCCTGCCGCTCAGATGTAGCTGCTGCAGTGTATGGAGCCGAATATTAAGCTGAAATAGAATACAGTTCGATTAGAGCCACGTGATGACATCGCAAGAAAGCTAATTGATGCTTTTGCGTTGTGGAACTGCGGAGCTATATTCGCCGATCTCGAGTGCAACCACCATACAGTTCGCCAGAAGGAAATACAAACATATTTCCTCCTATCACGTACCTTGGCGCCATGACGCAAATGGTGCTGAGATCAGTGTGTGCGTAGGGAGGAAAAATGAGGCATAGAAGTGGGATACGCCAGAATATTTGTCTCCACGTGCCTTTGAAAGGGGGCGATCGACATGTTTGGCTGCTTTGAGCACAATGAGGCGTAGCGTGATCCATTTGCAGGCGTGGTCACGTTATATTTAATCATGATTATATAACTATTGGCACAGCTCATCGTCTTAGATTTCGCGCGCCACCTTCCCTCTTTGTACCTGAATCTTGCCTGTTATTGTTTACTGCTTCAGTCTCGCAGTTTCGTCGATTCCCTATATTCCAGTAGCCTTGAGTTTTCTGGATGAATAAAAAATCTGATCATACCGTAACTTTTTCAATAAACTACCGAGTTTACCAACCAGTTATAATCGTTGTATTTGGTGAAACAGAACTGCTTGTTGGCCTAGTTGGTGCTTGCTAAAAGACATGTTTTTTTGCCGCAATTGAACACACACAAAATGAAGACACATAAAGACAACACGGGCGGGAGACAACCGCCCGTGTTGTCTTTATCTGTCTTCCTTTTGTATGTGTTCAATTGCGGCAAAAAACATGTATTTGATGAACTTGCGAAGGCTTCAATGTCGTGCAACATGCACCTGAAGTTGGAACTTTTGATAATTTGTAAGAAATCCTACGCAACCTGTGTTGATTTAGGAGGTGTGCACGATAACTTTCTCTTCGTTTTTTTGCCCCTTGAGACTTATGCTAGTTGTATTTTGTCTTTTGGGCCTGTCGTTCTTTTTCTTCTTCCTCTTTCTATCGGCAGCATGTCTATCCCTTTCTCTGGCAGCAGTTGCCGCATTTATCCAATGCAGTACGCCTAATTACGCTACAATAATTGGCGTAGTCTCACAAATAAAATAAAAATATCGGAACGCAATTTTTGCATCTGTTCCGTTTCAATCTAAGCGCAACCGTAACGTCAAGTGTAGTACTGGGGTGTACTTTTATACGCATTGGACAACGGCTATGTGCAAGCTTTCGATTTGCAAGCTAACAGTCAAGGACTAGATTACGATATAACAATCGAATATAGGGCACGTTACATGATCTAGAAAATCTAGATACGAACTTGAAGTTCCGGATGACCCTAACGATAGTTGCGCCCTTCAGTGTGATCTTGACAACCCATTTAATTGGTGTGAGCGATGGTGTATGGTTCTCAACCCGTCTAAGTGTAAAGTTATGTCCATCTCACGCCAATCTAATCCGTCCAAAAGGTTCGATTACAAGATTAACGGAGTTTCACTAGAGAGTGTCCTATATTATAAATATATTGGTGTTCACATTACTAACAACCTATCCTGGCGCATGCACATGGGACATGTCACTAACAATGCGAACCGCGCCCTTGGCTACATGCGCAGAAACTTCTCTCAGGCTCCATGCAATTTGAAGTTACTTTTGTATCAAACACTAATACGGCCTAAACTAGAATATGCATCATCCCTATGGCACCCCGTGTAATTCACTTCAATCAACGCTATGGGATCTGATCAGAATCGCTCAGCTCGCTTCATCCTTTCGAATTATTCTCGCACCAGCTTGTGTTCCGTTAATAAAATCAAAACTTGTTCTAACTAATCTTGCAGTTCGTAGAAAAAATGCAACCCTTAGTCTTTTCCACAGCATTTTCTTTCATAACCACACACTAAAACAGGAATCCCATCATATATATCATCACGTGTTGACCATACGCATAAAGTTGCCATCCCTAGCTGCAAAACAAATGTGCTTTTTAATTCTTTCTTACCTAAGACTAGTGCAGAGTGGAACCACCTTCCGCCTCTTATTGCCTGCATTGAAGACATGCCATCCTTCAATACAGCCATCACCAAGCATATCATTGAACAGGCATCTGCATTATTATTTTTACTTTTTGCTGTACTTTTTTGTTGTTTATTTTTTTTCCCACCCACCCTCTCTGTAACGCCGCTGATGGCCCTGCGGCCGGTATTCTAATAAATAATAAATAAATAAATATAGTCGAGTTTATCGATTTGCAAGCGAAAGCCCTCCTCGGTATTATAGTCCGTTGGGGCTTGTGCTCATGGGACAATCATGCCATGTCGAAAAAAACAAAACAAAAAGAAAAACCACAGATATAAGCTATTTTTACAATAACGCACGCCACACGGGTGGAAAATCCAGCTGGTATCAGCCTATCACAACCGCGATCATGAAAACATATGCGCGCCGCCACGCTCCCAAGCGTCGTCTGCTCGGTGTCGAGCGCCGAGGCACGCCTTGTAGCTTGCACTCTCGTGCCATGTTATTGCGAAACAAACAGCAGGTGCCATGCCACTCATAGCTCAGAACCTGTGGTGTAGCTTTGTCCCAAATTTAGTTCTATCAGAAACCATGTGCGGTCATGCGTTTACTGTCGCCGATCATACTCTGCTGCTTTGCAATTCAGTCATCAGTACCTGTTTCTGATGAGAAGACGGACCAAAATAAGCATGACTTGCAACGCGCTGTTAAAGTTAAAAAAAAAAAAAAAAGACTTCATGCAGACCATTGGTCTGAGGGAAAAACAAAGGCAACATGTGTGTGGATAACGTTGCATGGTATAACTGCGCATTTATTTCAATTAAGTAATACCGCTTCTGATGGAAATACAACACGATCCGAAATTTTCAGCCGCCTAAGCCCGAGATCACTGGACATAATAGTACACAACAAGACGTTCTTCTGAGTGCCTGAGCAGATCGGGTGCGAAGCCACCCGATCAAATTTTTGTCACTAAATTTTTGTCAGGCGCGGTTGTTTTAAGATACGCTAAGGTACTTTTGCCTAATGTGCATAGCTGATCCTGTCCTAAATAATAAAGAAACAACTCAGTGACGCCAGGGATTCAGGGATACAGCGCGCATGACTCTAGCCTCTAGAGTGCTCGGGCATTGTGTTTCGACAAAAAAGAAATCGATTTGAATATTTAAAAAATTCGAAGTAATCATGTGACACTAAATTCCTCGAGATGCTCATGTAGTATTGTTGGTGCCGCACGGTGTGATTTTTTTGCCCGTCCGTATAGCGACTTATTAAATATCATATTGCCACGACAGTTAAGCATTCAGCAGTATCAGATCGTCGTTGCTGTGCTGGAGATTCACCGCAAAGGCAGCTGCACGGACGCGCAAATCGCACAGAAATAAAGCACCACGCGTTGAGCTCATCAGCTGCTGTCAAGCGTGGCCTTTCTTTTTTTTTTTCTCTCTCTCTCTCTGTCTCTCTCTCTCTATCTATTAAGCTTTCCAGCAGCGCCGCTGAATGGAGTGATGCTTTCCGTACATACATTCGTCCAATAAACGCCTACCTTTGCGGGCGATCCTTTGGTCAACAGTGTGCGCTTTCCCACGTCGCCAAATGACGGTCAGTTCACGACGACGAATGGCAGGGCACGTTGAACCCGGTCGGCGGGGCCACAAGTGCGCTTGCTGTTGGGGCTCCTACAGCCTGCGCGGCAATTGCTTCGTCCCGTTCATATGAACGGAGCTACCTTTCGCACATTCGGGCCGCACGCACTCGCGGCGGTAACACGGGCTTTCAGCAACAGCTTTCGGGACCCCCGGCCGGCTGGCTTCGAAGTCTGGCGGTAGCACCGAACGCAGTCGCTGTGACGGCAACGAGCAGGACAGTCCGTCCTTTCCGCTTCCCTGCCGAGGGCCTGCTTCCCTGCTCGTCCGTGGGATTCGAACGATTGTCGAGCGGTCCCGCCGTGGTGCAGACAAAAGAAACGACGCCGGCGGGGGACACAAACGGCAGTTCGAAAGCGCGCTCCAACAGCTTCCAACCACCCCTCTGCTCTCCCTCGCCACCCTCCCATCTGTTAAAAGTTCCCCTCTCCACCGCATGCCTTTCGCGCGCAATGCTCTGGCGTACATCCCCGCCCGGTCCGCGTGGCGTGATCCGGAGATGCGCGAACCAGCGGTCCCGTTCATGATTTGCAGCAGCCGCTGGCTCCCCGAGTTCCTTTCTTCTTTTTTTTTAAATGTTGGGAGGCTTTCTGGCGGTGGGGCCTGCGACGCTCTCCTAGCAGCACCTTCAGACTTCTTGCACCACGCATACCACGGCGCTCAGGCCACAGGGATTGGGAAACAGCTCGTCGTGGAGGACCACGCGTTTATTGCAGCTTTAGACACACTCGATATTTTAAAGAGGAAGCTAATGCCATGTATTTGCCCATTCTTTCATGAGGACGGCACCTGCTGGCCTGTCTACGTCGTCGCGACTGCGATCACTTAATTTGCCGCACCGTGTCGTGCCGAAGTCACCATCAAATTATCGTGTTGCGAAATAACTGAGGAAACTATTTCGCGGACTTTAATGTTGTTTTATATGACACGCTTTCTTCTTTTATCGAATGTGCAGCTGTGGTATAGGAGCACAGGCCCAGTCAAGCCGCTTCTGTACGGCTTTTTCTTTGTGCCACTGGACATGTGTACCCGCGAAATAAAAAATAAAAATTTAATTTGATTGCTTAAAACAGGCTGTGCAGGTCATGCAAAGGTCGATCAAGGAACTCTCGCAACGTGTCCAGGACCGAGACATTTCCGGCAGTTGTCTCCGTACAAAAAATTGCTTGCTCGTGGCCCAAGCAACAGATTAGCGTAAGTCTCCATGGGATTTTCTTGTTGACAGTTAATTAATACATTTCTTGGGAATAGTAGTTAGGGAGCATTTTAAAGCGAAGTTCTTGTTGCCTACTTTCTCCGTTTTCGCGTGACTGCCCGGCTGTTGTGTGCTGGGTACTGTTGGGTCGGTCGCTATCTCGGCGCATAGTTTCACGGATATATATACGAAGGCCACGTGAAACCAAAAGCGAAGTGGCTTATACATCCCTTCTATACTATCAAAATGTGCAGATAATGATAATATTAATTATTATATTAACTTCCTATATAAACCCTGAACATATATTGTCGGGTCACAGGCATCTTTAAAGCCCACGGTTCTGCTAATGGAATGCTGAAATATACTTAACGGATTTTTGGAGTTGCTTTATTTTCCTTAATTTAGCCACTTAAGTATGTTTGTGTGTGTTCGTTCTTGGCCAATCCTCCACAATGGAGATACGTCCCACTACGATTCCTACATAAAACCTGAACACTTCATGTCGGCTCACAGAAATCTCTGAAGCACATCAATTTGTTTGTAGAATGGTTAATTATGGTTTATGGATTCTTTGATTTACATTTTTTTAGCCATTCTGTATGTGCCAGTGAGAATGGGCCAATTCTAATTGGCCTATTCTCCTGAATGTGTATGTTTCACTGTGACACAAGTGGTACAGAATCTCTCAGTGGTGCTTGATATGCGTCGTACTTGTCTGCGCATACACCATCATACACCATTCTTCCCACAACAAGCATCATACATCACCTTCGTACTTGTGACATCCATACGTATACGTCACGCACTATGCATCCACCTGAATTGGAGTTTGCGTTTCGGCATAGCCTGTGAACGATGCAGTGCATAAACATAAAAACTGCATGGCGATAAAGGTGTGACCTTTGTGATGGATAAACGAAAAAATTCCATGCGATTATTCGATCCACAGGAAGAAAGTGACCAAAGTTGTGCGCGTCACCGTTAGTTCTAAAGCTTATAATTAACCGCCTTAATTACTAAAGCTTCGCTTCACAGATTCTAACATATGCGAGTTAGATCTGCATATGATTCGTTAATTCCCTCGATGTTCCCATGATCGTTCGGGCTTGTGTTGTTCCTATAGTCTTATATACAGTTTCCATTCTTTCTTTCTTTCTTTCTTTCTTTCTTATCTACATGATCCACGGACTTGCTAGCTCTGTTAGTGTTTAACATTTCGTTATATTCTTTCGGCAGTGTTTATTTTTTGTTTAGAAAGACCTCACAGGTCTACGAAGAAGCATAGCGTGAGGGGGGCATATTATGGTATATTTATCCTCTTTTTTTTCTTCCTGGCTAGGATTTCTGGATAGCCATCCCTTCGACCAAACTTTCCATGTTTCACATTTAATAAACTAAGCGAGATCAAGGTATATGGCTTCAGAAACATGCTCTTCTTCGACGCCGGGATGAGGTGTACAGATATTGGTATACGCCTTCAAAGTACATTTCGGGTGAAGTCCTATTCCCTCCCACCCCTCACTCTCCTTCGTGTTTTTCTAACCCCCTATAAGTACACTTCTGCAATATTGGGTTTCACGTCTATTTATTTGATACTATACGGCCCGACTGGAGTAGGTGCGATAACTACTGCCATGGAACTGCTACAGTGAACTGGAACATCCTAGTTCAATATAATACAATTACTGTAAGAATGATGAAAACAGCAGGTGCATAAGCATTGTTGCGTGACTGATTCAGCGCCAGTCACCTGCTCATGTGCCTAGTACGGGCTGTGCGAACTCGCAACTGTGCTTTTTTTTGTGTCGGTGAGGGGTGGGGGGGGGATTACGGCAAAGTATAATAATGGAAAGTCAAAGGCTATGTAAAAGCGTGCAGCTCTGCATAGTAAAGGAGCTGCAGCCAAAGTGTGCTGCAGCTATCGTAGTGAAAACTTGTCCGTTGCACTGCGAGAATATTTTTTTACGTTTTGATCGCATATTTGACTGCCATATGCAAGCGCTTGCATGGCGTACTCGAAACTATGCTTGAAGTACAGATGTAATGCAAATAGACGCGTCAAAGTTGAAACCAACGTTTGTGCGGACTGGTAAGGCCACCTAACGGCAAGTCTGTCAAGCGCTGTAACCCTTACGCAACGTGTGCGATAAAAATTTCGTGAGTACGTTCGTCAACAGATGGCAGCACTTAAACACAGCGTCTTGCTGGTATGCAGAGCATGTAAATGCCGTGGTCGCCGCGCGATTCAAAAACACAGCATAGGCTGTCATCTTGTGCCGTTGGAGCCCTGGACAAAGGGCCCCACCCCCCTGCAGAGGCCAATAAATGTTTATTATTATTATTATTATTATTATTATTATTATTATTATTATTATTATTATTATTATTATTATTATTATTATTATTATTATTATTATTTGCAGGCTGCTCTGTCCAATGGCACTGGAAAGTTTGGACCTTATGTGTGACTGTCTTCGGTGTCTTCGGTGACTGTCTTACGTTTACAATAGCGGCACATTTTCTGCTCTGCTATATAATTGCGACAGGTGTGCTCCGATACGATCCCGAAATACGTTTGTTTCTCCCTTCCCACTCTCCTTGTCGCGAAAAAGCTAATGTTACCATTAACGGAAATAGCCTCGGGCAGCGGTAAAAGTGACAAGTGAGAAAACATGGCCCGCACGTAAGCCAAAGGCCGAACATGTGATCCGTACGTTACCTACTGCCCAGACACTCGTAGGTGGCATGCTGTTATCCAAGGTTGACTATATTTTCGTTCTGTCAATTTGCTCTTGTTTTTCGCGTATATGGATCTTTAATGTTTTGCGACTTGATGTACGTGGACGAAATGATTACTAAAGTTGGGAAGGGGCACTGTAACTGTCCTTTACGCACCCTGTCTCGTCCACGAAAGTAACGTTTCACTCTAATCACAAAAGTGAAATAAGACTGACCTTGGATCGGCAGGGACTGACATCAGCAGAGCTTGCCCGCGCCAACCTCTTAACATGTTTTCCGAAGGAGCAACAAGCCATCTACTTGGCCTCGCTCCAGCGTCAGTTCTGAATTTCTCATTTTCTTTTATTTGCTCGTGAAATAAGTCGACATATAGAACGTTAAACAACAAAACAAATGCCTTCATTTCACATCTCGCTAACAAAACGACAACAACGAGTTGCACGCTGCCTCCCACGAGGACATCAATAAAACGACGGATTCATAAACGTAACCTCCAGGACAATTGGTCAGTGTGCCTCTTAGCTACTGCCGAATCTACACGGACGCATCGTTGACCCCCAGGCACGTCAAGTCGCCTTCACGGGCCTTAACACCCGTGAAATTCGAGCGACACTCAGGTGCAACACAACCACCTGGGTCGCTGCTACTTAAGCTGCAGGTCAAACACGGTCAGCATCGCCAACATCAGTCGCCAACATCATGCGAGTCAGCTAAGCGCGATTTCGCTATTCCATATCAACAACAAAGTATCCTGTGCGTAGGTATACGTGTCAGTAATATGAAAGGGAACACGAATTTTAAGGCGAAAGCCTTTCTAGGCTCATGGTGAAGTTTGTGTCAGCAGACCTGACCGCCGAAGTGTGCGCCGAAGCGTCATCACGCCATAGGAAGACAGATTAAAGACAGATTAAAGAATGAAAAATGATTGATAGTGACAGTTAGTGAATGATAACGTTGTAATAGAGATTGGTAGAGGTTAATAATGAGTAGTAATGACTACTAATGACTTGAAATTACTAATAATGACTCCGAAATGACCAATATGTCTACGACGGCTTGTAATGACCACAATTGATTACAAATGACTAAAAATGCTTACTAGTGAGCAGTAATGACTAATAATGACTACTAATGACTGTGAAATGACCAATCTGTCTAACGACGGCTTGCAATGACCACAATTGATTAGAAATGACTAAAAATGCTTACTAGTGAGCAGTAATGACTAATAATGACTACTAATGACTGTGAAATGACCAATCTGTCTAACGACGGCTTGCAATGACCACAATTGATTAGAAATGACTAAAAATGCTTACTATTGATCAGTAATGACTAATAATGAATGAAATGACTTGTAATAACTAGTAATGACTATGAAATGACCAATATGTCTAACGACAACTTCTGCCGACTACAATTGATTATAAATTACTAAATATGTTTCGTAATGACCAGTAATGACTAATAATGACTGAAATGACTTGTAGTGACTAGTAATGACTACGAAATGACCAATATGTCTAACGACAACTTGTAACGACTACAATTCATTAGAAATGATTAAAAATGCTCAGTAATGACCAGTAATGACTAATAATAACTGAAATGAGTTCAAATTACTAATGACTACAATATGAACAACATGTCTCACGACGGCTTGTAATGACCACAATTCATTACATGTCACTAAGAATGCTTAGTAGTGAGCAGTAATGACAGTAAAAGAAAGAACAGAAAGAGAAGAAGCAAAGAGAAAAAGGTGAATGATAAGAATAGGCTTTCGCCATTGACCTCGTAAGAGAGATCGTAAGAGACCCTGTAATTTTTCTTTTTCAAATGCGTGCGCAATAGTATAACATGCATGCCCTTCATAGAAGTGTTCAATGAGACAATGTTCAACAGGAAAACTAATTATGTATCAAGTTCCCACAATTGAACCCACGCATCACGAGTTATCGTCGCTTTCATCTCTCTCTCTTTAAGTTAGCTGTTCCCTTTCATATTGCTCGCGAGTGTACGTGGTCAGTTCCGCTCTAACTACCAAAGTGAACGCCCTTGCTCAGCGTATTTCTTCATCTGAGGCATTTTCACACTTCCCTTCCCTCTGACTCGCACCTTCACCCTTACTGCCCAAAAATATATGCTCCAACGAGACGCTCGTGGTCTAGTCCTCAGCGTTTCTGTTCCCTTCTACTGAATCTCTCTAGGAGGCGTCTTGCTCAGCAGGCGTCGGTCTGTGGCGGCTTTTGCAATTTGCGTCACTCAGACCTGAAGACTCCTGTGAGTTGTGTTAAGTGTTACAGCAGCCACACTCGTAGTACCTCACCCTTGGCGAACGTTCGGTTCAATATATAACTACCAACCACTTAGACACTCATTCAAAATGCCCATATGTTTATTAGTGTTACACGAACACAAAAATACAAAAATGCGACAAATGGTGCTGTCGAGTAAACCGCGACACAGTGTAAAGCTGTTCCGCCACTACAAGACCCAAGAAAACGCACAATGTTCAATGCAATGCGCTTTTATGCATGCCCGTGAGTCTATCGCTAAAAAATGCGAAGGTAACCCTTCTAGGTGCCCGAGAATGCCGTTTCTTGAACTATGAGCCCTCGATAAGTGGCGCTCGTTGGGAAGCACGACTCCAGTTTCACTGCAGGCGAACGCAGCGGTAGCACATTGGTGCTGGCACACACTGCTGACGAGGGCAGTGGCCTTCACGCTTCTAGAACAGTCAACGCACGTGGGCAGCAACATTTCAGGCTGTATCTTTCTATAAGCGCAAATGGTCTGTAGAAGTACTGGAACTTTGATCGCTTTGTTTTAGTGAAATACGATGGAGCACAAGGCACAGTATCATCGGCGGTAAATCGTCATTTTCATGACAACATGCGTACAATTAAATTATGTTCACAAACAGATGCCGATCAGATCTGCAGATTTCTGTCTGTAGCATTATCCAAGCCGTCAGGCAGTGTCCTTGCTTTACAATTTGAAGCATCACAGCGGCAAAGTTCGAATGATGTGACAAATGGCAGACAGTAACGTTATTTACGTAACAGGAAAACCTCAGAAGTTTTCATCAACCAGTATAGAAAAATACATTATCAAAAAGCGCGAGAAGAACACCGGTACTCAGAGTAGTCGTTTAGTTAGCAAAAATGTTAATTGCATAGAAATATCCGATGTATCTGCACAATTACATTACAACCACAGTATTTGGAGCAGACTCTTACAATATACATATGAGGCGAGATACAGTACATCACTCAATGCTTTCAGACATTTCGCCTTTGTTGATTTGTTACCGACCGGTAATTTTTGGTAGCCACACTCCTTTTGACAGTCAGACATCAACGAGTGAAGAACTAGCCGTCCAGTTATAACACTTCTGCACACACAAGATTCGCGAGATGGCACGGAAGCACGCATAGCGCGCAGATGTCGACGCATTCAACACTTAGAAGCACGCACACACACACGGCGCGCTCTACAGAGTGAGATGGTTCATATTGTAGCTAGTGTCCGTATTCGCTGTACAGTTAGCACAGACGAGAAATTTCACAGCACCAAAGCGCGCAGACCGGGCACGTGAGTGCGACGATCACAAGCGCTAAGAACACAGACACTCTGGCAAGGGGTCGAACCGGCGACCCTCAACGACCGCTTGGAGCAAGGCCTACAGGATTGCACGTTGTCCCTGCCGATGGTTCCTGCACTGACCGGTTATGACCCTGTATACGATCCGCTGCGTTGGCAATAGAGCCCAAGAGCTGCACTGCTCCATCCCATCACCCCCTTTCTCACGAAGGCACGACGCATCGCCTGAGGCGCCTGATGCTTGTGACGAAAAGCATCGTATACTATTCAGTCACAGGACACAAGAAACGTCGCACTTCAGTTTTGCAGATGCTCATCGAGTTTGAGCGCACTGGTGCCGATGCGTGTGGCCGCGCACATTTCGCACATCGCAGGCGCTAGACGGCAGTGGATTGCAAGAGCAGGGCGTCGGCCTCGGGCACGTCCTGAGCGAGCGCCGCCGGAACAGCGCCGTTCTTGACAAGGCCGTTGTTGTTGTCCCGGCTGGCGAGGAAGCTGCCGCCGTTGAGGTAGATGGACACCTTGTCCCTGGGAGCCTTGGATGGCTCCGAGACGACGCGCCGTCGACTTCGGCGGGACCTGCACCAGCGCACGCACGTTATCGCGTGTTACCATAACGGCACTCTTGGAATATATAGGGCGCTTCAGTTAACTCGTGCCAAGCTTTTAGAAATCCACGTGTGCGTTACGAGAATGAAACCAACTTAGTATTGTTCACCGTCACCTTCAGCAACTCAGTGTATTTTTACTATAAACTTAGGTGATTAACAATAATTAACCAATTTCTATAGTATTGCTTTAAGCGCAACATCTTCACTGCAATAGTTGTAAGGCCTACCTAGAAATTTCACAATTTCTTTACGTAATCATAGCTGCTGTGAGCTTAATTTTTTCGGGCTGCGAAGAAAGCGCTGGAGATTTGAAAAAAAGTACCACGTGACCTGGCGCTCACGCGCAGCGACAATATTGCCCTCAAACAAGCTACGGACGAATGATCGATGCTGCAGTGAACAATGCTAAGTTGGTTCGATTCTCGTAACGCGCAAATGTATTTTTTAAAGGCCTGGCACGAGTTAGCTGAAACACCGTGCATATACATTGTACTCTATATATGTAATAAGTTGCAGGATCATTATGGCGGAATCGGGACCGATTGCAGAAACAGCTGCGTGCATGTATAAATACTATATCATATGCTATGTGTCCGTTTTTTTCTTACCTCCTGCACCATAAATTGTTGACTTCCTCGCCTTTCCCTTTAGTGTCCCTTCTAACGTAAACACAGTTTAAATAACAAAACGCTAAAACTGAAGAAACTTGACGCTTTCTACCGTAAAAAAAAGAAAAAAAAAACTGGCGTTCATAAATTGGGGGAACGACGCAGATTTTCAGCGCTGTTGACATCATTTGTCTTCACTTATCCTGCCCTAAGTTTTTCCTTATGTCGTGATTTATACGTCGGCTTGATATCTTCATAACTTTATTCAAACGTAAGAAATCATGCCGTACAGCATGCACTACGGCATACTGTAAAATGTTTGCGACATACTTCATACTCTGCGCGAACCCTGGCATCATTCAAGATGTAGACGTGCTCGGCAAGGTACGCTGCAGTGACCACAGGATGGTAAGAACTCGAATTAGCCTAGACTTGAGGAGGGAACGAAAGAAACTGGTACACAAGAAGCCAATCAATGAGTTAGCGGTAAGAGGGAAACTAGAGGAATTCCGGATCAAACTACAGAACAGGTATTCGGCTTTAACTCAGGAAGAGGACCTTAGTGTTGAAGCAATGAACGACAATCTCATGGGCATCATTAAGGAGTGCGCAATAGAAGTCGGTGGTAACGCCGTTAGACAGGAAACCAGTAAGCTATCGCAGGAGCTATCGCAGGATCAAGAAACGCCAATGTATGAAAGCCTCTAATCCTACAGCTAGAATAGAACTGGCAGAACTTTCTAAGTTAATCAACAAGCGTAAGACAGCGGACATCAGGAACTATAATATGGATAGAATTGAACAGGCTCTCAGGAACGGAGGAAGCCTAAAAACAGTGAAGAAGAAACTAGGAATAGGCAAGAATCAGATGTGTGCGTTAAGAGACAAAGCCGGCAATATCGTTACTAATATGGACGAGATAGTCCAAGTGGCTGAGGAGTTCTATAGAGATTTATACAGTACCAGTGGCACCCACGACGATAGTGGAAGAGAGAATAGCCTAGAGGAATTCGAAATCCCACAGGTAACGCCAGAAGAAGTAAAGAAAGCCTTAGGAGCTATGCAAAGGGGGAAGGCAGCTGGGGAGGATCAGGTAACAGCAGATTTGTTGAAGGATGGTGGTCAGATTGTTCTAGAGAAACTGGCCACCCTGTATACGCAATGCCTCATAACCTCGAGCGTACCGGAATCTTGGAAGAACGCTAACATAATCCTAATCCATAAGAAAGGGGACGCCAAAGACTTGAAAAATTATAGACCGATCAGCTTACTGTCCGTTGCCTACAAAGTATTTACTAAGGTAATCGCAAATAGAATCAGGAACACCTTAGACTTCTGTCAACCAGGATTCCGGAAAGGCTACTCAACAATAGACCATATTCACACTATCAATCAAGTGATAGAGAAATGTGCAGAATATAACCAACCCTTATATATAGCTTTCATTGATTACGAGAAAGCGTTTGATTCAGTCGAAACCTCAGCAGTCATGGAGGCATTACGGAATCAGGGTGTAGACGAGCCATATGTAAAAATACTGGAAGATATCTATAGCGGCTCCACAGCCACCGTAGTCCTCCACAAAGAAAGCAACAAAATCCCTATAAAGAAAGGCGTCAGACAGGGAGATACGATATCTCCAATGCTATTCACAGCATGTTTACAGGAGGTATTCAGAGGCCTGGAGTGGGAAGAATTGGGGATAAAAGTTGATGGAGAATACCTTAGCAACTTGCGATTCGCTGATGATATTGCCTTGCTTAGTAACTCAGGAGACCAATTGCAATGCATTAATCTGCAGAAAACTAAAGTACTGTTTAACAGTCTCGGAAGAGAACAGCAGTTTACGATAGGTAGCGAAACACTGGAAGTGGTAAGGGAATACATCTACTTAGGGCAGGTAGTGACCACGGATCCGGATCATGAGACTGAAATAACCAGAAGAATAAGAATGGGTTGGGGTGCGTTTGGCAGGCATTCTCAAATCATGAACAGTAGGTTGCCACTATCCCTCAAAAGGAAAGTGTACAACAGCTGTGTGTTACCAGTACTCACATATGAGGCAGAAACCTGGAGGCTTACGAAAAGGGTTCTGCTGAAATTGAGAACGACGCAACGAGCTATGGAAAGAAGAATGATGGGTGTAACGTTAAGGGATAAGAAAAGAGCAGATTGGGTGAGGCAACAAACGCGGGTAAACGACATCTTAGTTGAAATCAAGAAAAAGAAATGGGCATGGGCCGGACATGTAATGAGGAGGGAAGATAACCGATGGTCACTAAGAGCTACGGACTGGATTCCAAGAGAAGGGAAGCGTAGCAGGGGGCGGCAGAGAGTTAGGTGGGCAGATGACATTAAGACGTTTGCAGGGACAACATGGCCACAATTAGTACATGACCGGGGTAGTTGGAGAAGTATGGGAGAGGCCTTTGCCCTGCAGTGGGCGTAACTAGGCTGATGATGATGATGGCTGTTTATCGTTGCAGCAGGCATTGACCTTAAAACGGAAATTTAACTCATTCAGCTGTAACCGAAGTTCACCGCACTTACATACAGCAGGCAAAGGGCGCATCCGCTTGCTCACATTACCGCTGACAACCGATTTATGGACTGAGTTTTATGTGCATGGAGAGTCTAACCTCCTCCATACTTACTTTCTGGGTCTGGACCACTTCCCAAGACACGACAAAATTTCGGCACCCATGGCATTACCTGTACACTGAGTGCCGTAGTTGGTCGTCTTACAAAGCCACAACAGCAACCGAAGGTCAGACAAGAACGGCAACTGGGTTTTGATGAGTGTAACGTCGCATCTTAAACAACCATAAAGGAAAATATCTGGCAATGCCAGATAGCACGTCTCACATCAGAAGTGGCAAGAAGATCAACAGTTACCAAAGGAAAATGAAAAAGAAAATGCAGAAAAAAAGGACCGATGCCACCTTCGAATCTCCGACGTCACAGACTGGCGCCGACGACTGGTCAAGTATATATATTTACGTATGATTCATTAGTAAATATTCAACATAGCAACTGTATCATGGCTAATAACAGCGAACTGAAAACGAAGACGAGGGTAGGCATAGTACACAACACAGACGTCTACGCCTTCCTCCATTTTCAGTACGCTGTTATTAACCATGAACCAATATACGAACCCGCCCAGTTTTTTCACTTACTATAGCAATTTTAACTGAGAAACTACATTTGAAAAGTGTTGTAGGCTCTTCCTGCAGTAAAATGAAAGCGAAATAGGGGAATATGTATCAAGTGAATGTTCCTGCGGATCTAGTGGTTTATAGGCATTCGAAATGAACGGAAGAACGTGCGAAACGTTTATTTACGTCCGACGTTTCGGCCAGGGGCCGGCCTTCGCCAGGAAATGCCAGGTATTGGCAACACCAGTCAGGTATCCCCTGACGAAGGCCGGACACGGCCGAAACGTCGGAATATATATATATATATATATATATATATATATATATATATGGGCACTTTGACCGTTCGTCAATTCTGTAGCGATTTCGCCCGCTAACAATTCTCATTCGTTTCTGCCAAATACAGTGAAGAAGTTCTAAACAGAGCAACCTATCGTTAGTCCAATTTAACTAGAAGTTGACTTTCGTGTCCCATCAAGTGATTTTCTGTCGCTCGAGCTTTTCAGGGAACGCATGACTACTCTTTTCGGTGCCTTCGAAACATAACATTTGTACTCGCCTTAGCAAGGAGATGAAGGAGACCAACAGCAGGATGACGGAGGCCACCAGAAGAAATATGGCGGTGCATCGAACCAGTATCGGAGCCAGCACCGCCACTCGTATTCTGGTCAAGGTGTGCTCCTGTGCTTCAGCGACCTACGCAACAGAGCGTCACTCATCGTGTAGTGGTCTCAGAAGTCATTGAGCCACCTTACAAAAATCGTCATCATCACCACCACAATACCATAATCATCATCGACAACAACACTGCATATTTCTATATTAAGTGTCCTGTACACGACGAAGGCCACGTATTCCCAAATATCTCGAATTGCTCCTGCAGTGGCCAAAGCGAACTCATTAAGGCAGCAATTCCATTGCTTCAACTAACCGTCTGCCGTTTTCGGCTGCGTTTCCCCTAAATTGAGCCCATTATGTGCTGAAATGAGGAAAATCTCGAATTTTATGCGCCAGGACCACAACAGGATTATGAGTGTTGCCATTAAGAGAGAGGCTCCGAAATAATTTTGACCACCTAAGGTTCTTTAACGGGCACCTAAATCTAAGTACACGAGGGTTTTTGCATTTCGCTTCCATCGTAATGCGGCCGCCGCG
This sequence comes from Dermacentor andersoni, assembly GCF_023375885.2. Taxonomy (NCBI): domain Eukaryota; kingdom Metazoa; phylum Arthropoda; class Arachnida; order Ixodida; family Ixodidae; genus Dermacentor; species Dermacentor andersoni. The sequence continues at coordinate 24,187,078 of NC_092817.1, forward strand.
GCCAGGATTGAAATGGCATGCTCGATCCCATTATGCAGCAAACCAATCAATACAGCAAACGACATCAAATTTGATGTGGTTTGCTGCGTTCTAGCGAAAAAGCTAAAATCTAGTGACTCTCGGCAGCGAACTCTTGATTTAAGATGTCATTATGAGTATTGTTGAAAACTGCACATTTTCAAAAAACATAACTATCAAGTTTACAACTATAACTCATCAATGAAAAACAATATCGCAATTCTGTATATTGCATCTAATAGTACGTATAAAACGGACAAATTTGTGGTATTATACATGGCTTTCAAGTACACCAATAATACGTGAGTAGTTATTTTGCAAAACCTTTGTAAATATTGTGATCAATTCACGTAAGATATAAATTGATATATCAAATTTTTCCGCTTTGGATGTTCTGACAGATGCAATTTACGGAACTGGGTTATCTGTTCTTGGTGCAGAGCTACAAATTTGTAAACTTCGATTTTCAATTTCTTTTCATACTCAATTTTTGGAAGTTCGCTAAAAAATTCAACTACTTAATAGAAATTCCGCTTACAACAGTCACTATACTTTAGGTTTCTCTATCAACTGCAACCAACTTCACTAAAATCGGCCAAGCTAGGTTTATCTCAGAAAAGCAATTCTGCGTTTTACATGCACTAGAATAGAGGAGCTCGGGGCCGCGCTAAAGCTTCCTCTTAATACCAAATATAATCCAGCCGCGTTTGATTTTGGTAATTGGTAACACAAACAAAGCGACAGGTCCTGACGGCATACCCACTCGCGTGCTGAAAGAAAGAATGTGCCAGCTCTCTTAGCCATCTTCTCGCAATGTATATGACGTCATTATCTGAGGAAATCATGCCATACGAATAGAAATTTGTGATGCGTGTTTTGAGCTCGACTAAGGATTGCGGTAGTGGGGGTGCGTAAACAAGGTCCTTAACGCGTCGAGCTCAAAAAACGCATCAGTGCTGCAATGCAGACAATTGACAGGACTGTATGCTACAAAATGTGTGGAATGAGCTAGATTATCGTCTGGACGTGTGTCGTGTCACCAAAGGGGCACACATTGAACATTTGTAGAGGGTGTATAAACTTGGCGAGTTGGTGGTTCTCCTCATACATTTTTCATGTGTGTACGTGTAATACTTTTGAAAATACAGCCTTTTCAAAAAGAATGAATCATTTATGCTAGCCCTGTATAATGCACAGGCTTGAGCATTTAAAAATTCCCGCCGACCTAATGAACTGGTTAATTAACTACTTCGTAAATCGCAGACCGATAACAGTCGTAAATGGATGTCGCTCATCATCTGTTCCAGTCACGCCCGTAGTGCCACAGGGGTCCGCGGTTCTGGGCCCGTTATTACTTCTTATTTTTGTTAACGATATTGCTAAAAACATACAGTCGAACTTGCAATTGCACGCAGATGAGTGTGTCGTTTACCACTCGATAAACAATCCAAGTGACAGCAAACTTCCTTCGAGACGACCTTAATTAAATTTAGAACTGGTGCGCCACTTGGTTCATGACACTAAATGAATCAAAATGCGGTTACGTGTGCTTTTCTAGTAAGAAAGCTGACGTCTCCCATTCTTACAAGCTAAATAACTCGACCATATCGATCGTAAAAGTGGGCAAGTACATCGGCATTCACTTCAAAGCGATCTCACTTGGCAGGATCACAGTGCAGAGATTGCCGCGAAAGCGAATAACACACTAACGTTCTTGGCTCGAAACTTTCACCCCTGTTCTCCGGCAACCAAGAAGTTATTATACACCATACACGTAAGGCCTATTCTTGAGTATACGCATGCACAATATGGGACCCTCATCAGAACAACCTTAAACATACCCTACAGCACGTACAAAATCGAGCGGCGCGCTTTATCACTTGGAGCTATTGCAGGTCTATAGTGGCGTCACAGAAATGAAAAGGCGCCTACAGCGCTTTCGACGTTAGGTTAACGCCAGCGCTGCTTGCGTCTAAAATTTTTTCATAAGATCTTTTACAACAATACTGGCATTAAAAAATCAATATACATGCTTAACCTGCATTACATATGCCATCGCCGTAAACATACATTAAAAGTAAAGCCAGTGAAGGCAAAGAACAAACTTGTGTAAGTATATTTTTCTTTTTAATAAATGGAATGCTCCGACTGAGGACACCGTTTCTAAAACGTCGAATTGAGCATTTTTCTATGAACTGCTTGGCATGTGATCAGTTCGTGTGTTCTGATGTTACTTTTTTTTAGCGTTTGCCCGCCTGCAGTATATATGTATGAGAGTGTACATGTGCGTAAATGTGTATATATATTTATGCATGAGCATGTATGTGTATTTATATATGTACATTCCTTTGTAGAGAGTTATGCTGCCTGCACTGCGTTATTGGCACAGTGTTCTTTTTGTTATGTAACCTTATTTATTATGGGGTTACATTTGTATTATCCCCACACCACCCCAACCCCCACTGTAATGCTCTTTGAGCGAATGTGGGATTTATGATAAATAAATAAATAAATAAATAATTAAATAAATAAATAAATAAATAAATAAATAAATAAATTCCTACTGCAGTCTTCTCTTTCTTTTACACCCAGATACATTCTCTCCACTCTTGTGGAACTCTACAGGCCACGGAATTGCGCTTATACGACAAATATAGGCCTCGGTCCCGACTGCATTTAATGGTGGCCTGAGAGAGCACTGGCCAATATTTTTCTTTGTTTTACTCGAAAAACTCTTACTTTTGACGTCATGTGCGCACGCTGCCTCAGACCAATATGCAATGAGCTTTGTTGGTAACAGTACATTTCTTTACATGTACTCACCACTTCTTGCCAAAACAGTGGAAGGACCGTGTAGCCCAGTTCAGAGGAAGACCTTGAAATGAAAAGAAAAGGAGCGAGAGGAAGCGGCTCTACGTTGTAACTTTTGCTCGAATAAAACAGTGGAAGAGCTGCTCCTCATATCCAGGTGCAGGCTAAGACTTCAGCGTCGCGCTGTTAGCTCTTGGTTATAATCTAAACTCGTTCACCTGATTAGCAGTGTAATTGCACAGTTCGCTAAAATTTGCTTGCGAAGATTTGGCAGCATAGACAGTTGCAAATTAGGCAACCTTGTTGACTGCCACTCTATGTCAGTGTTGGCGCTTGATCTTGCATCCAGTACGACGAAATCGTTTTCCAGCAGTAGCATACGAGCGTAAAAGTAGTGCTTAACAAATAATTACAGTTTCGCAGGCTATTGAACCTACTGTGATCAAAACACTGCGACGCACCACTGCGAAACGAGTGTAGAAACGTGATATTGCGAAGAAACGTTGCACGATTAGCGAGGTTTGCCACTGTGAAGTGCATGGTGCAACAATGTAAGTTACGTTCTATGGGGAGAACTGGGAACCTTTCTAAGCCCTTTCACGTGCTCCTGTCTTATTGCAGAGAGCAATACAAATCACGCACTTAAGTAGGCTTGCGATGCTGTACGACCGCGTGATCAACGAGAGATCCACCAATACTTCCGCGCATGAAGCGTTCATATATTTTGGCACACAGTCCGGCGCCGGCCGTCTGGAAACCAAGGCCACTTCAATAATAATTAAAAAATGCGGCAGAACTCGTCTCACGACGACTGTCGACGGTAATGCGTTAGCATTGTCAAGATAGCGACACAACGTATTGCCGCCATCGAAACGAGTTATGTATGAGGCGCGCACTGCAGCGGGACTTCCCTTTCGCGTTTCTCGAAGAACACTCGGCGCCATTTAGGGCCGCAACCGCGTAGCATGCGCGTGGCCTCCGAAATGCGTGGCGCGCCGGTGCGTGCGAACGCTGCGAAACGCGACAAGCGGCAACCGGGCTCCTCTCTCGCGCTTCTTTCTGAACTCGCTGCTCCATCTAGTGGCACTGCAGACAAGTCGGCGCGTGGCGTCCGAGACGAGAGGCGTGACGCGCCGGTGCGTGCGAACGCTGCGAAACGCGACAAGCGGCAACCGGGCTCCTCTCTCGCGCTTCTTTCTGAACTCGCTGCTCCATCTAGTGGCACTGCAGACAAGTCGGCGCGTGGCGTCCGAGACGAGAGGCGTGACGCGCCGGTGCGTGCGAACGTCGAGAATTGTTCCCTCGCTTGTGTCGCACACTCAGTGGCGCATACTTAGTGACCCAAGTTGGCGAGAGGTTCATTTAAGAGTGGCGCATGCTTAGTGCGTTCATGGCGTAGCTCGCTAAAGAGTTTGCGGGAAAGGCTTTCATTGAAAAGCGGCACATACCCAGTGCATTTGTGGCGCAGCCTTGCTAAAGCATCGGTGAAATTTAGGGCAAATTACCAGTGGCACATGTATACAGTGACCCAAGTTGGCGTCAAAGACGTTCACTTAAGAGCGGCACACACCTTCTAGAACACACACAGTGACCCAAGTTAGCATCAAAGAGGTTCATTGAAGACCCTCACAGACCGAGTGACACATACCCAGTGCTCCAAGTCGGTACCTGCCTAGTCCCGCATCTACAGTGGCCCATTTCGGCGTGAAATAGGTTCGTTGAAGAGTGGCACGCATGTATACATTGCCACGTACTGCAGTGACCCAAGCTGCACCGATGGTTGGTTTCGAACCTTGTTTCCCCTGTTTCTGCCTGATGCGCTACCCATTCGACCCCGGACTACCCAGTGACCACGGCAGGCGTGAAAACAGTTAGATACAAACATGGATAGATAGAGGGCCCCTGGAAAGTGCGTGACGTACTCCAATAATGCTAGCGCTATAAAAAAGAAAGAAAGAGGCTATTAACTTGGCGCATGTTCGCATTTCTTCCATGTGATTAGCGGGGAAATGTAATCAATGTCTACATGCATACACAATACACGAAGTGTTGATGTCTGCTCTTTAAAGATATACGTTATTGAGACAAAAATGATCAAGTAGATCACCAGACAAGTCTGACTCCATTTACCCCACTACATGAACATGCGAACTGCAAGTTAAGAAAATTACCCGCGTAATAATAACACCATCGCGTTTCTTCGTTTCGCTTCCCGATCTATTGCGATAATGTCTGGATGCGTACAGCGAACACAGTTGAGCAAGAAGGAGGTCTCACCAGAAGCCTGGAATGTCCTTTATTAATACGTTGAGCTGAAGTCGAACTCTGCCAGAAATCGACGCTCCCGTGGTCTAAACAAGGATGAAATAGTGTAGTATAGGGTGAGTTGGCGAGATGTTTTGCAAATACATAATAACATAAATTGCTGCGTAGAAAAAAAACCAGCAGTCATGTTAACTAAAGAGGATAGAATAATAATTGTCCGCATGGAAAACTTCCCTATTAAATAAAATGAAAAAAAGTACATGCCGTCACTGCTGTCTTAATAGAGTAAGATCGCACATTAAACTTATGTTTAAGGTCACTGACATGGCCTTCCACATAAGATCAGATAAACATGGCAGGACAATCGCCAAACGAGGATATCCGACCTCCATCAAAGTCACACCGCAGGTCACCGTAAAGGCGTGCTTCCACCCTGAATCTTATTATTCGTCGTGCACTTTGCTAACTGCTTCTATATTATCAGCATCATTTCATTTTCTTCGTTTACTGCTGCCGTGTACGTTAACACCTTTACATGTTGAAACAAGTGAGACCGGAGAGAGAGACAGTTACCGGTTCACTGTCGATGTAGAACAGGTGCTGCTCCTCGTCGGGATACAATCCATCGACGCCCTTGTAGAGGGAAGAGCTCCCGTAGAGGAAGTGAGGCAACGACATGACGACCGGCACTCCTGCAAGGGGTGGCAAACGGAAACGAATAACCTTTATGGTTGTGCCTCAGTCATGATTGACACAACCACGACGACAACTCTGCGTCTCCGCTAATGTGCCCGCTGTCTACGTATTTCAGCTTGATTATTCTGTCGTATCTTTGTAGAGATAGGACGACCCATCTCTTTCTTTCTTTTACGCGCCGGAACCACAATACGATTATGAGGCATGCCGTAGTGGAAGGCACCGCATTAATTTTTTTACCAGCTGCAGTTCTTTCAGGTGCACTTAACGAAAGTGCACGAGCGTGCATGCATTTCACCGCGGCTGTGATCGAAGCCGCGTCCTCGAGATCAGCATCGCAACGCCGCAGCCGCAAGTGTGTTATGATGGTGTCCCAGCTGTGCTCCCATAAAATATTCTGTCGACGGTTATGTAGTTTCGGCTCTACATTCAGAACGTGGAGCTGTCGATACGAGCGTTCTATTTCCGTCAAGGTGTGCGTACTCGAAACGCAAATGAATCTGCGGGCCGAGACGCAGAACATTGGACAGTATACCTTTGGAACGCTTTCATATCCGTGGGCGCGCAATGCGGTTACTGTTGCGCGTCTGAGAATGAAGTACACCCCTGCAACAACTCCAAACAACACAGAGATTCACAGGAAGATGGAGGCTAGCTCCCGTATTGTCAAACGATCCTCGACTCGAAGCTATTCGTCCTATCCACCGAGCTGAGCAAAGCGCTGCCCCTTGACTGATGAAGACCCTACACGTTTCAAGAATTGCCGTGGAGGATCATAAAGTGCAGCGACCACTTAGGTCGAGGAGTGGCGCTGCTATCTACTTTTTCGAGTCGAGATGGAGCGTTTAGTGGAAGGTGCGTTTTAGAATACGGAGGTAAGTAATCAATAGTGGTAGGCCTGAAACATCCCTTGTTTGACCAAAATCGATCACTGTAACAACTGTCCCTCGCAAGCGCGGAAAGTGAGCATGCGTTCAAACTTATATCGTGACTTTCTTGAGTGAATTCACGTAAGGGTGCGTGAACTATTTCCGCTCACCGTCCTGCAAGGGACCGAGGTCGGCGAGTCCCGAAGGCAAGTCCTTGCGGGCAGCGTTGTAGCAGGCGTTCTCGGGCAACCTCTTGTTGAAGACGTCCGACGTGACGGCGAACCGCCGCGTGCCCAGACCACCGACCTTGGAGTCGGCCACGTGGTGAAGTTCGAAAGTCCTGCGTGATCGAGCGAGCGGGTGCCTCTGGTGACTGACTAAGCGGAAGCGAGCGTAAAATAATAAAGCCAGTGAGCCATGTGGGGATATATGTAAGGAACGCAGCATTAAGGCACAAGGAAACAGATACCGGTGAATGTTACTAGATCCTCATGAAATTTTCGGTTGGACTACCAAAAAGAAGAGCCCAAGAGAAGTGTGACGTCTGCATTGAAATCAACATCTCTCTATAGGCCATTAGTGCACAGGGAACATTTCAGTCACAGCCTACGGTATTGCGAAAATTATTTTCTTCAGCTCGACATATGCCGAGCCTATTCGACCAAACGTGGAGGGGCATGTAGATCATTCCACTGTGGTGCGAAATATGTGCTTCGGTCAAAATATATGTGCTGAAAACCAGTTTTAGCTTAACTATGTATCTAGTTTAAGGGCTCAGCTTTCGCTTCTGATGAATTAGCTCCCCGTTTGTCTGCACATAAATACACGCGGTTGTTTGCGTCTTCACTGCAGTTAATACTTTTTGAATGGACACTATATGTAAAGAGAAACGCTGAATCAGTTTAGATTGGTAAAGTATTCCTGAAAAATTCTACTTTAGTTAATCTCGCGGCAATAGGTTTATTGTAAGAAGAACAAATGCAAACCAAAGTTTCATTCTTGAATTTCGTGTATCTTTTCGCACTTCGGCCATTGTGGTTCAGTAAAAGTGTTTGAAACTTCATAAGTGCAGTGTGTGGATCTCTTGGAATACAATGTAGTGCATCTTTAGCGATGAAAATTCAACAAAGCCCAAGCAGATGGCATCAAAGTCCATGACGTCATGGTGAGCTGATGCGGGAATTTCAAGGTGGCGTCACCACCCGTCTTATCTCCTTGCGTCTCTTCTGGCTTACCAAGCGTGTTCACGCGGTAAGAGTAAGGTATTTGGTATTGTGGAAGGGTAATTTACTAACACAGCTCAAACCATGTCTCTGACGAACCAAATATATTTGCAAGGGCTGGTATAGTGTTTGTTACGAAACGAAAAGTGGATTTCTTTTTTTCGCCGGAAGCACAAATGGGGAGGATATATCTGCTATGAATAAAAACCAAACGTAAACTTTTGCAGGATTACAGCTCACTTGTTTTATTGTACTACATCATTGTACCATTGCAGTACAGCACTCAGTTTTATGCTTCAAACAACCGTTCTTCTTTTATTTTAATATGCTCGTGACAAAGCCTATCGCATGCAATGCCACACGGTTATACGGACCCAACTGACGCGTGCCCTCCAGCTGCTCCACGATCCCCACCAGTTTTATGAAATATATATTGCCTGTCTCTGCGGGAACTTTGCCCTTTCAGAACGCCCATCACTTTCCACTTGTATGGATAACAGGCTGCCGCAGCTGTGCTGCGTTTTCATTTTGCTTGAGCGCTTGCGCATTTTGCACACGCTGCAAATATTATCGCAAAATCAAAAATGTGAAATAAAAATACGAGTATTCCACTGAAAAAAGTTGTGCGGGAGCGCGCGTAGCTTCTTTTTTTTCTTTTACAACTTTCCTTGATCGCTCAAGAAGCGGCCGCAGTCGTCCCTCCTCAACTGACTCAAGTGGCCCGGAATCTATTTCTCGTCACGTGTGACGAATATGGAGTCTAAGCAAACATAACATGCTCTCAATATAAACTCTTTGTCTCGATAAGAAGCTCATTTGTTCATTGTTATTGTCATTTGTTCACTTTTACTGTTGTCGCCACGAGCCAAGAAAGTCCCGCAGTTTCGAGATCAAGTCGCGCTGCAAGTGCGGTGCGTCCTTCAGTGATGACTAACGACTGCGGCCACATGAGACATGTTGCAAGTCCCCAGGAACATTGCACATAGAACACATCAGTGAGTCTGACAATTGAATTTACCTGCACCTCGCGCGCAACGAAAGCGTTTCTGATATATTCTTGAAAGCTATACAGGTTTTAGTGAGACTTTATGAATAGCATTAGTCCATGTATGCGTGTCCGTACGCCACACCATGTCGTGGGTGTATGTACAATCCTTGCTTCTCGTGTTTTGTTTTGTAGCGCGTATATTGTGCTTTTAACCCTACAGCTAGAGTAGCAGGACAAAACCATCAGCCAAGCAAACATCTCAAGATCTATCTTTGAAGTCGGAATTTCTCATATCTTGCTGTTCAAATGTATTCACTCACATATACCACCGTCATTATTAACCAACTACTGCCGTCAGAGGTTTGACATCGAGGTTAAGACACTTCGTTGGCGCTTTAGAGTTGGGTCATGGTGCGCGTCTAACTCATAGTTAATCCAGGAGAGACATTGGGGAAGAGGGATGCGATCTGTTCGACATCCACGACAACCTACATATTTCACAATGAGACGACACAATTGACAAAAGCGTGTAACCGAATGCTGCATCTGGGAGAAACAATGCAATGGGATTGGTGCTGGAGGTAAATGATCCGCTCAGACATGAGTTTGATCCCACGCGAGTTTTATGGTATGACAGGTGTTCTTGCTGTGGAATAAAAGTTCCAGGCGTTGATAAGATACTTACCGCTTTAAGTCAGGAATGAACACAGTCTCGGACGAAGACGTCGAGAGAGGAGGGCGCACGTTGCCAACTGTAAAAAATAAAGCCGATGGATTTGTTAAGTTGCATAACAACTGCGCACCCACTTCTGTATAGAGGCAGTTGACACCTATAGCATCCCAAGGGGTCGCACATGTGGAAACGTTAATGCATATACCTCCGCGCTTTTGAAACAATTGCTTAGTTACCACTAGCAACCATGCACACTTCACATTTTGTCATCGCCTATACGAACATGTTTAGTCGTTTGTAACAGAATTCGTCATCGTAGCTGACATGAAAAATGGTAGGTAAATGGTGACGTGAAAATATTTAAAAATAAAAAAAAGAAACGAAGATGTACTCACACGATCCACGAACTTTGTCGCACACCTCGTCTTCCCAGATACCGAGTTGCCTGTTTTAATGGGATAATAAACCAAGTCACACCCTAATTTGTAGGGGCACACCTGAAGCATTTGTACTCAGCTTTATTCGGTTAGAACAAAATAGCTTTCGTTGGCTCAAAGAATTAGCAGGTAAAGTAGCTGAAATATCGTCACGCAATTACAAGCATGCAGGCAAAATGGTGGTCACAACAGTGCCCATCCGTTTGTGGACTTGCCTTTTTCCGTTTATGGAGTCCAAGTGGTTTATCCGACAAATGTCGCCCTCTCCTGTATACATCGTTAGAAGTTCGTGAAACGTGTCATTGCGCTGAAAGAAGGAAAAACCCCTCATAAGTTATATGAAACCGGACAAGCCGCCTCGTCGCAAAAATACACAGAAAAGATGTCCAGGGAAAACACGGGGAAGGCGGGAGATGGAAATTCAAGACGATGAGCAAAACGAAAACAAGGTGAAAGCAGGAGCCAACGTTTCGACAAGCGGACTTGTCGAAACGTTGGCTCCTGCTTTCCCCTTGTTCTCGTTTTACTCATCGTAAAGAAAAGATGTGGCGGTTACTCTGTTCGTTGATTAACGGATTTATAACTTGGGTACAACTTTCCTTAGGCCTTGGCCATAAAGATGAAAGGGTGAAGGGTATTGGCTGTGAGGAGTAAGGGTAATAATTTTCGTGAGCGAAACCACTCATCCATGCAAGAACCCTAAGCTCTCCTAGAACACTTCCTAGATACCACGAAAATGTGGAATGCGAGGCCACGAACGGAGCTCTGTATGTTGCCAGTAACACGCAGAAGGCTTACTCGTATATTACAGTTGACGACAGGAAGCTCCGTATTCAAATACTTGTGAAATGTGCACCGACTAAACCGTTTTGAGTGAAATTTAATGCTGTTTGTCAAGATAAAATCTATTGTGACTGTACAGAGTGAAATTATAACTTAAGGGCTCCACGTTATGGTCAAAAATGACGAAAATAAAAATAAGAACCTACATAAATGAAAACGTCACTTTTACATTTCTCTCACTTCGGCACAACAGTTATTGCACTTGGTACTGCATTTACGAAACACTTCTTGTACAGAATAAAACGTGTCTCCAGTCCGCAGTGTTCTTGTGGCCATCCAGACGAAGATGTGCATCATCTTCTTCTCGAGTGCTCGAAATACGATACACAAAGAACGGTACTGCAAGCTAATTTGTTTATATTAGACAGAAGACCATTCACTCTAAAAAAGATACTTGGCCCATGGCCAACTGCGGGCCTTCAAAAAAGAGCGCTTCTTGCTCTGAAAAAGTTTTTAGAGGACACCAACATTTTGGGAAAATATTAAGTATTGGATGATCCGAATACGCTAAATGAGTAACATAAACGTTGTTCGTGGTTCATAGTTGGTTTATGTGGTGATCGCAACTTTTACGCAATATGTATAATTCTGTCCTGTACTTGGAGTGTATTACAAGTGTTGTTGTGTGTTTTGGCTGTTCAAAACATGGGACTTTATATATGCGTACGTGGACTGAACTAATGCACAGAACTTTGCGACTCATGTACTGTTGGACTGTATATTTTTTATTGAACCGGTGTTCTACTGAGTGCTATATTTAGTGTCGCTATTCTCCCTTTTTGCGCAAATTTGTTTCGTCTGCCAAGTGACAAGGAGTAGCCGGTGCCATAACATAAAGGCGCCAACCTCTCCTAACATTCACTTCAATAAAAAAAAAAAAATTGCACTTTTGTTAACTGCAACGATTTGAGCGTCCAAGGTGACATGCCTGAGATATTGTGACAAACATGCTAATGAGGCTGCTTTATCATTGCAGAACTAATTTCATAATGCATCTCAACTTAATATTCCTCCTTAGTTTACGTTTAAGCAACGCAATTTAATTTTGGGAAGGAAAATAACAGATCGAATTGGCGTACACTGCAAAAGCTGTCACACTGCTCAGACTGTGCGCAAAGCTTGTGTCAAGTTTCGGCATATTAAAGAGGGCCGAGGCGCAACGCGCACAGTAAAACTTTTTGCACTCCTAAGGGTGCCTGGTTTGTCCCATGGGCGACACCCTAGCCATTAAGGGGCTTAGATCAGATCGCTATCGAGACAAGTGAGGTTTCCTTTTCTGGGGGCTTTTTGTGATAAGCAAATATGCTGGTAACGGCGACATATAGCACGAAAACACCATGAAATAAATCTAATAACTATCGCGGTCATATTCTCGTATCAGATATGTCGATGCATACCAGGTGGTCAGAATTATAGGTGTAGTCTCGCTGTCGTGCAGATAAAAAGAAAAGAAACGAAAGAAAGAAAAGGATTTACAGCCTTGCGTTTGAGAATGCTAGCCATAGGAGTAAACAGTGTCCTCAAGGGTGCAGAAATTTTTACTTTGTGCATTTCTGGCGTATTTTGCGCATGGAGTCGCCCAGTGCCGGCGCGTCATTTTGGGGCCTCAAATGACTATGCGTCATGTTACGAACACTGAACCTGCAGTAACATCAGCGTGGTGTGAAATAGAATCACCCGAGACGTGTCGACTCAGGCCGACGCAACGCCGTAAGTACGCTGGAAAGAGCTGTTCGCATGGCTGCTGCACTACGCCTTCGCGTAAGTCAACAGCACCGCTTCTCTCAGCGCTGAATGGGGACAATCTTGCGTGTTTCAATTTAGTTGCTGTAGGTAGAGCACATGCGCCCTTTTGCGCTTTGGTCCTTATGCACGATTGGGCACAGCAGGTGTAGGTATTGCATTTACGTTGTACGAGACCGTACACGACATCACAGCTGTTGAACTATTACGAAGGATAGCCATGAGGAACTGTGGTTGTCTATTTTGAAAACGCATCGAAGCATCTCTTTGCTTCGCTCGACGATTATTAAGTCGACGTGTAGCTGTTGATCCGTGAGACCGTCTCGCAGAAAAACCCGGGAAGCTATATATTCCTGCACCGAGAGCGTAATTGCAGGGCGCATTCGTGGTTTTTATTCGATCGAGGCCCACGTCACGCGTGAGAGAAACTTAGCGTAGCCAGAAAAAAAAAAAAAAATCAAACTCTGCTCGCGAGGTTTTGAACAGAGCGCGTCCATCAGCCATCTCTGTCTGTCTGTGCTGTTTTTGCACGGAGCGCTCGCGCAAAGCAAGGGCTAAACCCACGTGGCGAGGACATCCCGGCGAAAGGCGCTGCACGCACTCGAGCTGATTGAAAACAAACGCACGTGATCGAACTGATCTGAACACACACCTAACTCTTCTGCCTCCGGGACGAGCGTTCATGCTAGGAGGCCGAAAACAACGCCAACATTCCTACTGTATGTAACTAGATGCGATGCTCTTTGAATTTCTAGAGATGTGGATGCGTGTCTGACAGCGTGACACATCTGAACATCAATCGCTCTCACTCTAGTGGTGTATGAGCGAACTCACCTCATTCTGTAACGCCTTCGATTGGGCCCTGAAGGGACGGACGGACGGACGGACGGACGGACGGACGACCGACCGACCGACCGACCGACCGACCGACCGACCGACCGACCGACACAACATATATCTGCAGCTTCAAAATGCCAAAGGGCTCACTCTGGATTTACCAGTGCATGTGGCCGAGGGTTCTATGGTAGTGTAAAAGATCTCAAGAGAACCCATCTCATGATGACTGCCGACAACCGACAATGACTGTGGAGACACGCGGCATTACCATTGCCAAAGCGCATCATGAATGAGCCGGGCTTATCTCTCGCGTTCTCCTCTGGACACGCTGCGCTACGTTCGCAGGACATCCATTTCCGTTTGCCTCGCATCCGAGACGCGCGGCGTGCCCGGTGCGTGCTTACACTTTAGAATGAACCCCTCACTCGCCGTGGGTATTCGTGGCGCAGCGCTGAAGCGTCGGGCTGCAAGGCTTTACAGGACCGGTGTGACATGAGTTCGATTCCGCCTAGCAATGCTAAAATTTTTGAATCGCTTCTTTCTCATTGAAGAGTTGTGTAAAGAGGTTAAATATATATACAGACCCCAAGTTACTTCAGTATTTAAAGAACGCTATTCGCATTGAAGCCAGCGCGTCAGTCAGCTGTTAGCCTTTCGTTCTCGAGCAGCTTATAGAGCACAGTTTTTTTTTTTTTTGCCCGTTCCTGCGGCAAGCGTCAGTGTCGGCAGTCCCTCGTAATTGAGCGAACGAGCGCAGCGAAGGATGAAAGACCGAACGCGGAGCGCAGCGGTGGATGAAAGGCGGCGATAGCGAAGAGAGCGCTAGGAGGAAAGCGGAGGAGGAGGGTATGGCGAAACCGTGAGAAGAAAAGCGTAGTGCCGCGCAAGATGGGCTCCGAGGCGATGATGGCTCCGAGATGGCGACAAACTAGCGCGCGTCGTCTGTTCACCTGTTCACCGACAAACGCCACCGATACCACACAGGGAAACAAAGCGCTCCATGAGCGGAGATCTGTCTGCGGCGGCTGCTGTGAATCGCGCCCATGCGTCCCCCACGCGCTGCTTCTCGCAATCTGCCGATTAGCGAGGCAGTCGCGCCACACTTCGCTCCGTTTGCAACGTGCCGCACGAGACAGATTGCTGCCCCAGCAAGTGTGTAGCAAAATGAAAATTCGTATAGAGCTGCGCTGAAATTTCTCATTAGGGAGTATTGTAATCGTTGGTCATGTTTTTTAGCAGATTTACGAAACAATGTCGATAAATGTCCTGTTCTACGTCGCCTCGTCTCCCACTCGGGCTCTCTTCCAAGATCGAGCTGGTTCAATGCTTGGCCTTGGACTAACGCTATCCCTGGGACTGACAAGCCATTGGCAACATAACGTAGCCAGCGAGCGCTAAACCTTACGATCTGTGCGAACAGGGACGATCGTAGTGCTATGGATGCCCCAAGCACTAAAAAACAAGAAGAAGTTTGTTCGCGCAGAACTCTTGCGATGAATGCACATATTGTTTTTAACGACCTAACGGGCTTCGAGACCACGTCTATTCATGAGAGACGTGGTGTCAAGGTGGCATCTGAAGGAATAATAATTGATGTAAGAACTCATGTCTCTTGCGCTGCATGAGCGTATTTCTGTATCATGATTTCTGTAATTCAAGGAGCGTTGTTCATAGCTACAAAACAGAAAACAATTACGCATCACAACAGCAAAGTAAGTCTCGTTTGTAAACTGGATGGTGGGATTTCTAAGGGATATTGCTTATCAATGAACACAATGGCAATAGAGTCAGCTAAATCCTTCAACTCACCTCTTCATAAGCAGTCCAAATCATTTTCCTGGCAAACGAAGCAGCAGTTTCACGATAAGCTGGAACCTCGAATATTTAAAGAAGCTGTTTTCGCCCTCGTATGGTGCAATACGTAAGCATCCCCACAAAATGCATCTGCTAATTTTGGCTCACATTCCTGCCTAATGAACGTATTGCTTCGTGGAGTTTAATGTATATCAGAACAATTTTCCACCTGGCAACTTGAATATGTACTTAAATATAAGTAGACAGCTATTTTTGAACAGCGCCTCCGCGGGAACGCCGTTGCCACGGCCGATGATCGAATGTGTAAGGCAGTTCTGTGCCGATCGGAGAACACTGCGACTCTCATTTATCCTGCCAGGACGACCGACGTGAGCCGCTTCAATGCATAAAACAGTGGTTTCTTAAAGAGTAACTGGAACGCGTCTCGTCGGCCACATTGAAAATTAATATATTGAAACTGGTGCCGTCCAGAGAAATCGTTCCAAGTGGATACGCCGTGCGAACTCAGCACCTATAATTCGTAGATTGAAATACCGGGCATAAATTAATTAAAAGGTTAATTAGCGTAACTATGCGAATTACTCAATTGGACATTTTGATTTCTCGTGGAAGTAATGGCCGCCTCATCGAGTAATATAGATCAAGGGTTAAAATTATGCTATCTGCCATAGGCAATATTTTAAAAATTTTGGTGCAGCTAAAAAAAAAACGCCCTGTATATATGCATATATATATATATATATATATTGCCTTTCTGAACGCCAAGGGACGCTTGTCGGAGTGTTAAGCGCCGAGCAGTGACCCTGAGCGTTGCCCGAAGCCCAATCTCAGAAATCCTCGTGCCTGCCGCGTTCGAGCGCGACTCTTGCCTCGCGATAAGTGTTTCGAAGCGTCATGGCGAATCTGAATTGCGTGCCTCCAATTTCGCTTCTTCGGCTCACTATAGGCTACCTGCTTTGGCGCTACTGTGGACTGTGGAAAGTGCAAGGTGCATCGCGGCGCGGAATAGCAGCTGTGCGCTGCTCGTCAGGTGCACCGCGCGTTAGCGAGAGGAAGCGCAGACGCCGTACCCCGGCCATGTAGGCGAAGCGTCCGGCCGCGTCCTGAGGCTGGTTCTTGAGCGTGTCGACCAGCGTGCGGTAGCCCTTGCGGAAGACGCTGACGATGTCGATGCCGCCAGCACCGCCGGCCGCGTTGCCGTCGGCGCCTCCGCGCGCAACGGCGGCGAGCATCATGAGCACGTCCGGGTAGCCTTCGAAGCTGAGCTCTCGCACGCTGCGCGTCAGGTACAGCTCCTGGCTCAGGCTGGACAGCAGCATGCGTCCCACGGAGCGCAGGAGAAGGCTCTGGCCGCTCAGGAGGTGCTGCGTTGCCTGCGATGGAGAGATGTATGCGCTGACCTCAATTAACATATATTGCGCAAGAATGCGTTTAGCATGCTTTGAGAGGCGGGTATCTGTGGCAGTACGTTGCACGATGTGTTATGGGCGGCATTCCCGTTACCACAGTGCCTTACTCGTGCGCGGGAGCTAACCGGTACTTCTAGCGCCACTTCCTCGAGCACCAGTTGGGAACCCCGTGCAGCGTCTGCGACCGCCTCTGGATCCAGACGCCGCAGGCACAGCGCCTCAAACGACAGCGCCGGCATCTTCGACCATAGGCACCCCGTCCCAAGTCTGAACAACAGCGTTTGAAAAAGCTAGCCGTCTCGAGCAAAGACTGCGAGAACGCACCCCTAACCATCAGTACCACCTTGTGGTATTTAGCGCTGTGTTAGACTGCAGAATCTTCGGGATCGGCCTACGAAAATGGTTAGGTAGTCCCAAGAATTCGCGGTTAGTTAAAGAATGTTAAACGCATTAGAAACTGGTGGTGAGGAAAAGCATGATAACAGTCTAACTATGGGATTCATTAGAAAAAGGTCAGGGATTGGCGCTACAACTTGAAAAACGCGTGCTGTAACTTCAAGAATAACTGCCCAGACACAGGAAAAGATTCCCTGGCACTCTCTGGGATAATTTCAGAAAGATGCACCTGTGCGCTCGTCACTCGTTTCCTATTCAAATCTGAGTGTGTTCGGCGGAAGAACAAGACAAACAGAACCATATTTGCTAACTTGTTGACGTTAACGATATGTGGCACCAAATGACCAAGGCAGATAACACTATCGTCCGGCAGGTCAATGCAAGATAAACAGCGCATTGCCTGCTCTCATTCACAATTTTTGTTCTTCTTGAATATTGTGCAATCTATTGTTCTAATACTAACTAATGTGCTTATTTTCAAGCTAGCAATAACGCTAGTTTACTAGCTTATACAACATAAAGAAAACGGAGTGCACTTATGTTTAGGTGCAGCCGAGTGATTCCACTCAGCAGGCAAATACTGTACAATTATAAGACGAGTGACTGTATCTGCGACAAGGCACAGGCACCAGATGTTTATAAAAGATGGCACACGGACACTGAAAGATGTGACGATGCGTTCCGCATATCAACAGTATGCAATTCTTGGCCGGATCATGAAACAAGCTATATATATATATATATATATATATATATATATATATATATATATATATATATATATATATATATATATATATATATATATACCGTATTTTCGCGATTCTAAGCACCCCCCCTATTTGTTAGGAAGAGCGCGTAACCAAGGCCGCCAAACGCGCATGCTCACTTTGGAATCATTGCTCGACGGACTTGCAGGCACGCGATCGATGCTTCTGTTGGACGCGTTTCGCGGCCATCTAACTCCGGAGGTAAAGACAAAGCTTCGGAACATCAACAACAATGTGGTTGTGATTCCGGGTGGTATGACGCCAGTGCTGCAACCCCTCGACGTTTCAGTCAACAAGCCCTTCAAAGTCAATCTTCGACAGGAGTACGAAGAGTGGGTGCGAAACCCAGACCGGAAGAAGACGCCGACGGAAAAGCTGCAGAAAGCGTCCCCTTCAACCATCGCAAAGTGGATTTCGGACGCGTGGAAGAGGGTCAAGTGGACGTTGTGGTCAAATCATTTAAGCAGAGTTCGATCACAAACAACTTCGATGGAACGGAAAGCGACCTGCTGTGGGATACCGAGAGCAGCGGTTCAAGTGGTGCGACGAACTAGAGTAGCAGTGATAGTGACTGAGAATCCTACACAAGCGGTGGGTTCATTGTCTGCACCAATTTTTCTTTTGAATGTTTGCAAAATAATATGTTATTTCTCGCACCCATCTCGTCGTGATGTCGCAGCGAAAAGAGGGAGGGGGGGGGTCATTCTAGATTTTTCGAATCTAAGCACCCCCCCCTCACTTTGGCCATCGCGATCGTGAGAAAAAGGGGGTGCTTAGAATCGAGTAAATACGGTATATATATTATAATTCTTGTCCTTGAGTTGAATTATTCCAAGAGGCGGACATTTCTAGCACGAGAAAACGAAACACATATTCAGATAATTAAATATAATAACTAATTAACGTCTTAATTACATTACGGCACAAATCGCAATTCCCGAATTTTATCAGGTGAGCTTGCAAGACATCTCCACTTGAAATGAATTTTCAGGATGACACCAGTTTCGAGATATTTCCCAAAGAGTGGAACGAAATACTTGGGCGTTCCAGTTGATTTCGTGCCTCAATGCATAAAACAGCGTTTTGTTGTAAGAAAGTTGTAACAAAAAGTGGAACAACAGTGCATTTTTATGGCGAGCTTGATGGCGCATATCTCGAAACTGGTGTTATTCTGGAAATTCATTTGAAGTGAATACGCCTTGCAATCTCACCGGCTGCAATTTGTAAACTATAGTATATACCATAATGTAGTTCAGAAGATAACTAGTACATTTTTTAATTAGTTGAATATGTGTTTTGATTTCTCGTGCAAGTAATGTCTGCCTCTGAATAATCCAGCTCAAGGACTAGAATTATGTCTCGTGCAACAGGTCATTTTTAAAAATCGTATAAAGCTTTAAAAAATAATTACCCTGTATTGACAGGGAGGTAGCAGCAGCAGCAGCAGCCTGCCACTTTAAATCGAAAGTGGCGTCGCGTGTTTTCTCTCTGATATAAAGAAATAGCTTCTTTTGGGCGAAATCCGGTGGCGCATCCGCTATTCATTGCCTTTAAATTTTTATATAAATTCTGGCGTTTTACGTGCCAAAACCACGATTTGCCTATGGGGCACGCCTGTGCTCCGGATCAATTTTGACCAGCTGGGGATCGTTAACGTACACGCAATGCACGGTACACAGGCGCTCTTGGACTTCGCCCTCACCGGAATGCAGCCGCCACAGGTGGAATCGAACCCGAAAACTTGGGCTCAGCAGCGCAACGCCACTGAGCTACCACGACGGGTCATTTAATTTCTGATACCATGCTATGTCTCGAGAAAAAAGAAGAACGAGAAACTTCCTTCTCCTTCAGCCGAAGGGAACAGAGGGAAATGAAACACCGGTGCTTACGGCTGCAACTGTGACCCGGATGAGGGGCCTCTCAGAAAGTGCTGATGGCCGTGATCCACGAGCTGAGCAGTGCCCACCAAAAAGGTCATGCACCGAAGACGCGTCGCACGAGTTCTCGTTAACAGTTATCGCCCTTGTTTGTTTCTCTAGATTTTCCTCGCATGATTATTTTTTCTCGCTGAGTTAGAACCAGTTGCAATCCCCCCCCCCCCCCCCTCTGTTTTACACCCATACGCACAAACTACTGCTGAACTTGTGTGCTTGTGCCGTTTGAATGATGGGATCCCGGACTGATGAGCGGCACACAGCGAGGGTGCCATCCGCTCCCCGAAACACACAGCTGGTTCCCGTTCGCCGACGGAGCCTTCGCCTACACACTGCATAGCATAGTTGGCGAAACGGAGTGAAGGGATTATTCAGTGTGGACACTATCCACAATTATTTTTATTATTGAAGCTGAATTCGTCATGGAGCATTTTCGAAGTAAGCCGAACCACAGCGAGCCCGTTCATTTCGTGCATAGGCACAGTCGTACAAGCATTGGTCGCTTACGTAGCAATTGACAGAGTATCGCTACTCGCAACATCACTGTCCCACCTGTGTCACGCTGAACGCGCCAATAGAAAAGCAGCTACGGTTTGCGGCGCAGGCAGACGATAGTCGTGGCTGGGACGACTTACGATGAACGGCACGTTGACAGTCGTCACAAGGTCGTCCTCCGTGCCAGCGGAATTCTCCTCGTCGAAATGAAAGATCATCTTCTCCAGGAAGGACACAGTTCCGTTGTCGTTGAACGTGATGTTGTCCTTGAGCCATTCAATTCTGTAGATATGTGTGGTGTAACAAGATATAGACAATCATGGCTAACTGTACCGACTCGCGTGATATGCATGCATATACACCGCAGGAAAAAGTCAACTTCTACAAGTGACACATATGGCGCTCATGTCACACCACTTCCATATAGGTCGCGAGGCAAGTAAATAAACAGGTCTGGTGGGAAGCCTCACCAGACAAACATTCGCCGTACCTTTCCGTGTTTACACAGACAGACCCGCGCGCTGCTGAGTCTTGTTTTCTGCATCTGCTCGTAAACATGCATAGCTGTAAGGTGGATAAGCTTGCAGCGGAGTTCGCATTTAAATGAGAAATAATACTGTCTAAGAGTGGGTTATTTATCATTCGATCAATCCATATTTAGATTACTGACATAATTCTTTTATATATATATCAACAGTCGCGCGTGCCAAATTAAGCGAGTATGAGCTGTAAATTCTAGCGTTTACTTGCCCTAGGTTAGAGGGAGGGAGAGAGAGAGAACGTTTAATGAAACCTGAAGATGGTATTGCCTGACGTGTTAGACGCCTCCTGCAGCAAGATATAGGGCATTTGGTTCGTTGATAGAAAATCAGTTATGAAAGTCATGGGCCTGCTGTTCTAGTGCAGAAGCGCAAGAAAAAAATGGCAGCCGTTCTTTAAACCCCAAGTTCTACACTGCAGATGATGCGACGGTAAGAACAACTAATCCAATGTGTTTATATGTGCCCTTGCAAGTCATGCACATAAACTGCGAAACTCATTAGCTAATCAATTAATTAAATGATGGCAAAAAGCCAGGCTACACAGTGCCGCAGTGCACACCCCCTCACGCTGTATTTGACACTAGTTCATCGAAGACGGCGGTACGATTGAGAGGTTTTTCGCGTAGCAGAAGTACCGCTAGCTCTTAAGTAATTGATGATAAAGCGTAATCAAAAGGGCAGCTAATGATTGACATCGACATACGAGGCCTGCGGCAGGTCTGCTCACTCGCGCGACAAATCCCTCGCGCATCTGTTTTTCCTCCGAAGCAATGCGAGAATCATGGGAAGTGAAACACTGTTGCAAAGATAGGTTGTAGAACGCACTCGAATTTCTGTGGCCATTCAAAGACGTCCCTGCCAAATGTTTGCTGCTTGTAGACCACTATACATGGGGCCACGTGGGTACACGTTGCGCATTTGTGCCCATGTAGCCTAGTCGACTGGACCTAAACGATTTTTGCCTCTTGGCAATCTAGAGTTGACGACTAGCAGACATCTGCTCACCGGTAAGAGTAAGGACCCATTTGGCGTAGGCGAGGGTTGGCCCTTCCCGCCTTGACCGCCTCCACGTTGGTGATGTTGAAGAAGTACAGGTTGGCTGACATGTCGAAGCAGGAGCCCACATCTTTCCACACGCTGAAGGCTGTGGAGCCCGGTGTTATGGCCACTTGCTGCAAAAATGGACAACGCACGTTCATGTGCTGTAAACGCTGGCGCCCACGATGCGCGAGAACTGCCCTCAGATGGCAGCTAAGCACAGAGCTGTGTACCTTCTCGTTCGATATCAGCTGCAACACGATAGGTCAAAGGGGCTCCAATATTGTCAGGCGGCGCAGGCATATGATAAATTGGTCTGATAAATACCAGTAATTGGAATGGTGTTCTCACATTTTTCGTATTGCGCCGCCGCCGGGCATTCTTGGAGTCCCTTCGACTACGGGCACCATGTTGAAGCAGGCTCACATTGAACGCAACTGCACATCGTACTTGGCGGCTAGGTAAGGGAAAGGAAGGTAGGGGGGGGAGGTGATGTGGTGGTGTGTAGGGGAGGGGGGGGGGGCGGGCGCTTGCCAGCCACTGAGCGGCTTGGCTATGTATCCTCCGCAATGGGAGCAATCCCACCTTATGTTCTCCTCTCACACTCTCACCCCAGCCACTACTGCCACCAATGAGAACGTTTTTTTATGCTGCAATGTTATTTTAAGCTGCTTCGTTCTTGGAAAACACAGTGGGCAACCGCTAACTATACTGAACTCAGTGGCACGCCTTATATGCGATCGGCTCCTACGCTTTCGATAGGCAGATGCTGGCGCTAGGGCAATCTGGCTCGAAATTCTCTGAGAGGCCACATTCAAGTTCGGTGTACTGTGATACCATACACTATATTGACCGATGGATAATTTAAGTTCGTGAACGTATTTTGCACTACTTGCATCAGACTTGGCTGCGCAACTTTATTTTGTACTACTTCAAAAGCTTTTTATTCGTAATATGATTTATGCAGGTATCCCGAGTACAAACAAACAAACAAACAAACAAACAAACAAACAAACAAACAAACAAACAAAAATAAGAAAACTCGCTGCAGTAGCTGTCATATAGACACTGCCTCAGAGATATAAATTTTGTAGCGCATTCAAAAAAACGTACTCGCTAAGATTTTGAAGTGAGCAATTCATAAACGAATCTCTGGAGAGCGATATATGTGATACTATCAAATAGACTTCGAATGAAAAAGAAAAATAATTTTAGGCTTGAACTAAGGTGACAATACATTTGCTAGCAGTAGTAGCCTGTCTTGCAAGTGCTGGGAGAACATTAGAAAATGATTCCGTCAAACCTTGTTCAGGAGGTCCCCGTAGAAGTCGTCAAACTCGATCAGCACGAATACCGAGAAGATGGCCACAATCAGGGAAAACGCGCCACAGCATATTCCTGCGACGAAAACAAGATAATTATGTGGCAGGTGATTGATCGTGGTCGTCAATGGAAAGAACTGTTACACGCAGCATGCATTATGCCACAATACCTTTCTTATCGTAAATTTTAAAGAAATTAACCAAAGAAAACAAAAAAGCGCGATATGAGAAGTGAGGCCTTTCCGGGACATAATGAACAACGTCTGAAGAAGAAATAAAATGAAGCTATGATCTACTTGCTCACGAACACATACTTTTCTGTCGCTAATACAAATGCGAATGACATCCACTCTGAAATGCCCTGACGTAAGCTTTATAAGCAGTTATTAGAGTTCAGAGAAATCACGAGGAAATATTGAAAAAAAGTGAAAGACAACGTCGTGATAGTAGCGACAGTGACACGTGCGGACCAAAATATCATATAGCGATCAGATGCACTTAGGACGTACGCAGCAGGCTATGCAATACACCAGTGTATGGTAAAACTGTCTGAGTTGTCATTTAGAAAAGAGACTGAGACGTACCTTTACAAGAGAACGCACTATATATCAGTAATAATTTATTATGTCTAAGCGTCAAACCACAGCTTGGCTGTAAGACGAGGCAAGCCGCAGTGGTGGGCTGTGAATTAATTTTGACCACCTGGTCTTCTTTGACAGTTACTCACTCCACGGCACACGTACGTTTTCGCATTCCGACGACTGCCTCGGTATTGTGTTAATAAAGCAAACATGGGGAGATTAACCAAATAAATTTTGTGGCAGCCTATAGAAACAATGCTCCTTTACTTAAAATGCCGCAAGTTATCTTACAAAAAGAAAAGAAAGAGAGCGCATCAGCTCGCTTAGTAACGAAACCACGCGCCTTTTGGCTAACATCGCCAACCCATCAGCTATTAGCGTACGCACTCAGACATTTTACTTACAGCAGTGACAAACCTTTATAGGACGGACAATGGGTCACAAACGCTACATCATCAAACTATGCATTTCTTAAATGACATTCAAGTTATTACAAATCATAAATCTAAGAAAATATTAAAGCCGTAATTACTTCAATTCCTTTTCACGCCGTTTCTAGCCCCTCAAATATACTGGCGAATAGTTTAAAAATATAATAAATTGTAGTGTTTATTTTTAGTGTAGAGGTGTATATGTACGTATATAATGGTCGTTTGCATACATATTTTGTATATTTTGTCACGTGTGTACGAGTTCTTGCACATTTAACTGTTCTTCCCTGAGCGAGAATATGAATTGTGCATTGTGTGTTCTGCATATGTATGTGCTTATTTATTCTAGCTATAATTGATAAATACTTGTCTTCCGCTGCCACATCTTGTGTGCAACTGTCTTCAAAGGTGGTGGCGCCCCGTCAGGCGCTGCTGCATCTTGTTGACTTTCTAATTGTGAAGAGGCGCACTTAAGTACATGGTCTTCAAATCAAAACCAAATTGACAGAGCGTCCTTCTTCAGCGGACCCTTGATGCAGTAAATAGACTAGCGACAGTTGCGCTGGTATTTCCCCAAACGGGCATCTATGACTGTACCAGTCGCGGCGCCCTGTAATGGGTCGTCAATGAACACTCGAAATTACCGGTGAATCCGCGAATTGGATTTACACGAACTAAAAAGCGAAATATTCGATCGGCTTTCGATTTCTAGAATATTTGCGCATAATCAAATAAAATGTTAAGCATGCGCGGGTCGCGAAACAAGTAGAGTTCTTGAACGTCGACCTTGTCCTTTCCGAGTCAATACACTTGCCTGTTTTCTTGCTGAACATCGCTAGCCTTGGTGCTGCGCGCTCTACGGACCACTCCCCTGACGATGGATCCTTTCTCCGACTCTCATTGTTTCCTTAACTTTGGCGCCATGCTTATCCTGTGGAGAATTGGGAAGAGAACAGAATGAAACTGAAAATAGCAATTATGGGTCTGCGGTCAAATGCAACAGTGATTTCGCACGCAAATTGTGAAACCCGATTTGCCAGCGCAGAGATCGAACACATCTCGGCTGTAAATAATAATAATAATAATAATAATAATAATAATAATAATAATAATAATAATAATAATAATAATAATACACACGTCGTACGGGGTCATCGCATGCGCACAAAGGATATTGATTATTGATCATTATAAAGGCACACTGCAAACTACACGCATCCGTGAGTGCTGTTATTTCTTGTTTGTCTTATTTACCGGTGGCATCCAAATGGCGCTAGGCTGTGGGTGGTTGTGGAAGGTTAAATAACACTTCGGCACACATAAAATTGACGCAGGCTGCGTCACGACGCGTCATATAACGAAGAATCGTCGAAGAGCGAGTTCCACTGACGGCATCGTAGCTGCACTGAAATTGCACGAGGTGACGCGCTGTTATCAGTGTTCCTCAGGGCTGGAAATACTGAGCGCTGAAGCGGCCGCCTCCGGCGTTTGGCCGTACGCTCTTAAGGCAGCGAAGACGATCGTTTGGACGCCGTTTGTCCTCATTTGAATTCTGTCGCGGTAATTAGAGGTTTGGAAGGACAAATAAAGGCGCTGTACATCGTGCAACTCCCTCTCTTGAAAAATACCCTGCTGCTGCGAGCGACGAACTGGTTGGTGGCATTTAATTTCAAGGAAGTCGCTTTCACAGCGTACACAATCATTGTCGGGATTTCACAGATTGGGAAGCCACCCTTGGGCTACGAGACGCACCGTATACTGGACGGTTCCAGATTTACATTGTTCATTCTGGATTATACTTAACCAGCATCAATATTTGAACACACTGGTACTTATTGCGCTCTGACCTAACAGAACGCGGCAGCAGTGGCAATGGACCGAGGTCACAGCCTCGTGCACAGCAGCAGAATGCCTATGGATACGGAAAAAAAGAAAGAAGGAAAGAAAGAAAGAAAGAAACGAACAAACAAACAAACAAACAAACAAACAAACAAACAAACAAACAAACAAACAAAACGTTTCACCGAAACCTGCTGAACACATTCGTTATAAAATTCGCCATTGTAAGAGTTCAAATTCTGAATAAAATTGAGGTAGTTGCTTTGTTGCTTGTTTAAAAAAACTACGTAATAAGTGTAAAATTTTTTATAAATATGCAGCAATTTTCCTTCCCCTCTCAGAGAGAGAGATAGAGAGAAAACGAAATAGAATATGTGTTATCGTGTGATCCGGTGGAACTTGTAAAGTTGATCCACCTGCGGGTTTCTCTCCACCTTGCGGGTTTCCGTAGAACTATTACGTCAAAGTTGATCAAGGGGAAAAAAAAAAAAAAAACCGGCACGGTGGAAACCAGATGGAGTCAGGTTCCTCCCAAAAGTGTCTCGTTCCCTCTTTCAATCGACGGCTAACGTCAAAGCTCTGTAAAGCTATCCTTCAACACTCTTGATGACGCTGAGGTCCGCAACAGGCAGTTTGGGAAGCACAGGCTAAGAAGGAGGCAGATGAAGAAAGGCTTAGGGGGATACTTCGCCGGATGCCCGGATTAACAGCTTGACTGGCCTTATGGTGCTCTCAAAATAGGCCGACTCTATTTCGTCGTCACGGCAAATGAATGCCCTCAGTATTGAGCTTCTTTACCTTTCCCAGGTGCACTGACTGCTCATCGACACTAATGTCACCTTTACCTGAACAAGACAGGCTCACAGAATTTGAAGCAAGATATGTCGCTGTAGCCGACATTTCGACATGTGCCCTCGTCTTCGTCAGAACCACAAGGAATACAGTTACCTTTCTCGAAACGTTGGATATCCATTGGTCGACCACAGTTGAAGAGCATCACAGGAATACTGAACCACCATTGAACTTTTCTTCTCTTAGTTGTTTATAGTATTTATTTCCAACTAAGCACTTTCCCACGGGCTTTACCTTCAATATTGACTTTTTCAGAAGTGAATTTTTGTTAATTTTTTCACCGTCACCAGGAATTCCACCTACCTCACTATTAGTTCTCGATACCGATACACTGTCGTCCGACCCGCGTCGCATGCTTCGCAAGCAGCGCTATAAGCGTTGGTGTTACCGCTTCCCGCTCGGAAGATGCCCCAGTCTCAGACGAAAGGCTGAAGGTTTGACTTCCAACTAGACCAGATGCAGAGCGTTTGCCGTATTTTACCACGCTTGTTTTATTACATTATGACGAGCTGTGCCCCATTCCTTTCTTTTTTCTTGTTCATTGTCTCTCCCTGGACAAGCCCATAATATATGGCTGACGCCTCTTTGAGCATTACCACGGGCAGAAATTATATCGATGAGCATTCAGTGTCTTAACGGCCTCGAGCTCGGAACAGTCACTGTTCTCTCTCTCTTTCACTCTCCATTCCCCTCCCCACCTGTAGGGTAGCAAACTGGACTCAGTCTGGTTAACCTCCCTGCCTTTCCTTCTCTCCCCTCTCTCTCTCTCTCTCTATGGGAACAGCATATTTCTATAATATCCACATTTTCATATGCAACGAACAGAAGCTCAAAGTCCGGTATGTGGCGTTGCGGCATAGATGAAATGTTCTTGTTTACAAGAATAAAAGAGCCAGGAGAACAACCGGTGGGAAAAGAAAGCACATCGGCCGTGAGCATCCCCAGCTGCCTCACGCGACTATGATAAGCCTCTCAAGTAACTCGCAGCCAGAGGCGTAGACAAAGATTCCTACAGAAGCATAACAAGGAAACGAGAAGGCGGGAAAGAAAAAACGAGTCTCCTCGCGATCGGTGCGTTTGTAACCCATCGCACGATGGGTAAACGACACGCGAGCTTCTGCATTCATATACGTTCCCGGCGGGAGAATTTAGCCTTGAAACGTAATGAGGCCCACTCGGACTTTCGCACGGGGAAGGCATCGAACGAATATTTGTTGCCGCGAAAGCCCTTCTCAGTGCCAAACTGTCGGCCTCTTCCGTAGAGGAAAGGAAAAAAAGAATGCTCGAACGAAGTTGAGTTTCGGTTATCACGCGAGTACACCATCGCGAGGCAAGAGGAAATTACGTGTTCATTTGCTATTGTTCGACTGCGTTATCTATGAGAGGATGACCTAACCCCCCGTTTTTGACATTATCGCGCATTTATGCACTCGTATGTCCACAAAGCCTGATCTCTCTTACTACGTATGACGGTAGTAATGAAGCACATTTTATTAGTTATCAGTATACAGGGTGTCCCAGCGAACTTTAGCCAGAGTTTAATATGTGAAAGCTAAGTAGGTGGATAGAACAAAGGTAATGTTTGCCGTCGCTTGGAGACCCAATGTTTTTATTTTTTTCATTTCACCTAATTAGATAGGTAATTAACTTATTTGTTCATTAATTCTCAAATAATATGATTAGAGGGAAGATGTCAGGGAGAAAATTGTAGAACGGCATGAAAAACTCCCGGTACAGCTTTCTGTTGCTCAATACGTGCTATATACAATGTGTATTTCCGACCGTGAAACAAGCCAGCAAATGCACGCAAGATTGCCACGCGGCTGGCCGCTCGAGGCACTTCGCGTGCGTTTATTCGCGGGCTTCTTTCACACTCGGAAAAACACTTATCTAGCACCTATTGAGCAACAGAAAGCTGTACCGGGAGTTTTTCATGCCGTTCTACAATTTTCTAATTGACGCTTTTCATCTAATTATAATATCTGATAAGTCTTAATTAATTAGAACTACTGATGTAATGAGGTAGAATTAAATATGTAATTCGAGTATCTCCAAGCGACGGCAAACAACATTACCTTGGTTCTGTCCAGCTACGTGGCAATACCATATTTTTAAACTCTGGCAAATGTTAGCTGGGACACCATGTTAAGGTCCCAAGGATATACAATGTGCAGTATGAGGGACACGTAGGCGAGGTAGCCGGACTTACGTTGACCAGTTTGGGATGTTTGACGGGCAGCGTAATGTACAAGGTCTCTTAAAGAAGTGTGAAAGCGCGAGCTAGTAGTCGGTGCGGATCCATCTGCACCGGCACAGAGACCAAACAGCAAGGCAGATTTTGTTGAGGCTCTTGCCAAGATGTGTAAAGTGCTACTTCGATCGCTCTTATACTGACGAATCTCTGCCAATGATCTGACAGTGCATTTTAGTTCCATTCTTACGAGTTCACTTTTTAATCACTTAACGCATGCGCGGCCGAAAGTGTATGATAATTCCCACTCCCCACAAGACACCTTCTCAAGGGTATGTTTGCGTATAACACAATAAACTCAAGTAGTTGGCAGTCAGCGCTTGTCCTGTGTTCCTCCCTCGTCCGTATTTATTTCGCGCTTTTTTCGCCTATGGATACAGGTTTTAAGTTTTTAGCGAACAAGAAGGGACGAGAGACAGAGGTACGACGCGGACACAGCGCTGTGTCCGCGTCGTACCTCTGTCTCTCGTCCCTTCTTGTGTGCTAAAAACCTAAAAGTTATAGAATACCAACATGCCCAAACCTACGCTCTGTTAAGAACGGCCCGCTGACGTGCAAGTTTTGCCAACCAGTTGCGACCGCGGGCGGCAACTTTTCCTGGAGCGTCGCCGCAAACCTCTAGCCACGGCGTGACTAAGTCGACTGTGTGTCGAGAACAATACGCGCGTCCTCAACTCTCCGTCGCTGGAGCCGAGTTCGACGAAGCAGGCTTTGTGCCTGCACTCGCCACCGCCGCCCTGGTCTGCCGCGAGCGGGGAAGCGTCGCGGGAACGTCGACGGAGACCCCTTCCCACGCACCGTTCTTGCAGTAAGCCCCGAGTTCTACGAAGTCCGTGTGACGTCGGTTCCGGACCATGAACCTGTGTGTGTGTGTGTGTGTGTGTGTGTGCGTGTGTGTGTGTAAGTCGTCCCGCGGAGAGGCGGCTTGTTTACGATGACTGGACGAACGTTTCCGTCACCTTGGAATCGAGGGGGGACCGAGTGTTTATAAACCGCTGTTGTGCGGATGCTAGAGACACTCTCTCAAGTAGTCATGTTAGACTGACACACTCTCTCAAGCAGTCATGCTAGACTGGTGAACTGCATGTAAATACTGTAAATAAATCCATATTCCTCGTTCTCGATGAGAAGCAGTCCTTCCCCCTTCATCAACGTCTTCAGCGTGGATAAGTTGGACGACGGCATGGGCCAGCTACCTTCTAATTCATGCCGGACTACAATCTTGACAACGGGTTACGAGCGATGGGATTGAGCCCCCAATCCTGACAGCTCTTTCAAGTCCCAGCTAACTTCAGTCAAACCTTAAAAATATACTGAAGCACTCTACGAGGACGCGACCAAATGCATATTGTTGGCTATTGTATGGAACAATTCACAGTATTTCTTGTGTTCTGCGTAATTTCATAATTAGTCAAAATTAATTAACCAACTTCGCCAGTATTAACTTCAGGGCAGTACTTCCCATAAGAAAGTTGGGGGGAGCTCTCGAGAACATATAATGCAGTAGCTTTGAACTTCCTACTTGCTACGTAATAATTTTTTCTCTGCCTTATGCAAAACCCGCTAAATATGGAAGAAAAAGCACGTGACATGCTCGCTTGCGAGCCACGATTGGAGTTTTTTTAAACGTGCCGCGTATGAACGAACTGCGCATTTAGCCAGGTGCTTAAAAAGTGACAGGGCATCGACGCAGGCGTTGGCCGCTCGAAGCGGCAGTACACCAGTCTAAATGCACTGTCCATTCATAAGCGACACGTTGGAGAGCACTGCAATAGCGGCGCACAAGCGACCATGACACGAGTTCTTTTTTCTTTGTCATATTACAGCGAAGCTGTATATGGCTAGCCAATTCGTCCGTCCATCCGTCCCTCTGTCGGTCCCGCGTACGCCGAAAACTCCTCCGGTGCAACCCCATGTGCATGCGCGAAAGAAAAAAAAAAGAAAGAGGTGTGAGATTAGCCAACACCACCTAGATAGCGCAAGGCCTGTGTACTCCTATCCATGACACCACGCTAACTGGCCCAAAATTTCTATTGACAGGGTTGGCCTGATGGAAGCGGTGACGTCAAAATCCCCGTTACCTACTCGTTAGCGTCCCTGTTAGATTCTATGGCAGTCGTGCCAGGTAACATGACGCCATGGATCGGAGTGAAAAAGGTCTTGTGCTATTGATCTGGAGTTGGATTGGTTGCACGAGTAGCGACGTTGCTCTCCGTCGTAGCAGAGCGTGCGTGCAGAAGTTTCTCTTCAGCTCGAAATGGATAGGCCACGCGGCATACGCACTACTTAGGAGCAGGCAGCTTTTGATCAGCAAAGCCGCGATCAGAACCGATGCTGCAGCCTGAGGACAACAACAGGTTCGTGCAGCCAAGAGCAAGCAGCAACTGCGTACCGAGGATCCAGCAGCGTACAAAACCGCCGTTTAGTGAACCGTCGGGATTAACTCAGTGATAAAAACCGGGGCTGAACGTTTCAGCTGCGTTGGTCAACCATCTGTACGGAGTGCTTGGGCGGTGATTTTTTTAGCGGGCTTTCTTTGGGACACAGAAAAATGATCACGTAACAAGTAGGAAGTTAGAATCTGTTGAATTAAATGCTTCAGAGACGGATCTACAACACTTTCATTGGAAGTTTTGCGCTACAGTGAATACATGTGTAGTTGGGTAATTAATTTTGAATAATTATGCTATTAAGCATAATATATGAATAGCATGACTTGCTCTGTTGAATGTATATGGTCGCGTCCCCCTAGAGTGCTTCGGCATATTTTTAAATGTTCATTAAAGTTAGCTGGCGCACCCCGTACAGTGCGTTCTTCCATTCCGCCCTAGGAAAATTCAACCGAGGTGGCAGAAGCAGGACATGGCAGACCACACGCTCAGTGAGAGAACTCCATAGCCAGTGAGCCACCTTGGCCGTCGTAGTTATCAGAATTATAAATGCAATGACTTAGACCCACAATGAGAACTGTTCAGGGCTACGTTGATGAGAAACCAACGAAGATTGATTTTGGTCGAAGGAGAAAATTAGGCCCGATTAAACAGCGGCGGTACAGTGAGAAAGATATAGTAAGCCTTTGGAAGTACAGCGCGGCGTCTGATAAGGAAAGAGAAAGAAATTCGTAAAAAACAGCGGCTTTACATAGACGTGATATAGCTGATGAATTATTACACCGACATCACTTGATCCACGAATGATCTTTTTAAGGCGAAAGCCATAAGTGGCTCGTTGCAATGGCTCCTACACGAAAAGAGTGGCATGTAACCCAGTTAGACAAAGTTATCATCAGGAATCTCACATAGCCCCGTAAGTAAGCAAAAGTGCAATGGCTGAATATGAATGAAGAAAGAAAGAAAGAAAGGAAAAACCTTTAGGTAGTGCATTAGGTGCTCGCATGTTTCGTTAAGGAGGTTGACCTACAGCGCCATAAGTTTACTTCACCTTGCGGCTCGTTATGTCTTGCAAGGAGTCTGACCCCTCCGAGAGTATAACTTAATGCACTACCACGTGCGCAGCAGACTTTCGCCTCCACGTGTTACAATAGTGTAATATGCTGCCGAGCTTTTTCTTTTATTATGCCGCTTCCTTAACGGTTTAATTATTTAGCCGCAGCTGTAATTGTCATAGCAGTTCCTACCAACTTTGCCAAAGACGGTCGTGCACGACACATCTTTGATTTCCCTCCTGAATACAAGTAATATTTGTGAACTCATTCCGCTCGAGCAGTTGGAGATTCGGCCCCGACGCATATACTTTTGTTTTACGTCATTAGCTTCCTTACTGACAATTAAGCTTGAAACTAGCACCTGTGTTGAGGGAAAGTCTCTTTCTCAGATAAAGTTTATTTCATTATTATTTCGAATGAATGAAGAAAACAAAACGCCAGTCTAACACTACTTTCCAAGTAAGAATAAGTAAAAATTTGGTGTTTGAAAAGAAGAAGAAATCACTTTTCTTTTTTTTCGTGAAATGAACTCGGTAGTTGACGGTTAAAGGCAGCACATGTCATATGACTTGACACAGAATGGTACAAGTTCTGAAGCAGCATACTCACACCTTGATAGCGCGCTCGAATGCCCACTTGCTAAAGACAGCTTTCAAACCTGGCTTTCGGTTCAGTTCACGCCTCTCGATGCTGTGCGATCAACGGGAGTACAGCAAGCGTGCAGCGATAGAGGAGTCACGTTGCTCCAACGAGAGCCATTCAACAGCTGAAGTCCTTGAGACTACGGTGAGGTTATTAGGACGGGAGCGGCAGGTGACGCAGACGCCGAATGGTGGAGAGAGGAAAGCCACGACGCGGCGATTTCTCACCATCCGATCTTCGGAAGCGGAATAATGTGCGAAATGCTCGCGGCATGTGACGTGGACGTAAGCACAGTTCAAACCAGGCCTACGCATGATATGATGCTGTCGCCTACAGTACAGGTTTTATCATGCCCGAAGACTCGTAATTTGCATTCGGCATCCGACGGCGATTTCCTCATCGGTAGCGATAACATCGTAAGTGGGGTAAGTTAAAAACGCATAGGTGGGGTTTCCAGTCTATATAAGGACCCTATAGCGCAAAACGTTCAATGATATTTGTAGTCAGTATTGCTAAGCTAATAGTGTAATGTAGATCCGCCCATAATCTTGGCTGTTACCAAAAGTCGTAACAAAAAAAAAAGGTTTTACGTCAAGTATTACGCCATGCTACGAGCGATATCCGCAGCACTCTTTAACTCGGGGTGTGTGAATACGCTCCAAGAATTATGCCTTAAGGGCAAGCCTTTATCGCAATAAAAAAAAAAAAAAGAATATTCGCAGCTTTAGAATAACAAATCGAATAGTGGTCAGTATTCGTCAACGCGAATATTTTAAATGCGTAAAGATTTTCACGCCTACCCAACGAGAAATATGTCCGTCACGTAAGACAATGAATGATGCCCTCTTAAAAATTGGCTCAAACCCGCTTAAGGCAGAGGATACAAGCGCTCAGGAAAGTGAATCTAACAGTGCATACATTCATTGAAGTCACCCATACAACACACAGAACATCATATGTTTCATTAAAGAATAAGGTCAAAGCAAGCATCCGAACCATCAATAAAACATTGCATATCCCCTAAGCAAATGTAGTGGGCGTATTGCAACAGCTTCGCTAAATTAACCCTAATTTCCCTTAACACCAAAGGTCATGGGTTAGACTTCCACCAAAGGTTGAAGGTTCGAGTGCCTTACTTAACTGTATCTTAATTAAGTATGGGTTATTGACTTCACCTAAAGTAACACCAATGGTCGGGGTTTCGAGTACCGTAATGAACTCTATCTTAATTAAACCTGCTTTATCATTTTCGCTATCAAACATGATAAGCGAACGACCGATTAGGTTTATAAGGGTTTATGCTGCTCTGATCAAGCTGCATAACATTAATAATGACACAGGGCTGCTTGGAAATCATAATGTGGCACAATGCTTACGCATACTTAGAAAACCACCAGAGGAGTTTCTGAACTTTTTCGAATACTTCTCGAATACATCGAAATGTCAGCTGCAGTCAATCAAACATAATATTGGAGCAAAAGTACGGTAAATTTCCACCTCCGCGGGCATAGTATGGACATAAAGCATGAGAACTTGCGTAGTGGTGCAGGCTACGTCACTTAGGTTGCCATAATTTACAGGCTACACAACAATCATTCGCACTCTCTGAAGAGTCTTGTGCATGCGAAGGAACTAATTGTTTACTCCTAATGCCCCATTTGTACTTTTAATAAACGACGCTTCATAACGTCCTAAGTAATGACAGAAACTTGCTAATTTTAGGAATACTAGGATGTGAACATCGTTTTATATTAGTTGTGATAACGGCTGCTCATTATTCGGAAACTATACGGGCACTATTTGATATTCGATTCCATCCTACTCCTACTCTTAACGCATGCTTTAAATTATGACTTTAAGCACGTGTGCGCGCGATCCCAGTGCTCAGACATCTTTATAGTACAGGCTTGCGCGCGCTTTGATTCTGAACATCAGATGTTCAATATCGAAAGATACTGCGGCACTTCTAATGTGCTAAAGAGTACAGATTAGCTACAAAAGGAGTATTGATATGCCTTTTCTTGCGGGAGTGCGTGTTCTATATTTAACTCCATTTTAGAACGTTGTTGCACGCCTCGGTGGTGTGCGTTCCCTCTGCTCGTATCCGAGTAAGGCGAGTCGGGCTTTATCGGAGAGTTCGAGAACCCTCGGAAATGAAATTAGGTGGGGAATATACCGCAAGAGGGTCGCCGCTGCCTTTGTTCTGTGTATCTTTCGTAATTAAAAGCTCATCCATGGACTTTGTTGTTCGTCATTGTCGTCGTTGTTGTTGTGCTTGTTGCATAAAAAACGATTCGATGTAAGCTTCCTACCGCAAATGTCGCGCTTCACGAGCAACGGCATTGAATGCAACGCATTCGACGCCCTAGCGGCGCAGCATACAAACACTCCGATATTCCAGCAAAAATATAGCAGGGCGCGCATCGTCGCAAGTCTGATAAGCTTTTTCCCCGAAAACGATCTCGGGCCCCGTCGTTATTGTGCGCGTTATCACCTTTCTTTGTCGAAAGCCAAAAACAAGTGATTACATAAGTCCACGCGACACAACGAAACGAGGAATACACCCACCGATATTGCTGTTCGTTTTTGTGCTCTTTAGTGCGAAGCATTCTTTGCCTCATTCTTGTCACTTTACGGTAGGTAGGTAGGTTCCTGTCTTGCCTCGCAATAATGAGAAGAAACTAATCTGTAACCGAGAGTGGAATCGCAACTCTGCCGTGGAGCGCATCAGCCCGGTGTTCTAACCACTAGGCGAGGATCGCACGCATATTTCTCTCGCTCCAAAGGCAGCCAGCTCTTTTGAAACCCTCGGCGCGACGTGGGCCACGTGCCTCTCTCTCATCTTCCTTGCGACAGACCGTGCTTTGAGGCGCCGTGTTAGTTTCCAATATCTCCGGGACCAGCACACAATCCCCAGCAGTTTCTTCGTAGCAGTTTAGGCGACGTAGAAACTCTGCGACGTTGTACTAACTTCAAGATCGCCTAAGTTAACCATGTTTCAACATTTCTTCTGTTGAGTTCATTTGCCATTGTCGTTTCAACATATATATACCACATGACATAGCCATATGTGGGTACGATTGTATAACGCGTAGTCGTTGATGACATAATCCGTGTTTTTCTCACTTACGCTCGTCCACTACCCATGCAGAACCCAAGAATCGTCGTGTCGTAAGTTCGCGTCGAACGGCCGGCACAGGTATTATATGCCTTTGCTACCATACGATCGTCTTCGACGTGCTCGTCGTCGTACTGCTGTCGTCACACACACGTACGCTCGCGGCCCGCACGCACAACCACTCAATTTGCACAAAAACGGTTTTTCTGGTAACGATTTGCGGAACCCCAAACAATGCTTGATAGCCAGATACCTGCAAAATGCTGCGCATAAGATCGATTCCTACAGTGCATGGAATCTGCACATGTTTTTTATTTTATTTTCACAGTTTAGCGACACAATTGTTATCCCCCTCTCCACTGACCTGTGCATGTTGAACATCAATATTTTTTAACCATTAAGAATGAAACGCCATGCATTCGAATCCAAGTTTCTGAGCGCGCGCACCATATATCTGTTGCATAGCCAAGGTTCTCTATTTGGCAGAGTGACGAAGTTACTTTAGTTGTGATGGCGGCAGCCGGTCTTCGTAATTCTTGAGGCGTATAGCACATCGCAAAAAAAAAAAAAGAAAGTGTACAACGAAAGCAAATAAGTTCAGCAGGGGTCCGAAATGTTGCTACCCGTTCTCTCCACGGGCAAGCACGGACACGATGATGCGCAATAGTGCAAAAAACCCGAAGGAACAAAGGTGGGAAATGTTGCTGGACGTACTCCAATTCCGTTCTCGAACGATACTGCGTGGCCTTTCCCGATCTTTTACGGGCAGCTTTCCAGAAAGGAAACAGATGAGCGTGAGGCGCACGACAACGACTGGAATAAAGTATGTCATCAAGAGCAGCTTAGGAGAGGATGCCAGCATAAATCCGTGCTTTTTGCGCGCGACTGCGTTCTCGAAGACCGCCGAGCATGCACTTGTAGCCGAGCTGTTCGTGCGAGATTTGGAGTCAACGCCTATTGTTTCCGCGCGTTTCTTGTGACGCCATGTCGGCTGCATACGCGCGCACCTGGCGAGCTCCGGCCGCCTCATAAGGTCGAAACATCGCGGCGCGTAGCGGGAGCTGACGACAGAACGACGCAATTGCAATGTCCGACATCAAGTATAGGGAGGGTGAAGTCAGAAGGAACCAACAGGAGAGCAAATGAACCGATATCAGTCTCAATAGTTGGTTGCCAGACCATATCATGAATAATGTTAGATATCCAAGCCAGCTTAACTAGTGTGTTCTTTTAGGCCGGCGGCCCGCCGAGGAAGCCTCGCATTCCAAAGCACGGAACATTTACTAGGTTGCCTGACGCCCAAAACATTTTGTATTACTCTTTTCCGTACGTTGTTTGTCACCAGAAAGTCTGTTCATACTCCTATGAACTCCAAAAGTTCAGAAGAGCACCGGCAAAATAATTAGCTGTGGATCAAGCTGGTGCGAAATACACACACACGCTCTTTCACTCCATCTCTCTCTCCATGCGCGCGCATGAAGAAGGGCGACAGCCGCATCCGGCACACGGATGGGATGTGGTATGTAGTTTCACGGGCTCAAGTTGCGGAACCTGAAAACAATCTATAGTTATACTGTTGGGAACAATTGCTCGACCCCTCTGTTTGTTGTGTACAACTTTATAGTTTTTAGCTCATGATCATATACATATCTGGCTAATTAGTACTGGTTAGTTACTCCGTTATGCGAAATTATTGTTTTAAGAATGCTGACGACTATAGTATACACGACAGCCAGAAACACACAGCTGGTTCTATTCCCGAAGTTCTCCGTCTTATTCTTTATTTTGTAAATGCTTACCCGCATTCAGTTGATGTTTTCAATGTTGACGTAATGTACAATTTTGAAGCACCCGTCTGCAGCATGAACAGAAAGAAAAATAACTCCGATTCTGTCGGTTGGTTTGGTCGCGCCTGTTCTTCTAACCGAGAGGAGAGATAATCACGTTTGATTAAGCGGATGGCCCTATTGGCCTAAGCAGGGGGTAGGCAACGAATTCCGTCCAGGCGGCCGGAGCACTTGCAGACGAAATCATTTATGCGCTGGCATGCGCATTCAGATAGGAGCCCCAACGAAAAGGCTTCTTCTCAAAACTTGGAAAAGTTTCCAAGGGTGTCCAGCGGTGGCCAATTAGCGAAATGCCCCGGTTATAGACGAGTATTACGTACATAATGAATACCACATTGAAAGCTGCGCTGAACAGACGCAGGAACCACTGTTGAAATCCCTGAAGTAGACCGTATCTAAGATGAAATTACTGCACAGTCCTGCCATATACTTATGCGATAGCCTGCGCATTTGTACATCTGCCATCGGATGAAAATATTTTGCAGTGATGTACAGAGGGCAAAGACAGTTAAGGTTTTGGTGAAGAGGAGCATTAACGAGGATACCATAGGTCCCGTTTAGAACATGTGGTGCGTCCTCGTTCTTGG
Organism: Dermacentor andersoni; assembly: GCF_023375885.2. Classification (NCBI taxonomy): domain Eukaryota; kingdom Metazoa; phylum Arthropoda; class Arachnida; order Ixodida; family Ixodidae; genus Dermacentor; species Dermacentor andersoni. The sequence continues at coordinate 24,225,795 of NC_092817.1, forward strand.
TACTTTTGCTGCGCATCGCTATGAGTTCCTGATTAACAGCTTTAGAACAAAGAACGTCGCTAGAGCCAATATTTCGGCAAAGGGACTTGCCTTCGTCAAGGCAGCTGCTCTGACGAATACAAGTCCCCTTGTCTAAACATTGGCTCCAGCCCGAGACATCCAATTGCCTCGACCACTGTTCATTGCTTCAAGCGTCCATTTTCCTGTGAACTGTCTTGTTTGCTATAAGTGAATGTAAGATAATGATAAAATTTCGGGGTATTACGTGCCAAATTCACAATGTGATTATGAGGCACGCCGTAGTGTTGGATTAATTTCGACCAGCTGGGGTTCTTTAAAGCGCACCCAGTGCACGGTACACGGGCGTTCTTGCATTTCGCCCCCACGATTTTATTCCCCTACCTCGTGCGTAGCAACACAACGCCACTAAACAACTACGTCATGTGCATGCAAGATGTGAGTGTTATCACGCGTAATATTTACGCACTGATCTACGACGCATTCATCCTTCTTAAAGGACAGCTTCATAAATGAGCGAAATAAGTGGCCATAAAAGAGTGCATTGCTCAATACACTGAAATAAGTTCTTCGACTTATTGCAAACTGCTATGTGTTTTGCCTTTATCTGTTTGATCTCGAATAGTAAGACCCATAATTTATCCAGTTTTCCTGGACATGCGGCTGCTTACAGATTATACTGCAAGGCTCTTTACTCAAGCTACTGCAAGAAAGCCTTTTTTCTTTTTTAAGTACATTTCTCTCCCTGGTGAGCCGGATGACATGTGAACTGCAGATGCTACATGGCTTTCACTGTCGGTGTTTGAAGGCCCCGTTTAGCTGCGTGTTTCGTGAAAGTGTACTATGGCGTGGCGAACAATGCTCCCTTCACGGTAGACAAGCGGTAGCAAAGTAAAATTGACTTCATAGCGGTAGCACAGAAACCCGACACGGTTACGTTTTTAATAAAAAAAACGAAAAAAAAGGACGACACAAGAAACACACATTTACAACGTCGTACATCACCTCCCTATGCGGCAGAAATACAATTTCATTTCGTTATTTGGGTCTTCCTGCTCCCGACAGGTGCTAGACAGGACCCAGTTTCATGCTTTTTCGACCAGTATGGAATGTCAGAGCGGGGCATTTAACCGACAAAATCACTCATTTTTTTTCCCCCGAAGCACCCGCCTCGCTGCACATGTCGCTCGCGCTCTGGCAGATTCTAATTGCCCTTCGGTTACACGACTGATTACTTCGTAGCACAGACTATCGCTGGGCCACCCTAACGTACTGGCGAAACAAAGTTCTCAGCCCGCGCGCGCTACGGCGGCGCGTTAATAACGATGCGGAAAGCATTCAACCGCGCTTCATCTGGCGCAGACCAAACAACGTCTGTCACCTCGCCGAGCACGCGAGTGCGCTGCCAGCATGCCTCTCACCTCTGCGATTCCTGGAGCACTTTCCGAGCGACGTTTCGTCTCACCCAAGGACGCCCCCGCGGCTGACAACGCAACAGAGCGGGGACCCCTCTCGCAATGTCCGAAAAAAGAAATTGAGGGCTCGGGGGTACCTTGGGCGGACCCCTGCTCTCCGACGCACGGCGCGCTTCCCTCTCCGGCACCCCGGAGAAGCAGTCGAGGCAAGCGAGCACTCCCAGCCCAGGACTCGTCCAACCCGGCCCAGCACAGAGGCGCGCGCACTCTAGGGCCCGGCCGGCGGCGCTCCGTGGGCCTCGTTCCTTGGGAAGGGACACAGAACAGCGCGGACCGCTGTCAAGACGAAGCCGCCGATGGAAGGGGGGCGGGTACCCTTGAGCTCATCGTCTGCCTCCTCGCCCCATGGCGTGGTGCGCAAGCCGCCAGCGCGCGACGGAAAGCGCTGTAACGCGACACTTCCGCCCGTTCGACGCCCGTCGCTGTTGCTTCAGGCCAGCGATGCTCTCGTGCCGTTGACCAGTCGGTGTGCTGTGCCGGCGGTTTGTGTTGCCTTCCTTTCTCCCTTTGCACAGCTTGACTTTCATCCGCGCGGCAAAGCGTGTTCGTAGCACCCGTACGCATATATATAGGCGAGCATTCCGTGCCCATATGCACTGAGAGCGGATGCGCTCGTCCTGACTTCCACAGTGGTTGTGTGCGTTGGAGTTCCATTCGCTCATTTACCGCTTCATGCGCGAGTTCGACTTGAGTTACGTCTTTCGCCCACTTTTCTTTCAATTTCTGTCCCCCCTCCCGAGACCCGACGCCGTCTCGAACCTTTCAGACTTGAAGAGAGGGAAGGGGCGGCCAGAGTGGGGCGGCCGTTTAACGGAGTCACTGACACCAATCAACAGTACGCGCGACTGGAGGGAACGATACAAGAAGTTTGTCTTGTCCCTGTCGTCATCGCTCTCTGCCGTTCGCCGCAGGAAGGGCAGCGGTCGCGTATGGTTTTTATCCCGACTTCTGGATCCTTCAGATTTGCGCTGTCGGTTCGCGCGCAGTGGGGGCCGATGTGGATAATGCCTGCAAGGGCCTTGATGACCCGCCGCGGAAACTGCGTTGTTTACTTTAATCAATGGTAATCGTTTTGTAGACTGCACCGCTTGCGCAAACTTTGCCTCAATGATACTTGCATTGCAATTACTATACAGCGCCTACCGTGCATCAGCTGCACATGCATACGTGCCCAATGGCGAAGCAGGGATATGAGCAGTTGTCACCTAGCACTGGTGGTAGCTGTGCGTGCACATCGAATTTTAACAGAACTATATATAGTTCTGTCACAATTCAACGTGTATAGTTTCTGGAGCCGTTACCAGATCCGCAAGCAAAAAGAGGGTGTGCATAATGTTACGCGTGAGGAAAACGAAGACCGGTGAACATGCTTGCGGTCCCGGAGCGGGAAAAGAGGAAGAAGACGACGCTGAGTTGATCAACCAGCGCATTATTCAGCACATATTCAAAGAATATTCAGCACATTAGCACGTGGATATGGAATGTAGTGGTAGTTGAAAAGTGATGGCAATTTGATTCAAAGATTTATCTAAAACAAGGGAAGGCATGTACAGGAATACAAAGTGACGTAAGTTATTAATGTTCCGCCTGCTAACTGTTACCAGCCGATGACAGAGAGCGCATCCCGGTACAAAATGCGCTTGCTGCAGCAACGTAAGAAGCAGTCGTCAAGGCTCGAAGGCACTGAGACACAAGCTGTCTCCCAGACAGCGAACAGAAAAGAAAGCGCATGAAACGTGCGCTAAAGTTACGGAAGTGGCGAGCGCCTCTGGCAGTTGCCACGCCAATATCTCATCGAAATTTACGAGTGCCTATATTTTACGATCATGCGGTTTTTGCTTACGTTCACATGTAGCAGCGAGCTCCGTCATGTTGACCTAGCGACGGAAGCTGCCCGTGGTCGGTCAACTATAACAGGCCGATAAGGCTCGTCGTGGCGTCCAATTTCTGGGACCCCCGAGATAGCTCGCCAGAGGTCAACCAACACGCCACCGAGATAACGTGGGATGCATCTTTCGCGAAGTGCACTTTTGAATCGCCATGTAGGCTCTTCCCTGTTCACTGGTGTTTAATGTCCCGCGCAAACAAACATCAGTGTGACTGTCCAAGAGTAGATGAACGCCGAAACCAGGCCGCCTTCGTGTTTGCACTCCACTGGACTTCGCGAATGCGCTGGGTGCACATTTTTTGAGTGACACACTGCTCTCTAATTGCATATGGCACACACATGGTACTCGAATGAATTGCCGGAAACACCAACATGTATGATACAAATGCGCATATGAAAGCACAAATAATGGCCCATGGAAATCCAAAATAAAGAATGGGGTTGACAGATGGAGTAGCACATTGTGGTATTAAGGCTATAAACAGCGATAACATGCTTCAGAAAGGCTGGCCATCGTTTCGATAGGAGGACCTATCTTCGTCAAAGGCGGCCTCGTCATCCTCGGCATGTTAGTTATAACGGGTTAGTTGAGTGACGTAACGTGCGGTTGTTGTCGGTGGCGGCTGGCTGTAATAATGGCCCATAATAATGGTCCTTTATAGATAACTTGAACGTACAGTGTAAGCACAGACATACTAATGTTCTTCGACAGTCGATTGAGAGGCTAGTTACTTCATTGAATTCAAGTGTGAAGAATACAGCAGAAGGCTTTTTATTTCCGGAACCGCGGCGTTATCTCCCTACATAAACTCAAAAAACTATTTTTGAAGACTGAGCAAGAACGTTAAGAAACCATCCGCGTATACTTAGGCGAAGTACCCGTCCTTGATGTCCACACATATTGATGTTAACATTACTGAAACTGCTAGGACCCTTCATTTCTTCATTTTCTTCCTCCGTATTTCAGTTCTCTTAGCACGATGACTACCGGAAGCTTAATGTGCGTTAATGCACTCATTTTCTTTTCTGTAACGGTTCAAGCTTTCTCCAACACATTCTCCTTGTTTCCCTGATGACTGTGGCGCGTAATGTAAGCAAAAAGAAAGCACCGGCTATCCACGCTGAGTGGAGCTTCAAACCAACGCGCATACCCTTCACCAGCTATCTGTTCACTCTGTCCTGCGCGTCGCCTTCGTCAACTGCGCGGTCGACTTGTAAACGGCCTGTCGACACCACGTAAACTGCGTCCGCCTTCATTCCGACAGGTTGCTGGGCTTTCAAAGCTGTGCACGCACGGGATACGTTGTCGCTTATTCCGGACATCATTCGGGAGACGAGGCATCACGGTTACCTTTTTGATCATTCATATTTAAAACAGCGCCAAAAAACACGGACAAGGGAGGACACAGGACGAGCGCTGACTGCCAACAACACCTTTATTGGAGCCTGCGCAAATATATACAGTTTGCAACAGGCATAAAGAGAGTGAAAGAAGGGGAGGGGAAGGCGAGTCATCGTCGTTCAACTACTGCTGCGCATGCGTCAATGACATTAAACAAAATAAAAGAAACCATAACATGGAGGACACAGGCCAAACTGCTTAACTTCTAAGGAACTTAAGTTCTTTATCGCAAAGTGCAATAGAAGGGGGACTAACACAGGTGGCTCCTAACTGACACATTGAAAATGCCTCAAAGATTCCTCTGGCCATCTGATTGCTGTACCTTTTCAACACACGTGTGTGGTCAAGCTCTCTGGCCATCTGATTGCTGTACCTTTTCAACACGCGTGTGTGGTCAAGTTCTCTGGCCATCTGATTGCTGTACCTTTTCAACACACGTGTGTTGAAAAGGTACAGCAATCAGATGGCCAGAGAAATCTTTGAGGCATTTTCAATGTGTCAGTTAGGAGCCACCTGTGTTAGTCCCCCTTCTATTGCACTTTGCGATAAAGAACTTAAGTTCCTTAGAAGTTAAGCAGTTTGGCCTGTGTCCTCCATGTTATGGTTTCTTTTATTTTGTTTAATGTCATTGACGCATGCGCAGCAGTAGTTGAACGACGATGACTCGCCTTCCCCTCCCGCTCTTTCACTCTCTTTATGCCTGTTGCAAACTGTATATATTTGCGCAGGCTCCAATAAAGGTGTTGTTGGCAGTCAGCGCTCGTCCTGTGTCCTCCCTTGTCCGTGTTTTTTGGCGCTGTTTTAAATATGAATGATCCGTACCAACTAGCTCGCACCCAAACCCTTCTGAGTCACCTTTTTGATCTTTCACTCAATTCTATGCTACAGGGCAAACTGGTATCGATAAAAACTAAGTGGCAGTTTGGTTGGCAAGCGAACCTGAGCCGGAGAGAGAGAGAGAGAGAGAGAGAGAGAGAGATGTTTTAAAACGTTGGGAATGATTTCATTTGAATAAGCCAGCTGTTCCAAACTTAAGACAAGGAAAATGTGTGGAGCTTCTAGAAACAGGACACAACGTGAGGCTAGTGTAATCTCAATACGCAAATTATCGTAAGTTACATACTACGTTCACTATGGACGCTGCTATTATACTATGCATGATATGAAATTTGAACCACACGAACTATGTCCAGAGTGTGCACACCCTTCGCACGAAGTGAAAAATGCCACACTTTTTCCTAACTGAGTATAGATGACAATATTTTTTTTAATTAGGAAGAAAAAGAAATACAGAAAAATATATTCGTCTTTTTATGCGCATTATTCTAAGAGTAATTCGGTCAATGGCTTTATGGATGCGGTACGGCCATGCTTACAATTTTCTATTTTGTACACGACACTGCGCTGGAATAAATATTGTCACCAGCGACACAATCGTTCTTCTGCCTTACCTAGGTTCACCTGTACGGCCACTCACAGTAGGCGCTGCATCATTCATTCCGCGCTGTACTTATACTGAAAAGGCGACGTTGCCTTGTCAATCTCCTCAACAGTTTGTTGAGGAGATTGACGTATAGGCGTGTAGAAACACGTTGAGAAAGCATCGGCGTGTCTTATGTATCTTACGACGAATATTATGCGTAAAATGACTTCGTGTATCATACCGTCAGGCGTTCACTGGCCGCCTGACAACCCGCCACCGCAGTTCAGCGACTCCAGCAGTTCAGTTGAGCAGCTGATCTCGAGCTCGCCGAGGGCGATACCAGCCGCGACGGCCGCATTCCGATGGGGGCGAAATGCAAAAACGCTCCTGTACCGTGCATTGGGTGCACGTTAAAGAAACCCAGGTGCTCAAAATTATTTCTCCACTCCACTACTGAGTTCTCCACTCTTCCAAATACACCCTTCCAAAATACCCTCTAGACTTGCAGAACTACCGAGACGTCGGATGAACTACCACGAAACACGTTGCTGCATAATTTTTCCTGCTACTTTGCTTATGGTCGGAAACAATGAAATAGTCGTGATTGGACAGACAACGTAAGCACAGTACCTACTGCAAGATATAACTTATTTACCAGCTCACTGTTTATCTATATTTCTAACACTGAGCGTTAAGGTCGCGGGTTCAGTCGCGGCCGCGGAAGCTGCATTCCGAAGGGGTTTGAGAGCAAAATCGCTCGCGCACTGTGCGTTGGGTGCACGTTAGTGAACTCCTGGTGGTCAAAATCAATCCGGAGATAATACTGCATGCCTCATAATAACATCGTGATGTTCGCACGTAAAACCTACCATTTTTCTTTGTCCGTGGTCCTCCCCCCCCCTTTTTTGTAATTATTTTTTTATCAGGAAGTTTACTTGCCTGTGTTTTCACCGGCAACACTATTGAAGTGTGGAGTTTCTTGTTGGTCACGGATGTTAAAATATATTGTCGTACTTGAGCCGCCCGATTATAGTGCCCAAAACGTTCTCCGAGCTGCTTAGGTTCGATCTATCGTTTATTTAGGATGTAGTGTAACTTTTCTTTGTCACTAACCAACTGTTTAAACTAATAGACGCCCTGTCGAAATTCATGACGTCGCAAGAGCGGTGCAGGATCTCCAAGGAGGCGTCGCCGCCGGTCTTTCTTGCTTTTGCACATTTTAAAGCTAAAGGACCCTCCACTCAGATACTGTGAGCAGAGTGTCTGTAAGCCTCAAAATGTGCGAAAAAGAAATAAGAGCGAAATTTGCGGTATCCTAGAAAACGCGACATCTTTTTTTGTAATGGCCTGTGTCACTTCTTACATTTTCTGTCAGTTACATCATTTTCTTGCTGTATCTGCGTAAGAAATATACTAGTGCTTGATCTTTTTTCTTTTTCTACTATCTACTATGCATCTTGCAAGTGGTTTATCATGTTTGTATCATCGTTGTGGTATATCGCTGGTAACAGAAATAAACATGAAATATTTTTCTTTGTTTAATGAAACAGTTAATGATTGTTTGTACGAAATTTGTTTTGTTTTACGTGCGCTGTACTGCCCCCGGCGTGGGCGGGTCAGATACCTTTGTCAAGCACTCAGTGCGCTCTCTTGTGCCTACTGCCTTTTAAAGTTTTATGGAATTTTAGGGAATTAATAAAGTGAAATTTCATATTCAAATAACGGGGTTTTAAAGCCTTAAGGCAGGACCAGCGTGTTAAGACTTGATCCGGCCGCTTGCTTGTTTATTCGCGTGACGAGGTCCCATCGTGGTCCTCCGCTTCCTCGACGTGTCCGCGACCTCTTGGCGCGCGCCGGTCGAACGCTCCCGGCCAGGGCTGTGTCGGAGGCGCACACGACAGGCGGCGTCCACGGTTACTCGCGCCGCTTAAACGCGTATGAACACGCAGCTCGTGCTGCTGCCACGCGCGCACACGCAATTAATCATGCGACCGCGAGGCGCGACGCCGCTTCGCACATGCGCGAACCGCGGACAATCTGTGTTCTTTGGCGAGTGTCACTTACTCGCGTTGAAACTCGACGATCGCGACCGAGAATCGAGCACTCGGACCGGCACTTAAGGCTATAGTTGTCTCGGTGCAATAACAGAAAACACTTTTGGTGAAGCGCAGATAATAATGTTTAACGTGCTCTATGCTGAAACTGAACCGTCTAATATACGGGAAAAATCCTGCGGCCGAGTGAACACGATCGTTAAGTGGCACAAAGACGCTAACACGTCCTTCTGAATACAAGTTCAGGAGACGTTTATGAACGGCTCGTTCTCTGCACAGGAACAGAGCACACTCGACAGGTAGTCGTCGAGAAGGGCAACGCCGCTTCATTTAAGCCGGGAATGAAGAACGAAAGGATCGTGTTTGGAAAGGACGAAGCCCGCATGCCCATTGTAGACACATGCTAACGAATTTGTTTGCACCCGCGTTCACAACTGCCCTATACATAAGGATTTTGTAATGGTGGCGGATTTCGATTGCCACACCGACAACGATGGTGCCGACGTACGGTAAACACTGTGGCCTAGCCCCCCCCCCCCCCTCTTCCGCCCCTTTCTTTATTTCTTTAGTTTTCTTTTCTTCATCTTTGTTTATTTTTCTCGATGGACGTCGGCTCGTTCTTTCTACGCCATTGAGAGCGCTGTCATCCAAACATGCAGAAAAGCAGCGACGTTATTGTTATTTTTTTTATATGTATATATAGTGGGCTTTCTTCAGAGCCCGGAAAGAATAACGACGCCAAAGATAACGTGATGAGAACAACTTCATCGGCTGTTTCGGAGCATGCTCTACAACTTTTCAAATAACCGCCGTGGTGGTGTAGTGGCCTTGATGTTGCGCTGCTAAAACCTGAGAACGCGGAATCGAATCTCAGTCGTGGCGGCCCCATTTCGATGGGGGCGAAATGTAAAAAATTGAGGAGCCATTGCACTCCATGAAAGTGAATGACCAGCGAATCTTTAGCACATCTCACAGGGTTACACAAGGGCAAATGTAAATGTATAATGACGATAGCGCTCTGATTACTGTGATATACAACTGATTGGTTCGGTTACAAATAAGGCAGAATCTTAGTCAAATCTATACACGACCATTGTTGAGCAGTTCAGTGACTTGGATTGGTATGGCACTTCAAACCAAACTTTTCTAGCAGCAACTGAGTGAACCATTTGTTGTCTGGTTTTGAAATGTCCACATTGAGGGCTCCAACGCTGATCACATGGGTACTGTCATTACGACTAACCCATGTAAAAGTGCGTGGTCGCGAACTTCTCCAGGTACACTAGGGCAGGCCTGGATATATAGCATAGTGGATATCACAATTCCGTGTTTAATTTGTACGGCACAGACATCCATTTCCACAGTCGCTGGCATTGTCCTCTTGCGAGTCAACAGGGCAATTATTTGTAGCCATGGACCTTACGGGACTATGAGTCATTGTATCTTTTGCTTGTTCGGGGGGTATGAGCCGTTGCTTCTGGGGGTATGAGCCATTGATGTGGACAATTTTCGACATGCTGTTCTCTATGTTGTATGCGTGATTAGAAAAAAATGTAAGCACTGTTCGCTTCACTTTGTTGAGGGCCTGTAGACTCTGCCTTAGGGGGCGATGAGCCATTGCGTTTTTTGCCTGCTTGTGGAGGTATGAGTGCTCACGGGGGTATGAACCATAGATGATGGTAGTTTTTGTTGACACACACGAAAAATACACGGAACCCTAGCCATATACAGCTTCGCTGCAAGACGCTCGTGTGCTGTGCATTGGGTCACGTTAAAGAAGCCCAGCTAGCCAAAATTAATCCGCAGCCCCCACTATGGTGTGCCTCATAATCAGATCGTGGTTTTGTCTCCTGGAGCCTCAGAATTTAACACTTCAAATACAACTTATGTCCTAAACCAAATATTTAAAATTATGCTTAATTAGCGGTAACGAATTACGTAACTGCAGGCACTTCAAAAATAGTTTGAGGAACTCGAGACGACTAGGAAGAATATACCATTGCTCTTATTCGTCTAAGGTGTATCATTCTATATTAAATTTTGGTTCAAGGTGTACGTGTGAGACACCTGGTCACACACACACACACACACACACACACACACACACACACACACACACACACACACACACACACACACACATATATATATATATATATATATATATATATAGCGACCAATCAGCTGAAGATGATTAGTTTGCTTGGTTGAAGTCTACACTAACTCCCTCGGCGATATACAGCGCCTCATGAAAGTTTGCAGGGTGCCATGAATTTGAAAAGACATAAAATCTTCACAGCACGTCCCCATTCATCACCCAGTTTGGTTACTTAAGTGGCTTTGGCGTTGCGGTACTAAACAGGAGATCGCAGGATAAAATCCCGGCCTCGGCGGCTGCATTCCAATGGGGGGGGGGGGGGGGGGGAATGCAAAAACGCCCGTGTCTCGAGCACTGGGTGCACGTTAAAGATCCTCAGGTAGTCAAAATCAATCCGGAGACCCCCACCCCCTTCCGCGGCCTGCTATATAATCAAATTGTAGTTTGGGCACATAAAACCGCAGAGAAATTTTTTAATCCCCATTCGCCGCCAATATGTACACTGGGGCGGAGGGACACAGTCATAACCAGCACAGCGACCAAGCAGAGAGTGATGCGCACAATAGTTTCCCACCAGAAACCGCGCCTGATACCCTTCCTTCAGAATTTATCTTTTTCGTCCAAAAATATCACTTTCCGTCGGGACACACACGCCTTAATCCTTAGCTCCGTGTGTCCTGCTAGCTCCCATCCCTCTAATATTTCTCTCACGCGTGAAGTATTTCTTCTGAATATACGGGCGGCGGTAGGCCTTACACCTTCCGTCACCTGGGCTTCGGGTGCAAAACCTGAAGACTCAGTGAACTGCTCAAAGTGTTCAGCTCCAACATCTACAGCGGACATTCAGCAGCTGTTGTGGTTCTGCTAACCATTGCATGCTATACGGACGGAGCAGGCAGACGCAGGCGTAGGCTCATGGACGATAACTTCGCCAAGCCACTACTGTAATTTCTGTATGAGGAAGGTCTCCGCGCAGCTTTCACTTAGATAAAGATTTATGCTGCAGGACAAGCTTCACGAAGGAAAAAAAAAAAAGTTAACATTTTTTTTTTTTTGTATATGGGTGAAATGAAACGCAGTACTTTTGATCAACGAAAAGGTCGGCGAACTTTTGTCCCAGGCTATATCGCAAGATTAAAAGGACGCGTTTGCCAGCGAAGCTACAGAATACGTCATCGCAGTTCCTCGATTTTAATAAAACTTACTGTAATTATGTTCCGAACAGCGGTGCGTTCGCTACATTAGCGTGATGCCGAATGTGCCGTTGGCGCCGCCATTTTTCTTTTTGTCCTCTCACTTTTTTTGTTTCTGGCTTGGTTAACGATGCGCTGCTGTTCCCGCGGGAAAATATTCGCGCTAACGTCATTTCTACAATGTGAAAAGTAATACGATGTAATAATAGAAAACAAAGTGCACAGTGTTCGCATAACCCCAGATGTTTTTGTGCCACAATTGACGCGCGTGTTCTAACGACGCCTTTCTCTGGCAACACAAACTCACAGAAACAGCGCAACTGTAGGCTTGGGAACGTTCAAACCGCGATACAGTCTGGAAGATATCAGAGAGCTAAAACCAGTCGCCCATCTCTACTTTTGTTCTTGTTTGCTTAAGGTGGCATTTGGTGACATTTAATGTCAGATGAACATAACAAAGACTGGCACGAGAATTGCTTACTTAAATTAAAAAAAAAAAAAGAAGAAAGATGCTTCGAGTTCGAGTTTTTCGGAGCGGATCCGAAAGCCAGTTCGGTTATTCAGTCAGAACGCCACCGACTTAACCCGCGCAACAAATACACGCTGATACATATGTCGCGCGACGCCATGTACCAGCGGCCTTTGCACTCCGAGATGTTGACGCTCCGTGAGCTCATGCTAAGCTTCCGATTTTCGAAGAGGTCACGCCGCATATGCGCACCACCCAGGAGCAACAGCAGCGGCAGCCATACATAGCTTCAAGAGATTTGCGTCTCGGGACTCGGTCGCGTTGAAAGCTAGCAGACACGCATGCACTATCGGGAAATCCACCGGAAATATAAGCAGCCCCGAGAACCATCGACTCGCGGCTTAAAAGGGGATCCTGGGTAGACGGGTTCGCACGCGGGGATTTCGAGAGCTATGCATCTCGGAAGCCACTCGTGGCAATACCGAGACCCGCGCGCACGCTTTTCGAAGCATTCGAGATTTTATTGTGAGCTGCGATCTTATCGGATAAGTTTCGTCAAATTTTATTTTTTTCCGGTTCGGTGCGTGCCTTTGTAAATCGACTTTTCTTCTGCTTCAACAGCAGCAGGCAGTAGGATACTATAAAGACCTGTATATTCAAATGTTACTACTGCCGTTAACACCCTTAGAATACTTGCCTCACTTCCCAGTATTATACCTATCCATATCTAATTGTATCTCTAAACGCTTTCCCGCCAAATTTGGTCACTTAGTATCCGGCACTGGGTATGGGCACGTATCATCACTAATTCCACGATCATAGAAGGTAAGAATGCTAATAGCAGCGAGAGTAACATGTCAGATTTTGTGTATAGTCAGCCGTCAGCCACGCGTGTTGGCTAGACCCAGCGGCCACAGGTTGGCGTGCGATTTGCCTGTCAAGCAAGCGATCAAGATCCAAAGCCGGCGCATATGCACAGGGTAGCTGTAATTAGTAGTCGCGATGGTAGGCAATGCAAACCTGTCCGCGTGTTTAAATCGTAGGCAGTTAACTGTGTTTAACAAAGCATCAGTAACCACATTTTTATCTAATTCAGTGCACATGTTGCAACTTGAGAATTATGTATGTAACTACTTGAAACGAATCCTGAATCGTCAAACTTGCAGTAATATGCACTGCTGTTCTGTTTCCTTTTTAAAACAAAATGCCGTTTGATGGATTGGAGAACAAAAGTAACTGAAGCATCGACGCATTTCGTGGCACTATTTGCCGAACGCTTACCTAGATTTCGTTCCGAGCAGAGATGCCTCGTCATATATGCCCTAAAGCAACGCTGTAACTAAGCGCATTTATAGCTTTAATTAGCACTGCGTAGTACTGGCATACCGGTTTGAGTTAAAGAAGCTTAATTCGCACATTTGTTCGCAGCCCTTCACTACGGCGCCTTTTGCAGCTTAGGCATAGGCGTATAGAATCGGGACGCGAAGCTCCAAGCAGTCAACATCGGTCTGGGCGCGCAACTCTGAAGTCGCGCCACGCAGCTCGCCACGCAGGGAGGCTGGCGCGACGCAACGACCCTCGTCTGGGGGGGGGACGAGAGGAAGCGTGTTTTTTCCGATGCCACCGCCGAGGTCTACGAAAGGGGCACGCCGGCGAGCATATGATACGCTAGGAATTCTGGGACCCGTGTGAGAAATGCGCACGCGACTGCTTACTCAGACGACATCCCGCTAGAGCTGCAATGCCGCGCGACCGCAGAGATTGCGGAGAGCCAGATGGATGCCGGCAGTGCTTCCTGCGGCAGATCCTCTTCCCGCGGCAAATTCTTACGACGACAGCGAATAGTGGACTGCACGCAGAAGGCTGACTCTGCGGAGAATTTAATGAGAGCGTGACACGAGAACTTAGTAAAAGAAGGCGGTAACCGCAAGCAAAAAGTTAGTAGTGAAGTGGTCACATGGTACACAAAGTTACTAACTTAATATTTGTTAGCTTTTCACGGGTGCAAGAGATAATGCAGGCGCATGGAGTTTAAATTAGCAATAGCTGTCGTCTGTCCTGTGGTCTATTATGCTGCCTGACGGCATAGTCGTAGCCCAATATTTTGATACACTGTAGTTTATTTCATCATGTCGGATTAACATATATATGCAACCTCAGGTGACACACATACGTGCAAGCAGGATACAGCGAAAGAGAAAAGTCCTTCGCTTGGCAAAGTATGAATAATTTTTCCATGAATTTTACCTGCTTTTGAAACAGTACAGTGGAGTGCGGGTGTATGGCTACTATACAAACTATTCGATGTATATACAGTATACTGTGGCACCAACTCTAAATCAGATATGATTCGGCGTTGCCTTGACTTACCTACAACGTATCTAATACACAGCCAATGAAGTTTAGTGCCTTCGGACGCCTTCAATTTCCTCGACACACCTTTCTATCCGTTAATATTGTATCAATGCGCTCTTACCACGGTGAAAACATTTCAAATCGTACAATAGTAGGGAGATAGAGAGAGCAAATGATAAAGGAAAGGTAGGGAGGTTAACCAGGATTGAGCCCGGTTGGCTACCCTACAATGGGGAAAGGGAAAAGGGGACGGAAAGATTACATATGCTTGTATCCTACGCAGGTAGTTATCGATAAAAAGCAAAATAAGAACAAAAAAAAAAGGAAATGCTGTCCGCTATGTGTAAAGGCCACACAGCATACCATCAAGAGTGAATACTGAACAAAATGACAGAACGCAATGTTAAGATCGAAGCGAACAAACAATTGTCATAACGCGTGACCATCTGACGGGAGCGCAGCTCTTCCGGTCTCCGGAGCTGAGTGCAGCAGTGGTGAAAACATTTTCCGTTCCGGAAAATTATACGACGGTGAGTGGCCTCTCACACGAAGGCTCCTCAGCTTCCACCAGCAGAAGCCTGCTTGGATAACAAGCGTTGCCGCGTTGGTTTGTGCGTGCTGAAGAGGCATTTCCGTTTACTCTCGCTTCGGTCTGCATGCTAGGAATATGCTGTATGCAAGGATACATTACACAAGATAGTCTACGCGGACGCGATTTCATTGTCTTAATTGGTGCGATAAAAAAAATGAGAGAGAAAAAGGAAAAATGGATTTGTTAAGAAATGTACTCATGTGACAGGGCACCCGTATTTATTTCTTATTCGTCCTTCTTCTTATTATTCATTTTGCTTCCTCTTTGGTAAGGGCTGCGACACTCGTTTGAGGGTGCATCATACAGCCCACTTTTTCGCTTGTTGGAACTTCTGGAGCGACCAGTATGTAGTGCAAAACTCGAGAAACCTCCTTTAAAACAGAAAACAGACTCTGTTCCTCGAAATTTTGGCACCGAGACTTGCGCAGTCATAGCCGCCAAACACCCAGCTGCAGGGTGGCGATCACTCCGACACATCATTCGCAAATCTGCTGCGACAGACACTACTTCATCCTGCGTCACTCGCGTTGCCTCCGCAAGCTGCAAGTGACATCGAGCGCCGACTATCTTTCACCAGGCACTCAACAACGGAGACGGGGCGAAGGTGCACGAAGTTACAGAACAATGCAGAAACGTACCCTTCCGGTATAGAACAGTACTGGCAAGCATAGACACCTCGCGGGCCTCCTTGAATTCTTCTCATTCCAGACGTTCTCGCTTGAGTACCAGGTATAGCTTGTAAATCCAAAGTGCCAGTAATTAACAAGATGACTAACATTGTCAGATATTTACATGGAGCACCAAGGTCACTTTTAGCTTATAGAGACGGATCGTGTGCCTCTGCGAGGCGCCAACATCTCATTACGTGCATATAATAATAATAATAATAATAATAATAATAATAATAATAATAATAATAATAATAATAATAATAATAATAATGACGACGACGACGATGATGATGATGATATAGTTTGCAGCAAGGCTAAGCCCAATATTGTTACATATCCGCAGGCATCTGACCCTGATAAAGCGACCAATTACGTATAGCACACCAACTCGGCTCCCCTTGCTATTGCCTGCGCTGACATTCTGCGAAACCATCTGTCCCGCTGCTCTGCACCTTTCCGACATGTGTGACGGGGGAGGCACGCGGTCGAGGTGTTGCGTCAGGCGCGTCAAGCACGACTGCCAATAGCCACTTACTAAGCCTAATTGACCATAGCGAAAAGTGTTGGCTTTAGGCACAAGATACACTTAGAGTCAGTGCTTCACGAGTCACTATATAGAAAGGACAAAAACAAAAAGACATGCGTAGGCACCACAAACGTTTCCTATGACGTAAATCTGAGGACATTAAATTCCTGTTCTATATTATAGCGTGCAGATACTTCACGCATGAAAGGTATGACTTAATTTAATGTCAAATATTCTCCTGCCGGCACAGCTAGTGTTCCAATCAAGTAACTTCAACCTTGACTTTGTTATAGAACAGGAAAAAAAAAAGACAAAAAAGGGGCGTAATAGGTTGAGTATTCTTCATATGACGGTCAGGGAACACATCATTTGTGTTTTGCTCGTTTCGTCATTTTTGAAATAAAGGTTTGGACATATTGCTGGGAATGGTGATCATTGCAACGCCGTTACATTGGTCATACAGGATCACATTTACTCCACAGTCAGTCAAACACCTGTTTCTGCAAAGACATAGGTGCCGCTGCTTCAGCACTTCCACATAATGGCAATATGTTTCTTGGCCTTCTTTTCTTCCTTCACGCACCCCCTCCCCCCCACTCCCGCCTTCATTTTCTTACCTCAACTTGACCGAGCTTCTGGCTAAGCGTTTTTCTGCGTAGTGACTAAAATCGCACTGTTTATTTTCTTTTTTTTGTTTCCTGAGTTTATACTTCGGTATCTTGAAGCAAAAGTATTCATTAATTATGCATCTGAGTCACGAGTTTAAAATTATGCTCATGATTTGTAAGAATACTATGATTGGAAAAAGACAAGGCACACTTTTGGCTGCTTAGAATTCTGACTGTGAAGATGTGGCTGTGCCACGGCTTTCCGCCCAAGAATCCGACTCTAAGCATAGCGACAGCTCTAACCGCACGCAGTGATATGGAACCCCTTGTGATAAAATCTGGCACCATCTCTCCCAATTTTTGCTGGTTGATTAACCACGAATATATTCGTACTCGAGGCAACACTTATCTTGCTTTTTCTCCGCTTGCCTTCGATAACACTTCTCGTCTTCATCTTTGCTTTGCAATATTACCTGAACTTTTTTATATTTTTGTTTTTTAGTCCCGTCATTGCCTTGTGGGCGTGTAGTGACATATATGAAGATATTGTCTAGACTCTATGGATTGTCTACGGCTGGCTGCAGTTCCCAAGAGCACAGACGCACCAATGTCGACTGAAAAGCTGTCCAGCAAAGTTGCTATTTGCCAGATACAGTTACTGGAAAGGCGAAAGAGAAAACTAAATATAAACAGGAAGAAGGAAAGAAAGAAGAAGGCAGAAAAAGGCATGGGCGCTAGCAGCACGACCACTTTTTCTTTACTTTCCATGAATTATCCATGACTAGTACGGTATGGTATGAAGAACGTTATTTAGGTCCTGGGGGATCAGTCTGCAGACTGATGCGGGCCGCTCCCACGTCGGGACAGAGAGGCCGAGCCCCTCTGCCATCACACGGGCCCTCTGGACAGCCCTGAGTTGGTCCGCCAGCACTTCACTGTGCAGCATCCGCTGCCATTACTGTTCACCTCGAGAACCATCACCGGCCAATGCCAAGCAGCGCCAAAGCATGTGTCTTAAATCAAGCATACCCCCACACCTACTACAATCGACTGAAACCCCGCAGTCCGGATTAATTTCATTCATAATGACCGGGTTAGGGTACGTTTGTGTCTGCAGAAGCCTTAATGTAACCGCCTGTGGCCTACTTAATTTAGAATGTGGCAGGGGGAATGGGAATGCCCTGCGCCCTAAGTAATAGTGCTTGGTGATTTCGTTGTAGGTTAACAATTGGTCCCTGTACTCAGGAGCGGGAGATCCAGCCCCCTCAGGGCTGGATCTCCCGTGCCTCCCCCTCAGGGCTGGATCCTCGTGCCTCCCTGTGCGCCACCTCGTTGAGGTTACGCGGGGCTCCCTCCACTGTCCCCATGAGCGCCGGGAACCAAGTAACTGTATGCGAAGTGATATCCCTACACTGCAGCAGTCTGTTAGCCGGTTCCACAACAAGTCCTCTCGAGAAGGCTTTAATCGCAGATCGCGAGTCACTAAACACCAAAACTATTCCTGAATCAATTAGTGCTAGAGCAATAGCCACCTGTTCGGCGACCCCCGGATCTTTGGTATAAATGGAAGCGGCATTTCTAACGCTCCCTTTGCCATCTACCACCACCACCGTATAAGCATTTTTACCCTTAATCCATACGGCGTCAACAAACGCAGACTGCTCCTCCTGATCCTTTTCCTCTCGCAATAAAGCCCTAGCTCTCGCGACCCGCCTCCCTACATTGTGCACATGGTGCACATTCCGCGGAAACGGACGAACCATGATATTTGCCCTAAGGTTCACGTTCAACTCGTGTAGGGGCGCCCTATCGTGCGACACAGCCACCCATTCTTCAATTGACTCTAAAATATGCCTACCCGCTAGTGTACCTAGCAACCGCTCCCTCTGTGCAGTACGCTGAGCCTCGGCAATTTCATCAAAAGTATTTTGCAAACCCAGTCGTAACAACATGTGTCATCCAAGAATATAGCCCCCTATGTTGTTGGTAGTACGCATCACCCAACCGTCTATATTCCAGTTGAGTGTTCTATATATATATATATATATATATATATATATATAATAGTGACTCATCAACTTTCCTGTGATCGCATTGTAAGCACGCACGAAAATGAAATATAAAGCGTTATTTAACTTGGTTGATTTTTACTCGGCTATTAAGGCATGGAGAGCTCTGCCACTGCCGGTGTTCGCTTTAATACATGCGCTATACTCCAGCGCTTGGTTGAACTCGCAAGACCTGAACCAACGTCTCCGTTCTGCAAGCAGGCATGTAGTAACGCAAGCACGTACTGGCCGCAGTAGCTATACAAGTGGCTATGGCGCTGCGATGCCGAGCGCGAGGTGGCGGGTTCGATCCCAGCCGTTACGGCCGTATCCCCGTGGGAGCGAAATGCAGAGGCGCTTGTTTGTACTGTGCATCGGGCGCACCTTAAAGAACGCCAGGTAGACAAAATTAATCCGGAAACCCGTATTGCCGGGTGATTTTATTATTGCTTTTTTTTCGAAAGGAACTCGCTTTTATAGGAATGGCGGTTAGGTGAATGCATCGATGTAATGAAATAATATGCTTGTTGACCGAGGCGCACACGGAGCCGCATCCTTGGCGCCAGCCAATGTCTTTATTTATTTATTTATTTATTTATTTATTTATTTATTTATTAAAGCCCTGCTGTTGGTACGGCACGTTCTGGTGTGCGACCGCAACACTGGAAATCCGCGTATGGTGTACGCTGTGATGGAAGAAAAGGTTTTTTTTTTGTGTTTTTGTTTCTTCATGGCAGGAAGTTGTACCGTATGCGCGTGGGAAAGACAGCTTACAGAGCAGTTCGACGTTGTGGTGATTTTTATCTATATAAGTGTGAATAAAGATTTTTGTTAGATTGAACCGGACATTTTGCTAGTATCTTTCTGGAACTTTACAATTTTCGGAAGTTGTTCAAAAACGGTATAATTCCCTTAAACTTAAGTCGATATGATGGGCTTTGAATGTAGAGAGAGAAAAAGAAAGAAAGAGAGAAGGCAGGGATGTTAAGCAGAAAAGTACCTGGTTGGCGACTCTACCCTAGGAAAATGGGAGAAGGGAGAAATAAATAAAGGGGAAGGGGAGATAGAAACTGAGAGGGGGGCGGGAGGCGGTGAATCCAGGAGAATGTGTGATCGTGCGCAGACAGCACCACGCAGTCAAAGGCGCTCGCAGAAGCCAGTCGTTTCAAAAAGTAGAAAAGTACCTTTCACTGCCTTCTGGGTCGATGATCGGTGGGGATGTCGTCCCAGTAGTGTCTCTACACTCACTGCATGATTATCTGGTTGCCTCAATGGACATTATATAATGATTGAATTTGTATGTCAAAATGGGGACAGTGGAACAATAGGTGGTCAATGCTCTCCTCGCAGCACCAGACACCACGTGCGGGACTGTCAGCCATTCGAATCGGTGCGTAATAAGAGCTCGAGAAGTCAACTCCCAACCACAACTGACACAGAAGAGATGCCTCGCGTCGTTGCAGTCCGGCCGGAGGTCGGAGTGGCAGCGAATGGTTGAGTCTGTGCAGTTTGGTGCGCCATAAACGGGCGGTATTCTACTCAACTAAAGAGAGAGTGCGTGCCAGAAGGCGAAGCTGTCTCGCAGGGTATGTCCTAAAGAGCGGAATCGGGACGCAGTGTTCTTCATATGACGTCTGAACCGACCAGTCTGCGCCATCGTTTCCAATGATACCGCAATGGCCGAGTATCCATTGAAAAGAATTCCCGTGGCCTACTTCTCTCAAGTTGTGGTTAAGCTTCGTGATTTGTCACGACAGTTGGTCGTGAGTCCATGTTAGAGAAACAACTGTCCACATTGTAATGCCGTCTTTCAATAGCATAGCACTGCCCGTTTTCCAGGGCTCTCTGTATTACTTATACAGTGCACAGCTTGAAGCCGCGCGTGCACCGCTTAAAGCCGCGAGCTCCGCAGCTGTGTACCCGTAGTGAGATGCGAAGTCTTGATCCGTTGTGTTGCTCTTTTCGTCGGTATAACTACAGCGCCTTCTGAAATGGCTGGTGCAGTTGAGCAATCAGTGTAAACGAGCGTGCCGTCATTGTATTTCTCTTATAAGAGGAGCAAACTAAGTTGCTTAATTGCAGATGACGGTAAGTTGGCTTCTTCCGAAATCCTGGATTGTTAGGTTTACTTAAGGACGGCTCACGCACCGTGGAGAAATCAACGGACTGGCCGCAGGTGCGTACCCTGATGTAATGCAGTTTCTCATTGGTCGATTCGGAGCAGGATTTCTTGCTCCGCAGCGACGAATCCGAATTTCACTGGTCGATCTGGAGCGGGTTCGCGCGTTCCACTGGTCGTTTCGCATCAACTCGCCCCGCGGCGGATCGCTCTCACTTGCTCCGCTGCCGAGGCGCGGATTCAGGCGGAAATACCTCGGGTCACTTCCGTGTTCAAGCGAAATCGGTACCCGGTTGGTACGGACAACATTGTGTTGCTTCGCAAAATGGCTACGTTCGATGCTGCTGCAGAGCTCGCGTTTAGCGATGAGAGCTCGGACGACAGCGATTACGAGGTGACGCGTGGGTGCTGTAAGAAGCCTTCTACGCACGTTGTCCATGCACAATCCTTGCGGCCGCGACATGGAAATGACGGACTCTGCGATTGCAGCGATCAAATTACACACGGGGGACGGCGACTTTGGTTGCCGTGGAAACGTACAGAGCGGAAGTCGGGCATGGCTTCCGGAACCGGTGTCACTTGTACGCCGACTTCCTGTGTGATCCCACGCGGAGCGTTCTTGCTATGTTCTTGCGCTATACAGTGCTTGCGCTCCGCTGGCCGATTCGGATTTGTGAAACCCGAGCGCTCGCTCGAGGATTTCGGCGGCCGCTCCAGATCGACCAGTGAAAAACGCCATAAGTAAGGCACGGTGCGCGAAGACAGTTGCGTTGGACGTCGTGCGAAGCCTTTTTGCTGGGAGGCTGGCTAGTTGGTGGGCAGGGGTCCGGGTGAAGTGTCTGGTGTGCACACGCATTATCTCAACGGCAACGTGCGTTCTGATAGCGTAATCTTGAGCGATTGCAATAGTATCTGTCGTGGACGCAATCCGTGGCAGACAAAGGAATATGCTGACTGCTTGGACTTGGGTACTTTGAATTGTACTCAGGCTTTGAATGTAATTATCTGACCGAGTTAGCTGGCCGTGAGCCTCGAGTTAGCCGACAAAAGCGACCTCTTGATTGCGAGCCGCCGTTCGGACGCCGTCGGCTTGTGCTATCGCCCGATTTGTGATGCCCGCTATATAGTGGTACAGATTTTCACCGGCTATAATTATCATATTATTAATCCGCTAGTTTAATTATTGTTGGTAGCCGTCAGTGAAGCGCCTTCTATAATATCGATACTAATTCGACGAACATTGCTCTAAGTCTTTCTTTTTGGCAGTTGCAGACTTCTTAGTAAAGGTTATGGATGCTTACTCCGAGGGCCGGGAAAAAACAGACATCAATAACTGCAGGCTCCCTGTAACTTGCTTGATGCGAAGTTTATTTCTTTTTCGGGCACTGCGTGTAATGCGAAGATTAAAGATGAAAAATTTGTTTAGGAAATTTTTATAAGTCCGTGCTTCGTCTTTCGTATACGTCTGTTTCACTGCCGGCATTTACAAAAGATGCGTCAAACGACTCAGTTGCAAAGCAGCATAAGGCTACGTGTCATGGTGATGGGATTGCAACTGCAGCTACAAATTAACGCAAAAATACAGGCACCGTGAAATGAAAAAAAATGAAAAAGAAAGAAAGAGAGAGGGAGAGGTGAGCGAGAGAGAGAGACAGGGAATGTGCAGGCCCCATTGATGATGATTGTCAATGTAAGCGAATAGCCGAACGCGTCCATAGAGTAGTGATGCGTTCAAGGCGTAAATTCGTTGCAGTGAAGATATTTAGGCAGCGTTTATTGCTTCACTGCCTGACTTCTTAGGGAACATAGCCGTTAACCAGCACAATTTTAGCGGTGGTATAGGTGGCCATATATATAATCCGATTCGTTATATGTGTGTTTCCTCCAGCAGCGCGAGCACTCGCGTGAAAGGCGACTACCACCCTCCTCTCCCACCTGTGCTCTTGCACACGTATGTACACACACTTGCACACGTATGTACCTTTATATGCATTCGAAGGGCCCCGAGCTTAAGGAAGGCTTTCGCGTTTTGACGTCTTTGATGTCTTCAAAATTTGCCTAACGTGATGATGATGATAAGAATTTCTCTTGGCGTCCAGCTTGAAACGGGGCGGCGACAAATAGTAGCCTAGCCTGCTTGAGGTAGTCAGGTCTTACTATATACATTGCCGTCCAGCCATCTGCTTATCTCTCCTTGATCTTTCCACTCCACAAAAGGAAGCACTTTCTCACTGGCAGAAAATCAGCCCTAAATATATGCTCTACAGTCAAATGCACATGCGTTTAAAATGCGAGATGTAGAAAATAAGAGATGATGTGCATTTCAAAGCAAACCGGTAAATTACATGAGTGCCAGTGGGAACGCTAGATATGCCGACATAATCAGATAAGTTAATAAAAATGCTCGTAGAAAGGGTGCGCAGTAAATAAGGCGATGCAACTTGCCTTATCTACCGCCTGTTAGTCGCGAAGAGGCTTCGGGTCATTCCCATGCAGGTCAAGCAGGATCGTAAATGTTGCATTTCAAGGTCGCATTGAAAGGTGGTCAAGGTGCAAGGTCGCTGTGTTATGTGTTGGGTAGTGGGCAGCCATATGTATAAGCACCCAACAGTCCAAAACGGCAGACGCTGGGTCATTCAATTCTTTTTTGTATTGATTGATTTGTATAGAATGTACTAGTGTAGTGAAACGCAGTGCACGATTCCCACGAGGCTGAGGGCCTTTCTGTCGAGGCAGTCGCTGCAGCGCTGTAACAGTAGGCCGTTCTTAAAAAAACAATCCGACCGAAAATACGAGTACATGTCTGATACTACGCCTGATTTGCAGCGTTTCAAGTCCGAGGTTTTCACTCGTATAAGACTCGAAACTTGCAGCGCCTTTACGTGGACAACAAGTTGTTTAATGTCCTCAAGAACCCTTTCCGTTAACCTAAGCTGCTTGTTTCTTCGCGTGCGGTCCCCCCCCCCCCCCAAAAAAAAAAAATAAGACAATGGCATGTTTACTTCTTAGACGATTCAGCAAGCAGAAAGATAGAGATGTATTTCTACTTATTCTGTCGAACATATATCGTCACCATGTTTCCGAATCCAGAGACTCAAACAGGCGAACGAACGAACGAACGAACGAACGAACGAACGAACGAACGAACGAACGAACGAACGAACGAACGAACGAACGAACGAACGAACGAGCGAGCGAACGAACGAACGAACGAACGAACGAACGAACGAACGAACGAACGAACGAACGAACGAACGAACGAACGAACGAACGAACGAACGAAAACGAACGAACGAACGAACGAACGAACGAACGAACGAACGAACGAGAACGAACGAACGAACGAACGAACGAACGAACTTGAACGAACGAACGAACGAACGAACGAACGAACGAATAAAGCGTTTTCAAAGCGTTAATATGCTCCTATGCGTCCTCTGGGCAAAACATCCTTATAGTTCGCTCACAAGCGATGATGGTTACTCCCGATGGCTGTGCCAGCACATAATTATGCCATTGGAGCATGAAACAATAATGGTTTTTATATTATCAGAATACTGTCCGATTATATGCAACAGCGAGACAGCAATGCAGTGGAGCGAAGCGAAAAGCCAGGGAAGCTGTGCATCCACTGAATCGCATGCTCGATACAGTGCGCAAATCAGTACGCCATATAGTATGAAGCTTTGCGCGCCTTCATTCCTGTGGTTCGCCAATGATTTCCCGCGTACAACTCTTCACGGAGGCATGGTATTCCCTGCACTGTAGAGCTAAGCCAACCTTTAGATGTATGTAGTCTGATATGCTGGCTCCCTTTGCCCTGGGCTGGTGATACAGCAGCTCTTAATCTGACGAAAAGCCTTGCGACGAATTGAGTATAGAGGTACTCCACGGGTATTGACTCGCTGCCAACGCCCGTAATACGTGCAATGTCAAGGCCAGCTTGCGAATAGTTTAACAATCGTAGTACGATTGCTCCCATGGGCTCCAGCGGGGTTGCGTTGTGTGAACGCGTGCAACGATAGATGGTCGGTGCTGGTGCAGTTACATGTGGTTAGGTTATATGCCTTTGAAGCTGCCATTTTCCTCTAACGAAGATAAAATGCGGCTAAAAGAGTCTGACGTCACGTATGGCTATAAAAACACACGAAGAGACGCCGTATATGTATGTATGGGCACGACACGACTATAATACGTATTATATCCCCCTCTTTCCCTCTTACGAACAAAACGTGCGAAAACGATCCGCTTCGGTTTGTCGCTTCCCAAGGCAGCGAGGTCACTTTCTTATGACGTAAGAAAAGACATGTCAAAGCTTGTGCTTGCCGCGATTTCCGTATAGATAAAAGCTCCGAAAGGCTACTCGATCTCGTTGTGGTTTTCAATCCTGTATTCAATTCCACAAATTTTTCGTTTGGTGAAATTCGAAGCCAGATTTTATTCAGAGCGGTGGTTGTGCCACATTGTCACCCCTCACTAAGTCCCTGAGATCCCTTATTACTTTCCCCTGCATATCGGCTTTAATCCTTTTCGAAATTAAAATAAGACACCTGACTGAACTAAAAAGAAAAATATCACTCGGAATTTGAAGCACCATGGATGTAGTAGCCGCACGTGTCAGTGTTTTAATCATGTCGTTGCCATCGTATTTTGAAAAAGTTGGCATCAATTTATCCGAGGCCATTAAGTGATATTACCAAAGGCGCTCGCGAAGATTTAAAGTGGCCTGAGATCACGACGCACTACTGGATGCAGCATCGAGCCGACAACCCATCCTGTGATGTTGCACCTCCATGTTTGTATTTAAACAACCATAATGTTTTTTTTTTATTAGAATGAACAAGATCAGTCGGTCATTTTGTTGAAGCACATGGAAATACTGTTCCGCGTACACCTAACTACGATACCAGAGCAAACTATTTGTTTTTTTTTTCTTCGTATTCGCAACACAAATGCGATTCGTTAACTTGAATGGATATTGTGGCCGCCGCGGTCGCTTAGTGGAAGTTTTTCTTATATATATATATATATATATATATATATATATAATAGTGCCTCATCAACATTCATGTGACCGCATTGCAAGCTCGCACGAAAATGAAATACAAAGCGTTATTTAACTTGGTTGATTTTTACTCGGCTATTGAGGTATAGAGAGCTCTGCCACTGCCGGTGTTCGCTTTAATACATGCGCTATACTCCAGTGCTTGGTTGAACTCGTAACTCCTGAACCAAAGTTTCGGTTCTGCAAGCAAGGCATGTAGTAATGCAAGCACGTACCGGCCGCGGTAGCTATACAAGTGGTTATGGCGCTGTGCTGCTGAGCGCGAGGTCGCGGGTTCGATCGCAGACGCGGCAGCCGTATCCTCGTGGGAGCGGGATGTAGAAACGCTTGTTTGTACTGTGCACCGCGCGCACCTTAAAGAACGCGAGATAGCAAAAATTAAACCGGTGTCCCCCTCTACCGCGTGCCTGGTGAAGAAGCCCGGTGATAGTGTAATTGAAAAAAGAAAAGAAAAAGAAAACCTTCTTGGATTTCACGCGCCATCACCATAATCTTGTTATGAGACACCCCGCACTGCGGCACAACCGGATTAATAGTGACCACCCGGGGTTCTTTAACATGCCCTCAACGCGCGGTATACACGGGCGTCATTTTGCATTCCACCCCCATCGGAATGCGCATGCCGCGGTCACGTGTTCTGCAGCGCGACGGCATATATCCACTAAGCGACCGCGGCGGCCACAATATTTATTCAAGTTAACGAATCGCATTTGTGTTGCGAGTACGAAAAAACAAAAACAAATTGTTTGCTCTGGTATCGTAGTTAGGTGTACGCGGAACAGTATTCCCATGTGCTTGAACAAAGCGACCGACGGATCTCGCTCATTCCAAAAAAAAAAAAAAAAAGAGAGAGAACCTTACGGTTGTTTAGACACAAGCATGGAGGTACAACATCACAGGATGAGTTGTCGGCTCGGTGCTGCATCCAGTAGTGCGTCGTTATCTCAGGCCACTTTAAATCTTCGCGAGCTGTTAAGATCGGCCTGCGGCTATTTCAGCCCGCTGCACGTGTTCCAATCCAACCGGACGGGGCACACTTCAGATAACTGCGGATAACCAGCAGCCACGTGGCGCGGGGTCAGTTCAGGGGAGTTCTCGAGGGGAGGTAATTGGCGGAACCTCCCCATGAGCTTTTCGAGAAACCAGACAATGTGCTATCCGGCCGCGTGAACAGGGACGGCTCAGAGTTCTACGAAGCCCCTCTGACGTCGGCTCCGGACCACTGAAACCTGTGCGGCACTGAAACCTGTGCCACACGAATATGTGAGCCCGCTCCTCCAAAAGGGCGGGTCATCTTCAATGACGTCGAACTATAACGTCAAGTGGAGTGCTTATAAGTAGCGATTGCCGGCTGATAGAGCGTGCTCGTTGTCGTGCTCGAGATGTACTAGTGAGCTGCTTGCTCGTCGTAGTGAGCTGCGTGCTCGTTGCCATGCTAGAAATGTACTCGTGAGCTGTGTGCTCGTAAGCTGTTTGCTGTATGTTAAGTCTTGCGGGCACCATTTGGGAGTCACGCTAGACTGTCGATGTATATCTTGTTCAAAATGTTAATATGCAAATAAATCCTGAAGTTGAGAGCATGACGGAAGCCCGTCTGGTCGGGATGATGCATACTTAAAAGGAAGAGGTCACAGTAGGATTTCGGTCACAGTAGCTAACCTAACAATGGAGGCTATCGAAGCTCAAGCGTTGTCGTCGTTTACACCGGCACCTAAAGTCTTCCTCAGATATGTCGACGACTGTTTCAGCATTTTGCAAAGGAAAAATCTTGACCCTTTCACGGCTCACCTAAACAATATACAAGCAGCAATCAAGTTCACCGTTGAAGTGGAATCTGAAGGGCAACTGCCGTTCCTGGACACCCTTATGCAGCGAGATCGGCCAAACCTGTTATTCAAGGTGTTTAGGAAGCACACTCACACGGGCCGCTACCTAAACTACAGATCGGTGCACCCTGCTTCGCAAAAGAGGTCTGTTGTCGGCTCTCTTCTTCGTCGGGCAAAAAACGTGTGCACAACAGCCGAAGACCACATGGCGGACAATGCACTTGTGTGGAGGGAATTAATGGCTTGTGGATACCCTGAGTACGTCATTGACTCAGTAGGTCGCCAGCTGGCTCGCACAGCACCCACCCAGCCTGGACCCCCTAAATGGCGGGCTTCGATTCCGTATGTCCCCGGCATAAGTGAGACTCTTGCACGCGTCCAGCGGTCATATGACGTGCAGGCTGCGCACGTGCCCTCCCGGAAACTTAGACACGAGCTCGTGCATGTGAAAGACCCTTTGGAAAAGGACAAGTTCCCAGGCGTGGTGTATGTCATTCCGTGTGCGGATTGTCGGTATGTCTACGTCGGCGAAACCGGCAACTTCAAAACAAGACTTAAGCAACACATGAATGACGCCCAGAAACGACACGTTGCATCAAATGCCTTGGCCGAACACTGCGCAGCCACATCACATAAGATTAACTGGGAGAAATCTCGTGTGATTGCCAAGGAGCGAAATCATTCTTCGCGTCCTTATCTTGAGTCCCTAATCATCCAAACCACGGCGCACACTCTTAATCGCAACGAAGGCAATCTGCCGCCCATGTATGCCAGGTGCCTTAATCATGTTTTGAGACGCACATAAAAAGGGGCGCCAGCTCTGCCGCTTCTTTCATTGTGAACAAGGCTCCCGTGGGGGAGCCGAAACGTAAATAACTCTTTTAAACCATTTTTGGTCGGTGTCCAGACCTCTTCCTTTTAAGTATGCAAATAAATCCTGCTCTCCTAAGTCCAGACGAAGAGTCAAGCTCCTTCCTACAGCTACGACTGCCAAATCCGACAGAGCGCCTTTGGTAATATCACTTAATGGCCTCGGATAAATTGATGCCAACTGTTTCAAAATATGATGGCAACGACATGATTAAAACACTGACACGTGCGGCTACTACATCCATGGTGCTTCAAATTCCGAGTGATATTTATCTTTTTAGTTCAGTCAGGTGTCTTATTTTAATTTCGAAAAGAATTAAAGCCGATATGCAGGAGACAGTAATAAGGGGTCTCAGGGACTTAGTGAGGGGTGACAATGCGGCACAACCACCGCTCTGAATAAAATCTGACTTCGGATTTCACCAAACGAAAAATTTGTGGAATTAAATACAGGATTGAAAACCACAACGAGATCGAGTAGCCTTTCGGAGCTTTTATCCATACGGAAATCGCGGCAAGCACAAGCTTTGACATGTCTTTTCTTACGTCATAAAAAGTGACCTCGCTGCCTTGGGAAGCGACAAACCGAAGCGGATCGTTTTCGCACGTTTTGTTCGTAAGAGGGAAAGAGGGTGATATAATACGTATTATAGTCGTGTCGTGCCCATACATACATATACGGTGTCTCTTCGTGTGTTTTTATAGCCATACGTGACGTCAGACTATTTTAGCCGCATTTTATCTTCGTTAGAGGAAAATGGCCAGCTTCAAAAGCGTATAACCTAATCACATGTAACTGAATCAGCACCGTCCATCTATCGTTGCACGCGTTCACACAACGCAACCCCGCTGGAGCCCGTGAGAGCAATCGTACTACGGCTGTTAAGCTATTCGCAAACTGGCCTTGACATTGCACGTATTACGTGCGTTGGCAGCGAGTCAATACCCCGTGGAGCACATCTATTCAATTCGCCGCAAGGATTTTCTTCGCCGTTGGAGTGGCAACAACTTTGTTTCAATGTGATGATCATTGCTGCATTTCGGCATAAGCATGCATGCGAACATGCATGCTGTTAAGAACGGCCAGCTGCAGTGCAAGTTTGCCACCCGCTTACGACTATGGCGGCAACATCCCAGCGCTGTTAAGAACGGCGAGCTGCAGTGCAAGATTGCCATCCACATACGACTATGACGGCAACATTCCGGGAGCGTCGCCGCCAACTTCTAGCCACAGCGTGACTAAATCGACTTTGTGACGGAATGAGTTCGGCGGGCCAACTATTGTTCCCAAACTCCCCAACGCGCTACCCGGAACGGCTCCGAGTACTACGGGGCCCCCCTGACGTCGGTTCCGGACCTTCGAACGTGTGTGCTTTTGTGCGTGTAGACCGTCCTGCGGAGAGGCGGCTAGTTTCGATCACCAAACGAACGTTCGCGTCGCCTTGTATCGCGGGGGGACCGAGTGTTTAAAAACTGCTGTTGTGCGGATGCTCGACACACTTTTCTTAAGCAGTCATGTTGGACTGAGACACTCTCTCTCAAGGAGTCATGTTAGACTGATGTACTTTCTCAAACAGTCATGTTAGACTGATATAAATACTGTAAATAAACCCATATTCCTCGTTCTCGATGAGAAGCAGTCCTTCCCTTCATCAACGTCCTCAGCGTGTATAAGTTGGACGACGGCATGGGCCAGCTACCTTCTAATTCATGCCCGACTCCAATCTTGACAACGGATCACGAGCGATGTGATTGAGCCCCCAATCCTGACAACTGGCTGACAGCGGTGAGATGGACTTTGCGACGTGGTGCTGTGACTGCGGTGAGTGCTTGGTTCTTGCTTTGACTCTCTAGGCTTCATTTTGTGGTTGTTCTGTTTAGAACAGTAGGGAAGCTAGATTGTTGAGTGTTAGCTAGGTTGTGTTTTCCTAGCTAGATTTAGAGAGCAGACTCAAGGCAGTAAAGCAGCAATCATGGAGTTAAGGACACTGCTGAGAGACGAGTTGTTGATTGTTGGTGAGGAACTGGGCCTAGATGTACGCAAGGAAATGCTAAAATCAGAATTATTGGAGCTAATTTCCAATCAGGCCAGTGAGGAAGAAATTGAAATGGGATTGGAACTTCTCAAAAAGAGAGAGAAACGGGAAAGAGAGAGAGAGGAACGCGATAAAGATCGCGAGTTAAGAAAAATGCAACTTGAACTTGAAACCAAACGCTTGGAGTTGTCTCAGGGAAGTGAAGGCGCTTTGGGACGATCAAGTGAGGCAGAATTATACCGCATGGACAGGCTATTAAAGCCATTTGAGGTCGGGACCGACATAGGCTTGTTCCTATGTAATTTTGAAAGGACTTGCGAGAAGATGAACTTCGGTCGGAGTACACGGCCACAGCGGTTGCTGTCTATGTTGCCGTGTGAGGCGGCGGAAGTAATCGCCAGACTGAGTGCACAGGATGCATATGATTATGCAAAAGTTAAGGCTAGTCTCATGAAGAAATACCGCCTTTCAGCCGAAGCTTTTCGGCAAAGGTTTAGGAGCACAGGCAAGAAAGATAGCGAGGGATATCCGGAGTTTGCATAAAGCTTAAAGGCCAACCTAGTCGAGTGGCTTAAAAGCGCGGAAGCGTACGACAGCAGAGACATGATCATTGAATGCATGTGTCTAGAGCAGTTTTACAAAACCATCCCCCAAGCTGTGAAACTGTGGGTGCAAGACAGAGGGAATGTAAACACTGTGGAAATGGCGGCTGAATTAGCCGAAGAGTACGCAACCCGTAGAAAGTTGAACGCCGAGGACGGAAACTTGGATGGTCGAAATGGACCGCGGAAACCATTTCCGTTCAAAAGGGGTTCGCAGACTAGACGATCGGAGCCTGTAGACATGGAGGAAAAGCCCGCAGAAAAGAGCGAGGAGAAACTTAATGGAGAAACCGCACAAAAAAACAGAAAAGAAAATTCGAATCTTTTAGACCAATTCGCTGTTACAAATGCCACAAACTGGGACATATAGCTGTAACTGCGGGAAGCCTAGCGTAGTTTTCTCCTACGTGGAGGAAAAAGACGAGAATATGGAACTTTTAAGTCCATATCTTCACGACCTGCAAGTTAATGGCAAACCATGCCGAGTGCTAAGAGACAGTGCCGCCACCATGGACATTGTCCATCCGTCTTACGTGACGGTAGATGACTTCACTGGAGAAGTAGCATAGATAAAACAGGTTCTAGAAGAACACAGCGTGTGTCTGCCCATGGCCAAAATCAAAATCAGTGGACCATTCGGGGAGCTAGAGACTGAGGCTGCAGTTTCCAAATTTTTTTCCCTGCAGTATCCTTACATCTTTTCAAATCGTTCGAATCAGTTACTGCGTGGCAAAGGGCTCAAACTGGGAGAGGGCATAGTACAGGCATTGACCCGAGGCCAAGCTCGCAAGATCGCGGCGCTTTCGGCTGAAAATGCACAAGCTCCTCCAGCGGAAGCAGAAAAGCGGATAACTTCAATACCCGAATCCGAGCTAGGCCCGAGGGACAAAAGAACAGTTGAGGAGAGCCTGCCAGCTGACCAGCTCAATGAGAGCGTAGCACTAGAGTGTCAAAGTTCTAGCCTGCAGGAAGTGCAAGCTGACGCACTCACAAGTGAGACAGGGTCGTTATTATCACCGGCCTCAAAGAACTTTGATCAGCTCTTACGTGTGGATAGAGAGTCACTGGCAGCCGAGCAAAAGAATGATGAGAGCTTAGCTAAATTACATGACACAGCTAAAGAAGGCATTGCTAGGCGCAACGTGACGATACATGAGAGAGGAGGATTGTTGTATCGGCACTACAGAGATCGAAAGGGTAGGATTTTAGATCAGTTAGTCGCACCTACTAAGTACAGGGAGGACCTTTTGAGTCTCTGTCATGGAAATGGGTGGTCCGGCCACCTAGGCATAAACAAATAAAAGGAAAGATTGCTTATGGAATACTACTGGCCTGGCTGTTTCAAAGACGTAGAAAACTTTGTAAGATCATGCGACGCCTGCCAGCGTTCTGGTAAACCAGGAGAGACATAGAAAGCTCCACTGAAGGTAGTGCCCTTAATAACAGAGCCTTTCAGACGACTTGTAATAGACACGGTAGGGCCTCTTCCAAAAACAAAATCGGGCTACAGGTACTTGTTTACCATACTGTGTCTGGCTACCAAGTTTCCAGAAGCAATCCCTTTGAAAGAGCTCAGTTCCACCGAAGTAGTAGACGCGCTTTTGACAGTGTTTGCACGAGTTGGGTTTCCAGCCGAAATTCAGGCAGGTCAAGGGTCAGTATTCACGAGCGCACTGACTTCCACATTCTTGCAAAAGTGCGGGGTAAAGTTAATACACAGTTCTGTCTATCACCCTCAGTCAAACAGTGTAGAGAGGTGGCATTCGGTACTTAAGCGAGTTTTGCGTGCGCTCTGTTACGAGCACAAGGAGGACTGGGGGAAATGTCTGCCGGCAACTTTGTTTGCTTTGCGAACGGTTCCACATGAAGCGACAGGGTTCTCACCAGCAGAACTAGTGTATGGGAGGACACTCCGTTCTCCACTGAGAATGTTAAGAGAGATGTGGGAGGAAAGAGGGGAGAGTCCAACAGTGGTTGAATACGTGCTAAATTTGCTGGAACGGCTAAGCGCAACCCAAGAACTAGTCGGAAAGAACACGGGAGTAGCTCAAAAGAACGCCAAATTCTATTACGACAAGAATGCGAGGCTTCGTACGTTTAACGCCGGAGACTAGGTTATCATCCTCAAACCTTCAAAAAAGAACAAGCTTGAAGTTCACTGGGACGGGCCCGTTAAAGTGTTGCACAAACTTTCAGATACTAACTATGCTCTGAAAATGCCCGGTCGCAGGAAGGAAGTGAGGATATATCACTGTAATTTGATGAAGCCGTATGTAGAGCGGAGCGGAGTCGTTAACTATACCATCAAAGAGCAGGATAGCGCTAGTACCAAGTTTAAGGAGTATAGTGCGACCTCCAACTCTGAAATCGGCCTAGAAGAAGTAGTAGAACACTCGGTAAGCTCGCACGCTCTAAGACCCGAGCAGCTAGATGAGCTAAAAGGGGTGTTAGGGGAATATATCGACAGGTTCAGCGATCGGCCAGGTAGAACCGAACTAATAACGCATGAAATAGAGCTGACATCAACCGAACCAATAATATCAAAGCCTTACAGGGTGTCTCCAAGACAGAGAGAGATTATGGAGGCAGAGATACAGTGCATGCTAGAGTTGGGAGTTATTGAGCCCGCTGAGAGTGACTACACGTCACCGCTAATACTGGTAGAAACCCCTAACAAGGACCCTCGTCCGTGTGTTGACTACAGGAAGTTAAATGCCATCATTAGGGATCAGCTGTACCCGATACCCGACATTGAGGAACGAATTGAAAGAATTAGCGCTGCTAAATACATTTCAACTATAGATCTCGTGCGGGGGTACTGGCAAGTTCCCCTTTCAGAAAGTGCCAGCCGCTATGCCGCATTCATCTCACCTGTAGGCACTTTTCGCCCTCTCGCACTCAGCTTCGGGCTGAAGAACGCGCCGTTTAGCTTCTCTAAGTTAATGGATATTGTCCTAAAAGACTTGCAGGAGTTCGCCTTGCCCTATCTTGATGATGTAGCAATTTTTTCGGACAGCTGGGAACAACACATATCGCACCTCAAACAGGTGTTCTCACGGTTGAGGGAAGCCGGCTTAACGATGAAAGCGGAAAAGTGTAGGTTTGGTTCTTCGCAGGTTACTTATCTGGGCCATGTTGTCGGTCAGGGCATGAGACGGCCGGCCGAGCTGAAAATAGCTACGATTGGAGAATTTTCTCAGCCGCGCACGAAAACAGACCTTCGTTCATTTTTGGGACTTGTGGGGTACTATCAACGGTACATTCCGAATTACTCGCAAATGGCAAGTCCATTAACGGACGCCCTCCGAAAGGGAGCACCGAGTAACGTACACTGGGATAAGGACAAAGAGAATGCTTTCCAAGTTCATCTTCGAGACCGACCACTGTCCTCTGACTTGGCTCAATCAAATGTCACACAAAAATGGCCGCTTGCTCCGATGGAGCCTCACTCTCCAAGAGTACAACTTCTCCGTTAGATATAAGAAGGGAAAGTTGCATAGCAATGCTGATGCTTTGAGCAGGCTAATTTGAATTCTGCGTTTGAGGGTCCCGCCTAAAGTTTAGGGTTACTAGTGTTAATTTTTTTACGCCAAGAAGATCTCCTCTCATTTAGCAGAATTCGCTCCATGATTGCTGAATTTGTCAGCACGAAATTGCTTCAGAAATTGGCATAGCGAAATGCAGCATTTTTTTTGTTTCTGCACTTATGTTGTTGTTGTTTTTTTTTTTTTCGAAGCCTAGCGGGTCTAAGGTGAGAGCCAATGTACGCCATCTCGGCGCAGAGCCGTGTTGTGGGGTTCATTTTGCAGTTGCCTGTCCTTGTTGGATGTTTTGGGGCGGTGACATCAATACACAAGTGGTCGCTGCGAGCCAAGGCATCAATCACCCCCTGACCACCAGCCGTTCTCTTCCTGCCCAGCGGTTCTCAGCGCTAGACAGTCGAGATTTTCCGGGCCATGGAGGCGCTGTTAAGAACGGCCAGCTGCAGTGCAAGTTTGCCACCCGCTTTCGACTATGACGGCAACATTCCGGGAGCGTCGCCGCCAACATCTAGCCACAGCGTGACTAAATCGACTTTGTGACGGAATGAGTTCGGCGGGCCAACTATTGTTCCCAAACTCCCCAACGCGCTACCCGGAACGGCTATGAGTACTACGGGGCCCCTCTGACATCGGTTCCGGACCTTCGAACGTGTGTGCTTTTGTGCGTGTAGACCGTCCTGCGGAGAGGCGGCTAGTTTGCGATCACCAAACGAACGTTCGCGTCGCCATGTATCGCGGGAGGACCGAGTGTTTAAAAACTGTTGTTGTGCGGATGTTCGACACACTTTTCTTAAGCAGTCATGTTGGACTGAGACACTCTCTCTCAAGCAGTCATGTTAGACTGATGTACTTTCTCAAACAGTCATGTTAGACTGATATAAATACTGTAAATAAACCCATATTCCTCGTTTTCGATGAGAAGCAGTCCTTCCCTTCATCAACGTCCTCAGCGTGGATAAGTTGGACGACGGCATGGGGCAGCTACCTTCTAATTCATGCCCGACTCCAATCTTGACAACGGATCACGAGCGATGGGATTGAGCCCCCAGTCCTGACAACGCGCGCATGCGAACAGCACGATATGGTGGGCGGCTCTGACGCATTATGAAGCGATTGGCCCAGAGTTGTATGTGTTTAACGCTGCAGTTTTTGTATTACGGTTTTTACATTCAGAGCTGCTGTGTTGCTCGCCCAGGGAAAAAGGAGCCAGCGCCTGAGACTACGAACATCTAAACACATTGGCTTCGCTCCCTCAACTTACAATGCAGGTACTACCACAGGAATGACGGGGTGTAGAGCTTCAGGCTATATAACGTATTGATTTATGCACTGTGTCGCGCATACCATTCGCTGGATCCACAGGTCCACTGTCTTTTCGTATCGCTCCGCTGCGTTGCTGTGTTGCTATTGCACCGAATAGGACAGTATTCTGATAATATAAGAAACGTTATAGTTCCATGCTCCAGTGTCATAATTATGTGGTAGCACAGCCATCGAGAGTGACCTTCCTCGCTTGCGAGCGAACATTTGCAACTTGACAGTGGTTTCAGATGGGTGCCACTTTTCTAAACATCTATCGAAAATTTTTGCCCAAGGAACACATGGGAGCAAATTAACGCTTTGAAAGCGCTTCGTTCGTTCGTTCGTTCGTTCGTTCGTTCGTTCGTTCGTTCGTTCGTTCGTTCGTTCGTTCGTTCGTTCGTTCGTTCGTTCGTTCGTTCGTTCGTTCGTTCGTTCGTTCGTTCGTTCGTTCGTTCGTTCGTTCGTTCGTTCGTTCGTTCGTTCGTTCGTTCGTTCGTTCGTTCGTTCGTTCGTTCGTTCGTTCGTTCGTTCGTTCGTTCGTTCGTTCGTTCGTTCGTTCGTTCGTTCGTTCGTTCGTTCGTTCGTTCGTTCGTTCGTTCGTTCGTTCGTTCGTTCGTTCGTTCGTTCGTTCGTTCGTTCGTTCGTTCGTTCGTTCGTTCGTTCGTTCGTTCGTTCGTTCGTTCGTTCGTTCGTTCGTTCGTTCGTTCGTTCGTTCGTTCGTTCGTTCGTTCGTTCGTTCGTTCGTTCGTTCGTTCGTTCGTTCGTTCGTTCGTTCGTTCGTTCGTTCGTTCGTTCGTTCGTTCGTTCGTTCGTTCGTTCGTTCGTTCGTTCGTTCGTTCGTTCGTTCGTTCGTTCGTTCGTTCGTTCGTTCGTTCGTTCGTTCGTTCGTTCGTTCGTTCGTTCGTTCGTTCGTTCGTTCGTTCGTTCGTTCGTTCGTTCGTTCGTTCGTTCGTTCGTTCGTTCGTTCGTTCGTTCGTTCGTTCGTTCGTTCGTTCGTTCGTTCGTTCGTTCGTTCGTTCGTTCGTTCGTTCGTTCGTTCGTTCGTTCGTTCGTTCGTTCGTTCGTTCGTTCGTTCGTTCGTTCGTTCGTTCGTTCGTTCGTTCGTTCGTTCGTTCGTTCGTTCGTTCGTTCGTTCGTTCGTTCGTTCGTTCGTTCGTTCGTTCGTTCGTTCGTTCGTTCGTTCGTTCGTTCGTTCGTTCGTTCGTTCGTTCGTTCGTTCGTTCGTTCGTTCGTTCGTTCGTTCGTTCGTTCGTTCGTTCGTTCGTTCGTTCGTTCGTTCGTTCGTTCGTTCGTTCGTTCGTTCGTTCGTTCGTTCGTTCGTTCGTTCGTTCGTTCGTTCGTTCGTTCGTTCGTTCGTTCGTTCGTTCGTTCGTTCGTTCGTTCGTTCGTTCGTTCGTTCGTTCGTTCGTTCGTTCGTTCGTTCGTTCGTTCGTTCGTTCGTTCGTTCGTTCGTTCGTTCGTTCGTTCGTTCGTTCGTTCGTTCGTTCGTTCGTTCGTTCGTTCGTTCGTTCGTTCGTTCGTTCGTTCGTTCGTTCGTTCGTTCGTTCGTTCGTTCGTTCGTTCGTTCGTTCGTTCGTTCGTTCGTTCGTTCGTTCGTTCGTTCGTTCGTTCGTTCGTTCGTTCGTTCGTTCGTTCGTTCGTTCGTTCGTTCGTTCGTTCGTTCGTTCGTTCGTTCGTTCGTTCGTTCGTTCGTTCGTTCGTTCGTTCGTTCGTTCGTTCGTTCGTTCGTTCGTTCGTTCGTTCGTTCGTTCGTTCGTTCGTTCGTTCGTTCGTTCGTTCGTTCGTTCGTTCGTTCGTTCGTTCGTTCGTTCGTTCGTTCGTTCGTTCGTTCGTTCGTTCGTTCGTTCGTTCGTTCGTTCGTTCGTTCGTTCGTTCGTTCGTTCGTTCGTTCGTTCGTTCGTTCGTTCGTTCGTTCGTTCGTTCGTTCGTTCGTTCGTTCGTTCGTTCGTTCGTTCGTTCGTTCGTTCGTTCGTTCGTTCGTTCGTTCGTTCGTTCGTTCGTTCGTTCGTTCGTTCGTTCGTTCGTTCGTTCGTTCGTTCGTTCGTTCGTTCGTTCGTTCGTTCGTTCGTTCGTTCGTTCGTTCGTTCGTTCGTTCGTTCGTTCGTTCGTTCGTTCGTTCGTTCGTTCGTTCGTTCGTTCGTTCGTTCGTTCGTTCGTTCGTTCGTTCGTTCGTTCGTTCGTTCGTTCGTTCGTTCGTTCGTTCGTTCGTTCGTTCGTTCGTTCGTTCGTTCGTTCGTTCGTTCGTTCGTTCGTTCGTTCGTTCGTTCGTTCGTTCGTTCGTTCGTTCGTTCGTTCGTTCGTTCGTTCGTTCGTTCGTTCGTTCGTTCGTTCGTTCGTTCGTTCGTTCGTTCGTTCGTTCGTTCGTTCGTTCGTTCGTTCGTTCGTTCGTTCGTTCGTTCGTTCGTTCGTTCGTTCGTTCGTTCGTTCGTTCGTTCGTTCGTTCGTTCGTTCGTTCGTTCGTTCGTTCGTTCGTTCGTTCGTTCGTTCGTTCGTTCGTTCGTTCGTTCGTTCGTTCGTTCGTTCGTTCGTTCGTTCGTTCGTTCGTTCGTTCGTTCGTTCGTTCGTTCGTTCGTTCGTTCGTTCGTTCGTTCGTTCGTTCGTTCGTTCGTTCGTTCGTTCGTTCGTTCGTTCGTTCGTTCGTTCGTTCGTTCGTTCGTTCGTTCGTTCGTTCGTTCGTTCGTTCGTTCGTTCGTTCGTTCGTTCGTTCGTTCGTTCGTTCGTTCGTTCGTTCGTTCGTTCGTTCGTTCGTTCGTTCGTTCGTTCGTTCGTTCGTTCGTTCGTTCGTTCGTTCGTTCGTTCGTTCGTTCGTTCGTTCGTTCGTTCGTTCGTTCGTTCGTTCGTTCGTTCGTTCGTTCGTTCGTTCGTTCGTTCGTTCGTTCGTTCGTTCGTTCGTTCGTTCGTTCGTTCGTTCGTTCGTTCGTTCGTTCGTTCGTTCGTTCGTTCGTTCGTTCGTTCGTTCGTTCGTTCGTTCGTTCGTTCGTTCGTTCGTTCGTTCGTTCGTTCGTTCGTTCGTTCGTTCGTTCGTTCGTTCGTTCGTTCGTTCGTTCGTTCGTTCGTTCGTTCGTTCGTTCGTTCGTTCGTTCGTTCGTTCGTTCGTTCGTTCGTTCGTTCGTTCGTTCGTTCGTTCGTTCGTTCGTTCGTTCGTTCGTTCGTTCGTTCGTTCGTTCGTTCGTTCGTTCGTTCGTTCGTTCGTTGGCGATGATATATTTTCGACAGAGTAAGTAGAAAGACATCTCCTTTCTGCTTGCGGAATCGTCTACGAAGTAAACATGCCGTTATTTTATTTTATTTTCGGGGGAGGGGGGGGGACCGCACGTGAAGAAACGAACAGCTGAGGTTAACGGAAAGAGTTCTTGGGGACATTAAGCAACTTGTTGTCCAGGTAAAGGCGCTGCAAGTTTCGAGTCTGGTGCGAGTGAAAACCTCGGACCTGAAACACTGCAAATCAGGCGTAGTATCCGACACCTGCTCACCTTTTCAGTCAGATTGTTTTTTTAAGAACGGCCTACTGTTACAGCGCTGCAGCGACTGCCTCGACAGAAAGGCCCTCAGCCTCGTGGGAATCGTGCACTGCGTTTCACTACACTAGTACATTCTATACAAATCAATCAATACAAAAAAGAATTGAATGACCCAGCGTCTGCCATTTTGGACTGTTGGGTGCTTATGCATATGGCTGCCCACCACCCAACACATAACACAGCGACCTTGCACCCTGGCCAGCTTTCAATGCGACCTTGAAATGCTACATTTACGATCCTGCTTGACCTGCATAGGAATGACCCGAAGCCTCTTCGCGATTAACAGGCGGCAGATAAGGCACGTTGCATCGCCTTATTTACTCCATATCCTTTCTACGGGCTTTTCTGTCAACTTATCTGATTCTGTCGGCATATCAAGCGCTCCCACTGGCAATCATGTAATTTACCGGTCTGCTTTGAAAATATGCACATCATCTCTTATTTTCTACATCTCGCATTTTAAACGCATGTGCATTAGACAGTAGGGCATATATTTAGGGCTGCTATTTCTGCCAGTGAGAAAGTGCTTCCTTTTGTGGAATGGAAAGATCAAGGAGAGATAAGCAAATGGTTGGACGGCAATGGGTATAGTAAGACCTGACTACCTCAAGCAGGTTAGGCTACTATTTGTCGCCGCCCCGTTTCAAGTGGCATGCCAAGAGAAATTCTTATCATCATCATCACGTTGGGCAAATTTTGTAGACATCAAAGACGTCAACACGCGAAAGCCTTCCTTAAGGTCGGGGCCCTTTGAATGCATATAGAGGTACATACGTGTGCGAGTGTTCATTCAGTTATCTGATTTTCTGAAACAAAACTCGAATCTCATTATTTCACTTTCCTTGGTCGTCGACTACACGTCTACTCGATAGACCGTCCGGCCTGTGCCCACGGGAGTGCCGTTGCTCGTTATATACTCATGTTGCCGATCTCGAAGACGTACACAGTTTTCCGTTACGTGATGGAGTGTATTTGCCTCTCGCACGCAGGGGGTCACGCTGTCTTGGCCACTGCACCCAGCAAATATATCATATGTCATAGATGGCAGACTGGCCCGTAGCAGAATGACGTCACAGAGAAACGGCTGGCGCTGTAAGCCGTCATCGTCCTTGCTTAGGTGCTGGACAAACAGGCCTAGTGTTTTTTCTCCAACTTTTCTTTTTCTTTTCTTTTTGCTTTTACGCCTGACACATCTGGATCTTTCTGCCCACTGTGAATTCAGCTGATTGAAATCACGTTCTTTTTTTTTTCTTTTTTTTTCATGTGTGTAAGTGAACAGCTTTTTCCTTGACATTTTCGCCCGTCTTCGTGGTCGGTGGAGGTCGGACGTTTTTTCGCCGCCGATTCCAATGCGCCAGTGCAAAGGGCACGTGCTCTTGCACAACGGAGTGCCGGGGTGTTTCCGCCGCCAAATGCCAATTATTGTGTACATTACAGCTATTTGAGACACTCTTGCTGTTGTGCGACGGCTTTTGGACTTCTGAAATGCTGCGGTGGAAAAAACAGCAGCCGCATTTCAACGGCGGCGAAATGCGAAATCGCTCGTGCACTTAGAATTAGGTGCATCGTTCAAGATTCCCGCATGCTCAAAACTGATCCGCAGTCCGTCACGTACGGCGTACCTCATAATCAGATCGTGCTTCCGACATGTAGAATCCCATAAATTAACAAGCACTTGAATCGGACTCGTTGGACGTCTTCGCGGTGCCTAGCATCATGGACCCATGATATATATATATATATATATATATATATATATATATATATATATATATAATTTGTTCTTCCTTTTCTGCCGCCGGCCTCCCTCCCTGTGGCGGCTGCGGGAGAGAGCACCGGTGGGAGAGGAGGGTGGCAGTCGCCTTTCACGCGAGTGCTCGCGCTGCTGGAGGAAACACACATAACGAATCGGATTATATTTACGGCCACCTATACCACCGCTACCATTGTGCTGGTTAATGGCTATGTTCCCTACGAAGTTAGGCAGTGAAAGAATAAACGCTGCCTAAATATCTTCGCTGCAATAAATTTACGTCTTCAACGCATCATTCCTCTGTGGACGCTTTCAGCCATTCGCTTACATTTACAGTCATCATCGATGGGGCCTGCACATTCCCCCCCCTCGCCCCCCCCCCTCTCTCTCTCATTTTCTTTTTTCCTTTCTCGGTGCCTGTCTTTTTGCCGACGAGGATAATATATAGGGGCTCTCTGGTACGGCATATATTATTTTGTTGTAGGGCGAGCTGAACGACAAGGACACCAGAAAGGCTCACCTGACACACAGCGGACTGCCGCACAGCACTGTGTGCGTCAGATGTGCCTTTTTGTTGTCGTTGTCGTTCAGCTTGCGCTACAACAAAATAAGATATGCCTTTTTGCTTCCATTTATAGCTGAAGTTGCAATCCCGTCACCATGACACATAGCCACATCATCATCATCATCATCATCATCATCATCATCATCATCATCATCCTGTTTTATGTCCACTGCAGGATGATGGCCTCTCCCAGCGATCTGCAATTACCCCTGTCCTGCGCCAACTGATTCCAACTAGCACCAGCGAATTTCCTAATTTCATCGCTCCACCTAATCTTTTGTCGCCTTCGTTTGCGTTTTTCTTCTCTTGGTATCCATTCTGTAACCGTAATGGTCCAACGGTT
The DNA here is from genome assembly GCF_023375885.2 of Dermacentor andersoni. Classification (NCBI taxonomy): domain Eukaryota; kingdom Metazoa; phylum Arthropoda; class Arachnida; order Ixodida; family Ixodidae; genus Dermacentor; species Dermacentor andersoni. The sequence goes on from NC_092817.1 coordinate 24,268,159, forward strand.
ATCTAACCGGCGCATTACATGACCTGCCCATCTCCATTTTTTCCTCTTGATGTCAATTAGAATATCGCCTATACCCATTTGCTCTCTGATCCAAACCGCTCTCTTTCTGTATCTTTAAGTTATGCCTAGCAATCTTCGTTTCATCGCACTTTGCGCGGTCCTTAACTTGTTCTCAAGCTTCCTTGTCATTCTCCAAGTTTCTGCCCCATATGTCAGCACTAGTAAAATGCACTGATTGTACACCTTCTTTTTTAACTATAATGGTAAGCTCCCAGTCAGGAGCTGGCAATGTCTGCCGTATGCGATCCAACCTATTTTTATTCTTCTGCGAATTGCCTTGATCCCTGTGATTAATTGATCTGGGTAAACGTGCTCCTTCACAGACTCTAGAGCCCGACTGGCATCCTGAACTCTTGTTCCTTTGCCCGCTTATTTATCACCATCTTTGTCTTCTGCATATTAATCTCCAACCCCAGTCTTACACTCTCTCTGTTAAGGTCCTCCATCATTGTTGTAACTCGTCTGCGTTGTTGCTGAATAGAGCAATGTCATCGGCAAACCGAATGTTGCTTAGATATTCGCCGTCAATCTTTACTTCCAGTTTAATAGCTTTCCCACTTTATCAGCTTGACTACTTCCTCTAAGCACACAGTGAATAGCATTGGAGAGATTGTGTCTTCCTGTCTGAACCCTTTCTTTATCGGTATCTTCCTGCTTTTCTTGTGTAGAATTAAGGTAGCTGTAGAACCTCTGTAGATGTTTTACAAGGTATTTACGTAAGCGTTCTGTTCTGTAAAGAGCCGCCAGAAGCATTATGTCTCCTTCATCTTTGATTAAATCGACTGTTATTCCATCTTTTCCTGCCTCTCTTTCTCGTTTCATGTCTTGCAAGGCCCTTCTGACCTCATCGCTAGTTATAGGCGGAGTTCCTGTATCCTGTGCATTACTGTTTCTAATTGAGGTATCCTGACTCATCTGGGTACTGTACAGGTCAGTATAGAATTCTTCCGCTGCTTTTACTATATCTTCGAGATTGCTGATGATATTACCCTGCTTATCTTTCAGTGCATACATCTTGGTTTGTCCTAAGCCAAGTTTCTTTCTCACCGATTTCAGGCTGCGTCCATTTGTTACGGCTTCTTCAGCCTTTCTCACGTTATAGTTTCAAATATCCCTTATTTTCGTCTTGTTGATCAGTTTTGACAGTTCCGTGAATTCAATCCTATCACTTGAGTTGGACATTTTCATTTTTTGGCGTTTCTTTATTAGGTCCTTTGTTGCTTGGGAGAGCTTGCCTATACTGGTTGCCTTGGTGCCTTGCGACGACGAAGACGATGTGATTCTCGTAGAGACCACTATTCGTTCGCGCTGCAGTATTTTCGGCTTTTTCCCGTGCTTTACTGGGAGACGCCGCTCCCATTGCCACGGTAATGGAAGTGGAGTCGGCAGAATGCCTACGCGACGTGACTCCTTCGGCAGGTACCGGCCCGAGGAAGAGAAATTGCCCACCGAGTCAAGCTGACAGCGAGGACACTGTGTTGCACTCCTGCTCAAGCGATGACGCCTCAGATGACGAAGGCTTCGAAAGAGTGGTACACCGGAAGGCCAAGAGAAGAAACATCAGCGGACGGTGTTCGTCAAGTAAGTCTACCGTCGTTCCACAGCGAAGGCCATCGGCGCACACATTTCTTTTTGTGCCGGACACACCTGAAGACAACCTCAACCGCGTTAATCGACAAGCGATTTCCGTTTCTCTGGAGGCTGTTGTCCCAGGAGAAATCAAAGATATCAGAATTAATACTCGAAAGAACGTCCTGGCTATTGACGTCCACAACCGAAGCTCAATCAATGCTTTGATGGCAGTAAAGCTCCTGGGCAACATCAATGTCCACTACCTCATTCCGCAAGACAACGAAGCCACGGCTGGTGTTGTTTATGACATTGACACATCAATTAACGGGATGCAAAAGAAGATTCAACAAGGCATCGATGCACTACAATCTCAAAGATGGAAACGTTTCTGTGAGTCGTTGGATCCACGTCAGCGATTATCTCAGATATGGAGAACCGTGCGTGGGCTTCGCGTATCACCACAACAGCGTGTTCCTTTCAAATCCCTCGCTTTGCACCAAGGTCGCAGCGAAATTGACATTGCTGAAGAATTTTGCTCAAGACTTTCCAGTTTGCAGCTCCAACGCGCAATTACACCATGTCTCACTCCTGTGCGACGGGATTCCCGCATGGATGTAATTTTTTCGCTGGAGGAGCTTGAAGCGGCACTGGCGACTTGCAGGCGCTCTTCGTCACCTGGGCCGGACGGCGTTACCTATACGGCGCTCGCCAATCTTGGGCAGAAAGCCCGACTCATGCTGCTAAACCTTTACAACGAGTCTTGGCGCAACGGTGTGGTTCCACGTGAATGGAAATGCAGCCGCTTGGTTCCGCTTCTCAAACCTGAAAAATCACCGTTAGGTTTATCATCGTACCGCCCCATCACTCTGGCCAGTTGCATAGGGATAATAACAGAAACAATGATTTTGACGCGCCTGGAATGGTACTTGGAAAATTACAACGTGTACCCAGATGCTATGTCTGGCTTCCGGCATGGGCGCTCATCCATAGATAATGTCATCGATTTGGTTACGTTTGTTCAGCATCAAAAACGTCGGAAACGACTCACTGCTGCATTATTCCTAGACATAAAATGCGCCTATGATAATATAGCACATTATGCCATTATAGATGCTCTGATTGAAGCCGGAATCGGTGGCCGCACTTTTCAGTGGCTGTGCAGTTATTTGACCGACAGGCATTACTTCGTGATGAGCGAGGATGGCGCCACGGCTCAACACCAAACGTGCCGTGGAGTACCGCAAGGCGGAGTGTTGAGCCCGACGCTATTCAACCTAGTGCTCGTTGGCCTAGTCCGATGCTTGCCCAACACAGTTCAGGTATCAATATATGCCGACGATATCTGCATTTGGGCGTCTGCTGTAACACGACTGCAGGTACAAGCACGGCTACAAAAGGCAGCTACGCTAACATCACTGTACTTGCGAAAACAGAACTTAGCTGTCTTCAGAGAAATGCTGCCTTGTTACATTCACTCGGAAGGAAATGAAGCGTTACACTGTAAAGGTCAATGGCCAAGCAGTAGCAAATGCACGGAAACACCGCTTTTTAGGGGTAATTATTGACCGCGACCTATCATGGAGCCCGCATGTGTCATACCTGAAGAAGAGATTGTTGACAATAATACATCTCCTCAATTTTCTCGGCGGAAAGTCATGGGGCATTTCGGTGCGGTCAATGCTGCAGCTGTATAACGCCTTGTTCCTCGGTTTCGCAAGATACAGCCTCCCTGTGCTTAGGAACACCTGCAAAACAAACCTGCGTGTACTCCAGGGACTACAAGCTCAAGCCCTAAGGACGTGTCTCGGTCTTCCGAGGTGTGCGTCTACAGCGGCAACGATTGTCAGAGCTCGAGATCATCCAGTATCAACGTACTTGGCAACCGACGCTCTCAGGGCGCATATTCGGCACGTTGCCCAATTACCATCTCACCATCTTGCCGCTCTACCCGCAGAAAGGCCACACACAACTTTCAGTCGTATAATTGACGCCAATCGTACCTCATTGCCATCGAACTACATGCCTGCAGCAAGACCATCCTCACCTTTATGGTGCCTGCACAGACCTGACATACGCCTCACCATCCCAGGAATCACGAAGAACGCTAACATGCCGTCGTTTTCCCTGAAGCAGGCCACATTAGAACTTTTACATGAGGTGCACAGTGGCCGCGTACACGTTTACATCGATGGCTCAGCCACGTACATATGCAAGTTCAGCTGCTGCTGTGGTGATACCAACAAGATCCGTCAAAATACAGATAAAAACGTCACATGTATCATCAACTACAGCTGCTGAACTGGTAGCCTTGCGTGCCGCTCTTCATTTCATTCAGGAGGAACCACCCCACGCATGGTCAGTCTTCTGTAATTCCAAGGCAGCCCTACAGAGTGTACTCTCAGCACTGTGCCATGGATCACATGAACAGCTCGTCGCAGAGATCAGAGAATTCCACCATCGACTAGTTGATGAAGGACACGATATAATATATCAGTGGTTGCCTAGTCACTGTGGTATACATGGCAATGATCGAGCAGACGCAGCTGCCCAATCTGCCCATGACGGCGTCAACTGCGTTGCCATTCTTCTTTCGAGAGCCGACGCAGCGAAAAAACTTTCCGCACTTGCGCGTGACCTGACATTAGCCCAATGGAATTCATCTGATTTCACAAGTGCACGACTACAGCCACCCTCTCATTAATGCTGTAGAATTCGTCAATGTTGCACGCTATGTCCTTATGGATTAGGAATCCTACCCCGTATTGCTTCTTATCTAGGAGACCTCTATAGCAGAGGACATGTCCGTTATCGTCCGACATGTCCGATATGTCCGCCATATACTGCTTTGCAACTGAGCCGGTTGACGCATCTTTTCTAAATGCCGGCAGTGAAACGAGCGTATACGTAAGGTGAAGCAGGGACTTATAAAAAATTACTAAACAAATTGCCCGAAAAAGAAATAAAGTTCGCATCAAGCAAGTAACAGGGAGCCCGCAGTTATTCATGCCTGATTTTCCCGGCCCCCGGAGTAAGCATCCAAAAACCTTTACTAATAAGTCTGCAACTGCCAAAAAGAAAGACTTAGAGCAATGTTCGTCGAATTCGTATCGATATTATAGAAGGCGCTTCACTGACGGCTACCAACAATAATTAAACTAGCGTATTAATAATATGATGATTATCGCCGGTCAAAATCCATACCACTATTAGCGGCCATCACAAATCGGGCCGACACAAGCCGACGGCGTCCGAACGGCAGCTCGCAATCAAGAGGTCGCTTTTGTCGTCTAACTCGAGGCTCACGGCCAGCTAACTCGGTCAGATAATTACATTCAAAGCCTGAGTACAATTCAAAGTACCCAAGTCCAAGCAGTCAGGATATTCCTTCGTCTACCACAACACCAACGTCAACGACAGATACTATTGCAATCGCTCAAGATTACGCTATCAGAACGCACGTTACCGTTGAGATAATGCGTGTGCACACCAGACACTTCACCCGGACCCCAGCCCGTCACCTAGAGCCAGCCTCCCAGCAGAAAGGCACCGCACGTCGTCCAACGCGACTGTCTTCGCGCACCGTGTCTCACTTACATCAGGGTACGCACCTGCGGCAAGGGCGTTTTGATTGCTCCACGGTGCGTGATCCATTCTGAAGTGAACATCACAATCCCAGTGTTTCGGAAGAAGGTGGACTTACCGCCATCTGCACTTAAGCAACTTAGTTTGCTCCTCTTATAAGAGAAACACAATGACGGCACGCACGTTTACACTGATGGCTCACCTGCATCAGCCATTTCAGATGGCGCTGTAGTTATACCGACGAAAAGAGTAACCAAACAGATCAAGACTTCGCATCTCACTACGGTTACACAGCTGCAGAGCTCGCGGCTTTAAGCGGTGCACTTCATATGAGTAATACAGAGAGTCCTTGAAAACTGGCGGTGTTATGCTATTGAAAGCCAGCATTACAATGTGTGCAGTAGTTCCTCCGACGTGGACTCGCGACCAACTGTCGTGACAAATCGTGGAGCTTAACCACAACATGAGAGAAATAGGCCACGGGATTTCTTTTCGATGGATACCCGGCCATGGCGGTATCATTGGAAACGATGACGCAGACTGGGCTGTTCAGACGTCAAATAAAGAAGAACACTGCCTCTCAGACGAACAGAATAACACTGCCTCTCAGAAGAACACTCTGTCTTTAGTTGAGTAGAATACCGCCCGTTTATGGCGCACCAAACTGCACAGACTCAACCATTCGCTGCCACTCCGACCTCCGGCCGGACTGCACCGACGCGAGGCATCTCTTCTGTGTCAGTTGTAGTTGAGAGTTGACTTCTCGAGCTCTTATTAAGCACCAATTCGAGTGGCTGACAGTCCTGCACGTGGTGTCAGGGGCTGCGAGGAGAGCATTGACTACCTATTGTTCCACTGTCCCCATTTTGACATACGAATTCAATCATTATATAATGTCCATTGAGGCGACCAGATAATCATGCAGTGAGTGTAGAGACACTACTGGGACGACATCCCCACCGATCATCGACCCAGAAGGCAGTGAAAGGTACTTTTCTACTTTTTGAAACGACTGGCTTCTGCGAGCGCCTTTGACTGCGTGGTGCTGTCTGCGCACGATCACACATTCTCCTGGATTCACCGCCTCCCGCCCCCCTCTCAGTTTCTATCTCCCCTTCCCCTTTATTTATTTCTCCCTTCTCCCATTTTCCTAGGGTAGAGTCGCCAACCAGGTACTTTTCTGCTTAACATCCCTGCTTTCTCTCTTTCCTTTTCTCTCTCTACATTCAAAGCCCATCATATCGAGTTAAGTTTAAGGGAATTATACCGTTTTTGAACAATTTCGGAAAATTGTAAAGTTGCAGAAATGTACTAGCAAAATGTCCGTTTGAATCTAGCAAAAATCTTTATTCACACTTATATAGATAAAAATCACCATAACGTCGAACTGCTCTGTAATCTGGCTTTCCCACGCGCATATGGTACAACTTCCCGCCATGAAGAAACAAAAAACAAGAAACCTTTTATTCCATCACTGCGTACAGCATACGCGGATTTCCAGCGCTGCGGTCGCACTCCAAAACGTGCCGTACCAACGGCAGGGCTTTAATAAATAAATAAATAAATAAATAAATAAATAAATAAATAAATACGCGCAAATAAATAAATAAAGTACCGTTTAACCAAATGGACGCGGGTCCATGTGCGCCTCGGCCAAACAAGCACATTATTTCATGACGTTGGTACCGCCATTCCTATAAAAGCAAGTGCCTAAAAAAAAAGAAATCGTGATGCCTCATTTGCTTTTCGTAGTCAAATTACCGAGTTTTTTTTTTTTTTTTGCAATGAGAATAATAGGCGAAAGGCTCCAATGGGCACTTCGCCTGCAGGACTACGATATCCGCGCGCTGCCGCAGCGGAGGCCAGCATTCTGACGCCGACGCCCTATCGCGCTCTCCCTCGCCTGATGGCAATGCGTGCTGCTCACTATCCCGCTTTACCGTTTCTTCGCTAGGCCTTACCACCATCGCTTGTGAGCAGCGCAAGGACCATTGGATTGCCTTCCTTATAGACTTGGTTTCTGGTTCACGGGCACAACCAACCACTTGCACGTTGCGTCGCCAAGCTCACAATTTCACCATTCGCGACGGCCTGATTTATCATGGCAACTAAAGTTGCAACTCGTTCTAACCAAACCCGATTTTACGAAGTTCCCGTTCTAACGAAGAAATTTTCATTCCGCAGCAGGTACCCAAGGGGTTCTATGTTGTCATCAACCCGAATTAACAAAACTGACTTGGTCGAACTCGATTTAACGAAGTTCTTCTAGAAGTAAATAAGTAAAGAAAAGTGATGGTTTCTTTCTAATTTCGACATAGACGGGTTGTTCTTCGAGCGTGCGCTCTAAAGCTATCGCGTTAAAACATCTAGGCGCCATGGTAACGGCCCTAGCTTTAGTTTGACGAGGATGCACGCTGCAGCCATGCACGGAACAGCGGACTCACTACTGCCTCGGTAAAGCGGTGGTTGCTCTCGTTATTTCATGGTTTCTGCGACAGATGGCAGCATTAGCGGCAAATACATAAGGGACTTTACAAATACAATGCCACGGTAGCTCTTGCGTGTCGCTACGTTACAATTTTAAATTTCGAAGGACCGAAAAATTCCTTTCTCGATCTTACGAACTTCCCGATTTAACGAAATAATTCGAGGGTGGTCATCACCTCCTTAAGTCGAGTTTCAACTGTACAATCCCACGTGCGCCAGTGGTTGTTAGCAGTACCTCGCACTCTGCGTTCCGAAATATGCGCAGCTTTTCACGCCGATCCACAGTGCGCACACTCGGGAGCTTCCAAAACTTATCAACGCCTTCGACAGCGGTATTACTGGCGAGGGATATCCAGCTACGTGCAGAAGTTCGTTCGCTCTTGCCCCGATTGTCAGCGCCGGACATCATCGCACTGCCTCTTGCCAAGCCGTTCTGCAACCTTTACCTTGCTCTACCCGGGCGCTTGGGCACATCGGCATCGTTTTGTATGGGCGCCTTCCATATAACACTTGCATGAATGACATGCAGTACGTGCATGTGAAATTTGACATACGCACGATGAGAATTTGCAATGCAAATTGACATAGTAATGTAGGGTCGGCTCCTCTGCAGCAATTTGAAGTTCCGCGTGACTGTGGTGTAGCAATTATTTTCACTTTCCGTTATCTTTTGTCCTTTGTCAATCGCCGGCGGGAGACCGCGCCAACGTTATGACTGCTATCGGCCACTCTTTGCACTGGGTGATAAGAAAAGAATGGAGTCGGTGGAAAACAATCTTTACATGTTAAAAGTACGACCCCGGGGCCGCTTTCTAGGTCGATGACTTTCGAGTATATCACTTCCAACTGACGCGTATGGATTAAGCCAGCGGGCAAGTCACCTGTCGCTCCATCGAAGTGCCACGGCGGACGCCACCACAACAAAAACTGAAAGCGTCCCCGGAAGTTATTGATCGAGAATACGGAATAATGTAACGATCATATGCCAATAACATTCCTATCCGCTCTTCGTCAGTGGTCAGAACGATGCTCCGACTGCGTTATCAAAGGGATCAGCCCGGCATGAACGGTGGATGATACAGGTGGCATACAATCGACCATAATCGGGTACAACTTAAGAAGACAGGAGAGGCCCCGCCCAGATGACCGGATCGCGGCAACCGATTGCCTCCGCGACTAAAGAAATAGTCCCGCTGACGCGACTCGGCCCAGTTCGATGCATGGGCTGCCATATTCTCCGCCTGCGGGGTCACCGGCCCTCCGGCTGAGGATGTCAGTCTAGTGTGCGCGCCCATTGGTGGAGGCTTGTGTGTATCCGCCTTTGAGGGGCAAATGCCGCTGCTTTCTAAAGTTGTACGCGATTACAGAAGGACGCACTGCTTTATACCGGCTCATGACCGCTATTTTGTAACAATGCCTTCCACTCGAGTCCATGCGTCTTATCATTCACCATTCACGGCGGTACGATTCCTTTGATAACGCGGGCAGAGCGTCGCTCTGACCCCTAAAGGCCGATCCACACGACGGACTAAATTGCTCTTTTGGACCGCGGTCCACGCATCACGTGATAGGACGTCACCAGTTCGTGCGTACCGTCGTTGGCCCGCGCAAGACCGCGGCCCTCGCGGTCCAACAAATCACCGAGGCTTTTCCCGCTTCAGTTTTGGCGGCGGACCGCATGCAAACCGCAGCGATTTTGGCGTAGCCAACGAATGTTGTCCGGCAACAGAGTGTCTTCAGCCAAATCCAATCTAGTTTTCAGCTCAGCAAAAGCCAGTCAAGGCAGTCGTTTCATGTCCGCCGTTCCGCCTACACGTGCGTGCAGCAGATATATTTTTTAAACACCCTGTCCTTTTGGAGTGACGAGGAGGCTTTTTATTTTGTATCCCTCGTTGAGCAGTTCCCGGCTGTGTGGGACTCGAGCCGGCATGATAACAATGATAACACTCTGGCCGAGAGTGTAGCTGGTTGGTCTGCTCTGCCGTCTGCTATGGCGGTCCGCCGTGTGGATGTGCTCTGCGCCGGACCGGACCGCGGCGGGCCGTGACGTCGCATCACGTGACCGAGCGGCCCGCGGACTTGGTCCGTCGTGTGGATCGGCCTTTACGAAGTGCGAAGATCGCGAACAGGCATTAGCGTCGGAAAAGGCATCGCTCTACACAAAATAACACCCCAGGTTTACTGTCCATATTTTCGCTTCTCGACTCGCAATGAAAACGGTGGCTGCGGTGGGCGCCTGGCGGCCAACGATAAGGGACCGAACTTCGTTCGGCCGCCTGGCGACTGCCGAGGCCCTTTTAGCGTAAGTCACTGATAACCAGGTGCATACGGGAAGCGATAAACAAAACCAACTCGCCCGCAGCGCTGGTTTGCCCACTTGGCAGCGTGTGCTGAGAGAAAACAGAATCCCTCCGTCGACATCACGACACACTACCAGTTACAAAGGCGCGTATACCCATTCCCTCACGCTAGGTTAGACAGGATGCAAGCAGTGCACTTCAGACAATTACAAACAGATTCTTACGGAAACCCCAGACTCATGCACGCCATATATCCCGACATGTACAATACAAACAGATGCACATCGTGTGGCGAAGTTGCCACACTTAATCACATGTTATGGGAATGTCAGCACTTAACAAACAAGTCGGGCAGTGCCGACCCCTCCGTCTCTTCCACCGCCAGCCTCCGCTCGCGCTGGAAGACCACACTGCTCAGCTCGAACCTGACAGCACAACTGTGGACCGTCCAGCGAGCCGAGGAAGCCGCTTCGAGACAAGGTCTCGGAACCGCGTCCGCGGTGGGTGCCCAGACCCCACTAAAGAGACGCCGGACTCAAATCTTATTGATTTGAAAATAAAGTTTACGCTCTCTCCGTCAAATAAACAAGCGACAGAAGACGGCGGGAACACAGCGCCTGGACGAGAGGGTCTATGTCGGAGCGACGAGATGAAATTGGGCCAACAAGCACACAGCTTTGCCAAATGAACCTTTCACGCTGTGTACTTATACACATTTGAGGGACATGATCGAATTCATTAAACAAGAAAAAAAAAACATTGTCGAAAAGCGGCCATAAAGTAGCTGCGACTTCTATGAATTGCAACGGTGCATTATACGCTTATTGTTGTTATTATTACAAAAGCTCGAGAGCCAACGAGCCCATGAAACAGCGACAAGCGACTGAAGAATTTTACAAACGATTCCGAGAAAGGAAGAAGCCGAAATCCGGTCACAGTAATTGGAACTGGTCTCTGGTCTACAAGGCCAAAGCTGAAACAGTACGCATTCGGGTTGGGAAGGCCTTTCTATGAAGCCCGTCATCGTTCGCGTGCTGCTTAGTGCTCATGGAAGCGTTCGCTCGTAAATCACGAATGCCACACATCTGCGCAATTCTACGTTGAACGTTTCCGTCCTGTAAACCTCGTTCGTCAACCCTTTCATTATGGAGGACTGTTTGTGCCACGTCCGTTAATCGATTAACCTCCCTTTGCAGAGGTCAGAATGCGGGCCCAGCTTGACCCAGCCACGATGGCTGCGTTGAACGAAGCTTCAAACTGCTGACAAAAGTCTCCAGCTCCTCACGGGCATGCAGTGCCAAGCACCGTCGCTTCCGGCGACACCCCCATCTGCGCCGTACGAACACCGCACAGTTTTCGACAAGGTGCAACTTGGAAACTTCTTCGAGACTATACCTGTTGGATATAGCTCCGTTGGCTACATTACCTCAAGTAAGGAGTGGTCGCCGTAATGGACCCCTCCCTTTGGGATCCGCCACTGTGCACTGCCCACTATGCCCCTGCTGTAGATGAACAGCCATACTGGCGGCAGCGGAAGACACTAGCGCCATATTTCCGCCTAGTTTTCTTGCTTGGTATCAATACGCGTTGATGTCGCGGCCGGATGTGACTGCGCCACCTGTGCCTAAATTCAACACCCAGTTAGTATTTCGCCACCAATCATAGGGGGGATTTGACATGAAGGCTTGCAGACTGTGTTTTTTATGCGTGTCCTGCTTAACGCGCCCCATCACCCACTTTTCCCCAATAAAGCGGAACAAATGTTGCAGTTATATTGACTGGATTGAGAATCCTTATGTTTTGCCTTTCTCTTACCCTTCCCTCTGGCTCTTTCTTAGTATGTTATTTTTTTTAAAGTGGGCCATTACTCGAACCTAAGCACCATTCTAAAATCAACTAACTTCTTAAGTAGCAGTCTACAAATATGGTGCACACATTTCAAACATAGCACTAGCACATTAATTATGTAATTAACAGTGTAAACCACGTGGTTGGCTTTTTTCTTTTATTGCTATGTTCTTTTTTCGCCGAACCTTTTCTTAAGCTTCCATCTCACTAAATCTAACGCTCTACAAAACATTGGTTATGTCCGAGCTAGAGCATGCTTCGTCAATCTGGGACACCTTGTCATCAGTTTTATTTTTGCCAGTTATTCTCGTACTTTCAACGTGTCTGCAATGAAGTCTTCCCTTATCTTCCTGATCTTTCTTGCAGAAGGAATTGCCCGTCTCTGTCTTTTTCATAAAATATATTTCGCCAAACATGATCTCAAGCACACTCTTTTTGCTGTGCCATCCAACATCGTATTACGTGTTGATCATCGATTCAAAGTTCAAGTGCCAAACTGCCGCTCCAACCTGTACTTTCAGTCATTTGCACACCAAAGACGCTATCGGAATGGAATCATCTCCCTTCTTCCTTCACCAGCAATTAAACCGAATCAATCTTTCTTCGAGACATTTTTTTTTATTGCAAGGGTTGCGCCGCTCCTTTCTGTATCGCCACGATGATATTGAGGGTATTTAAAATAAATAAATAAATACATTAATAAATGAATGAATAAATAAATAAATAAATAAATAAGCAAACAAATAAATACCGTACATACAATGAACCAAAGTACGCATTCGAACTAAATGAGCTGCGATAATGGGTGCAATAAAGGGAGGGGTGGTCAAGAGGGGGGGAGGACCTTGCAAACAGCATGCCTCCACACTCTCCCAATTTATCCGGAAGATTCCTTAATTCCGACCAACCCTCCCAATTCTACACACATGGCCGTAAAGCTACCGAAAAACTGCACCAGCCCTACCGCTGTTTCTGACGTTGCTGTGGCCCTGACCAAAGGAGCAAATGTTGCATTGAAATTTTGATTTGATCGATAGATAGATAGATAGATAGATAGATAGATAGATAGATAGATAGATAGATAGATAGATAGATAGATAGATAGATAGATAGATAGATAGATAGATAGATAGATAGATAGATAGATAGATAGATAGATAGATAGATAGATAGATAGATAGATAGATAGACAGACAGACACAGACAGACAGACAGACAGACAGACAGACAGACAGATAGACGGAGGGACGGACGGACGGACGGACAGACAGACAGACAGACAGACAGACAGACACACAGACAGACAGACAGACAGACACACAGACAGACAGACAGACAGACAGACAGACAGACAGACAGACAGACAGACAGACAGACAGACAGACAGACAGACAGACAGACAGACAGACAGACAGACAGACAGACAGACAGATAGACAGATAGATAGATAGATAGATAGATAGATAGATAGATAGATAGATAGATAGATAGATAGATAGATAGATAGATAGATAGATAGATAGATAGATAGATAGATAGATAGATAGATAGATAGATAGATAGATAGATAGATAAACCGTTTAAACAAGCACTTCACTGCGCGCTAGTGCAAATTACAGTGCTTAAACCTTCACTACACCAGTCTTGCAGTGACTGGCACACAAGCTACGTCTTTGATTTGGCTTCTCAGATTCATTGTCTACAACAAAGATGGAAGTTTGTCGCTGCTGAACTCGTCACAACAATGTGCAGCCTCCGTCAAACGTCTCACGTTATGTAGGTAGTTCTTAACAGCTCAACGACCGCAATGCAGCCTCAAAAGACTGCACGCAACATGCGGATGTCCATGCGTGTCGCGTACCGGGCTCCTACAGCGCTCAGGGCGCTATGATGGCCAAACAGGAGAGTAGCATTGGTCTCGCAAGATCGTAAGTTAAACGGGGCCCCAGCGCCGAGCCCTAACAGCTCTAACGACAACTAAGCGTGACGTGCGTCATGGCTTCGTAATTTTTGGCGACGGATGCACACAAACGGGCGACTATTGCGTGAAAATGAGCATTCTATTCAGTGGCACGATACGAGTCCTCGCCAATCATCGATGACGTCCAGCGCACGTGTGTTTGCGTAGTCCGCGTATGCCAAGGCCAAAGAGAAATAGCGCGGCAAGAGAACGTCCCGCGGGACGATGTCTGTGCTGCCAGAAAAGGTGAAGCTTCGAAATGGTGCTTACGGACTTGACGCAGGAGATTTCCGCGCCGACGACATGCGACCAGGAGCTGGATGCTGCATTCGCGCCCGTACGTGAATCGCGCGAGTTGGGACTGCAGAGGAGAGGGTAGCCCCGGCGCAGGTGTTTCAGCACATGTGCAAACAAATTACGCCGGCGCTCACGCGATGCCGCGCTCTGTGCTCGCAGCCGACGAAACGTTTAATGGGATAAGAGCGGGGGTGGGGGGGGGGGGAAATAATAAAAGGCAAGGGTCTTGGCAGACAGGCCATCACTGAGGGAGCTTGCGAAAAAATTTCCCGCTACGCGGTCATCACGGACGCGTAAGCAGCGGCCGCTGACGTGGCTGTGTTCTCTGCGCACGGCCCATTTTCATACAAGACAAGTGTGCCTATATATTCAGTCGCCTATTCTTTATATGCTCGCATCCCGCTACGCACAACCAAAATATTGAATCATTTACGCATATGAAAACATTTCCTGCCGGGTCACCGCTTCTTTAAAAGGCAAAACAATAAAAAAGAAAAGAAATGTTCAACTCTCTTCGGCCTTTATTATTCATAACTCAAACGCATGTGTGCCGCCAGTACCACCGGAGTCTAATCCTATATTATCAATCAAGCGAAAAGAGGTAGCCGTCGCCAGAAAACGGCGACAATTAGCACCTCTGTTTATATTTATCTAAAAAATATATAAAAATAGATAGAAAGACTGGTGTCAGTCGTTCGAAGGTGAAAAATATAATACCAAATGAATAAGCGAGGAAACGAGTCATAACAAACCATGCCTCGCTTAAACCTCTTCTATGAGGTTTATTAAATCAACCTAACTCCTAAAAATGAACTTTTGTTCTCCCCCACTATATAAGTCTTTGCGCGGACCTATCATTAAAGCGAAGGCTCCGTTATGTCGCAGCCGCACTAATACATGTTTCCTTTATTTGTTTACTTACATTTACTTGCTTTACTCACTCGCTCACTTTGTTGTTGTTTATTTAGTTTTGGCACAAACAAGCAGTGATTGGAACCACCTTCTCGCCACAATTGCTGCGGCCCACGATTCTGTCACCTTCAAGAAAGCACTAAACGACATTTATTGTAAATCACTCCTCTCTCTAATACCCTCGGGCCCCAAGATTATATAAATATATATAGCGAAGCGGCGTGCAGTGCCACTTCCAAAAGTTAATAGAGGGCTCTATCTTGTCTGCAAACGTGTGCGCAGTTGTCTGTGCGGTCATCGACCTCGTAACTGACAACGTTCCTGCCCCCCCCCCCACCACTTCCGCCCTCCCCGGTCCCCTTCCCCCATAGCTAGGGAACCGTCGGTGATCTGTTTGTAATAAGTAGCAGCAACGTTCTCGCTGGTGTATACCCTGTAAGCGACAATCAGACAACACACGAAATAACACGGGTCCACCGACACTCGCGAGGAAATCTAATTTCAGTTGCAAAGAAATGTGACAGTGTGACGTTTGGTCATTGAACAGATCGCCCAGCTTGAAAGATTCAGACTGGCTTGTGACCGGCCGCGAAATTTATTGCGCGTGAGCCTGACTACATCAAATGATGACAGAAAGCACATAGGGCTGTAAAGGCAGAATCAATGTCCGATACTCAAGTTGTCTGTTACGAGGGGAAATATATATGTATTCGAATGTTATGGAGTGCGTCTCGTTTGAAACGTAGCGAGCGTTCATTGACCCAACTGCGGAAGCGGACAACACTTGTAAGTTGGAACCATGGAGAACCGAGGGGCCCGACCTTCAGTAACAACCATATCAAATTAACAGACAACGACACAAAGGAAAAATATCTTTTTGTATTAACGTGTTTAAATTATCATGACTTTGATGGCCAAGTTTCGTACACGTTTCATATTCTGAGTAAAGGGAAAGGGAAATGAAAGTGTAAGACAAGTTGTCGCCGGCAGGTGCCGAGCCCACAACATCCAAGTTATCCGCTTGATACCCTTAAAGGAAAAAAAAAAAGAAAAAGAGAAAAACGCAGAACCCACGCACTATGGGGATCGACGTTATGCGAATGATATTGCAGGTAGCTGGCTACCAAGTATTGTTTGGGGTTCT
Source organism: Dermacentor andersoni (assembly GCF_023375885.2). Lineage (NCBI taxonomy): Eukaryota > Metazoa > Arthropoda > Arachnida > Ixodida > Ixodidae > Dermacentor > Dermacentor andersoni. The sequence continues at coordinate 24,284,321 of NC_092817.1, forward strand.
GCGGAGCGCTACGAGATGGACTAACACGATTTTGTAACGCAACGTGTGCGACGACAGCAGCAAGGCGACAACGATTGTTTGACGGCGACGATATGGCCACCGATTTATTGTATTCCAGCGAAGATTACCTCTTCTGTTAGGACCTCTGGGCACATCCCCCCGAAGGCGGTACAATATGTGGGATCCTGGTACGCTGTCGATTTTATAAGCAATTTATTGCTATCCGACGTGAGGCGCTGTTGAAGTCAAGGCAGAATTCTCGATAGCGATCAAGGCGCATTCCACGTGTTTAAACGAGCGAACGGCAATAGTGAGAAGATGGCGCAGGCAGCGCTACGAAAAGCGCTTTGTAGAAAAGTTGCTCTCGTGTTTCCCTCCCAGGATTATTATCGTCAAGTACTTGGCACTGCCTAGTTGAAAAAGACAACACGAATTTCTGTCGTACGACAAAAGTTCCTGATGTAGTTGAGACAGACATTACTGACGTGGCAACAGTAACATTCTGTCGCGACGACCAATAGTTCGGAAGTCGCAACAGAAACGTTCTGTCGCGACAACAAGAGTTCTGAAGTGGCAGCAATTTTCTATCACGAGAGTGGTTCTGACATCGCAACAGGAACTCTCTGGCAGCTCGGGCAATTTATTTGTAATGAGCGCGCACTGCCGGCCGTCACAACGGCAGTACGAATTTGACCGCATCGTGAGCCAGGCGAAAGGGTTGGCGGGGACCAGACCGCTCCTGATCCTCGGCGACTTTAACGCCCCTCACACAACATGGGGCTATAAGTTTCAGTCCAAGAGAGGAAAAGCATTGGCCAAAGCAATGGAGGATCACGAGATGGCCCTCCTGAACGAGCCGGACGTAACCACCAGAAGAGGCAACAGTGCCGCGAGGGACACCCCACCAGACCTGTCGTGGTTATCAGGCACGCTAGACGTCCCCTGGAGAAGCGAAGAAGTGGACCTGGGATCTGACCACAGCGTGATCGGCATCACGATCCGAGGCTCCCGATATCGGGCTGTGCTGGGGACGGCGCGGATCACGGATTGGGACAACATAAGAAAGTTTACCCAAGAACAACAAGAGGCGTCCGAGGAAGAATCGGGACAAGCTGAAACACAAAGGACCTACACCGAATGGGCGATGGACCAGAAGAAGGCCCTCGATAAATTTACCCAAGAAATCGCAACGACGTCGCAGACACCGTACGTGGACGCCAGACTGACCCACATGTGGGCAGCCCGACTAACGCGGCGGTGGAAACGTCACAGACACAACAGAAAGCTGGCCAAGCGCATAGCAGTCTTGAATAAACAGATCGCCGAGCACGCGGCCAAACTATGTAAGGAAAATTGGCTGAAGACCTGCGACGGCCTACAGGGCAAGCTCTCGACGTGGAAGACGTGGTGTCTCTTGAGGCATCTGATCGACCCGCTGAGTAAAACTGCGTAAACTGCGACCAATCGCAACCTCACCAAAGTATTGAACACGTACAAGGGAGACGGCCGCAGGCTCCTGGAAGACCTGAAGGCCAAGTACTTAAAGACAGAGAAGGGCCAGTACCCGGTGCCCGAGAGGTACGAAGGACTCGACAGCGAACAACTGGACCGGCCGTTTACCATGACGGAACTGTGGACAGCGATAGATGACAGTAACAAGAGAAGTGCACCCGGCAGGGACGCCATAACTTACAAATTACTCGGTAACATGAGCGGTACAGCGGCCAGCGGCCTTATAGAGCACATTAACGAAGCCTGGGAGAGCTCGCAGTTGCCGAAGGAATGGAAGGACGCCGAGGTCCGCTTCATTCCGAAGCCCGGCAAGGCCCGCACGATAGACAACATGCGGCCCATCTCCCTCACATCCTGCGTGGGGAAGGTGATGGAGCGCATGGTCCTTCGCCGGCTGCAGAAGCATCTCGAGAAACGGATCAGATGCCAGAGACGATGTACGGCTTCAGGCAACATCTCAGCACCCAAGAAGTGATGATCCAACTCCACGAACTGGTCGTCAAGCCGGCAACGAGGCACGCGCCGCGCGGGATACTCGCTCTCGACCTGAAGGGAGCGTTTGACAACGTGCCCCACGCGAGCGTGTTGCAGAATCTAAACAAAACCCAGTGTGGCCGAAAGACATTCGGCCAGATTTTCTGCCAGAGCGAATGGCGACCATCAGCATAGGGGAGGAGAAGTCGGACCCTGTCGAGCTCGGCGATAGGGGCACCCCCCAGGGATCGGTCTTGTCGCCCCTGCTCTTCAATCTGGCCCTGCTGCCCCTGCCCGATCTACTCAAGCAAACTGAAGGCGTGGACCACGCGTTCTACGCCGACGATATTACGGTGTGGACGGCCCGAGCCGGATCCGATGCCTGGATGGAGGAAGTCTTGCAGCGGGCGGCAACGACCGTGCACGAGTACGCAAAGTCGTGCGGACTGAGCTGCGCTCCCCAGAAATCAGAGCTGCTCATGATTCAACCGGGAAAATCCAAGAAGGAGCTGCCGCCGAACGTGATTATCACCATCGCCGGAACGACCATCAAGCTAACACAGCAGATTAGGATTCTCGGCTTACTACTTCAGAGCGACGGGAAGGCACAGGCCGCCATCACAAAGATCAAGACTACAACCTAACAGATACTTGGTATGATTCGGAGGGTATCTAATAGAAACCGAGGCCTTAAAGAGGACGATGCCATGCGCCTGGTACGCGCGTTCGTCGTGTGGCGGGTTACCTACTCCGCCCCGTATCTCCAGCTGACGAAGGCGAATACGGACACCCTAAACACGATTCGTAAGGCAACGAAACAAGCACTGGGCATGCCCATTTACTCGTCCACGCAAAAACTGCTAGACATGGGCGCCCCCACAACACGGTGGAGGAGCTCATCGAAGCCCACCTCTCTAATCAGAGAATCCGGCTCAGTCACATGGAACACGGACGAGCCGTCCTACGCAAGATAGGATGGGAGATCGAGCCAGTACCCATAAAGACGGCCCTTCCGGAAGACTGGAAAACGATCATTCAGACAAAACCCCTTCCCCGGAACATGACGCCGGGCAAGGACGACGAGAGGCGCACCGCGCGAGCCAGAGCCCTAGCCCGGAAGCTGGAAGAGAACCCCAGGGTCTTCTACGCGGACGCCTCGCTCCGAAACACTGTGACCGTGCAGCGGTGGTGGCTACATCAAAAGTCAGGCTGATCGTCAGCGCGTCCCTGAAGACAACAGACCCCGCAGTTGCCGAAGAAGCGGCCGTGGCCCTCGCACTCGCACAGCCGAGCGTGGACACCGTAGTCACCGACTCAAAGACAGCCTACAGAAGCTTCCGCAGGGGGGTCATCTCCTCCACGGCCCGAGCCATTCTAGCCAAGCACAAGCCTCCGGGAAGAGCCATAGAGCTCGTGTGGGTCCCGGCTCACTCGCAGGTAGCAGGCAACACCATCGCCGACTACCATGCCCGATAAATGTCAATCCGGGCCGAGCACGAGCCGGAAGAGCTACCACACCCGGTTACCAGCTTTCGGGACATTACCCGGATGTACCGAGAGGAAAGGTGCAGACTGCCAGAACCACACCCCAAACTCACCAGGCAACAACAGACGATCCTGCGTCGAGCGCAGGCGGGATCGCTTGCGCATCCCGTACTCATGAACCGCATGTACCCTGCGGAATACGATATGCTCTGTTCTTTTTGCAGATGAGAAAAGGGAACCCTGTTGCACGTCTTGGCAGAGTGCACAGAACTCAAGACCCCCCCCCCCTCCTCCCCTTCCCACCAACACCCCCAATCCCCAACCCCTTGAGCGATGGGAGACCTTGTTATCCTGCCCCGCCCTACCGATTCAGCTCGCATTGACGGACAGGGGCCAGGAGCTGCTGGGAACATATGGGTCCCGTAACTAGGGAACCGCCCCGTCTGGTGCCTGCGTGCACCACCGATTTATTTCGGGCCCAGTAAATGTTGCTTCATCATCATCATGCCGCGGCGTAAGAAATGTGCCACTTTCTATCGCAACGACACAAGTTCTGACGCCGCGACAGAAGCGCTTTCCGTCGCGACGCTTTAAAATTGTATGCCAGTTTCACATCGGTGTGTACGTGCATACTGTACTTTTCGTTTGTATTTAGAAAAAGGTTATTTCAACAAGAGACGATACGAACACAGAGTCACAATAACGGCGCAATTCCACCGGGACGATAGCATATACAAAGTACGAAGCATTGTATGCACGGTACGTTTTCAAAGTGGTGTCCGAGTCCTCACTCACTAGCATATGACCACATAGACCAACGGAAGCACACAGTTCCACATAATCTAATTGTCACATACATAAAATGATGTTCAATATATACAGTGTACACAATGGTTATGTACAATGATGATGTGACAGAGACACTTTACGTAATTGCTAGTGATGTTACGAGATATGTATATGCAAAAATGATCATGTATATGAGAGCACGCACACACAGAAATCACGGGCACCTACATTTTATGCACATTCAATTAACTTCTCATGGTCTGCCTACAAGAACCAGGCTGGTCGAAAATTAAGCCATACGCGTCCATTAGCTACCGACAGGAAACGGCATGACCACTGTCGAAGGAACTCTTCTTCCCGAAGGAAGAATAACTCCTCTGACAGAAACGAGAGTAGAGCTTCTCCAGAAATGGAAAGAGAGCGCGACGACGATGTTCCACGGCAACTGCATCGCACCGGTTAGGCCATAGACCAAACGCCCTCGCAACAATTAAAAGTCGCGCGAAGCGGCTACGTGAGCAGCGACCAGATGTAATAAAGCGCTTAACTCCAAGGCCAAGGAAACCAGCATACACGGCCCTCCAAAATGCCCTGGCAACGACACATTGTAGCAGCACATGTTTATTGTATTCCTGAAGGGGGCAATAGAAGTGAAAATGGGCACAGCGAAAATGGGACTATGCCCCACCGCTCTAGCCTGTCACGCGTTGCGTGCACTTGCCACCCTAGATGCCACATGAAGTCGCGTAGGTGACCAAGCAGAATGATGACGTTATCGCACCCCACGACACATTATTGGAGCGTGCGCGGCGCGCTGAGGGAATTAGAGGAAGCAATAAGGCTGATATTATATCCACAACACGGTTTTCGAGAACATATATAGTCCTGATGTATACATCAGGACATACCTGTTGTACGTGGCGATAAAGTGCCACGGCCGTAGAGTAAAATGCAGGTGCGTTTAACACTTTTGGTCCACGATTTAAATGTACGCCCGGTAGCATGCAACTAATTTTTGTGTCAAGGAAATAGCAGGCCAGTTCACGCACGGGCACTGATCATGCTGTAACAGGCGGAGCAGAAATCGCAGAGCAAGCAGTCGGCAGCGGACCAACACGGATGGGAACGCAAACCCAGCACGAGGGCGTGGTTGCCCAAGCACCGCGCGACAAACCGGTTCTGTACTGCCCGGTCAGAAGAAGGAACCAAGAAGGGATAGCAAGGACCTAGTAACCCGTAATGCTGGCTGTACAACGTGTCAAACGTACCACGCTCGGCCGCAAAATACAGACTGTGCTAAAAGTACCTTCTTTCCAATAGGGGTAAATCATACCCTTGAACATCCTGAATACTTCACCTTACATCTTCAAGAATTGAGAGCCACGCACAGTCTGATATGCCATCATACGTGTAATTAAGGCCTAAAATACGAAGAGAATCGTTCTTTTGAAGACGGAAAAGGGGACATGGGTGTGTATGCGGTGAACCATGAACAAATAACGACATCTTGAGAAAATTAGCGCAGCACCTTACATATTTCCGTACTCAGTGAAAATTCAAAGGCTACGGGATAAGCTATCTTCATTCCTGAGATACAATGTGATGTCATCGGCGAAGGCTGTTACCTTCACAACACTGCTACTAGTGGGAGACCGCACACGTACGGGTATCTCAGAACCGAACGCAGAAATGGCTCAAGGATGAGCACAAAGAGTACTGGGGGTAGAAGGCACCCTTAACGAACACCACGAGTAATGGGAAATGGTTCACTTTCACAACCATCAAGAAACAACGTACTTCGGATATTTGAATAGGCATTCCTAATAAGTTCAACAAAATTTGACGAAAATCCGAACGAGTTCAGTACATTAAATATGTAGCTATCTTCAAGGCGATCGAACGCCTTTTCTTGATGTAGTGAAACTAAGAGACCGCGTGCTGACCTGGTCTGCGTGTATGTCATTATATCACGCGTAACGAACGAGAGACTATGTATCTCATCTGCCAAGGACTGAGCATGCCTGATGGTGTCCTATTAGGGAAGGCATCAAGCTTCTCAAGCGTTGAGTGACAAGAGCTGTGAAGGTCTTGTAGTCAACGTTGAGAAGCGTGAATGGCCTCCGTTCCTCTGGACGAACTAGATCATGCTTAGGTATCAACAAAATGCGACTGTCGTGAAAAAATTCAAAGTTCTCAAAGCAGCGGCTGATAACAGACACAAAAGTGGCCCCAATATCTACCCAGAATGTTAGATAAAACTCAACGGGTAATCCGTCCGGTCCTGGGCCGAGCCACGTACGTTTCATTCAAGATAATACTGTCTCCACCTCGTCAGCTGACGGTCGTGCATAAAGACGTTCAGCGACCTCAGGTGGAACCTGAGGCAGCCAACTAAGCATTTCTACCTTACCATGATCCATTCACATAGTACTACGCGCCATGTTTTCAAAATGCGATACAAAGAGCTAATAATCACGTGTGGGAGGCGACATAACAGGAAGTGCTCTTGAGGCCGCAGAACCGAATGCATTCGGCTGTCTAAAAAGTGAGTTTCTTGCAAAGCACAGGACTTCAGGGTGTGCACAAGGATAACGTCTGCATCGCCAAGCATCAGCTGACAAAGACGACGCTGCGATGAGGCGTTGGTAACACCTCCATAGCTCACGCTGCGAAGACAGAACGCTGCGGTGCACTATGCGCGGTAGTGGTCGCTGGAGCCGCATCGACGACACACGCGTTGCAAGCTGCGGCAGTCAAACGTCACACGATGACCAGAGACTCGCAGGTAATTGGAGACCGGGGTTGTGGTGCTCATTTCCATCCGAACGAAGCGGGTGCCCGTGAGTACGCCACGTCGTCCGCTCATAATAAGACCAGCGTTGACAGACACACCTTGCCGTATGGTGATAGTGCCTGGACGAGGACTTCGTTCGGAACGAAGGACGGCAAGAAGAGGCAGGTTACGTTGGTGACCTGCGGGCCGACGGGAACGACAGGACAACGCTCGCTACCGATGACAAGGCAGCCAGCATGGACGATTAGAGTCATATAAGCCATGCTTTTGACGGTGACTTGGCAGTTGAGGCCTCCCATGTGCTGAACGCAGTGGAGCTCAGATGAGCCCGTCGTGTCGACGACGGTCTCGGGACCATTTCCCATAGGGGCAAGAACATCGAAGACTTGGGCCTTCGAAGGAGTCGACGACGCTGTAGGCGCCATGGCGCGATACGTGGACGTCCCCGACGTGTAACACGCAGGGACGTCGGCAGAAACTCTTCTTCCGTCACGCGGTATTCGATGGTGCGTGCTCTGAATCCGGCAATGCTGATAGCACCGACATCGGTTTAAAGTCGCCGTGGCCAATCGTAATTGTGCCGTGGCGACGAGGCACCAGCACTAGCCCTACCGGCCTCCTCAAAATCGACCTTGGATCGAAACCATAGCATCTGCGGGAACGACTGCGTTTCTGTTTTGTTTTATTTTGTAAGGTGTAGCACACAGGCCTGTCGACTTACTCGTGCTTTTACACTGACACATTAGTTAGTTTCCCAGAAATATTGCAGAAGCTTTGCCAAGTTGAAGGGAAGTTTTGGGTTGTTCCACAAAGCTGGGTGAAAATCTGTCTCGCTCTGGTGGCAATATTAACGCGATAGCGTTAAGGGCCCCGTGTCGCAGAACATCCCGCCATAGGGAAAGGATTTTAACAAGAGGTGACAATCGGGGAAAGCTATTAACCGGAAATACGTCACGTTAGTATTGATGCCGACCGTTTGCTGCCGCGAGCATCGAAAAAAAAAAGAATTTGCAATCAAGTTAACACTGATTTATTTTTTTTTAATACTTTTTTATACGGAGACCCTTAAGCAAGGTCCACAACAGGTGCTTGACTACCTCTGCACCAGATATATCTCCAGAGGACAAGTCAGTCCACACAGCAATTACATCAGTAATCGCCACCTTACACTAGACGCCGATTTCAGCGTACCTGAAATATATGCTGCTCTTCCCAAGCTTAACGGTCGTTCTGCTCCAGGGCCAGACGGGGTCACTAACAAAACCCTTCGCAATCTCGATGACGAGTCCGTGTCCCATCTGACTGACTGCATCAACGATTTCTGGCGCAGTGGCGCCCTTCCAGCTGCCTGGAAGACTTCCAACGTTATCCTAATCCCAAAGCCTGGCAAACCATCTAGCCTCAATAACCTAAGGCCCGTATCCCTCACTTCATGCGTAGGCAAGGTGATGGAACACGCCTTCTTAGCACGCATCAACAGTCACCTCGAAGACAACTCTCTCTATCCCCACACCATCATTGGATTTCGCCCTCACCTTTCTACTCAAGACGCTATGTTGCAGCTCAAACATCAAGTGTTAAACGATCGTTCCCGTAACATGAAAGCCATCCTCGGATTCGACCTCACTCAAGCCTTTGATAACATTTCCCATGCAGCTATCCTTGACCAGGTCTCCCACCTCCACCTGGGAGAGCGAGCCTACAATTACATTCGTGACTTTCTCTCCAATCGCACGGCCACCCTCTCGGCCGGGGATTTACGATAAGACCAGCTTCCCCTTCGCAGCAAAGGCACCCCGCAAGGTTCAGTTATCTCTCCCATGCTTTTTAACTTAGTCATGATTGGCCTTGCCCAGCAACTACAAGTCGACAATATCAACCATACCATCTACGCCGACGACATCACCATCTGGTCGTACCGAGGCAATGATGGTCAATTGGAGTCAGCCCTCCAAACGGCGATTGACACTGTTGAAGCCTATCTCCAAGGGACCGGACTGCGCTGTTCGCCGGCTAAATAGGAGCTTCTGCTCTACAAGCTCATTCAGCGGGGTCGCCCTCCCAAACACCAATCTGATCACTGACCGTGTGACGCCATTACCCTACGCGTTCAAGATGGCAGTCCTGTCCCACACGTCCCTAGCATCCGGGTCCTCGATCTCACCATCTCTACCAACGCCTCCAACGCCTTGGCTCTCAACAAGATCTGTGCCCAATCCTAAGCCTACACCTAAGTTCTCTCTCTCTCTCTTTCACTCCCCATTCCCCTCCCCACGTATAGGGTAGCAAACTGGACTCAGTCTGGTTAACCTCCCTGCCTTTCCTTGTTCCCTTCTCTCTCTCTCTCTGTGCCCAATCTCAAAACACCCTACGACTTCTTAAACGCATCTCTAACCGACGAGGGGCACTCAAAGAAGAAAGTCTTCTCCGTCTCGTCCAATCCTTTGTCATATGTCACATTACCTACATTGCTGCGTACCTCAACTGGTACCGGGCTGAGCAAAACAAGCTCGACACCCTCATACGAGGGGTCTACAAGCAAGCACTTGGCCTCCCGCATTGCACCAGCACTGAACTCTTCAACCAACTGGGAGTTCACAAAAACCTTTCCGATCTCATTGAAGCCCAACAACGCTCTCAGCTTGAACGGCTCACCCTTACTAAAACGAGACGCTTTATTCTATCCACGCTTGTCTTCACCTACCATCAGCAACAGGGCCCCAAACAACCGATCCCGACCGACATCCGTAGCTGGATCTACATAGACCCTATCCCTAGAAACATGCACCCTGAATATAACAGGGCCCAACGCCAAGCTCGGGCTGGAGCTATCATAAAAGCCCTTGCTCACGTATATGGCGTCACATTTGTTGATGCAGCCCAATATTCCCATGGCACACGATTTGTGGCCGTCGCCACACGCGATGGAGTCCTACACCACGCCTCCAGCGTCACTACCCCCACTGCCGAGACGGCTGAAGAAGTGGCCATCACCCTGGCCACTTTAGAACCCACCTGTCACACCATCGTGTGTGACTCTCGCTCAGCCGTCACTAACTTCAGCAAAGGCCGTATTTCTCCCCAAGCTCTTCGCATCCTCTGCCAGGCACCACACTCTAAAGACAGCACAATCTCCCTAACATGGATCCCGGCCCATGCGGGACCTGTCCACCCACACCTCCCCAATCTCAACGAGGTCACCCACTCCATTGCGCGAGGCCTAGTCAACCACGCCGCAGTCACTGGAGATGAGTTGGACACCAGGGACAATCTGACAACTTATAACGATCTCGTTAAGGCGTTTTGCCTCATTCGCCGAACCTTCTTCCCGCCTCACCCCAAGCTCAGCCGGGCGCAGGCTACCACCCTGCGTCTGCTATACAAACAAACACGTACCCTTCACCCGCCCGCCTCCACCTTATATTTCCAGACGTCTACACTTCCGCATATGCTGTGGGAGTGCCCAGCACAGTACACACAGACTAACACCACGACTCTCTCGTCGAGGTTGCATGAGGCTCTGCGGAGCTCCGCCCTCGACGACCAAACCTGGGCGACCCAGCACGCCCGTGAGGCGGCGGCGAGGCAAGCCCTCGACGTCCCTTCATAAAGGGCTTAGGCCCGGCCATCATAAAGTGCTGGTTGCACAATAAAAGTTTATTCCTCCTCCTCCCGGCAAAACTAAAGATATGTCCGTATAAATGGAGTTATATTTTGCGACTTACTTTTCTTTATAACAAGAATTTAGAGCGCTAAAAACACAAAGGACATAGAAAAAGAAACACACCGCCCGCGCTCATCGCGTGTGGTGTTTATTTCTTTTTCTACGTCCTTTGTGTTTTTAGCGCTCTAAGTATTTATTATAATGCATTACCAACTAGCCCCCCTGTCTATCCTATTACTTGCTTTACCTAGCGACAGGCCAATAACGCGCCAGATGCATGTGTCATGCGTCAGACGGGCCGCCGAAGCGAGCGTGGCAGGCTACGCATGTGAGCGTTGTCCTTGATACGATCTCGACCGGGTGAAGTTTGCCTTCACCGCAAGAATCAGGAAACGACGAAGAAGGCGGGCATCGTGATGAAAAAAAAAGTAGAAAGGATGCATTCACTTCATTGATACATGGTTGTGACTATATCCGAGTCTCGAGCGGTTCTAATTAACACGGGGCCCAGGATGGCCTTAATAAACCCTGGCGTTCTTGTGGTAGTCGATGTCTTGGAAAACTTGGGGAAAACCTCAGACCAATATCCCTCACGTCATGCGTCGGGAAACTAAGGGAACACGTGATACAATATAGAATCTGCAGATACTTGAAAGACCAAGACATGTACCCTGACACAATGATATGCTTCAGAGCACACCTATCTGCGTGCGATGTCATGCTACAGCTTAAAGAGCAAATTAACGTCCACCAAACGAAGGACACGAAAGCCATCGTTGGCTTAGACGTGGCCAAAGCATTTGACAACGTAGACCACAAGGCAATCTTAGAACAATTGAATAGCCTAAACGTAGGGAGACGTACCTATGAGTATATAAAGGACTTTCTGACTGACAGAACAGTAACGGTCAGTCTAGGGGGTAACGAGGAGAAAGGGATAGAGCTCAGTAATAAGGGGACACCGCAGGGCTCTGTGCTCTCACCCACTCTCTTTAACATAGTAATGATGGGACTCCCGCACAAACTTAAGGGCTTACAGGGCCTAGAACATGCGATCTATGCGAACGACATCACCCTATGGATAAATAGAGGCAGTGACGCCCACATAGAAGAAACGCTGCAAAAGGCAATCAATATAATTGAAGAGCACTTAGAAAAAGCCGGACTTAAATGTTCAGCTACGAAGTCGGAGGCTCTCTTCATCAGTCCACAGAAAATGCGAAAGAAAATTTCTAACCACGGGATAAAACTCACTGAAAACTCACGCGATTCCAAACGTAAAAGCTATACGAGTGCTAGGCATGCACATTCAGGATAATGAAAGAAATACGGAAACGATTAGAAAGCTTGAAATGAGCGTAAGCCAAACATGCCGCCTACTCCGAAGAATCGCCAACAAGAAGGCAGGCATGAGGGAGGCTAACCTATTAAGGATAGTACAGTCCTTCGCGATCAGCAAGATCACATACGCAACACCGTACCTTAAACTAACAAGGGTCGAGAAAAACAAAATTGAAATCCTCATTAGGAAAGGAGTTAAAACAGCCCTAAACCTGCCACCATGCACATCTACGCAGAGGATACTAAACATGGGTATTTCAAACACCCTAGAAGAGTTGATCGAAGCCACACTAGTCTCCCAGCAACAGAGACTAATGCGAAGCAGAGGTGGCCTGAGAATTCTAGAGAAACTAGGATACAAAACTAACAACAAAGTAAGAAACACGGGAGCCATCCCGTCACAAATCAGAGACAGGATACGCATACCACCACTCCCGAAGAATATGCATCCCAGTCACCACCAGGACAGGAGGAAAGACAGGGTTAAAGCGTTACAAAAATCACTAGATAAAAAGGAAGGGGTGTTCTACACGGATGCAGCAGAATATGAAAGCAGACCAGGTTTTGTCTCAGTGACGACACAGGCTAACGGTGAGAACTCAAAGAGCTGCAGTACCCCGCAAAACCGAGTGGAGGTTGCAGAGGAGGTGGCCATAGCCCTAGCTTTGACTCAAAAAGGGGTCAAAATCATAGTGTCAGATTCCAAAACAGCTATCAGGAATTATACCGCAGGGAGAATCTCCAAAGAGGCGCTCAACATATTGGAGAAAGGACCAATTCCAGAAGAATTAGTAAACCTTATATGGACTCCTGCCCACGAAGGCTTGCCCGGCAACTAGAAAGCGCACGCATTGGCCCGAGAGCTTATTTACCGGTACACCAATGCAGCCTCTACAGCCAGGGAGCCCCTACAAAAAGAAGAAGGCATAAACACTTACAGCGAAATTCTCGATTATTATAGAATGGGAAGGAAAACACTGCCAGAGGCGCATAAGAAACTAAGTAAGCAAGAAGAGATAACATGGAAACAACTCCAAGCGGGGGTGATCTGCAACCCCTACATTCTGAAGAGATGGCACGATAGCATTAAGAACATGAATTGCAAACACTGCGGGGCAAAGGCGGACATGATCCACATAATATTGACATTTCCTAGATACAATAAACCAGATAGGGACAGACAATCCTGGGAGACCTTAATGACCAGCTCGAAGGAAGATGACCAAAGAGAAGTCATCCGCATGGCCCTGGACACCGCTGAGCTCCAAGGAGCATCAGCCAGCTGAAAGGGGAGGAGCAGGCCGAAAAGACAGGAAGACTCTTGACTCCTCGGGGCTCTTTTTGCGGGTGCAAATAAACGTTATTTCTCTCTCTCTCTCTCTGGGGAAACTGTGGACGTATCAGCGCCTTCGTCAGGCTCTGCAGTCGACGAGTTCCTGCCCCTCGAGTCTTCTCTTCGCCCTTCCCTTTGTGTCTGCTCCGGGCGTAAAGGGGTGACGGTTTTTCGGGGAAGAGAGCAATTATCTCGTCATGGGAACGCATGTCTGAACGTTTTTCACACTGGACAGATGGATCATAACAGCCTGTTCGGGGACCTGTCTGCCTGTTTTTCTTTCTTTGGATTTAGCCTGTTTTTCTTTGTTTTTTTGTTTTTTTTTTGGGGGGGGGGGGGGGGGGCTCCCGGCGTATTTTTGCGTTCCTTCTGCACTAGGGCATGGCACCAATGCACTATTCGACTATACGGCAAAGCGAGAAATTTTGTTTGACAGTCTGCGACGCATTTCGAGCAATTAGGCTTACGGCACGGAATCTAGACTTGTGACGCAGTTAGCGAAAGTCAGCTCAGCGGCCCTGCCGCAGTTAATTTGAGTTAATGACTCGCACTGGGAGATGCTTGCGATGCTTTCTGTGAGACACACATTATTGCAACAAATTTGGGAAGTTTTTGAGCGCGTTCGCGCCGCGCCTGGCGTTGTGACGCAGTTAGCGAAAAGCAGCTTGGCCGTGTGATGCAGCTTTTTCGCGTGTACTGAATCTTATGGGACAAGTTCGTGAGGCTTTCTCTGACCCCTTACATGACAGTAATTAATTTTGTTACATTTCGGGATAATTTTGAGGCACACTCGCCGCTCCTGTCGTGACGCAACGAAAAACAGCTCGGCCGTGGTGGCAAAGCTAGTCTGGCAAGTACTGAATCTTAGCGGGAAAAGTTTGTGACGCTTTTCATGGCCCTCCAACAGCATACACCTTCTTTCGGCACTCACGCTTGTCGAAAACGCGACAAGCGATTGCCGAGAGTGATAACACGGCCGGCAGTGTGTTGCTTGCGCCGGCAGAACGCGCAAGAGATAACGCCAAGGAGCCCAAACACATGGAACTTGTAACTCGAAAATTCTCTCTGCTAAGCGACTGAAAACGGCATTTGCCCCCACGCATTTGTCTTGAGTGCGAGTAGAAGGAATTTCGCGAGCGTCCTGTATGGTCTGGTTGAGATCCTGTGTTGCGGCCACCTCTGTGTACACGTAGCGTACTATCGTGTCGGTTGAAGCCAAGTTCTGCTGGAAACGCGCAGTTGCCCGTCTATACTTAAGGTGCAGCAAATAAAACCAGGAAATGGGGGGATGGTTGGAAATCGGATGTTTTCGCGAAATGTACGGTGTGGCTTGGGATGAGTGGGGTATTTTAGACGCCATGTATGTAGAAGCGAACTGCTTTTGTTTATGATGCCGCCAGGCACGTACCCAGGATTTATTTTCGGGGGGGGGGGGGGGGGGGGCAACCCAAGGTAACTTTTCTATGCAAATGAGGGAGGGTACCTTTACTAGTACAAATGTGAATAACGCCCACCATTCGCCATAAAGACGCGTAAACCCACAACAGAGAAATGAAATAAGCTGTGTTTTACAGATACGGCCTGTGCGATACCCCTCTCATTTACTTGGCAAACAAAGAGCCACGTCAAATGGACTCGCGCAGGAAAGAAGCGCAGGAAGAACACTGCCACGAACAAGTAAAGAAGCGAAAGTGCAAAATAAAGTAGTAGAATAGAACTTAAAAAAACGGCAGTTGGCAACAAAGGCACATGGACCGCGCGGTGTTGTGTTACTCCGCCAACCAATCACAGAAGCAAACAAAATCGTCGGGATGCGGCCTTTCCAAATGGCGCCGTACTTGATACCTCCGGAGCGTCTGCTGTTCTTGAAGAGTCTTTCATCGGCGGAAGGAATGAGGTGTACAACAGACATGGACAAAATGTATGGCGTCTGAGCATTTCGCTCTTCAAAAGTCTGCACCTGCTGAACCCGCTTTATTCATGAAACTTCACTGCTAACTGAAGTGAAACTTCACAACAAATAGTTGCAGCGAAGCAAGCATGTTATTTCAGTTCAATAAAGAATTAGGTATTCGCCATTCCGCCATAATAGGCGAGGGAAAAGGTATAAGATTACGCGCTAATAATAATATATTTTTAGTTACCGCCATATTTGGGTAACAGAAGAAGTGCAGTACGAATTATTTGCAGCCTCGCGGAGGAACAGTGGCTGGCGGTTATGAGGGCATGGGCGGGGCTTCATTGCAGACTTAAGTTGTATTCGACTATAGTAGCGTCTTTTTGAATTAGCTCTGGAAGAATTTGTGGCGGCCTCACGGTCGCACGGCAGCAGCCAGACACCCTTTCCCCTTTTTGACTCGATAAAATATCGCAGAGTGTGCGGGAAAGGGAAGCGGTGCGATGGTGTGTAACCGAGCCGTAGAGGCTGAATTGGCTGAACGAACACCTAAATAAAGTTAGTTGTTGCTTGTTCTTCAGGGACGCATCACTCGTTTCTTTCTGCTGATTTCCAGCCGCGCTCGCGTCCCGCACTACATTGGTGACCCGGACTAAAACCCCTCCATCCACGCACCACCGCCGCTTTCTTAAGTAGCGACAACCTTTGTTGTGCGCGGCCTTTTCTCCTCACACCAAATCCGGTTCCGGCATTTCCGCTTTCAAGATTTCCGGTTCCGGCATTTCCGCTTCCTGGAGTTGCGCTGCGGGAATTTCCGCTTTGACTGCTGTTAGACGATGGTGAGACGCCCGCGCGTGCTTAGCAGAGCTGTGGCATTTACCATGAGAAGAATGCAAAGGGGACAAGCTGTTGTATTCAGTAGTTCGCGGTCGCTGTTTTCCAAATGCACGAATAATGGCAGTGGTCTCCAAGCGCACAGGCACTACATTCCACTGTACGTTGTCTCTCGTGGCACAACCCGTCGCAGGTTGATGCGAAGCAGCGAACGCGATCAGATCGCTGATTACAATAGGCAGTGGTTCTTGGATGGAATCGCATTCACAGTTTAAACCGCAGCTGGTGCAATTAAAGCCTCTCCATCAACGCGAAAGTAAACAACGCTAAAGAAACCAAAAAAAAAAAAAAAGCATAGCGTCACTTCCACTCGGAACAGGAAGCTGCAGTACGTAAGTTCCGCTTGACGCCGGAAGCTAAGGGGGTGAGTGGGAGAGGCGCGTGGAGGAGGAAGGTAGGTTGGCGGTACTTAACCTGGTCGGCGGAAACGTGTATGGAGGGGCTTTAACCCGGACGAGCAGCAAGTGCTATGGACACACCTCAAGGCACCGACATTCCGACACTCTCCGGCGTCGACGTCAAACTGCCTCCGTTTTGGACTGCGGACTCTGCATTGTAGTTCATTCAAGTGGAATCACAATTCGCTGCATGGCGCATCACAGCAGATTCCACGAAATACCATTATGTGGTGAGCAGTCTGCCCCCATCAACCGCTAGCGAAATTCGAGACCTGTTACTTTCCCCACCAGCAGACAACATTTACGAGGCGTTGAAGGCAACAGTCATTCGCAGGATCATGCCCCCCGAAAGCTAGCGGCTACAACAGCTTCTTCACGAAGCCAACCTCAGCGACAGGACGCCAAGCCAGCTGCTGCGCCATATGAAGCAATTATTTGGCAGCAAAGTGGATGGTCTTGACAGCCTGCTGCTCCGAGAAATATTTCTACAGATTATCCCCCCGAACGTCAGAATGGTCGTGACTGCCTCAAATGAGAACGATCTATCCAAGCTGGCCGAGTTAGCCGACAAGCTCATGGCGGTAGCTCCCACATCTGTCGCGGCCGTCACAAGCAAACCGTCTCCACATGAGCAGCTTCAAGAGATGAAGAACGAAATCTCGCGTCTCGTGGATTCCGTGGCCGCACTCCATACCGCGTCACGGTCAACCAGTCAGAGTGCTCCGCAGTCGCCGATGAAACCCCAAAAACTATGTTGGTACCATCGCAAGTTCGGCAACGCTGCACGCAAATGCGTACCACCCTGCGAGCTCTCGGGAAACGCCCCGGGCAGGCGCTGAGGGTGACCAGCGTTTCTGCCATGCAAGAACGTCGCTCATCAGTCTTTTTCCTAACCGGCCGCAACAGCGGTTTCCGCTTCCTAGTCGACACAGGCGCCGAAGTGAGTGTACTTCCAGCATCGCCCGCGGACCGAAAGCGCCGGAACACATCGCCTTTGCAAACAGGCAACAACACGGCCATCGCCACGTATGGAAACCGCTCTCTAACCGACAGTCTGGGCCTGCAGAGAAGGCTAGCTACGATGGATTTTCATAGTCGCCGACGTGAAATTCGCCATGTTCGGGGTGGATTTTCTGCGCCACTTCGGACTGTTAGTCGACGTGCGTAACCGGTGGTTACACGACCCTGTGTCACAAAGCGATGTAAAAGGCAAGCCTTCAAGACATACGCCGCTCAGCCCTACGCTTATCAAGCCAGCAGGCCCTGTTCGTTTCACTTCCATACTGAGCGAATTTTTTGACCTGACACACCAGCGTCAAGTGGGATCCCCCGTAAAACACAACGTGTTTCACCACATTACTACTACTGGACCACCGGTTGACGCTCGACCACGTCGATTGTCGCCTGAGAAACTGGTGGTGGCACGACAGGAATTCGACCATGTGCTGGAGTTGGGTATCATTCAACCTTCTTCCAGTGGGCATCTCCCCTTCACATTGTTCCTAAGCGATCATCGGGTGACTGGCGTCCTTGCGGGGACTATCGAGCGCTGAACAGTGTCGCAACGCCCGACAGGTACCCCGTGCCACATATTCACGACATACTGGCAGGTCTGCATGGGGCCAAACTTTTTTCAAAAATTGATCTCGTGCGGGCATACCACCAAATACCTGCTTCACCGGAAGACGTGCCCAAGACTGCTATCACTACACCCTTTGGTCTATTCGAATTCCTGCGCATGCCATTCGGTCTTCGCAACGCGGGTCAAACGTTCCGAAGGTTTATCGACGGTGTTCTACGGGACCTCAGTTTTTGTCACGCCTACCTGGACGACTTGCTTATCGCGAGCACCACCCCAGAAGAACATGAAGAGCACCTGCGGATTGTTTTTCGGCGCCTATCTGAGCACGGCGTTGTCGTCAATGCGGCCTAGAGTGAACTCAGCGTGCCTGAGTTATCACTTCTGGGCCACATCATTTCGAGCTCGGGAGTAAGGCCACACTCATCTACAGTGCAGGCCATACAAGATTTTCCATTGCCAACCACGAAGCGCCAACTGCGTGAATTTCTCGGATTGCTAAACTTCTACCGCCGCTTTGTGCCTAAATGTGCCCATATCATACAACCGCTTCACGGACTGCTCAAGGCAACGCAAGGATCTTTGAATGACCTGCCTTGGTGCGAAGAAGCGAAAAGGGCTTTCAACCAAAGCAAGCAGGCCTTGGCAAATGCGGCTCTCCTGGCATACCCATGGCCAGGAATTTCCCAGTGTTTAATGGTCGATGCCTCAGACAGCCATCGGCGCCGTGTTGCAACAGCTGAGCGACTGCACATGGCACCCAACTGCATTCTTCTCGAGGAAGCTGACACCTATTGAGCGCCGCTACAACACATTCGGGCGCGAACTGCTGTCCGTACGTCTCCTCGAGTATACGCAACTTCCGGCATTTCTTGGAAAGAGTCGAGTTCTTCATTTTAACCGACCATAAGCCGCTGACCTATGCTCTCCGCTCTATGCGTTCGGACGGTGGCACGCACACGGCCCGTGAACTTCGGCAACTGGCATGCATCTCCGAGTTCACGACAGACGTCCGCCACGTAAAAGGGAGCGACAACGTCGTTGCCGACGCCCTGTCGCGTAGCGTCGTCAACGCTCCAGAAGGAGTTAACTTCGACGCGCTGACGGCAGCCCAAAGAGAAGACTAAAAGCTAAAAAGCCTCCTAACAACAAAAACGGCCTTCAAGCTACAGTGGATGCAGATTCCGGGATCAGGCGACCAGATTTGCTGCGACACCTCCACGGGCAACCCACGCCCCTTCGTGCCTGCCAATCTACGTCGCCGCATTTTCCTTTCTGTTCACAAGCTATCGCATCCTGGAATCAAAGCTACGCAAAAGTTGCTCACAGCAAGGTTCATCTGGCCTGGTATCAACCGAGACGTGCGTTGCTGGGCAAGAGGATGCATACCGTGTCAGCGTGCCAAAATTCATCGAAATACCGTGACCCCGTTGGCGACGTTCGCTCCTCCAGACGCGCGTTTCGACCACGTACACTTCGACATTGTCGGAACTCTGCCGCCTTGCCATGAGAATGCCTATTTGCTGACGTGCATTGACAGATTTACGCGCTGGGCGGAGGCCATACCTATAGTGGATATCGCAGCTGACACGGTTGCCCGCGCCTTCTTGCACCACTGGGTTGCTCGTTTCGGTGCACCATCTATAATAACAACGGACCGTGGAAGGCAGTTCGAATCATCACTTTTCGCCAGCATTACGCGTTTCATTGGTGCTTCTCGCATCAGAACAACCGCCTACCACCCGATTAGCAACGGAACGTTTCCACCGCCAGCTCATATCTGCGCTCGCCGCAAAAGAAGAGCGCAACTGGATGGAGGCACTACCACTCATCCTCTTGGGAATCCGGACGGCTGTCAAGACAGACATCGGCTGCAGCGCGGCCGAACTGGTCTACGGAACGACATTGCGCCTTCCAGGAGAATTCTTCACGGGCAGCCCGCAAGGTGGTTGTACAGCCACCGCAGCCTACGCGCTTAGGCTACGAGACATAATGGAAAACCTTCGCACTACTCCACCGCGACGGGCAGCGCCACGCGCGGTGTACGTACCATCAGAACTGGCTTCGTGCACACACGTGTTTGTGCGCCACGACGCAGTTCATCGGCCACTCCAACCACCGTATAACGGGCCATCCCAAGTGCTGCGTCGAGGTGAGAAGCAGTTCACTATCGACGCGCGGTCGTCACGAAGTGGTATCACTCGATGGGCTGAAGCCAGCGCACATTGAAGAAGACACCGTTTCACATGCGCCGTCATCTCTGACACCACCCTCAAAGGCTCTACTGGTCCAACCACGCCAAGTCACAAGGCCACGCAGTGGACGAGTCTCCAGGGCGCCCCGTCGTATGGACTTGTGAACAGTTTAAATCGTTCTATGAACGTTCGCTAACTCACTAGGAGGGGAAGTGATGTGGCGGCCGCACAGCAGCACCCAGACACCCTTTTTGACTCGTTAAAATATTATCGCGGAGTGTGCGGGAAAGGGAAGTGGTGCGAGGGTATGCAACCGAGCCGTAGAGGCTGAACGAACACCTAAATAAAGTTAGCTGTTGCTTGTTCTTCAGGGACGCATCACTCGCTTCTTTCTGCTGATTTCCAGCCGCGCGCGCGTCCCGCACTACAGATTATACAGAAAAATATATTTGCGAAACAATCATAGTTCTTTTGGATCCCTCGCTTACTGCTCTAACGAGTGCCACAACCGACTCGTATTGTTATTTGGGAAGTTGCCTAACGATGCGTGGACGTCAGTCGCGTACAACCGCGTATGGCGTAGGAAGCTGCGATTCTACACGTACTGCACCCACCGCGGAAGGTTAGAAAAACACCTACATAAGCACAGCAGAGAAGTGGCTACGTTAGGCGGCTCGAATGATAACTGTAGAAGCGTCATTCAGAAAACACGGAATTGTCCTTCACATCGGGCGGCCTCTTCTCTACTTCCTTTTTAAATAAAAACATGATCCATAAAATTGATCCATAAATATTTTCATAGACAACGGGTAAATTTGTTAATTTTCGCTTTTCCTTCCTGTTTGGCTGTTGCCTTGGCTCTCTTCCTTAGTAGATCGCTTAATTTCTCAAATCTTTGCGACTCTTGTTTCGAGTTGGCGATTTTGCACGAAAAGAGCTGTACAAGTAGAGAAAAACCAGACGAGTTAACGGGTAACAGTCATAGTGCCTATGAGTTTAAGGGTTATTGCAGGGTTTGATGACGGACGCTGTCTCGCATTATTTTATTTTCCACCTTATCTAACCCATATCACGGGTATATGGTTCCGAAGATCTGTCAGGGTCGCGGCGAGCCGTCTCTCGAGGAAATAATGAAACAAAAAGAAAAGTTAAACGCAATTGGCATTTTTTCTGGCCGCCACTCGTTACACGTGCATACAGACGTTAACTGAGTCGTTAACTATACTTGTTTTTTGTATTAGTAATCGCTGTAATGCCTTTTTTTTGCGTAAATCTGTACAAGTATAGCCTGTATTTAGAGGGAACATGGGCCTTTGTCAAGCCGCGCTGTGTGGGCTTCTTGCCCATGTTCCTAACTAATCGTGATGGCGAATAAATCAGTCTTGTATATAATGCGGCGTCGAGGGACCTTAGGCGTCGACGTCCCGCGTCGTTTCGGCAAAACGATTTCCGACCCACCCATATATATACCCAGGCCCTCCATGTGGCGCAAAGAACTTGCTGAACTAACTGAATTTCTCAAGCTAAAATACGTAGAAAAATCGTAAAGTACGGCTTACAAGCTAGACATGATAGCATCGGATTGCAATTTGACTATACACGATTCTACTACGCGAATGCGTGTGCGAGTGTCTCGGGGGCCACGGAGCGGCGCGCCCGGTTCCTGGCAACACTTCCAGATGGCAGTCACCTACGCCGCATCGCGGCCCACGCATGATGCCGCGTTTCTACGACAAAGAACGCCTTCGTGCATAGCGTTTGCGGCCAGCGGTTCCCGGTAAACATCACGGTCACGTACGCTCGTTGCCGGGAAGCGTGAAACACAGTCGGGGTTCTTTGAATGTTATCGCGTTCCTCTTGATGGCGAAGCTTAAGCGTCCTCCGAATTTTTCTGGCACAAGGGCTGCCCCGAGAAACCGGCACGCTATCTGAATGAGCACTTATTCACAAATGATTAGGCAACTATTTTGCACTGAGCAGACTAACTATATGCGCGCTCAAAAGTGTAAAGAACTAGAGACAGCTGTCGAAATTAGCAGCAACGGCCCTAACAGTGTCCCCGGTCAGTGTCGTCTATTTCGGAATTCCTTAACTGATATAGATATCATAAAGCAATACCGATGTTCTGACACTTCATGGAGTACTTGTCTATGGTAACAACACTTTTGCTCTCCTAGAGAGGCACCAGTTGAAGTGGCACAGTGAAAGCGCACCCATCGCTCTCAACGTTGTAAACACCAGCGCAGATTCTTACTGTTGACATGGCCAAAATGTACATGTACAAACACAATTCGTTTATGTTATCAGGACTTTATTCATTACGGAAAAGCCAAATGATCGACAGACATGCCGAGCCATCTTGCTCGACAAGGTCTTTTTTTCAAGAGGCTGCTCAAGTGCGTAGTGTGGTCGCTACGTTTGATCCCATTCCCGAATGCATTTCGCATCTAGACGAGTGTTCTTTCATTGGACTGCGCAGCATGTGTGCATTTGTTTTTCATGTGTGTCCAAGTGTAACAGTTTTCGAATGGCACTTCATAATTCCAAGAAACAAAGAAAAAAAAAAGTTCGGCGTGGTGCAATGGCAAGATGCTGGGTTCGGAATGATCAGATGGCAAGTTCAAATCCCCAGCTGACAAAAATTTTTGCACAAATTTGCATAGCTCTAAAGAGGTCCCTGTCAATTTTTAATGAAACATTGATCAAGAACTATAGGGCGTCCAACAACAGACCGTCCCAAAATACGACAGATTGAAATTTCCTGTGCTTCTTCAACTGGATCTGGATTGCATCCTTGCACTGTTACAATGGCCTATAATGCATCCTCTCGATTGACACATCCATTAAATGTGGCGGGGCACTGCCACTTTCTTCAGCCCTCCCATGAGCGCTCTTACTACATAGGTGTCCAGTCCTCCTCATTTTGATCGTCTATCTTTTTCTGCTGCTACACTGTTTTAACAACATACTAAACCAGTGTTTCACTAATTTCAGGCGCCTCAATTCTAACTCATCCCCAAGCTTCTAGGTTGCATTTTGCAAGGTTTTTGGTCGCATGGCCGCCTGCAACACAAAGCATTATGGCTAATGCAGCTCTCACACTGGTGCACCTGCCTCAGTTTGCCAGAGTAAGGGCTCGCAAGGATCCTCCTTCAACTGCTTCAAAACAAAAGTGATCATGTGCAGGTGACTACTATGTGCCTGCATAAGACACTGACAAAGGCATGTGTCATTGCAGCATATTTTTTTTATTTCAAACACGGCACCAATCACTCTTCGCGTAGAAAAAAAAAATAAAGAAGGAACAAGAACGCGGATGAGTCAAAACTCAAGGAAATCAACTAGGCGATGACTCAGGGACAAAAGGTCCCTAGGTTGCAGCCAATAACAGACCTCGCAATCGCAAGGACAGACTTCAACTGGATGTCGTTATACATGACCTTCGTGCGACCGCATGTTGTGTGGGCGCAAGCGTTGTACAAAAGGCGTCTCCAAGTGTCCAGTGAGGCTGGACTTTCGTGAACGGGCATGTCCTCAAGCATACTGACGGCACACAGTTTCCTTCAAGTGTTGTCGTGTGCATTCAGGGAATGCAAGTGCACCAGCACCAGCTTCATACCACACAGATCCACAGAATGTGCCATAAGCAGGCAGTCTGTGCTACTTTTCACTGTAAACACGAAGTCGGCTTATACACTTTTCTTGTCAAGCACTTTTGCTGCATTATCTAGCAACCTACCTTGTTTGCTCAACTGTTCCACAGTGTACCTGCGATTCTTTCCTAAAACAAGGGAAACACAGAGGGCCCACAATGTGCCACTCCCAAAGCCACTAGACAGGTATACTTTGGTTTCCAATTAAAAACGTCCAGCTGCTGTCATGACCCACCGATATAAAGACATGCATTCCAGTGAATGCGCCAACACACACCAACAGCTATGGCCGACAATGTTACAGCCTTTTGAAGACTAAGATCAATATAATTTTTACAAGAACATTACCAAGGAAATTCTATTGCTGCCGATATCCGTAACCCAGCGTTGCATCACTAGGAAAAGATTTTACTGCATTTCTAATATTGCTTTTGCAACTGAAGTGCTTCTCCAAACATTGCTAAAAAGTAAAGTCACTCTCTGCTGTTGTCATAAATGAAATCTCACTGCAGAAAAGGTACATCTGATTCAATGTAACACGTCTCTACTGGTACACCAATTCAAACTGTTTTGACGTCCATGCCAATGGACGTCTCACGAATAGCTCCAATATTTAACAGCAGTCACAGATGCTGTCTCTTTTCCCACAGGCTGCTGCTTGCCCACACAACTGTCCCACTATGGACCTCCTGACGTCGCAGCACACAAGGCAGACTGTTCAGCACACCTGTTCATACCAGAGGTAGACCATCGCACTGAGCCATGACAGTGTCGGTGGTACCTAAGACATACACCCAGCAAGGGGTCCTTTGTTCCGGCATGCCACAGTACAGTCCATTTTTCACTGCCAAGGAGAAAATAACCAAAAAACATGTATACCCCGTCCTAAACACTTGAACAATCCCACCCTTGGTGTTCAGAGTCTGAAAAGGAAACCGTCCTTTTATTCTGCAGCTTCGGCGCTTTTAGCATCGTCCGATGACACCAAACACTCACAGCCACATATGGTGCC
Source organism: Dermacentor andersoni (assembly GCF_023375885.2). Classification (NCBI taxonomy): domain Eukaryota; kingdom Metazoa; phylum Arthropoda; class Arachnida; order Ixodida; family Ixodidae; genus Dermacentor; species Dermacentor andersoni. The sequence goes on from NC_092817.1 coordinate 24,309,341, forward strand.
ATGGTCGAGAGGAGCAAGTTTGAAGATGATTTCTACGACGGTGGTAGTTTTCCTCTCTCACTGTGTGTGGGCTGGGCCTGGTGCCACACGGAGAGCAGAGGAGGTCGTCTTCGCCTGTGCCTGTGGACCACGCCTAGCAGAGGCACTGGATGAGGGGGGGACTTGCATGGCACGGCCGGAGACCCCGGGGTCATTCTTCTGGCCGTACGTGATTGACTGTCGACTGTGGTGGTCGGAATGCGGTGGCCAAAGGAAAGCGCTCGTGGCAAGCAGCACGGAAAAGTGCCAGCTCCGCTTCACATGAACCCATGTCTCCCTTGGTCAGGCACTCAAGTGTTCGCAAGCAGTTCTGTGCAAGAACGAGCGCAGAATTTCATAAATCGAAAGACAGCACGAAAAATTATTTCATGCAGTACCTTGACAGGTTGTGGGAAAAAGTATGTTGCACTGTGAGGCTAGGGCCAAACGTTCACAAAGTGCCATAGGGGCAATAGAACTTACTTCCTTGCCAGCTGCAACTAACTTGCAATAAACGAATTACTTTTTTAACACTTAGAACGCATGTTTTTCTTCTGCCGCATTCTAGCCATGAAATACTTCTTTGCTTTTAAGTTGGTTTTTCATGCAATCTATACAATGTTACACTAGTCAGAAGGATAAAAGGGGAAAAAGAAAACAATGCGTACTGAAAGACAGTACACCTCACCTCAATAGTGACTCCTTCCAAGTCATTGTTTAGTGATGTCACCATCTGAAGAGCTTGCTTCTGTGTGGATGTGTCCAGGAAGTACATCATGCGGCAGCCTAATGAAGGCAAGGTATAATAACATGCTAAGACAAGCTGGAAGCTTCAAACAGGAATACACAAGGTCTAGAAAAGTGGACAATGAGCAAGAAAATAATTGTGGTGCTACACACACACCTTCAAGCAAGTGTGGGAATGAGCGTGAATGCTGAGCCAGGAACTCTTCATTCAGCTGCTGTGCATTCTTTGACTGGTACAGTTCAGCCATCTCTTTCTCCAGCACAGTCACAATAGGCCCTGGGAGGTCCTTCCTTTGGGAGACTGCAAAAGGCAGTGGGCAAACAGACTTGACTTTTCGCAGACCTTGTGAAGACGGAACCAACTAAAGCTATGCCATTGTCTTGTCCAGTGGTAAGCCGAGCCCACATATAACGGCCCCACTTAAGACGTTTACTTAAAACGAATGAGGGCCGTGCGATCGTCAAATATACATTAAATGGCATAAAATTGCATGTATAACGAACATCTTTGAGCCCTGCCTAACGGTTACAGCAAACGGACGGTGTAAACCTGCCGCCCCAATGCAAAATAGTGACTACCTCCGCTGTCTCGGCGCGCACGCTAAGGCGACGGCTAAGGTTCAGAAGGTTTTTGCTTTCTGGCCATTACCGCGACGCAGGCCTCTCCACACTAGTCTCCATGCTTCATCGCTTCCGCGCTTCGTTCTAGTCAGGCACGACTTGTAATTCAGGATGGCGGACGGGAATGCCATGCCTGCAGCGGTCACGAAACGAAAAGCGCTGAACATGGCAACGAAGCGAGCAATTTTGAAGACAGTTTCTCAAGGTACTAAAAACTGCGAGTTGGTGAAGAAGAATCAAACATCTGAACGATTCTATAGAACATGGAAAAGATTGCTAGTTTCTTCTTCACTGCTTTTAGGCTTCCTCCGTTCCTGAGGGCATGTTCAATTCTATCCATATTATACTTCCTTATGTCAGCTGTCTTACGCTTGTTGATTAACTCTGAAAGTTCTGACAGTTCTATTCTAGCTATAGGGTTAGAGGCTTTCATACATTGGCGTTTCTTCATCAGACCTTTTGTGATAGCTTACTGGTAAGCTTGCAAGAAACCGAGCCATTACTGCAAGCTATACGGAGCAGGACTTGTATAATACAGACGAACCTGCATTATTTTATTGGATGATGCTGCCAGACAAGACACATGCCATGAAAGGCAACTCATGTGCTGGAGACAAACACAGTAAAGTGTGTGTTACAGCACTTCGGTGCGACCGGCGCGTGCCCTTTGTAATCGGAAAATCAAAGCTGCCTTGCTTTCGGAGCTGTGTACCTGTGTGCTACGGGCACAATACTAAGGCGTGGATGACGTGCAATTTATTCGCAGAGAAGCAGGGCGAGTTTGACCGTGACATGCAGAGGCAAGGAAGGCGCATGCTGCTTGTGCTCGACAACTGCTTAGCGCACAATGTGCGAACTTCTCTGACAGCAGTTACTATACCTTTCCAGCCGCCCAATACCACTTCAAAAGTGCACCTGATTGATTTGGGCATAATACGTGCTAAGGCATCATATAGGCGCCGCATTGTGGAGCGCTTGCTCATCGCTGTTCACCACCCAGCCGCCAACTTGCCAAGTCGAGTTTCACTGTATTCAGCCGTTGAGATGGCAAAGTGGCCTGGGCAGAGGTGACGACCGCTTGCATGCGGAACCGTTTACGCAAGGCCAGCTTCATTGACACAGTGCCTGGTGCCATCCTGATGCTTCCGAAGATGATTGGTCCGGCGGCAATTTGTGGCAGCGCGTCGACTCCGACATGGGTGGCTACGACACTGATTGGGATGACTTTACCGTATTTACTCGCATAATGATTGCACTCATTTTGTAAAAAAAATTGACGCCAATTCAGGGGTACGATCATTACGCTGGTTAAATTTCCCACGAAAAGAAACATTTTCTTTTTTCATCCCGCATTTGCAGCGGGATGACAAGCAGGCGGCTGCCACTGTCAGTGCAAGACACCAAAACAAGAATGGTGGCCAGCGGAGCAAGCCGAACGCGTCGAACGCGATTATTTTTCTTCTAGTGAATACATTACGCGCATTGAAACAGTTTCTACCGTATCAGTAATGAATAATATCGTTAATATCGGCAAGTTTGCAACAATAACGTAGCCATGTCCACTTTCAGGGGACAGAAACAGAGATGGGTGCGCTTAGCTGCCAGTGACATAGAAACACATGGCGGGCATGCTGCGGAAACTGCGGCATTTGTTTTCACTGCTATCCTAATATGGCACATTTCCACTAAGGGTGGGCGAGTATCTTAGCTGCGTTACAAGTATTGGTGTATGTATCAATGTATCATATATCAGTGTAAACGTGGCCACTATCGTTGCCGCTCGCGATTTGTTGCGTGCCCACGAGTGCAGATAAGAAGTATCGAAAGTAGCCCTTTATGTTGTTGTTGACCAAAACCATTATGAAGCCTACAAATAATACAGCCGAGGGAAGTTTGGTTGTAGCTTTTTTTTTTATGGGAATGTGGAAAGTGATGAAAGAAATGAAATGGGGCAACTGCTTAGGAATGTTGGGTGCGTGCAGACCACATGGTATGTCTTCAAGAGTCGTTCACGTAGCATTCGACAGATGGTAAGTGCGATCATCATTAGCTAGACTTGACACACAACATATCGCTGTGACAAGTTCAGGGTGCAATCATTACACGGGAAAGAAAAAAAATCGAATTGTGATGACAAAATTCAGGGGTGCGATCATTACACGAGTGCGATATTTATGCGAGTAAATACAGTATTTCTGCTGAAGACTGATATTGCGGAACCATGCACGGACGAGGGCATCACTTGTGAAGTATGGGCAGAGAGCGACATGGAGGAATTGGATGACTATGAAACTTCGGAGCCAGCACCCATAAGTGTGCCTGTAACAATGGGCTACATAGAGAGCCTCAGGAAACTTGTGTATGCCAAGGGCGTAGAGCACGCTTCTGCTTTAGATAAACTGGAGACCACCCTCATTGGATCTGATGGCAGAAACAGAGGAGCATCATGAACTTCTTTGCAAATAAATAAATTTTGTGTTTTGACTAGCCACTTTCCTTTTTTTAAAGCTGTCGTCCACTTACTACAAACTTCGGCGTATAACGAACAGATGCCACGTAACGCTCAGGTTCGTTACAAACGGGCTCAACTGTATATGCACCAGTGGTTACATTGACAGCTGCTCACTGATTGCACGGCACATTTGCACACATGACATGACTGTCACTGATGGCATTTTTACTGGTGTTCCTCGTATCATGCCAGCATGTCACTGGCTGCATTCTGTCAACCTTTGTAATGTGTTCTATCACACTGGTGCACAAATATTTATTTCTTTGCATAAGGACATGGACAGCGACAACTCGAGTGCTTTAGAAACATATAAAGGTTGACCATCAAAATGTCAAACATGCAGCCCAAGAGGGTTGCATGTGGTTTACAACATGTGTGCCTTTTCTAATGCATAGATAGGCAAGTGTCAAACTATGTGCCAATAATAAAAAACTCAACCGCAAAGCTTTTGGTAGGTTTCAGTTGCCATAGGTTCTGGCAAACTAAGTTTGATGAGTTGACCTCATCTTTGTGGGAAGTGTTACAAACTGTAGCACTGCGACATTACAACACTAGCCAGTTTCAGGGTGAAAAAATGCTTTCTAAGACCTGTGAAAGTGTGCAATACTAGTGTGTGTCCTTGTCATGCACGTACCAAGGCTGTGGAAAGTGCACATGTGTGCATGCAGACGGGGGCACTGAGGGTCGAGGCGGAAAGCCCGCTTGATGGACTGCAGCATAAGCAGGGGTCGGTTCTTGCGAAGGTAGATTTCAAACGCCAGCAGGTGAGTCTCCAGCCGCTGGGCACCCAGCTGTTGCAGTGGCCGCAGAAATTGGATTGCCTGCTCCAGCGGCTCTTCTGTCTGCATGGTGCATACATGATTATCACTCCTTAGTACTGTCTTTTCACACACAGTAATCGTTTTGCAGAATCATCATTTCCTACTGTCAAAAAGCCATTGTACAAATATAACTTGAAAGGCAAAATTATATATCATACATATAGGGTCGCTACTACGTTAGCACTTTCGAATTTACCTGGTCTTTTTAAATTCACCCTTACACTATTCATCAAAATTCCCTGGCAGTCTTAAGACACTGGAGGTTCAGGCACAAGAAATAAAGGGAAAAAAGAAGATGATTTAGACATTGGAGGTTCAGGTACAAGAAAGAAACAAAAAATGACTTGTAGCTCACTAAGTTAATATGCCAGCCCATAATAATCAGAAAAAGACACGATTATTTGTGATGGCGTAGGTTCAGTTGAATATCTCGCTTCCTTCTGGCATGGTTATGGTTTAGCTTCTAGCTAAACCATAACCACTGCAGGTACCGGTCTCCCCGATTCAAAGCAACTCAAGAAAAAGTTCCCGTTTTATTTTTCTCTTGAATTATTCTAGAGCTGGCAAATTCCCTGAAAATTCCAGGTTTCACCTGATGGGTAGACATCCTGATATAATATCGTACCGTAAGAAAACATGCAATTATCGCCGTCCCTCTACAGCGAAGCGAAAGCCTGCCAAGTGAATCTCAAGCCCGTGAGACCAAATCGCCACCTGGCAACTTCGGGAGAAACTTCCAATGTTCGGAGGCGCGCGGCCACTTCTGTGCCACGGCCTGTGCTCTCGGGAGCCCGGCACTACTTCCGCCTTCTGACGAGAGATGGCGACACCGTCGCTGCGCTCCGACGCACTTCGTTGCCTGAACCACGGCCGGTCTCGAGGTGTGCGCGCGCTCCCCTCCTGAACGAATGCATCTAGCGACCCGTCCGTCGAGCAAGGAAAACGCTCCATGCGTCGAACCGACGAGAAATGAAGTGACGTGCGCCGTCAGTATGGAGCACTCTACTCAATATACTGTATCTTCCTTTCCAAATTAACTTTGTACATTCTACATAACTTGACAGCTCAGTATATTTGCTGTAACCTTAAAAGTGGGGTAACTTGTACCGAATACTTAAGACACGACGTTCGTCACTGTATTTGCTCGTTGCGGCGGACGCGCCGGTCGCCGCAACGGAGAATTCGTTTTTCTCGGCAACCACTGCACCAAATTTTAGAAGGTTTTGTCGCATTTAAAACAAAAACTTAAAATATAGTCACTGTTGCTTGCGAATTTTCGATTTAGATCGTCAAATTTTTATTAAATATGGGTAAAAATCGTAAATTTTCAGAAAACGAAAGTATTAAGTTTACAACTCTAACTCCACAAGGAAAAACGACATCACAATTATATGAATTACATACGATAGTACATCTAAAATGGACAAAACTCGTATGTTACACATGAATCTAAAGAAGATCAGTAATATGGAAATAAAGCTTTTCTTTTGATGCAGAGCTATCAATTTATAAACTTCGTCCGTCTATTATTTTCGAACATGCCAATTCTTTAAAAGTCCTTAAACAAAATTCAGGCCTTAAATCGAAATTCTGCTTCCAACAGTCACTAGAATTTAACTTTCTCCCTCAAATGCAGCAAATTTCATTAAAATCGGCCCAGGGGTTATATCAGAACAGTGTTTTTGCGTTTTAGATGTATTTGCATAGGTAGCATCAGAGTTGAGTACGAGCTAAAGCTTCCTCTTAAACAATGTAACAAACTCACGTAAGATGTAAATGATAAATCAGATTTGTCCGCTTTGGATGCTCTAACGAATGCAGCTTACAGAGCTGCGATATCAGTTCTTAGTGCAGAGCTACGAATTTGTAAATTTTGTGGTTCTATATTTTGAAACTTGATAATTTTTAGAAGGCTACTTTTAAAACATTCGCGTTCTATACGAAAATACCGCTTCCAACAGTCATTAGAATTTAAAATTCTCTCTCAAATACAACAAATTTCATTAAAATCGGCCCAATGGTTTTCTCAGAAGAGCGTTTCTGCATATTACATGTTTTTGTACAACACAGAAGCATTTTTAAAAATATAATTGCTGGACCGATTTTAATGAAATTTAGATTTGTTGCATTTGAGAGAGAAAGTTAAATTCTAGTGACTGTTGGAAGCGGAATTTCGATTTAGGGACTGAATTTTATTGTCGAGCACGAAGTTTACAAATTAGTAGCTCTGCATCAAGAACAGATATCGCGGTTCTGTAAACGGTACCCATTAGATCGAAATTCCGCTTCCAATGATCCCTAGAATTTAACTTTATCTCTCAAATGCAACAAATTTCATTAAAATCGGTCCAGGGGTTATCTCAGCAAAACGTTTTTGCGTCTTACATGTATTTGAATAGGCCGCGTCGGAGTTGTGCCCGAGCAAAAACTTCCTCTTTTAAGGCTCGACCACACGGGGCACGGGATACGCGTCTCGTTAAGCCTATACGTGAACCTAAGCCTCTCTGAGTCGGTACGCGTGTGGAGAAGGAAAGGGCGAGCAGCCACACAATATGCGCACCAGTGAGAGCTTCACTGCGCAGAGCACACTGCTTCCAGGATCACCTTCGGGGGAAACGTGCCTTTTTGGGTTTGGGGAAAGAAACTTTTTCTGAACTTGCGCTAAAGAGACAATCGCGATCGAGAAGTCCGATACCATCGCGTTTGAAACTGCCCCGCGTATGACAACCGTATAACGTTTTGAGCACTTGCATGCTACGGCAGCGTTGGGCAACACATTTCTCGCCATCCTCGCCAACAAGCACACTGTCACGGGCTTATTCTTATGGTGCTTGTGCTTCGCAAGCGCAGGCAGAGCCTCAACGCAGTCGACCAGCGGTTCATTATTGATGGCGTCCATCGTATTCGCGCGACACGAAACCAGCGGCGACTCCCGGGGTCTCAGCACAATTCCGAAGCAACAGCCTGTTTCCAAATCCGCACCGGAAGTTTACATGCCGGCCACGTGACGACGGCACACACGGCTGCCACTTCTGTCGCATACGCTCAAAATCACGCTCAAAAAGAAGCCCTGCCTGACGCGCGCGCGGTCTCTCAGATGCGTGACGCGTAGCCGGCGCGTACGATTAGCTGCGTGTGGTTCGACTTCTTTAGAAGAGTTAAAAAAAAAGAGCGACAGAGAGCAGAAAGCGCGGCTCTCAAGCTTGAGAAGCCAAAAGTGAACAAACTGACCGTGCCTTTCTTGTAGCATTCTTACGGTATGCGTGGTTCGCTATAGGATAACAAGGGCGACATCTTGCAAAAGTTGACCAATCTACATCGGCGACACTGAAGTCACATCGCTGGAGCGATGGACACTAAGAAACGTGAAACAACATCGGTGCTGCGTTGGCCTCACTTAAGAGAGCTTTTCAATGCGCGGAATTTACTTAAAGGAGTGCCCAAGCACAATGCAATCTCTGCCTACCGAAGTCAAAGATCCTATCGACAAGGAGAACGTCCAATTCTGAGAAGCAGCTCCTCCTGCGAGCAAATAAAGCTCTATGGTAAAATTTTGGTTCGTTTTACTTTCGTTTACACTTCGGCACAAAAGTTATCTTGTATCTTTGAAGTAACGAAATATCTTTTTTAGTGTTTAGTACTTTATCTCAAATATATTTCTGCATTCGGTATTTAATACTAACGTTCATTTTCGCGTGGTACTCAGTAACTTATCTAAAATACATTTTCTGATAATCTTGTACAACCCTGAGCAGGACACGCAGGCCTGCGGCCGCACACCTTTTTGTTACTTTCCATGTTTGTGACAAGTAGGATCAAGCAAGCGGGTGAACTTCCGTACGTCTTGCACATCGCAGAGCTGCTGCTTTCTAAGTCAAGGACGATTTCAGCTCTGATAATACGCACTTAATTTACAGAAAGGACTAGTAAGGGCTCGCACGTGCGCGTAAATCGTGTGGTGGTGGCGTCGGCGGCCAGCCGGCGACGACAACGACCGTACGTGACGTCACCTTCCTAACCTGTTAAGATTGACCTGCCGAAGGTGACAAGGCCGCCTTTGACGAAGACAGGTAACCATAAAAGAACGTAGGCCAGCCTTTCCGAGGCACCTTATCCCTATTTCTAACATTTATACCAGTGTGCCCCTCCACCCGTCGGCCCCCGTCTTTTATTTTGGATGCCTAAAGTTAACCTAAATAGCGAAACAGTGCTTCTGAGCGGCGATTCACCGCTTCACCTGGTATTGAGAGCGGAAGACCCCGGAAAACAAGCACTGGCAGTGTGGTCACGCGGATATTTAGAGGCTGCCACATGTATTGGCGTGCTGACAGGCGTCACCCTGATAACGAAGGGAAGCTTGTGCGACTCAATTCCTCCTTCAACGCCTGGCAAACCGATCATGCACTCATTTATCCACTTGTCTTCCAGCATCCTCTTGTACATAAGTCGCCCCGCGGGTGCTTTTAAACCCCAATGATTCCTGAAATTTGGTACTTGACTCCTCGATCTATTAGTCCGTATCCAAGCGCTCAGCTTTCAATCAAAATGTTGAGCGTTCCTCTTCGGAGCTGTACAAAAAGTCTTTTCTCAATTTTTATTTAGTGCTGTAGAATTCTAACGTGCGCTAATTTTGCATTCTAGTTCTCCAGTAAGCTGTCTTAGAATCACTGGCTATCTATATTGCATGGGTAGCTTAGTACTTCCCGCGTTCAACTTTGCTCCACGTGCTCAATCACGGAGCGCCCACGTAAACAAACATTCTGCGTCTGACGGTGAAAACACGACCTGACCCCCCCCCCTTCAGATGCCACATATTACATGAGAGGCTCAGCCTTTGATGAAAGTTAACGTGCCACTGCTCGCGGTCACCGGAGCTGTCAGCTCACAGGCTGGAACTTCATTCGAAAGGGGCAGCAGAGCTTCAGAACTCCAGTGTTGCTATCAACTACAGGAGCACAGCCGTATGATGCTGCGACAGTTCTGGTCACTCGTGCCTCGGATACACACAAGGGCAGTTCAACAACGAAGTAAGGATTCTGAAATGTAAAGCTTGCTCGTATTATGATGACATGGCCCATGGGTGGTTGGTAGACGGATCAGTGAGCCAGTTCTATGAGCGCCAAGAACGGCAGCTCTATCAGGAGAGGAGGGCGTCTTTATAGCACGAGCTAATCCCCGTAGAATAGGGTCCGCCGCTCCACCCGGCTAGAAGGGGCAACCGGGCGTGGCACGCACCCTGGCCAGCTTGTCGGGCAGCAGCTCCTCGTCCCGCAGGCCGTCCATCTCGCCGCCGTCCTGCTGCTGCTGCGCCTGCTGCGCCTGCTGGGCTTGCCGGGACTTCTGCTTCTCCTGCGCCAGCGTCTGCTTCTCCTTCTCCTGCTCGGCTCGCCGCCGGGCCTTGCGCTGCTTGCTCTTCAGCTTCTTCAGCTCGCCAGGGGCCATGTTGGCTGCATGGGAGAGAGAGAGAGAGAGAGCCCTCAAGATTCCGCCAGCTTTTGGTGCTTACAGCAACTACGTAAGCCACTCCCTGATTACCGTCTCACGCGAAAAAGCCCCACCTACGAGAATGTGCGCGCAGCAGGTTCGCGCTTCAATTGTCAAAACGGTGCTGCCATGAAAACGATGGCTAGCACATGGACTCGTCTAACATTCGTGCCAGTGGCTTCAGAGGTTCTTGTGGCGTTATTATCACGCTTTACGTTTCTGAACGTTTAAGCATTCGTGTATTTCTAAACGCACGAAGAAGTCCCAGCGCCCATGAATAATCAGGGCTACTCGTTGCATTTATGACGCAGTATTTTGTTAGGGATGATCAATAAGGAAAGATTAAATCATGGCGACCACGACGTGGTTGTTTCAACTTCATCCTGGAGCCAGTAAAAGAAAAACCTTCGATACCCACTTCTGCTACTCAGAGGAAACTGTCACTTGGGCGTGGATTTGGACTCCACTTATTGGCAAAGCCACCAAGTTGTTCAGATCCAAAAGAACAGAGCTTGCACAAATCTATGTACTACCCATCATTCTCACGCTGGCTGAAACTTGCAGCTCCCGTAGACAATGGCTGCAGATATCCCACAAGTTTTGTAGGAAACCCTTTGCATCTGACAGCATTAGGCCGTCTTATAATAAATTTGCAGCCTTATGCACGTGCTGCTGGACGCTGTCGTAACGATTGCACATTCGACAAAAAGAGTCGCCCCGCCTCGGGGTACTCCCTTCAACAAACTTGACTTGGCGGCACTCCGCATTTCCGAGAATTCAGGTTCTTTCAAAGCGCGCACGTGATGTGGACGGCACACTTCAGGGTCCCTAAAAATATCGCTCACGACAGCGTGCCGTTCACGCTTGCCAAGAGCAGACTCGCTGCGGCCCATGCACAAACACGCACGGGCACGGCGTCCTTGGGCATCTCGCGTTAGGCGCGCGTGCAGTGCCGAGGCAACGGTGATCCGACGTTATTTCTCGTCTTTCTCGACCGCACGCTGCCTGCCTACTCCGACGTCTTAAACGCCCAGGCACTCGGACCCCCTTCCAGCGCTAAAACGTTTCTCATCAGACGCCGGATGGGCTCTTCTTTTTCCGCCTACGGCAAGACTACCCGAGCGCGCCGACAGCGCCAATCACTCGAGCGCAAGAATGAACGGAAGAATAGCTCTGGTCCGGCCTTAGCCTCGTTTCTGTTTCCGCGCGGCGCAGAAAAATAATAAATTGCTGACGAATGCGACCGTCATGAGCGTTTCCTGATGGCCCACTGGATAAGGCCTCAGTAATGGGCAGAGAAACAATTGCGGGACTGCGCGCTGCAACGCGACGACGAAGAGAGACAGTTTCCGCGCGTAGATTTCGCCGTCGCTCCAAAGCGCGCGGAGTCAACGCCGAAGTTTCGTTACTAAGCGGATGGGGTCACCGCGGTGTGACCCTCCCCTCTGAAACCTCTCGACCTTTCAATAGGGGGACGTAGATTTGCCACAGCGTTCCGTGAATCCAGCGCATCCGGCGCGACGCACGCACCGTAGCAACGGGCATTCTGTCCGCTGATGTAGCTAATCAATGTATAGTGAGATAAACGTCCACGAAAGTGATCGATATGGAATACGGCCCTTAAACTCGATTGTGACGTGGCACGCACGACAATTGCAGCCCCACCGTTGAGTCAGAAGATAACCTGCAGAGCAGTGAACGGTCTAGCTGTTGTGCTCACTTCTACCGAAGTTGGTTTACGAATACATTTTCCAGGCGTCCTGCATGTATGAAGTCGACTGTCAAACGCAGAAGAGCCATAAACAGCGCACGCCAGATACCGCTGTTTATGGGTATGCTTCAACGCAAGTGCTACGAACGAGTAAACCGCTGCTTTAGGTCACCAGTTTCGCTACAACCGCCGTCGGCTAACCGTGCTAGCGAACAAATTATTAGCGAAGGCAGCAAGCCAATGACGTATAGATCTTACGAACGATAAGGAATTGCTAGCGCCGTCAAAGATTTTGAAGAAGCGTTAACGGTACGCGTGACGTCAGCTCACGAAACATGCATTCACGAAATCGAAATCCGTGCGCTCGAGACAGCAGCGCTTTCCCATCGGAAGCAAATCTGGACAGGAATTTCCGAAACACCATCCATCAGCCACCATCGACGAGGCGCCGTGCAGTGCCGGTGCATTCGGTCACGAAAGTGCCACGGTGCCAGCGCGGACGGCGGGTCTGTCGCAAGCGTGGATCTGTCATCGGGCCGGACGCGCGGCGATCGCGCGAAGCGCACGACCGCGTCGCACGGCGCTCGGTCGTGCGTGCAGTCTGCCGAGTCGGAGGAGCCTTTTTCCCACCACGCGGCACGGAGCGATACCGAGCGCGCGCGTCCTCCAAGCCAAGGCCAGAAGAATCGCGCTAGACGCGAACCGATGGAGGAGCGAAGAAGAGCTCTCCTCTAAGAATTAAGCAATGCAACGACGGGGTCGCCGCAAGCTTCGCCGGTGCGTCCGTCCATCGCGCGCTCTCGGCCGCCAGTGAGTGCACCGAGACAGCGGCCTCGGAGACCCTCAGCCGACCGACACGCACACCTGATGACACTGCCGCGCTGGCTGGTCTGAACTCGACCTCGCTTAAACCTAACGTCGCAACAACGCACCGTCCCTCGAAAGCAGCAAACAAGAACGAACGCCCAACGTAATGACCACTTTTCGCTGCCGTTGTGTTTGCCTCGCTAAACTAATGGAAAGCCCGGGCCATAGTGCAATGAAGATAGTGCAGACAGTACTGGCTAAACTAAATGGTCGTGCACAATGACGCCACGGGAAACACGTCCATAGCTTCCACCACGCAATTCGCGTTATATAGCTGCGCACGTGACCAATGATCTGTGAAAAAATAAAATACATTTAGTTGTGCCGCCATTTTGATGGCCAACTCACCAGCAGGATTAACAACGGAGTATAAATAAAGACAGATAATAAATAAATATAACAGCCAGGCATGCAAATGACTTCGGGTTTGAACGATACGTAAAGCCATTTGGGGACGCTACTACTAAATGTCCGTAATTTTTGCTGCAAACGGAACATGCTGAATGGAGACCCGCACCATTAGCGCTCGCATCCGCGTTTGCTCGTTTCAGTGTGACGCGAAACCTCCCGACACGCAGCAATTTGCATGCGATGCCGCAACGCTCGCACGACACGGCAAGTGCGTTGTTAGTTGCGCAACTAATACTAGCGAGTGTCGTCGTCAAGACGAACTTTGCGGACCCCTTGGCCCGCGAGCGCGACAAGACGGTCGAAACACAGCAGGGCTACACGTATAGGAGCTGAAGCCTAGCGTATAGGAGCTGAAGCCAAGAAACGTCCACGACATGAAGGAGAGAGAGACAGGGAGGGACACACACACACACACACACACACACACACACACACACACACACGCACACACGCACGCACGCACGCACGCACGCACGCACGCACGCACGCACGCACGCACACACACACACACACACACACACACACACACACACACACACACACACACACACACACACACACACACACACACACACACACACACACACACACACACACACAGCTATCTTCCGCTGAAGGACCTTTTAACCCGTTGACGCTGGCCTGAAGGAAAGACGGCTGATCCTGGGGTCTTGAGACGTAACGCATCCTTTCCAAGTCGAAAAGTCAACTGACGTACGCTTGAAGCGCCGTTTTGAGAAGCTGGCGCAGGCGGCCGTTTGCGTTAGGAAACGAGCGACAAGGCGGGACGTTACATAAAGGTAGAAGGGGATCGTGACATTTCCGGCTGTTCCTTCTTTTTTCCCCCGATTATCTCAAGATACACGCGCTTCAACGGCCCTTTCCGAGGAGGGCACGCGGCTTGTCACATTCGTGCAGACATCTAAAACCTACGTGCACTTCCGTGTTCTTTCCCAGCCCGTTTGCGCTAAGCAGCATTACACCGAATGACGACCACGATGCGCTTTACGGAAAGACTAAATGCTCACTCATATAAAACAAAACAGATTTACTACAGAAACAGCGTAAGCGGAAAGTGCGACAGCCTCGCAAATCCAAACGCTACTGGCCAGTTGATTCCAAGAGGAAAAAGGAACTGCGCCTAGAATTACGGAAAACGCACAATTGACTGGAACAACCGACACGGTTATATTAACACGAAGGTATACGTGAAAGGTGACAAGATTAATGAGATAACAAGTAAGCCAGAGGAAATTATGAAAGAGCTAACCGGGCTATTTCTGTAAGCGATCAACATGTACAGTTCTGTTCATGATGCAACAGTTTGAATGTATCCATTTGTGTGATCACACGCACTTCCTTAAGGATGTTTTAAAAAAGCCAAGCTTAGATACAAGGAACATTATCGAATTAAGTTATATTGGTAGACTACACTTTTGGAAAATATTAAGCAAATCAGTGATGACAGTGGTGATATGTCGGGCAAGCCAAAATGAACGCAAAAATTCGTGACGACAACATCCTAAATTTCCCACACCAGGACGCATGACGGCACACATTTTCGACAGCATCTGCTCGGGGCCTGTTCCCTGTCACCAAAGGGTGCTTACACTTTAATGAATTGAAAAGAGGCAAACACTCAACTCGGTATATCCTGGAAAGCTTTTTCCGCAGAAAAATGGTCGAAATATGAGAAAATTGCGTGACTTCACTGACTTACGCGGCATCGTGTTTGAGGCGCGTCACTCAAGAAGCTTGACTGCCTATTTACACTATGAATCGGCCTTTTCCACTCCTACTAAACGAGGGATATGGAGGTGAAGTACGAAAAAAAAAAAGTTGTGGCTAGTACGGACTCATCAAGGCGCTGTTCTGGTAACCGACCAGCGCGCACGCACACTGGTATTCGCGTGCCTCTACTAACTGCAGTAAAAGTGCGCGGTGGCCGTGCCCTACACACAACCACTCGAGGGTCGGTTCATTTCGTTCCGTGGATCGGAGCGGCAAGTCGAGACCGTCGTCCGATTACGCAGCTGCCCGCCACCGCTTGGCACCGCCACCGAGCGTACCCCTCGGAAAAGGTAGCAGTTTTCTTTCTTACTGCCAAATGCGCAGAGGGGGGTCGAAAGGTCCCCCCGATGAAACGATCGATTTTTCAAAGGGAAAACGGGGCCGCCGCTTTCCACCCTTCGGTTCCCTTCCCGCAACGAGCCTTCGCAACGGGCTTTATTCGCAACACCAGCGAGCGCTCCCCATGCAGCGCCGCTAAAAGCGTGCCGCAATAACCAAGCCAACTCTCCCTCGCAATGGTGCGCGAAACTGAAGTCTTCGCGTCGCGTTGCTCCGAGGCGGCAGGCGGACGTGGCCAAGGAAGCGTTCAGTCCAGAGTGAAGGCAAAGGGCTCCAGAGGCAAGCCCGTGCTTATACATGGCTCCTGCTGGCACTGGCAGCTTCGCTGAGAAGATACGACGAACAACAAACACCAAAGAGGCCGTCGTAAGTTTGCGAATCACTACGGGTCCGCACAAACCGCAATTTTTTTTTCCGAGTAGAGTGCACGGCAGTTAACCCCGTCGATCAGAGGCCTCGCAAGAGCAAATACGATAGGACAAGAATAAAGTCCAAGGCTGACGAACAATGATAAGCTCCGAGAGAGCAAGAGAGAAATCAGGAAAGGCCGCTTCAGCAAAACACGGCAAAGCGAACCGACTGTGACCAATTTGCGGTCGGAATGGCATCCTAGCCAGTCGAGGTTTTGCTGGACGGTAATCTTCACAACCGCAGCTTCGTTCAGTGTACACAAACACGTGAGCATAGTATAGAGGCGAGTCCGCCTATTGCCTCCTTGCCTCCTCGATAAACAAACCACTAGAAAAGCGCGTTCTGAAAATGACCCTCGAGGCAAGAACGAAACACAAACAAACGCACGCAGCGACGACGGTTCCACTGAATGGCAGTCGATCATGGAGAATAAACAAAGCAGGACCACGGGAACGCTTGCGAAATGGCGGCGTTGTCCGCGCGAGCTACTTGTCGGTCAAAGGAATACCCAGTGCTCACATACACACACAAGCGCAAGCAAACTAGCGCCCAAACGCAAAGGCAAGAATCATAGAGAAGACAACAATCAGACCGCGCTACAACGGTGCCGGGATGAAACAGCGATTGCCCAAGTATCGCGCGGCCAGACAACAATAACCCGCAAGCAAGACGAAGGGGAAGACCGCAAGCAGCAGAGACAAGCGTTCTTACGAGACCACAAGCAGGTGTTTACACAACATACCGGCAGCCTCGTGAAATGAGCGCTACTACAAAGATCGGCAGAGAGGCGAGGGATGAAAAGAAGCGGAAGAGCAGAAAAATTACGCGAAGGAAGCGCCAGGAAAGAAAGTCAAGCAAATGAACGCCCGGAGGGGGCTGAAGAATGCAGGAAGACACACGCCGGCGCCGCGGGCCGTCACCGGCGTCCCATTGAGGAGAAGATGGAGGAGGCAGGCCTTTCGTCGCAGCACAAAAGTCCGGTCAAACGAAGAGACGACCGGACCAGAGGAGGTTTCCCTCCGCACGACCGAACTCTCTGCGCGCATTGGGCAAAGAAGAGATCGGGGCTAATCGAGGTTCCCGGAGCTCTTCTTTAGCGGTGCCGGAAGCCGGAGAAAGAAAACGCCGGAGTCCCGCTCCGCGAAACGAGCCAAAGAACCGCGAAGGTGAAAGCGACAAGACCCCCCCCCCCCCCTCCCCCCACCGGGTCATCAACGTCACTGCCGCCACGACAGCACGCGCAGACGGAATGATGCGACGCGGCAGCAGCGAATGCCGCAGCCGGCCAGGCTCATCAGCGTTCATTCCGCAACGAGAACGACCGCGCACCGCACCGCCGAACGCTGCTCGGTCGCCACCGCTTTGTAAAAAGCACGTTTCATATCGCCCGCAAAGCATGTACGCAGCAGCGCGCGATGTGCACGAAATGCCATCGCAAGAACACCGCAACAGATGACTCACAGCGCGACAGACAGGCGAGGCAACGGCATGAATTGAAAAGCGGTACAGCACACAAGCGACACGGTGCGACATCCTTCCACGATATATGGAACATGAGAGCTCGCTCGGCAAATGAGGGACACACGCATCTGCGCGCGCTCGTTGAGGTCCTCAGACAGCGAGGAAGAATCGCGCCCTCCGGCGTGAGCAAGGGTCGATTCCACCGGCTCTGCCATCGGTCATGCCACATAGTGGGGGCCGGAATCAAGTCAGCAGGGGCCGAAACTAACGGGAGGCCTCTTACAATCGATTACGTCGACAGGCCACGCACAGCTGAGCTGCCGAGAGCCAGCCGCAGCGGCCGACGTTGTTCCGTGCGTGCAGATGACGAAAGCGTGAAGTAGCAAGGAGATACTGAGCCGGTTGAACCATACGACGGAGCACACACAGGCCGGTATTGAATAACGATAACTGAATAACGCTGCAGAGACCATCAGCTGCCCCCTACTGTAGCGCACGTACAAATAAAGTGACACGGAAAGTTAGCGGTGCACTACTGCAGTGTGTTATTCAAAAGACGTGTCGTAACCAGCACATCTGGGTGTTCATCAAAACGATGTTCCTAAGAGTAGAAGGAATGCAGTTTCGCTTCATTATGTGCATAAGCTAGCACACGGGTTAAAAAATGTAGCAAGCAGGTACAAGATTGCTTTTGTCCTTACAGTGTAGGCCACAAGCTTGGTCAGGTTTGTCCAGCTGTCCACAGAGATATGAATGGAGTGGCAAGTGACAAACCTGCAGGATGTTCTGTCAATCATTAGAAGTACGTGGATGACAAAATTCAAGCTCTTTATAACATACCGTGCTCCTGTCGAAAGGTTTACGTAGGGCAAACAAATCGATGTTTAAATATCAGGATCCAGGAACATGCGCTCAATGTAAAGAATGTCACTGGTTAACTTTTGGCGGTTCATTGCCGCTTATAATCGTGTAAACCCGTTTTTGATAAAACTGAGATTTTGTACAGGCATACAGCGCAAAAATCAAGGGAAATAATGGAAGCCTTTTACATGTTTTTGGAGAGTGACAGATGCATCAGTCAACCCTCGATAGCTTTGTCACAGGCAGAAGTGTCTTACCTTCGGGAGTTTGTGCAAATCAGTTCTTGATTAACCAGCGTTGCTGTTGCCACGTGTATGGTCTTTTCGTCTTCTCGTGCACACTTGACAGGGTGGTTGTTCTCCTTTTAACGTAGTTTTCTACTTATTCTGTTTCTTTGGAAATAAACTGTTAGTTGCGGGAGGCGACCGTGTTTGTCGTTTGTCTCTTTCTCGTCTGCCTTTTTTTCGCGCACTTTTTCGTTAAGATGCATCTGGTTATTGTTGCGCGGCACCACGTATTAACGCAACAGCGTTAAGGGCCCGTGTCGAAGAAGATCTGTATAGGTTTAGGTATATGTACATGCCACGCTTTGCTATATGGCACGCAGTGTATGCGGGTTATATTGCCCCACCATTTTATCACTAGATTACTTTATTCTGCTATCACTAGTCACTTTATTTTGCTCATACTTTGTCGCACATTCTTCACAAAGTTATTTCTCGGAATATTGAAAATTACAGCCCACGAACAAATGTCATGAAACAACGCGCCAACAGCGCATGCATTTTATGTTCGATTTTTTCATACTGAAATATTAAAAGTGCGAAACAATAACAGAAGCCTGAAAATAATGTAATTTTGTGGCGCGGCTGTGCACTGTCTCCGGCATCGACCCGCGCAAGAGGCCGCGTTTCCACCAGAAATCTCGCCTTCGTGCATAGCGTTCTCCGCCGACATTCCCCGGTAAACATAAGCTGCAGTTACATAAGCTGCAGTTGCCGGGAAGTGTGAGAAGCAGTCAGGGATCACGTTCCGCTCTTTTGCTACCCCTTACCGATGAATGCAAAAATCCAAACGAACCGACGACACCGGCAGCCTCGACTTGAGTGCAAATCTAAACCTCCGTGCTCTTCGACACAGAAACATTTTTAGGAAGCACGCTGGCAGAATGTTGTCTTCCTATATCTTGAAAAGAACAGTACCTGTCAGTTCCCAACTGAGATATTTCAAATACATGCTGGGGAACAAAAAGACGCCAATGCCAAAAGCACGAGCGCGTCGCGCCATTCGCCTTTCCAGATTCGGCAACTCAAACGGGACAGGATGAGGCGCTGCTCTCGGCTGGGAGGACAAAACACTCGCCTCACTATTTGCGGAACGCTCGGGCTTCGCGAGTCGGTGGCAAGCGCACCGCAAGCGTGCCCCGTCAAGCTGCCCGACGGGTGTGACGCGATATTTGCCACAAATCAGCCTGGCCACCGCGAACCATGCAAACCGATGCGTGTAATACGCACGCAGGCACACGACCAACGGCCGCCTAAATTTGGCACGCGCGTGCGCAGGAGCGCAACAACGCTTCCCCCTCCTCGTGCACGAGACGAACGGAAGGCTCTTTCTTCGCCAACACAGCGGTCGTCGTACCAGAATGTAGAAGCAACAGTCGAATCACTTATTTCCGCCGTCGCCACTCTCAACTACCGATGGACACAGAAGGAGCGGATTGTGAGGCGACTGGCGGCGTCGCAGATGAGGGCGCAATGACGGCACCCCGAATCAAAGCGCGACGAACGACTCTGCGCGCGCGATGGCCGCCGGAAGCGGAGTGCCCCGGCCGTTCACGAGGCGACC
The DNA here is from genome assembly GCF_023375885.2 of Dermacentor andersoni. Classification (NCBI taxonomy): domain Eukaryota; kingdom Metazoa; phylum Arthropoda; class Arachnida; order Ixodida; family Ixodidae; genus Dermacentor; species Dermacentor andersoni. The sequence goes on from NC_092817.1 coordinate 24,329,244, forward strand.
AGAGAGTGCGCAGTGAGAGGCGCACCACCATCGGCCGGAGCAGCAATCGTACGAAGGCGAGATAGACCGCATGGGTCGGACGCCTCACGGACCAACCGCGCGACACGACATAGCCACGCCGGGGCTCGTGCGTGCTCCGGCGCCGAGATTCCGATTCTGCTGGGCCGGTTACTCCCAAAGCCGAGAGTACGAGGCGAGCTGCTGGCTTATGCGAGTCGTTCGAGAGCCGGAAATTACGAGCCAGACAAACGCGCCGGAATAGGCCACGCGTTCCGGCCAGCGGTCAGTCAAGCGCGTGATGCGACGCGGCCCTCCGGCCGCCTGACCCGCTCGCTATTCCGTGGAAGGCGTGCGCTTTAGCACGCTGCAATCAACAAGCAGAGGGTGCACAATAACCGAACAAGACTGCGCGTGCACTCAAGGCATGCGGGGTCGCCCCTCTTCCCCCGAGGGACGGCGGCAACGGAACGGCGCGCTCTCGGCCAACAGTCGAGAAGACCACGACTGACGAGAAGATCGTAAGCTGCACAAGCGCCGCGCTGCAGAGCGACGCGAAACACGCGGAATGGACGCAAAATCGTGCCTCAATCTCGAGAGAAAAGAAAGGAGACGGGCGTGCAACGAGAATAGTGACAGGGCGTCGTAGAGGTCCTCGCCACGAGCGGAGGTACGTGGCTGCGGAGTGCGGGAATCAATTCGCGGCTTCAGGGCACGCTCGTCGCACACGTGACAACCGTGGCGGCCGACGCGCACTGCTAGCGGTTCCGCCACACCACACGAACCACGGCGGGGCGTCGCCGACGCGATGAAATCTTCCTGGCACGCCTGCCCGCCGCGCGCCGACAGGCTAATAATTTCCGCGGCCATCGTGAGAAACAGTGCTCTTAACTCGTTCTTTTTGCCGCTCACTCTCGCACAACACGCACCTCCGAACTTTCGTGCCCACCGCGGTTTCCGGCAAATACCTATTGCGAAGAATAGCAGCGACGGGACAGCGCAACGAAAAGCGCGCAACACGAAAGTCGCATCCGATTCGCAGAAAATACCACGGTCGCATAAGTTTCTTTCCCTGTCGGGTGGGTGCGAAAGTGTGGCGGAGGAAACGAAAATTTAACGTTAAGCATAATCGAGTTCTCAACGGCGAAAACCAACAGCAGCAGAAGCGCGGTGTAACTATATTTAAGGTCTCGATTGCACCACTTTTCTGAATTGACGCCCCAGAGAGCAGCGAAGGTAAACCAAACGTTCCACAACGCGGAAGCCTCATAGATGACTATGGGGTTAAAAACGGAGCGCGGGCGGCTTCTGAAGTGGCCCGGTCAAGAAGAGTCAACGAATTCATACGCTGCATAAGGATGCCAGCATCAAATTTATCCGACTCTTCGACCCGCCCCCCCTTGTCCTCCCATAACCTCTTCATCCAGCCCGACACCCCTACCCTACAAAATATGCACGACAAGCAGACTGAAGACGCAGACAGTGTAGAAGCAGGTGAAACGAAGGCCGACTAAGGCTGGCCCAAGCCAAAACCCGTAATATAACCGCCACCGATGGCGCCGGGAGTTTGCGCCGCGCATGGATAACACTGAACGCTGCAGTGTGGGTGCCCTTGTACTGGCGCACACTATAAGCCCAAGCGGAGGTCTGCAATTACAGACTCCGTTGGAAACAACGGTAACCTCTCCTCTTACCTACGAGAGTAGCAAACAAAGCGCGGTGTTTCGAGCCTCAACGGGACGGAGAGTACATTCGCTCGTGATCGGAGAGGAGAACACATCTCGAAGCCAGCTTCCACCTCCAGCGCGAGCGCGCAAACACACACGCGCCGCATACTACGCTGTATTATACATCGCGCTATGGGCTAGCTGCACCTCCTCTCGACGAGGTCGGCGGCAGTCACGAAAGGTCACGCCAGGACTGCCCATCCTCCCACGCTACAGTTGCTCTTTTCTCTGCCCAGCGGCCCACAGACCCCGTTCACTGCGCGTACGCTTCCTTTCTCTTTTTGACGAGAGAGAAAGGAGCCGGCTTCGAACGCAGAGCAGATCCGGCGGAATCAAGTCCTCCCCCTTCCCGCTAGATAGCTGCGAGCTTTGTGTCCCGATCCTGGCGAGCCTCGTTCGTGCTCCATACAACGCGCGAATGGGGGAGAGAGAGGAAGAACGAGTTCGCGCGTTCTCTCAACAGCAGGGTGCATGATTGCGCAACACTCGGTCTGCAGCGCTGCCGGAATAAATCCTTACAAACTCGCCGAGCTGCCAATATCCAACACCGGGGAACGCAATCACAGGAAGGAGAGAGAGAGAGAGAGAGAGAGAGAGTGAAAGGGGAAGCTGGAGCGGCGGGAGCACTGCAGTGATAAATTAACGACGCCAAATAGAACAGATTCTCGGTGAGAGAGACAAGCGAGAAACGACCGAAGTCCGCGTGTTCGTGCCTACAGCGTGCCGCGTGACTGATGGAGACGGGAGAACATCGCGCGCGCTCGGTCAGCATCGCGCCAGCGCACGCACAGTCGCCAGACGAGAACGCGCTTTCGGCTGAATGGCGTCTCCGAACGCTTTGTGCGTGCTCACAAAGCCTCTGTCGCAAAAAATCACGGATGCTGTCAGAGGACAGAAAATACCTAGGAATGTTACGGGAGTAGTGGTTGACAAAACGACAGACTCTTGCTGGAATTATCCTACAAGTGCTGCAAGAAGGATACCAAACCCTTCCGGTTTTCTCACGCAGATGTGCCTCACCTTAACGAGAACTGCACGAACAAGTGAGTGCTCTGCGATCCCTAGCGCTGGCAAAAGGGGGGCGTTCAAGTCAAAAGACGAGGCGCGCCTATCGCTTTCATGTAATAATAAGCAGAGGAAGCAGATGAACAAAAAGGAACGGCTAGTGTACAAACCTTAATCTACACTTCGATAGGCAGCGACACGAGCACTCTCGAACACCGAGGTCTAGAAGCGTGCTACGGACCCCGTGTGATAAACGGTTCGGAATCTCATTGTGTGTGAGCTATAGAAATAAATTCGAGACCCAGGATACGGCAACCCATGGCTTACAAGTATTTTTCTGAGCCAAACGCCACGAGTAGAGTGTTACTCAACCTGACGAACTGAACACAAGCTGGCAGAACTAATGAACGGAGAGAGAGAGAGAGAGAGAGAGAGAGAGAGAGAGAGAGAGAGAGAGAGAGAGAGAGAGAGAGAGAGAGAGAGAGGCATTAACGGTTCAGTTCGAGCACCTTCCTCCGTCAACTTGCACAACGAGTCCACCCGCTGAGTCCGATTTTAACACTACGGCCTAATTCGAGGTCACGCCAGATACGCACTAGAGATAAACGGCCCACATTCTGAACGTGTAAGACTTCAGGCGAATAAGCACCAAAGGGAGAAAAGCTTCGCTGAATAAGAAACAGCGGCTCATTAGGAATTCCACCTCTCTGCTCGCATAGACATGAAAAGAGAAAGAATTCGGGAGTGCCTCACGTCCACCGTAGTAGCTATCGCTAGACAGCACCACTAACGCACTGCAGTCACGTTCGAACGCCGGAATCCTGTAGAGTTTGCCCTCCAGCACATCACTACGCTGTGATTCATCGCCTGCCCGAGCTGCGTCCATGATGTAACCTTTTCGCGAACAGGATTACACGTCGAAAGACTGCTCGACGAGGCATCAGTGAACGCAATCAATTCCATAAATAAGAATATGAACAAGTCTTTGAGAGCAAAGCAGCGCGACGGGAAACATAGCGCTGATTTCTTTACATAAACGTGCGCCTGCCTCCGTTGACATCATACTGGTTACTTCCAAAGCTTCTATAACTAAAAGAAACTCAGAGAAGTGTTTTTTTTTTTTTTTTTTTTTTAGCGCTGTGAATTCGTTCAAGCATACGTGTGTAAGCGCGCGCGTAAATCTGGACATTAGGAATTCATCCCTTCAGACGGCGTAACGTGCATACAGAAACTCACTTCAAAGTGTATCTGTAAAATAGAATATAATATATAGAAGCGTCGGCACATTTCCGCAAGGGTAGCTCGTGTCACTTTAACAAAGCTGGAAAGCCCCGACAGTTAACAGCTCGAGAAACTCAATGGATGGGATCTCAGATTCATCCAGCTGAACGCTGCACGTATTCATTCTTAAATTCTGCACAGTACCAAAGGGCAATAGAGTCACACGCAAAATAATAAGACGACGTAACTGGCGCACAAGCGTGACGCTCCGACAAAACAACTCGCTAGGACGGCAGACAAAAACGAAGCGCAACTGACCTACAACTCTACCAAAAGAGTATGGGTGTTAGGAAGAGCGCAACACACTGCGTCGAGAGCACATGCGAACAATGCAATGCAGAGCGCGATTCAAGCCAAAACGGCAAGAATGAGAGAAGACCGGAGGAAAGATGCCGAGGTGCGGGGGAACAATTTTCAACGCCGCGCGGGCGGGTTATCCGGCCAGCCGCGCGTTAAGACAAAGTGCACGCAGTAGCGAGCTCGCGGAGCGAAAAGAAAGTAGAAGCGGAACGCGCAGAACCGGACGCAGACGCCAATTCACCCACATGATGCGCGCTCGCGAGCACGAGCGCCACAATTCATCCCGACACTGAATGCCGCAACAATCGGGCCGCTTCTTCGAAGCACGTGGCGGCCAGAGTACGGCCAGCCTCGCCAGCTGCTGCTCAGGGATGAAGGCATGGGAAACGACTGCCCCAGCCGTCGTCTTGGCTCGGTTGACCGCAAGCCGATATAGGGGTCTCGGGAGGGGTGACAGCCGAACGCATGGAGCTTCATTTTAAAATACCAAAGAGAAAAGTCGCCGTACACAAACCGCTGCAGCAAAATGCGGGGGCCGGTCCACTGCCGCGGCGTCACCTCGATGACCAGAGGAATCAAGGACGACCGCTGGAAACACTAAGTGCCGCCGCATCCTCGGAAAGCGGCACTTAGCGCGAGCTGCTTCCAACGTCGCAATACGGGCACTCGGGCTCACTGATTTGTACCTAGGCCCGCTGAAGCAAGAAGGCAGAGTCAAAACACCTTACGCAACGCAGCCTCCACCTCGACTGTCTAGAAACGCTTAAAGGGCGCGACGGTGAAGTGAAGAGCTAGTGTGCGTCAACAAGGCCGAACGGGTCGATAAGTGTTCACAGCAAGAGGCCACGCTGATGGATAATACAGGCACCGACAACGTATTCTGTATGCTTTATGTATATTTAACGGGCTCGCCTGGATCATAGAAGGTGCGTCCTTTACGATTTATCTTTGGTTAAGAAAAAAAAAATAATGAGGTCCGGACATGCATCAAGAAAACAAGGCAGAACCCAGAGCTCGCCTAATATCCGGAAGAGGAGAGTAGTGCTACTAGTGGACACTTATTAGTGTTCCCTAGTTTATGAGTGACACGTCAGCGGAGTACGGTCGTCATCAAGTGAATCCAACCGCAAAGCCGCATCGTTCTCCAACGCTTCCATACACTATACTAATGAATGGCAAGGCGCTCGGCCCCAACGTACGAAAGAGGAACGAATTTATGCCCAATTCGCCTCATTGTGAACACCTCACGGGATGCTGACTGCATTCGCGGAAATAATGGCGTATTCCCTTTGCCACAAGTGCTCACGTTTAGCGCGGGCGCGACGTCAAAACACGTGACGGGATAACGAAGCCACTAAAGCAGAGAAAACTACTGATTCGATCCGCTAGCAAACCCTCTCTCCACCGTGGTTGCTAACACAAACAAAGCGGCACCTCCCTCGACTCAACCAAGCCTTCAAGTACCGAGGTCAAAGTTGGTCGTAGATGGATTCCGGCAACGCTCGGTCGAACAGCGCACGTCCACCCGGAGGATCCCTGGGGACACCTTATCCTCGAGGAACTCCGCGAGAATCGCGCGGTAGCACATCGAAGGTCACCCGGTGTGCGCTTCCACGCATGCTGTCCGGTGCACAGAGGTCGGTCTCCAATTAGCTAGCGCACCGACAGGCGCTGCCGGCAAAGAGAGGGGTTGCTACAGTGAGCTCGTGCGACTAACGCCGAGGCCGTGCGTGATGTCCGCGTCGTCGTCCCTGGCGCGAACGCGGACACATTATACGCCTACCGTAACGTCCTGCCGTGCTCCGTGCGCTGGAGCCTTCAAGCTCTCGTCCGAGCGGCTTTGGAGGTTTAAATTCCCTATTGCGCGACGCCTCACATAAGCGACGGAAATCCTGTTAATGCGCTCAAGCACTGTGCGATGTCGAAATAGCGCTCGAGAGGCGTGTGCCATTCCTTTTGCCTCTCCTTTCCCGTTGGCTTATCCAATCGACGCGAACTGCGACATCCGCGAAAGTGAACGATGACGAATAAGATCTCTAGCACCACATGAGAGAGAGAGAGAGATAGAGAGAGAGAGAGAGAGATTCCTGTAGTAATCTTGCGCCGTTCTTAAAGGTGAGATGTTTGTTTCGTCTATACTAAACAAACATACACGACATTCGAGCAGGCGTGTGGATTTGTCGCGTAATCCGCCGGGCGTTGACATTCAGCTGACTACAGCATGCGCGCGTACATGCACCTGCTTCTGTGTACATCGAGCGCTACAGCTTCACGCGGCCGCCCAACATGCGTGACCGCCACGCGCGACGACGCGCCTAGTTTTTTATGCCAACTTGACCGCCATGTCGGTGGCGCACGACGGTAGCGACGGGACGACAGCGTGACCAATGAACTTCCTACGGTGTTGAGACTCGCAAACAGTTGAGTGCTACGGCGAATGCCGCAAGACAGGGAAAGGGTGCCTCGTACAGTAATATGACACGCTAGAGGCAACGCGTGTGAAGGCCGCAGCACGCAGTTACTGTGCACGTGCAATATCTACGTCGCGTACAATGGGATAAATGCGAAATTCCGTACGCAATCTATTACGCACAGCTAAATTGCACTACAACCAAGATGGCCGCGTTACCGCTGGTAGCCCCGTAATAGCTTATACACGAGTTTTGAAAGCTCGGACAGTGCAGGGAACGGATGCCTGCAAGAATGACGTCACCAGTCCGCATGTTTACACTTTAATGACGATTTTAGCACGAGGTCAGCAAACTTGGTAGGGTCAAAGGAGTATTTGGAGAAGCGCACTTGCAGGTTTTGCATATCGTCTATTCGTATACTGAAAATGGCGTGTTTGCATTTCGCGATCACAGTGGCAAAACAAAACGTCGCAAATTTGGCCAAAAGGGGCACACAGTTCAAAGAAAAACGAAAACTTAATGGGTCGACAGGGATCGCCTGATGAGCACTCGGGCCACCCCATTTCGCACGTGCCAGTTAACAGACAAATGCAAGACTCCTGTTGAATCCATCCCGAGAGGTAACAGGCTGCGGATAAGCGTGCTACATGCAACTCCCTTGGACAGTACGCTGGTAGTCTCTAAAAACGAACAACAAAATAGTACCATGCGGCAGCTGAAGTGCTACTTCTTTAGTCAAAGAGATGCGTGCGTGCGTGTGCCTTGTTTCATTCGCGTCCTGTTGAACTTTTGGCACATCGCTGCGAGGCAAATCAACCAGCCCAATCCAGGCAGCCTATGAATATGCAAAAGGACGGCTACGATTAAGTTCGCACGCTCCCGGTGGCAGCTCTCTTGGGAGCACCCCCATCCTCTACACACGGACTGCCATTCCTTGCCCCCTCCATCGGGTCGCTATACGCACGACCGCAACGGGAAGTCCTCGACAATTCTCGCAGTCTTCCCACTGCGTCCCATCACCGCAGATTGCTCCCCTCGAGGCGATGGCACGAACTGCGACTTTCTCGAGGGACGCACGCCATTCATCGGGTTCACCTTTGTGCGCCAAATTTCGCAGGCGCGAAAAACCAGACCGGACTCTCGACAAGGCACGACCCGCGAGCAGCGAAAGGGTTCGGCGAAGGCGACCCCGGAAGAAATACACACCGATTGTTGTTTTTTCTTGTTCTTTGAGGCACACGCTACGAGTTCCGACACGAACGGGTCGTACCAGCCCGCTCGCGGACTGTAACGCACAATCGTGAGTTCGCGTGGCCCAGTCTGCCCGATGCACGGTCTAAGTTCGCGCGCGCTACGAGGGTTAATCACGATCGCATGCTAGGCCACACGGTTCGGCGCTTCGAAGCCGTGAGGCTATTACCGGCACTACCGCGCGGTGACGAGAAATCGAGAGCGGAGAACGAAGGAAGCGGCCCCAAACAAGGAGGCGCTAGCGCTCTGGGAAAAGAGAGGCGCTCGCGTTCATCGGAAGACAAAAAAGAAAAACTTCCCACCATGACAGCACGATCGAGTGAACACGGCGAGCGTATTACTCTGGCGCAACACGATAGGCGTCGACTGAGATCGATCGAGTCGATCGTGAGCGAAAGCTGCTAACGGATAGCACCCACTTACGTGCTCGGGCCGAACGCCTGAGCTTTACAGCCGTGTTTAGAATCACGCTCTCAAAAGCGTGGCGCGCTTGAGAGCTGCAGGCTTCTATAGGCTGCTTAGGCCCCGTCATAGCGCGTCCAAGGAGACCTCGAACAAACACGGCGCAGTAACTTACGTGCTTTTATGAACCACAACGGGTGCGCCGCCAGGACAGAGGCATGAGTAATGTCGTAAAAGATGTAGCCGCGTCTGATGACGCAGACGCATATTCCGTCCGCTGTCAGTTGAAAGGGTAATATGTTCCCACTGCACAAAACGTATCTGCTTCCCTTCAAAGGTAGTTACATAAGAGTTATCGGACGACGGCGAAAAAAGAAAGGTCAGCCTTTTACGACATGCGTGAACACGACCGAAAATGATCCGTAATGGCTGTTGCTTTCGGCAGCTGTACGGGGACAGCTAGACACACAACTTGACTCACGAAAACGCGCTATCGAAATTCGCGCACAATTTATCGGCCGCCTGCGGCTTCGAACGCGCGCTTCATCCCGGAAGTTCTTTTCGCCACATATATGCACACCATGCATACAACCTTCCAGGAATTCACACGATTGTTGCATAGTACAGCGTTTAAGAAGGTAATTTAAGCTGAACAAAAACGAGCAATATGCAGCAATTATTCAATAGGGAGTCTCAGTGTGACGTATACAAGTTATTGTTATTTACCGTACTGTCAGATAAGGCTAAGAAATCGGCTGGTACAAGCCGGGCTTAGCTGCTCTCAATGGTCCTAGAAAGCTCTCAGCCGTGAACAAGAGGTTTCCATTCCTGCTGGTCCTGACAACCGGCGTCATCACTACACGACGCCTGACTGCGTTTGCCGCCTTAAAAAAAATCCCAACAACGCCGCATTGCCGCCCTCCTTTCTTTTGCCTTCCGTACATCAATTAACGGCTCCACTTAAAGCAAAAGATTGTTTTAGCTTTCTTGCGACTCGTTGCACCATACCAACGCAGACCGGACTATATTTCACAATCCTGCACCCTATATCAATGTTCCGCAAAACACCAACTGTGGAAGAAAACCTCCGAACCTCTTCTCATTAGTGGCAAACAATCGAGATAACCATATCTTAACCTCGAAATAAGCGCCCACGCTCACTGACCACACAATATATAGTACGTAAATGAACGGAAGCAAACAAACAAACAAAAACACCTTCCGAGGGCGCGCACGCTCCGTTTCGAGGTCTACCCGGAAACGCTTCATTTTCGAGCACGCAGCCGCACTTCCTATTGCTCCTCCTAGGACGGCGGGTTACGAAACCGACGATCCCCGCAGCTCTTGTTTATTCTTGCTCACTTCCTCCCCCCCCTCGCCGCTGCTTCATTCTGTTGTTCAGCCGCCTTCGCAGGCACCGACAATCAGCATTCATCTGCACGCGCCGTGTGCCGGCGGCCGTAATAGGCGGAGCGGCTTGCGGCAGCGCTGACCACGACCTAAGTTCAACTCAAGGGGGAAAGAAGCCACGATGGCAGCCCCGTCTCGCTACTCCTCGCCACACAGCCCTAATGAAGCACGCGCTCTAGTGCGCACGGAACACCTCTCTCCCGTGCTTTCTGTGACGCGTCGGATCAGAAATGACCGCGCGGATGACTTGTGAAGTGACGGCGCGTATGGAGTTGATGTTCGCCCGAGTAACGCCAGTAAGTTGCGAGCGCGTCAAATTATTGATTGTGCGGCCATCGGAGAAGGGACGCGCACCTACGCGTACTGCGACGAGCAAACGACGCCCCATTAATGGCCGACACAGACGGCGCCCATCCAATGCGCATGGAAGGCGCGCCGCTCCCGCCAGCGGAAAGATTTGCAAAGCCATTTCGGGAATAACCAGGAATAACATCCCAGAAAGATGCCTTGCCGCAGAAATTGACAACTTTCGCTCGATACAGCTGTTTCTTCTGTCCCTTCAAGACAAAATACTTTAATAACGGCACTTTTGTTATGGCGAAGGTTGCCACAAATACAGAAGGCTCAGTACCGTATAAACCGGAATATAGGTGGAGATTATTCCCCGGAAAAGAATAACGAAAGCCGTCTTTAAGCACATTGTGAGTCGTCGTCTGGCAACGTCAAGATCAGGAGTCGACCTATATTCCGGTTTACAGGGCACTTGCGGTTAGTTTCGTTTTCGCCTCTCTCGCTCTGCCTCGACACCTATGACGATAGTTGTCGCTCTAAATCTATTACACAGCCCATGGCTGCCAAGTTGCAGCCAAAGGGATACAGGAAATTATTCAGCGAGTCTTCCTTTGAACGCTACTGACAGGCAGGCGTGAGACAACGCAAACGCCGACCATCGTCTGGAAGGTCGCAAAGAGGCTGACAACGAATAAGAGCAAGCTTATCTGCGTATGCTCAGGGAAGGCAGCTCCAATTCGTCAATCATAGCCACGTTCGGGAACTCACGAAAAATACTGTTTAGGCATGAAAACTGCTCTTTGTGCAACATAATCGACGGCTGACTTACTCGAGCTAACACCATGAGCTAAGGCATCAGCCTTTGGCATGCTAACGTCCGCGTTAGCACACCTGCCTTTCAGTAACATATCCCTACCAACTTGCTCAACTTGTCATTCTTTTGAACGTACTCATTCACCGCGAGCAAATATTTATGCCCTCCCGCCGCACTGCACAAACCAAAGAACTATGTTCTCAAACACGTTACGAAAGCGAAAGCGCATTTACTCGCACACAAAGCTTTGAAAGGAGCAGGCCACGTGCAGGCAAAACAGAACCAACGCGACACTGCCCGCAGGGCCCGAAGCCGATTGAGCAATAGCACGCGCGAACAAGCGCCGAAGGCACGAAGACGCGGCACGTTCGCAGATGCCGCAACAGCGAAACCTCCACGCAAAGCACGCGGCCGCTTGCCGTCGGCAACGGGTGTTCAGGGCTCGCCCACCCAGAGCGCATGTGAAAGGACAAGGTTAACACCCTGGCGCGAAGAAACACCGCCGGTGTAATGAAGAAGCTCGAACAAACACGACTGCGCGGTGTTACCTCTCGCCACGACATGGGGTAGAGGCCCGCCCGTTACAGAAAACACACATGCCGACAGAAACACGTGCCGCGCGAAGCTATGGCCATTGCTTCCGAAACGTGCGCGCAGAAGGGGTGTGGAGGCGCATTCCGCGAAAAACTATAAAGAACGCACCCCCACCTCTCTCCCTCCTCTTGCTTAACGCACCGCCATAAACGTCACCGGCCAAAGGAGGACGGCACCCACGGGAATTCCGTCACCCCGGTCGTCCATTACTGGACCAAGTAAAGAGAAGAAAAAAAAATACAGTGAACAAAACCCACGCAGGAACGTCACGCCGTTCTTTCAGCGATGGAACGCCGCAGCGCCGTTACCGCATCGGCGTCCTCGGACAGCGACACCAATGACAGGTCGCGACTCGGGAAGGACGGGGACACATGCGCGCATAAACAACAGCTACGCAACGCACGAAAAAGGAGACCAATGACACATGGAAGTAATAAAATTCACCGGAAAAGTGCTCCTTTGACTAGTTCCAGCCATTTTTCTTTTTTCTTTTTTTTTCGAATAGCGGGGCGACGATGACTTTTCCAAAGGCTTCGCGACGCGGAAACGCAATCACCGCAGGTTTTCTTTCAACGAACGCTCGAGGCTTGCGGAAGACTAACGGACAATCGAGTGGAACCTGCGCGAGATCGATTCAACGCACTCCCGGAGACACTTTCCGCGTTTCGGTTTGGGTTCGACGTGTTCTTGCCTCACGGGTCAGGAGGGCACGCAGAACCAACGCCGGACACAGCTGCACACAGCCTAGCAGACTGGCATGGAAGCATCGGGAGAGCAGCGTGCACAAGACCTTGTAGCCACCGCGGCTGGCGACGAAATTCGAAGACGTCGTGAGGGAAAAAAAGAAAAAAAAAAAACAAAAGAAGAATGCGCCGCAGTTCTACCTCAAAGACAATGGCCGCGCTTTGCCCAACTTGCGCCGCCATTGTAAAGGAGCCGGCTTACAGCGCGAGAGCCCACCAATTTAACCCCAATCAAAGCGCAACGCAGTAGCACGCAAACCGCCAACGCCGGCCACGAACGAAACAGACTTAAGCGACTCGACACGGGCCATGGAGGCTAGCTACTATGTCCCGCATACGCGGGTGACCTGGCTACAGCTGACTGCACGTAGGGAATCTCCAACCACCGAGAAATCACGCGATGAAAGCGAAGCGTTAGACGGGGATCGAGAAGGATTAAAGGTTAGGGCTGACGACTTCGCCGCTACGCTCAATGCCGTGGGAAGATTCCCGAGAGCGCGACCGAAATTGTACGGTCGAATCCGGGAGGCTTTATAACAGCAGATATGCGTGGTTTGCGAAACAAGCACGTTAAGCTTAAAAAGAGAAAGATAAGAAAGCGCAACGTCTTCGAATGTTTGCTGTAAGCGACTTCGAGATACGCTTTAGCAGCGTTGCCAAGTGCTCGAGTAAATTATCGAAGTCCGTCTGAGACTACAGACGGCCATGTAAACTGCAGGCAATTCCCGAGAAAGAAGAGCCGAGAGAATTGATGGTCCGCCGCCTCCTGCAGTTTTGCCGGGGGACCTACTGTTCTCGCCGAACTTGACCACAGCTGCTCGATTTTCTCTCTCTCCTTCTCTTGTATGGTATTGCAAAGAGGCAGCAGCTTGGCAATGATGCCGGGAAGCGCGGCTTAGTTCACAGTACTGGCTCGCAAGTGCAGGTGCCGCTAATAACGCGACAATAGTTTCTCGAAATAATCCATGGCGGTCCTGCGCACACGGACCTCGGGGAGGCGCTTCGCGTCGTCTGCTACAGCGGTGGAGCGCGCCGCTCTGGCTTTGCTGCAAAGTACACTTCGCTAGACCCAGGTGACTGAGCGACCGAGACCGCGTTGCGGGAAGGCGCGCCTCACTCACTGGAACATTTTCCGGCTGGTTTTGTCTACCGCTTGTGAACAGCCTGCTTAATCAATATACATTCACAGAAACAAGCTTCTCACCGCATAAATCACTTAGCATGTTTTTTTATAAGTGATGAGGGTAAAAATACAGTCATTTTTTCGCGCTCTTTATTAGGCTGGGGCCATTTTATTTTACTCTCACAACACTTGGTGTAGTGCATACCGAGAAACCTATTAGGCGCGCTCTTCTTCGTTGGAGTCATCATGTGATGAGCCTAGCGCGCCGTTTCGCGCATGTCTTAATGCTAAAACGAATTTGCTTAATTGACCTAATTGACGTAATTGGAGTGGAAAATCTATAACCTACACGTCTGTTTTCTAGCTTAAATTACGTCTTGCCGGGTAATTAAGTCGTTATTCGCTTCTATTTCATTTCAGTACTTTCTCGGAATAGGTCATATGCATATTCTCACTAGCATATAATAATTTGTTAATTGTGCGGTATACGTCTCGAAGCGACATATGGCCTCTGCGTTACGCCATATAGGTGGGCATCGGATAAATTTGGAGAAAAGGAGGAATTGATTTCTCTCTCTTTTTTTTAGGGGTTAAGGGGGGGGGGGGGGCTGAGTGGGTAAAACCCAATAATGAATACAGCACAGGAACCCTTGCCGCGAACAAGCGATGCTGTTGCCGTCGTGGGGAAGTGGCCGGTCCATGTGTTGGACGAACGCGGCCACGATAATTAAACCGGCGGTCATGAGGCCGGCCCGGTGTCGTCTGCCGACAGCATGCCGGTGGTCGGCAAACGGGCTCGACATTTGTAAAAGCCAAGCCGGCCCAAGCCAGATTGCTGTGGTCGGGCCAGTCTACTTCTTAACTGACCATGGGCGTCAGCAGGATCTACCGCCGAGCCCCCCCCCCCCCCTATTTTTTTGCTTAGGTCATGCTACCATATCTTAGCTTAATATGATGATGCGGTGCAGCCAACGGCTGCTCAAGTGAGTGACTGGCCGCTCACGAGTTAAAAATTCTGGGATGACTCGTCAAATCGAAATACACCAGAGGTGTTTTCATTAAACGCATTTCTGTAGACTTGCATGATGAATTGCACTTTGTTCGGTTGCTGGTTGCCATGGTACTTCGGCGATAAAAACGCTGTGACGGTGTAGGATAATTTTATTTCCCCGGTGCATTTTCGGAAACTAGCCATGTCGCGGGTACCGGAAAAAGAAAGACGACGCATTGTATATCTGTGCCTACAAAACTATTCTCAACGCGTTATATCGGAGATGACAAAAAGGCCACTGAAAACTGTGAATCGAATCGTCCAGGCTTACAAGAAGGATGGAAGAATTGCGGATGCTCCCCGTAAAGCCCGGCAAAGAGTGACCAGTGAAGCTGAATACATGACCATTGTTGCGGCGGCTGCTGCAAAGCCGACCTCCACCGTTCGGGAAATTAAGAACAGCCTCAGGCTTGGTGACGTCTCTGACACGTCTACCAAGCGTCGGCTCTACGCTCCAGCCTAATAAAGAGCGCGAAAAAATGACTATTTTTACCCTCATCACTTATAAAAAACACGCTAAGTGATTTATGTGGTAAGAAGCTTGTTTCTGTTAACGCATATTGATTAAGCAGGCTGTTCACAAGCTGTATACCGAACCAGCTGGAAAATGCTCCAGTTAATGAAGTGCGCCTTCCCGCAACGCCGCCTCGGTCACTCAGTCAGCTGGGTCTAGCGAAGTGTACTTTGAAGCAAAGCCAGAGCGACGCGCTACAGCGCTGTAGCAGACGACGCGAAGCACCTCCCCCAGGTCCGTCTGCGCCTGCGCCGCTTCGCTTCGATGCGCCGCCGCGCCGGACGCACTGGCGCCCCGCGGAGCGCGGCCATAGTGTTCCTGTATATGCAACTCTGCTCCCTGCGGGAGCATATACAGAAACACTACGCGGCCACGGTGAGCCGTGTTCACCTTAAGAGTGGACGACCCTGTAGAGGTACCAAAAGATGAGCAAATTTGAAAAACGTAGCGCTCTCGATAATCCTTTAAAAAAGTTATTTCGTACACAAATCCAGAAAATGTCGCGAGCTACTTCCACTTCTATTTGCACTGAAAATAAAACTATTTCCTATGGTATGCTTCCGTGGCCTTAAGCATTGTCGCGAACTTAAGAAAAAATACATTTCATAATATTGTCGCCGTCGCGCGACGACCTTTGATAATTTTGCCCCCGTTTACTAATACCAGTTAAACAAATCCCATTTTAGACTATTTAGTCACGTGCGTATAATGTGTAAAATTATCAGAAAAATTAAAGAGTCCAAAATATACAGCCTGTTTCGACCTCTCGTGAAATCGACCTCCTGCAACTTCAAGTTACATGGCCGCCATGCAAGAAGTGCGGAGGCTCGTCGTATTCTATTCAGAACACGCGTCAGCCTCCAGAGAGATGACCAAGAAAAAAACAAAAACAAAAAACAAACATCTGGTCTTGTGTACAACTCATCTGATCAATAAGCGCTGCCCGTAATAGGGCTTGCAAGATTCGCCTGCTGCACTCGAGGGAGAAAAGAAGGCCGCGTGCACGACGGCTGGAAAAGGCGAGCGGCATCGCGACACCGCTGCCTTATAGAAGGCTCGTCGCAGAGGGCAGCTGCGCCACTGCATTGCTGTCGCTACCGTTACTACACCGAGCCAGAGAGAGATAGCCGACACGGTGTGAAAAGCAGTAGCTTGCGCGCACCGGCAAAAGGCGCTGTATGCGACATCAGCAGGCGGTCACTCCACTGCAATTTATTCCATGTCAGGGCTTCCACAAAGACGCGCACTGCCTTTCAGGAATTCCTCTCATATGATAGTGTGCACGTTAGCAGAGCCGCTACTGGGTCGTGCGGCTGGGCCACTGTGGCATTACACGCGCTCCAAAGTCGCGGGAGGCGGAAACTATATTATAGACTACACGTGCTGCACGGATGAGATGCCGCGCAAAACCAGCTCCAGTCGCGATCTCTGTTGGTTCGGAACATTCGACGATGGCTATGAAAGCACGTAACAGCCTGCCATTCATGTGACAACACCCCACGCGACGAAAAAAATATCCCCCGTCCTCGATTGCGTGTCAAAGAAAAAAGCTTTGCTAGATTTCAGTCTCCTTTAAAACCTGCTGCCCGGCGAACTGCTCGAGCAGCAGACGCTGGCTTAAAAAATCTTGAAAAATTGAAGCGAAGCGAAGCGTTATGTCCCTACAGAACACAAAAGCAGCTAACGATAGTATACTATAAGGTAGCGGGAATTACCCATAAAAACGAAGCAACGCGCGAGCAGGAAGCGCCAGTGCAAATCAACCTGAAGAAGGCCAACCACGGTTAACATGTATTCGGCCACGACTCTCACTTCCTCCATCCATTGTGTATACCGACAGGAAGCCAGACCGAGCAGATGATGCGGAGAAAACAAACCTAACGTCACCTCCGTGCCTTCGGTTACAATGCCGTCGTGAAATCGCGGTGGGCGTAACTGTGGTATAGCACTCGCGCGGCAGGCACGATTGTAACAAGGTGTATAAAGCACAGGGCGCACGATGAGAACCAGCGCGCCACCCACGCTCAACCAAAGGCATAACAAACGTGGACTCGTATAGCTCGCACTTTGCTCACTTAACCACTAAGGGTTGACAAAGCCGATAAACAGCTGATCGCCACAAGAGGCAGCACAAGATTAACAGGGAAAACAGCTCTCGTTGTCGACTTATCCTGTCACAGAGGAAACAAGGTACAACTTAGGTCTATGCTTCCACTTGTGTTCGAAGGGATTGTGTAAACTCCAGCTAGGGGCATTTAGTAAGCGACAACACAACATGTTGCGATCGAGAAGGCCTACGCCTTAAAAATAGGCAGGTACAATGTTTTCCTCGTGAGTTATCTCACCTTTAGCGTGCTAAGCTATGGTCCACGACTCCACCTACCACACGAACCACATGCCCCCCAGAGATTCTAACACTGCGACACGTGTAGTAGTCCGGCGAGCAGGCGGGAAATGGCGTTCTATGGCAAGCTGTTTCCATTAATGACTAGCGGTGCATAGTAGTGTTCTCACCGGCGCTGTACGAGTATGCAGCAGTAGATACAGGTCAGACACTTGCGATATTTGGAACAACTGGCAGCTGGTTAAGCAAATAAGGACATTGTCTCAAGTGCTACGCATAGACAGGAGGAAGGAAGGACTTGGCTGACGCTTCAACGCATGGTCTTGATGGGGGCGCAATGCAGTGCAGGGGCCATCCTACCACGAAAGCGTGGACATCGTTTCCCCCTCTCTGCGCTCTGACTCGTTGCACAGCCATTGTCTTCACCGTTGTCAGCGGCTCACGAAACGGCACCAGCGAGCCCAATGCGACATGCAAACGAACAATCGACCGCAGTCAGGCGCACCGGAAATTCTCGCGTACAACGAAGACCTACATCGGGAGGCCCGCAGGAATACTGTCCGGACCGAAACTGCCATCCTCACAACCATCGTAGAGGCATCGGACAGTAAAGAGACGGCAACAGTTCCTTACACAACATCGCATTCAAACACGGGACGAGCTATATCTAGAAGCCAGACGGAGTCCACAAACTCTCTTTGTGTTTCCCTTAATCACCGGCGGTCTTCTTTCGCTTCGGCTGAGCCCCGAGAAAAGGCCGTTCCGGCAGCCACCGATGAATCGGCGTAAGACGTCCCGTCCAGCGAAAGGTCGCGCAGAACCAACGCTGGCAGACAGGCCAGGTTCCGAACGGCCTTTGTTGCGTGCAAGGTACAAACGGCGGGACCAGCGGCGGATTATACAACAACCAGAGCGAGCCGTCGCGCCCCTTGCACTGCATGGACGGTCATTCTTTCCGATTGGTATTCCGGAGGGGGTGGGGGCAATCCTTTTAGGCGTAATGCGGCGCAACTCAATCGGCAGCAGTGCAAATACGTGCAGGTCGCCACGCCCACTGTGCTCCGCAACTTCCGTACGCCTGTCCGAGTGGAGACGCGGCGAAAGCTCGGACATCGCAGCACGACCTTGTTCCCAAGCAGAGAGAGAGAGAGAGAGCGCGCCGCGGAAGACGACGACGGAAGTTCCCAGGGCACGACACATCGCTCTCCCTCTCTCTCTCGTGTGTGTAAGACGACCGAAGTGGGAGGATCACAACAATTTGAAGCCACCAGAAAATAATGCCAAGGAAAACATAGGGGGAATCATTTGTTGTCATTGAAATGTCGAAATGATAACGAAAACATAAGTGAAAGAGGACGGGAAGACAACTAGCGCCGGTCGGAGTCTAACCCACAACCGGCGCATTACGCTGAGGGTCTAGGAGGGTCGGCCGGCACGTGCTACTTCCCGCCACGTACGCTACCGGCACACCTCCGATTAGTGCGATCTTCCCCACGCATAGCTCTCCGAGTGCGTGAACCCGGTGCTCGTAGTAAGGTGTCGTGCTGGACGTCACGTCGTGAAGTAAACCAACTAGCCCAGATCCTTACCGTTACAGCATTGTCAAAGCATATCTGGGTCAAGTTGTGGGCAATTCCAGATTAACGAACTGCGCTTTTTAACGTCAGTTGGGATATTGACACGCAAATGCTTCTGCGCTCAGGCACCTGCTTGCTGCAGCTGCCGCGTCTCAGGCACTGAATTTCAAATCAACAGCAAAACAACAGGTCCGCATAAGGTGGGGACAGGGAAACTACAGGTATTATACTTCTACTGGAAGCCGCCTCTGCGAAGGGTACCGCTACGTCTATCGACACCCGGGTGAGGCAGCTCGGCATTTACAGCTCGAAGGAAGCAGAGCCTACCATTACAGGATAGCGCAAACATTTTCGTTTAGAGGTTGTACCTCGCGGTCAGCTCAGTACACTAACATACAGGACTGAAGTAACCACTGGCACGTGGCAAACATACAAGACGGTTCCTAAATAAAACGTCCTGGAGAGCAGTAAAAATGAGGGCGTAACAATGGCATTTTCGCGCGCACGCCTTCCGTCCACCGGACGGCTAAAAAAAGCCGACAGAAAGCTATAGCCTTTTGAAGGAAACTATAGTGTAAAGTACACGCCAGCACGTTTCCGGGCACGCACACGTGTTACACAGCTGCGAGGAAGCTCCAGCAAACAAATACGCGAAGTACTAGAAGAAAGAGGAGAGGCAGGAAAACTATTCTTTCGTGGCGGACAAACGACACCCATTCACGTATTCCTTTGGCAAACAGCCAACCAAGGCAACTCCTGACACAGTGCACGCCGAACGACATGCGAAGCGCATTCGAGCCCATCCCATTCACGGCGGGGCTACACGATTTGGCGGCGAGAACCGCCAGCGGCGCACGCAGGGGGGCGAACACGAGGCTACTCCCTCCAGTCAGGCTGCGGACTCGTCCGTCACAGGCACGACCGAAAAGAGGCGCGCCACGAACAGAGACAAAGGCGGCAAGGACGGCGGCCCAGGCGCACCCCGAAGTCAGAAAAGCCGCCGTTTACTGCTACGCGCGACGCAGGCAGGGCACGGAAGGATACCGCAAGCCAGTCGGCGGCATTCCACGCTCATTCCGGTCAAAAGAGAAGTCGCGGAGTACGCCCCGGCGCAACATTCCGACACCGGCTGCGGGCGTCCACTTGTTATCCCTCATATATAATGAAAGAAGAAAAACCCGGGGGGGGGGGGGGGGGGGAGGGTTATAGTACAGGTGCCGGAACAGTCTCCATCTCTGAAACGCCCGTAGCAGACGTCTGTTTTTTCTTGTCGGAGAAAGTGCCATCCCGGGCGCCTATTTTCGCTTCACGAGGGAGCCATGCGACAAACGACCCGCCATTATGCAATAAGGGTTTGTGGCGAACCTCGCAACAGCATCTGCCCGCGATGTCGACCCGGAAGCACGATAAGAACACGTGACGTGGAACTCTTCTGAAGACTGCTCAACACTCACTTTTTGCTTTTATCAAAGACACTGAAAATAAATATTAAGCGAAACTGGATTGGTAAATTACGCTTCTGGAATACTTCAGAAATACTACTTTTACCGTGAGCCGAGTATTGGTAAGCAAGAGAAGACACAAAAACGAAAGAACTATGTAATCGACTTAGACTCGAAATAGGAACGTCCGCAGGCTACGGGAGCGAGAACGGCGGTGACCCTGCTCGCGATTTAGGGCCGATTTACGCTCGAGCCGCCCATCGCCGCAAGCCGCACCGCACGCGTGCGGTCAAGCGAAAGATTGCACGTATCAAACACTTGTGCACAAATTTCGGTTTACAATGTGTAAGGTATACACTGTGCACACCGTGTAAATGGTAATTTGTGCACAAGTGCTGGATACGTGCAATTTTTCGCGCGACCGCAAGCGTGCGGTGCGGCTTGCGGCGATGGGCGGCTCGAGCGTAAATCAGCCCTTAACGGCACGACCGCAAGCAAGGAACAGACTCAGCCTCGACATTTACTAATCGCCAATTCATATAAACAATGGTGGCAACAACTTTATTTCGCCAACAGAAAGGATTTGGTTGATTTTAGTAGCGTTCCAGCGTACGTGCGTTCGCCGTCCTATTAGATCCTTCGGTGCCGCATGCTACAGTCGTGAGGTACGGTCTTGCGGCGACTTCCAAAAAAACGGCTGACGGCCTGTAGTTGAAACGCCATGTCCGAGCTGGACACCGCATCCTCCAACTCTTGCTCGTTCGAGAGTTGCCATTCTCTTTCCGGTTTTAGATTGTTGCATTCGAATAAAAATGTGCTTTAGATTTGCCTTTGTGGCCCCGGAGAGCTTACATTCGGGGGTGTCGACCCCTTTAGGTAGGCCTTGGAGCATATATAGGGGTTTCGGAAGGTGTTAGTTTGTAGCTACCGCCATGCCACTTGTTGAGGTTTAGTAAGACTTTTGTCCGGCGGTGGGAACAAGCCGCCTACAAGGATGTGTCGATGGAAAGGGGGACGTCCGACTAAGAAGCGCGAACGCACGGTTTGCTTCTTTCTCAAACGCGATGATACTCCCGAACCTTAATAAAGCCAGCCAGCGCCTTGTCTGTCGTCCTCACTTCGTACCGCCGAAGCGCTGTTTGTTCCCGTCCTAATTATTAAACGCACGCTTACACGAGTGCCCGCACGTTAACTCACCCGCGATTGTGTGCGATGATTACTGCCATACCACGTTCACTCACAGCAAAATTTACCTATACTATATAAAGCTAAACGAAATCGTCACGATACGAACCCAAGGTGCGCGTCTAGTGCGCGCCGCATATAGCGCGCCACCTGCCAAGAGTTTGGGAGGACTCGTAAAGCAAAATGAGAGGCCTTCGCTGACCGGGCTTCAACCGTTTGGGCATGACAGGTTCTCTACACGCTTCACCAGAAACACCGCGCTAGAACCGTGACGGGCGGAGTGATAGTGAAACGTCGAGGGCGGACGTGGATACGCGCGGCTCAGTCGTCCTATTACACAGTCCTGCCAGCAGCGGAAGAGCGTGCTCGTGATTACACACTGCGGAGGCTCGCCAGCGAACACCGACCCCGTAAGCACGCGCCTGCTGGACAGGCAGGACTACGCTGTCACCGCCGCAGGAACAGGAGCATCATCATCGATGCTGCGCAAACAAAGACTTCGTGCCGACGCTGCCCTATCATCGCACCTGGTCCGGCTCTCGCACGCCTTCCCCCGCGGCGGCGGCAGCCCATATCGAAGACGCGCACGGCTCCGCAAACCGATGACGCAAGAACGTGTTGAGCCGTCCACACACCCACGTCGGTCGTGATTACGAACCGGCGCGTATCGGGCGTAAGCACGATTCGCATTCGCCAGACACACTGGCATTTGAAAGACGATAAACATAGTATACCGCAAGAGGCCACAGAGACATTCTTCGCACGCGGAAGAATCGCGAACAACACCAGCCAATTACTGCAAAAATTGCGCGAAATTGTACGTGGCGAACTAATACTTTTAGTCACTATGAAATGCCGCAGTCCTCGAGCAACGCTTCGAGAGTAGCGCTAGAGGTAAAGGATAATACGGAGAACGACAAAGCTGGTTGCCGCCACAAGAAAATGTCATGAAGAGCAAACGGTTCCGTAAACCCCGCTGCGAGGCTAGCACAGCCTGCCGGGTTCGACCAATCCGTGAAAAGAGTGAGACATTCAGCGCCTGAACAGGCTTCTTTCGCCATCTGCACTGCACTATTGCCCTGTCCATGTCCTGCCAAGTCACGGTCGGCAGGTTATCAAAACCTTGAAAACAAAAAGTGTGCAATCGGTGCATTCAAGTACTAACTTCTGGCGCAGAAACTTGGAGCTTAACAAAGGAGCCTGAGAAGAAGCTAAGAAAAGCGCAAAGAGCAATGGGACGAAAAATGATGGGCGTAACGTCAGGAGCCAGGAATACGGCAGCATGGATTAAAGAAACAAAATGGTATAGCTGATACGATAGCTGAGATTAAGATGAAGCACGCAGGGGACATGTAAAGTGTAGAGCATATAACCGGTTTTCCTATCAGATTAACAGGGTGGCTGTCAGGCGAAAGCAAACACAGCCGAGTACGGCAGATGATTCGGTGGCGTAAAAAGGAATACTTGGAGATCGCGGGGAGAAGCCTTCATCCTGCAGTGGACATAAAATAGGCTGACAATGGTGACGATGAATGACCTCCCTTCGAATATCTCCCATCCGAAGCAATCTGTATACCGAGCAGTAGTACAAGCGGCCCCGCAAGGCACGCGCGGTGCCGTGCACTATACGATCGACAGGCGCCCAGAAGTCCTGTGAAAGAGAGCATTTTTATTCCTCACGGCAAACAGACGTGAGCCTCAGACGAGGCGCGACTTTAGGTTGAGCACTGCCGTTCGCCAGCGCGATGAAGCCGAACCACAGCGAAGCGCTGGCGTTAACGTTGTACACGTCGATAGTTGTGCGATGTGCTGCGACCGCAGCCCCTGTTTGCACGCGGGCACCCAGGAAGAGGGGCGGTGGAGGAGAAGGTGATCGGAGGCGCAACCCGAGTTGCCGACCGCGGCAATGCAAAGACAAGCGAGAAGAACAAAGCCAGCGACTCTCCTCTCCGACACGGGGAAGAAAAACAAACATCCGCGTCGCGCACGCACGAACAGGTGGGCGCCCACGGTAAACGGCGCGAGCGCTCACAACAAAGGCCAGCCGCTCTCTGCCTCGTCGGTAGGCCACAGGCGCGACGATCGATGCGCCGAAGGGGGTCGGTCGGTCGGACGGACGGAGGAGAGGGACGCGCCGCGCACCGGAACGGTCGGAGCGTGATCCAGGAAGCGCGCGCACGCGCTACCGCAAAGCAATGATGCGCGCAGTCGTCATCGCCCCCGCCATTGCTTCTCGCTTCGCACTTTCGCCTTCAGCTTTCGCGAGCGCGTTGCCTCTGCCGAGCAGTCCGGCGGATAGCGGAGACAAACCGAGCGCCGGCACCGTCCGACAAGGGACGAGGCTCTCTCTCTCTTTTGGCTATCACGAGAGCACCACCGCTGGTCACGCCGGCAGAGGGCAAACGCCGCCGGGAGCACCGTGAGAAACGAATCGCTACGTCTCGGACATGCGGTCGGTGTGGCGAGAACGTAAGGCAAAGGACCTTTAGCCGCGTCTATCAGCATACTCCGTTCTGCGGAAGAGGCATGTAGCGTAGGACAACGTGTAACGCGCACGACGCCTACGGTGTAGGCGTAAATTACACAAACCGAATTCGGGTAAAGAGGACGTGAGACAACAGTGGGCAGGATGTACACGTACTGATAGCGCTACACTCGTTCATATTGCTCGTTAGACCGCGCTGCTCTCTGCGCGAATACGGCAGAATGAGAGAAAAAGACTGCTTGAGCAGTCTATTCTTGTACGACCGACGGGAATTGCGGCACACATTCATAGTTCGTTGCATAAGCTGCTCCTCTCAAGAGATCTAAGCAGAAAGTGTTCGGTAAACGAGCACATAAAAGACGCCGGACGCTTCGTGACGCGTTTATGCAACTTCGCCGCCGCTCACCCCTCTAGCGCTGTCCTTAAAAGCAGCAGCTCTACAACTTCCTCGTCACCACCGCATGAGAACGCGCACGATACCTAGCGTGCGCCTGTGGTACCGCCGCTCGTCAGAGCGCGTTCCCGCCGGACGACCGCCAATGTTGAGAAAATGCGCGCTGTTCCCACAACCTATTCATGCCCCGTACGGCTAAGGTGAATAGGGGCAACTCGTTAATTACAAAAAAAAAAAAAAAAAAAAAAGCCCCACGACGGAAATGAAGCACTTCAGGCGGCTGCTCTTGCATATGCTTCGCGAGAGAGCGCGCACAGTCACCCGCCAGTATCGGAAGCAAACACAACAAAGAGCACACGAGATTTCGCATATCGCGACCCCACGCACGACATACGTGAATGAGTAGCCATGTCATCGTCAAATGTTCAGATGTTTGGTATAAGCTGTATTTCTACTTTACGCAGGGTGTCCCAGCTGTCATGCACCAAGATTTAAATGATATGCAAATGCCATGCAGCTGGACCGAACCAACGTAATGTTGCTTGCCGGCGCCTGAAGACACTCAGATTATTGTTTTGCATTCCTCCTAATCACAGAATTAGTTTTCATTGATTAATCAACTTCTCAAATACTATAATTGGATGAAGAGTGTCCATGAGAAAAATTGTTGGGCAACGTGAAAAACTCGCGACACAGCTTTCTGTTGCTCAGTACGCGCTACCTAAAAGTGTTTTTCCGAGCCTGAAAGAAGCCCGCGAATACACGCAAAATCGCTGCGCGACTGCCCACTCGATGCACTTCGCGTGTTTCTTTCACGCAAAGCGACTTTTTTCGGCTGCGAGGCTTTTCTTTCGAGGAACCCGAATGGGCTTCCTTTGTAGCACTTACATAGGTTTGGGTGGACGTCTAATTTCCCCTTATTAAATGTACACCCTTTGGGTCGTATCCACACAACAATAATCGTCATCTGTCACGCTTGCGTTTTCTTTCTTGAAAACGCTGCGCCCGCTACTTTCATATCGAGAATGCCCTGTCATGCTGGTAACGCACATGCCATTCGTGACTTGAAATTACCGGGCTCGCAGCGTTACGGAAAGTAAAAGTATACAAGACATGTGACGATTATCATTTTTTGCGTGGCGATATATGACCCAGAGGGTGTAATTTTAAGAGTGAAGAAAAACGCGCGACCCCAAGCCGCTTGCTCGCGCTCCATTCCGGCACAATAGATGGACGGCAGCGCAGCTTTGGAAGAGAAACTTCAAATTGTCTGAAGTCGCGCTTCCGGCGCCGAAACAGCGGAGACGACAGCGAACAGGGGCAGGGGAGCGCGCACATCGCTCAGCAATGACGAGCAAAGAGGAAGAACGGAAAAGGCCTGCGGCAACAGAATGCGCGAGGCCGTATGCATCGCAAGCTGCGGTGCCTCGGTCCATGCGAAGGTGTTAAGGTCGAACTCGCACAGCGTCAGCTTCCGCCTCTTTAAGCGACACGCTCACGCAAACTATTGTAATAGATAAAAAAAAAAAAACGCAGCCGTATGTAATGAACGCGAATTTGCACAGCAACGGCTGAACTTGCTTTAACTGGCAAATGCCCTGCCACTGCTCCTTTATACTTGACGGCTTCATATTAACACCTTGTGTGGAGCCATGACGGAAGCGCTGATGACACTGCAGCCAGTGTGCTATAATACGGAAAATGTCGCCGCCGGGTGAGCATGCGTGAAGATCAGCCAGGCTATTCCAGATGATCCAACACATTGTACAGGTGGTAAAATAAATTATCAGCTATGCCAGAAGGCCTGTCAAGTTAAAAAAAACTGAAAAAAAAAGAACAAGAGGGAAAGAAATTGCAGTCGTTGATGCCAATGCAAAGGCTCTGCTACAGCAAATATGTAAATCTAAGATAGCCGTGCAGTTCTACTACTGAAACAGTACGTTAGTTCGTAAAAGTCGAAAACGGATATCTGCGTTAAAAAAAAAAAAAAAATACTGAGCGCCCAACAACATCTCTCGCGAGTGGTACCAATAATACAAAGGAAATTCTACACTTTGGCCATACTAGGAACTGCACGATCGCCAGTCGAAAGCGCGCACGATGATACAAGTTTCTTTCATGAAATGCCGAAAAAAAAAAAAAAAGCCACGGGAAATAATAATAAAAAAAAAGACACCGTAGCTGGTAAGAGCGATCCGGTTATTTTACATACACGAGTTGGGAAGTTACGTGACGCACATACTAGAGTTTGCAGTACTATCGTAAGGTGAGATATCCGGCCGTGCGGTAATCGGGTGATACGCTGACTTTCACCTGCTGCCTTTTACTGGACGGGCTTTCCTCGAAAATTTACTGCGTGCTTCTGTCGCTTCCCTGTCCCCAAGCGCTGGTGTGCTCTTTCTCAAGAATTAGATCCTGGCGCGGTTCTGCACTATGCTAAGGACAAATACCGGAACTGAGTAGAAAACGTGCTATTCTAAATAAACCGACAAACCGGTTTACATTCAACATTCAATGGCAATCCGGAGTAGGTAAGCGTCGGGTGTTGAAAGAGTGAAATGATTACGCGGCTGGAATTGAGTATCTTCAAAAACTTCAGTGACAGCGCTATGACATAACGAAGCACGGTGAACAGCTATTTTCGGTGAACTGATTATGCAACATGCTAATGCTTGAGGAAATACGGAGCACGAGGCGTCATAGCATTTTTTTTTTTTGGGGGGGGGGGGGGGGGTGTTCTTTGATAATTCCACACAAGATATATTTTTAAAGATTATTTTTAATACGACACTCGCAACTGAATGCTCTGAATAAGACGCGCTGTGTCCAAGCGTACAGACATTCCATAGGGCGCTGCATTTTGAAGCGTTTCAGAAACGAATTTCTGAAGCCTTGTGCTGTTATTCCGTCGCACGTGCGAGTGTTGTGGGAGAGTTAACAATGCAGTGGGCCTATGAGGAAACTCTTTCCCCATGTAATGTTCAATGTGTCATTTATTCTACCCGGCGTTTGACATCTCAGAATTCTGATTTGACACAGCCGCATAGGGTACAAAAGCGTTTTTCATACGCTGGAGCGAGTTTTGTGTTATAGATATATCAGCAAACCATTACTAATTATTTCATAACTATACAAACTAAGCTTTTACCCGAATACCATTTCATGTCTATTTTTCTGTTCTTTACGGTCAGAAATTGCGTTTGGAAATTACATGGTTATATACCCGAGGGACGATTTGATACAGCGCTTATTCTTGCGAGGATGTCCCTCGACACCCAGAAGTCGCCCTAACGGCTTCTGAAGTGGAGAACATGGCCAGCTCTCGAACTTTTCCAGTTCCTTCCTGCACTAGCAGACAGGCACATGACAAAGTGCGACTCACGCAGATGCACTCAACATGTGAAGACGTTTCGGCAAGGAAGGCTCGATGCAATCAATCACCGTCAGGCTGCTTGAGCAATGAGGGTAATCCCGCATACCACGCCTCTGATCCCATGACTATGCGCCTTCGCTATCATAGCGAAAAAGCGGCGGCCAAGGACGCGCTGTCTCGCTGTGTCACCGGTTTCGCTGAAACGACGAGCCGAAAGCCAGCTAACACGCGCGCCCTCACGTGCATTCTTGGGCATCCCCAGTGCAACTCCCGACGACAGGCACGGGAGGGCTGGCTCGTCTTAGCGCCAATTAGCCACCAACGAGAGACGAACAAGGGAAGAACACTAAGGGAATGCGCGCTGAACAGACACAGGGCTAACGAGTGATTCCGAAGAAAAGAATAGCTGCGCGCACGAGCACGGAAGATTACATTCAGCGACGGGAGGTCCATTGGGAAGAACAAAGATAAGCTGCCCTTCTCAACAGAGAGAAGGGAGGGGAAGGAAAGAAGGGTTCGTGCCGCTCGCTCTGCAGCGGGCGCCCAATTAATGGCCCATCTCCGCTACGGAAAGCACGTCACGAAAAACCAACCAAGCTCGCGATAATCGCATAATGACAACAAACCACACGGAACCTACCACTTCCACAGCGCGAGGGCTCGTGAGAAATGAACAGAAAACGATGCGGAGGAAAGGGCTGAGCAGGGTCGACACATTGTTGGCGTACGGACGCGCGATGCGGCCTGGAGAGAAAGCGCTCGGCCGCCGCAGGAGGCGAATAACGGACACCACGAGCAGCGGAGAAAGCGGAGAGACTCTCCCGCGGGGCGAGGGACGAGGGGTCAAGGAGAGAGCGGCGAGAAGGGAGCATGGCGGGCGACTCTTCTCCGGGAGCGTCTGCCGAGCCGCATCGTCGTCAGTCAGTGGTCGCGCATCCTCCGGACCGGCTCGTCGAAGCGGCCGCCCACCCCGCCATGAGTGGAGGAGTTCGCCGCGTTCGCGTCGCCGTCGGTGACGCCGCCAGCCACGTGCTCCAGAGACGCCGGAACGACAGGCTCCCGCCCGCCTGAACGACGACGACCGAGAAAGGCGTCCGCGCGCACGTTCCCCCCGAGTGCGTCGCGCCGACCCGCTCGCAAGACGCGCGCCGCTAATTGCCAGCCTACGGGAGAAGAGCAGCGCTACTCATCAGGGATGCGAGACAAGAAGCGGCGGAGAAGCAGTTGCCGCAGCGCACTGCTCTTGTTTCGAGGCGCTACCGCTCGCGTACCGGGCCCCGCAAGTTGACCAGCCCCGTGGTCACACAGTGCGCGAAGAAGGGCTACCCCGGCTACGAGACAGCGCCCCAGGCGTGAAGGACTGCTAACGACAAGCTTCTCAGTGCGTCCATCTAAATACTCCGGTCTACTACTGAGGATATACACTTGTTCGGGACCGAACGGACGAGGCGACAGGAGGAGGAGCCGCCGCAGGCGCCGGCAGGAGCCATGCGAACGACGACGACGTCCTTGCGCCCAGCACGGCGACAGGTAAGAGCACATTTGCGGCGAGCAATTGAGATTTATGGAGCGGGCCGGAGTGGATCGTGCATCAGCGCCGCGAGGTACGGATTACGGTCATTTGTACACGAACAACATGACGCGGTTGTCGCTGGAAGCGTCTGGACTACTCTGTAAGCCAGTAAAGCTGTCACTGGCAGATTAAGGCAAAATGAAAATCATGAGCAGACCGGTATACCGCCTGAACTTTCGACTTCCCTGCCGACTGCTCGCATCAAAAGGTGGGCGCTAATAAGGGCCGATTTACGCTCGAGCCGCCCATCGCCGCAAGCCGCACCGCACGCGTGCGGTCGCGCGAAAGATTGCACGTATCAAACACTTGCGCACAAATTTCGGTTTACAATGTGTAAGGTACACACTGTGCACACAGTGTAAATGGTAATTTGTGCACAAGTTCTGGATACGTGCAATTTCTCGCGCGACCGCATGCATGCAGTGCGGCTTGCGGCGATGGGCGGCTCGAGCGTAAATCGGCCCTTAGATGGAAGCAAGTGTCCGGCTACGCGTGCGGCTAACTGCCGCGGACGAAGCGAGCTTTCCCAATCACGCCCGCCAGTGCATCTGCTTGCAAACTCCCGGCGGGGAGGGCAACATGAGGGCAACTTCGCGGAGCCTGGTTTCATCAGGGCGCACAGGACGAGTGCATTGGAGGGGCACAGTGGTCAGAGAGGATACCGCGGTCAGCCGCTGATTCTGCGTCCCCGCTGAAGCCCCGAGGCAGCGCAAACAGGCTCCCCGGCGGAGAGGACGCAGTGCGCGGAAGGAACAATCGCCCGCGCGCACGCTAGCGGTTTCGCAAGGACGACCGCGTTGGGGAAAAACCGTTCACAGCCAAGGAGGTGAAGAAAGTCAAACGTCTGGTGAAAAAGGGCGATTGCGTATTCGGCCACGTCTGCTTTAAAACGCGGTAACCTTTCGAGGAAAGTAACTTGGAAAAGCATTTGTTTTTACAACGCTGCGAAGGCTAGTTTACCGCTGGTTTAGGCTACCCTAGTAGTAGTAGTGCCTAGTTCTATGAAAATCACTTGATTGTAGAACTACGTTCAGTATGAGTTGCAACGCGCGAGCCATGGCCAGAGCGCTCCCCGAATTGAGCTCGTAACACTAACGTGCAACGCGTTCAATAAAAACTAAATAAATAAAAAAGGAATAGGGTATTTCATTTTCTAGACATGTACGTCAACTGTTTGTTTCAGTCTGTTTTCTTCCAGCGCGCTGTGCCTATATCGCGAAATGATAAAACACTGGTCTGCAGAGAAGTGTGACATTAAGCAGCTTAGCACGGCATGTTTCGCCATACAACGCCAGCGGTAGTGTACTTATCGCTTCGCAGTATAGGCAAATCATGGACATCGTTTGAAAGAACATTTCACACAACCGAAGAATGAAAAAGTTTTACTGTCCGAGCGGGCTCGAATAAGCTCTTTCAAATTGTGTTTCAATGATGCGGTAATATATGCCAAACGTCGACCGAAAGGAAAAGCCGATATGGAACCACGGAGCAGAGGGGGCAATTCGAATAACAGTGTGCTGAGGTTCAACAACGGCTGCAACTAGAGCGCCGCTACCGATTTTGACAAGATACTTCAAAATTACCGCGAAAGGTAACGGGCGTCGGTCAATATTCAGCGACCACGGCTTGGCTGCCGCTATTGCAGGTGAGGCGAGGACCGTTCAACGGGTCGCACAAACAACGCCGCGGAGAAACAATACAAACAACGGCCGATGGGAAGGAAACCGAGCCAGCGCCACTGATCGCGCTGATCGGTTTGCCACGCCCAGCACAATGACGAGGGACGGGAAAGTATAAAACTCAAAAGCATGCGACACAGACGCCAGCGAACTTTACAGTAAGCCTGAGCCGCCGCACTGCGCGCGGCTCAATCCTTTTAGCGAAGGGAAAAACAAACAGCAACGTTGGGGCACAGGTCGACAAAGATGGTCTTAAGATCAACCATCAACGGGAAAGGCTCCGCGAGCGGCGCAATGATGTGGACAGAATCTGCGCAAGACCAGTGATGGATGGTCTTCCGCTTTCGCGACACAGTACGGCGACGGAACGCCGCTCAACGGGTTATGCTGGAACTAACGACAGTGCGCGGGCAAGGCCCGCAGCGGCGAAGTGCACTTTAATAGATGGCAATAACGCGCTGTACCCACAGAGCTCCTTTGAGAAAACGAGACGGACACAAAAGGGGGCTCGCTGGCAAACGCGAGAGAACGAACGGTCCACCACGCGGGAAGAAGCAGCGAGACCAGTTTCGCCTGTCGTCAGCACGCGGGTGCAGTAGGCATTACAATGACAATCGCAAGGACACGAAATGGGAGCCCCGTCGCCCACAACGAGAGCGAGGCAGGCAGGGGCCAGTGCACAAGCTGGGCGTAAATGAAGGACCTTGCCCAGCGATCGCTCCTCCTCCCGATTCACGGGTCTGTCGGCGGCGGTGGTGGTGGTGGTGATCCATTCACGGCGCGCAAATCCCGCCCGGGTCACGCGATCACCACCATTGTCCGCGCGCGAATAAGTAGTCATTTATCGCGGAACTAGCACCCTCGAGCCTTACATTACTCTCGAGGAGCGGACATATCAATTCTTTATATCGCGGAGGCCCCGAGCGCAATGGGAAGAAAGAGAGCGAGATCGGACAACGTAACGAAACGAAGGAGCAAAACGAAAGCGCGAGGCGAGTGCTTCGACGGGGCCGCGCACTTTTCCAGCCGATTGGGAATGTTAAGAAGTAATGACATTGAGAGAAGAGCAGCAACCGACACCGGTGGTCACTGGATTAACTGGACAGGTAAAACGAGTTCGTGATCAGACGCGGCGACATAAAAGGCCTTCCAGCTGTTCAGCTGCGGTGATCGGCCTAAGGGGGCAGGAGCTGGCAGCATGCTCGGTCGTAAAACAAAAGTAACCTAGCCGTGCAAAAGGTTAGGACGCTGAACAGATGCGCACTGGACATCAAGACGCATCGGTCTCGCTGGCAAGCAAAGTCGGGTTAAATGACGACACAGCGAAAACAATAGCCTGCACAAGAAGAACATGCATTTGAATCTAAATAGCCATGGTGGCCCATCGATCGCAATAGGCGAAGCTTTCTGATACCGCTCCATCGTTTTCTCAGACGTCGTACACACTTGGCTTTCTGAGCAGTTTCTAAAAATGTTCACGTTGTGTGTTTGGCTCAAATGCATTTTGCGCTTGGCGATTACTGAATAGTGACGCCACTGTGCGCGAACGCTGCCGGCGCCGCGTAACACAAGCAAACGTCGCACTTGTTCTATATAGCGGAGGCCATTCATAAACAACTAAGCGAAAGTGGACGGTGTGGACGGAAACCGGCGTCCGGTTCGTGCTCGCGCACGCACAACCCCAGCGCGAGGGCAGATCCATAAGCCGCCCTCCGTGACGAGGCGACGGAGAAACAATGCGACGGCTGTGGAACATGATCCCAATGACGGACAAACAGTTCCGGCGGGAACCGCGAAGGGAAGAAAAATATAACGGCCCACCGATGACCGCGAAGATAAAGGGAAGAGGAGACGCGGCCACAAAACAAACGCAACGACGCGGACAACTGTAAAGCGCCCAACGGAAGCAGAAAAAACAAGCGCAGAAAACAAGCGAAAGACGGAACCTGGCCAAGCAAAGGCGGAGTACCGGCGAACAAAGAAGAACTCGAGCGCTGTGCCCGCCGAGGAATGCCTGTCTTGGGTTGCACGCGCTCGGTGTTTGGCACAGCCGGAAGAGACAACGTAACCTGAAAGGTCGACTCATGCGAGCAGCTCCGGAAAGAAAGGAGAAAGATTCGGGTGTATTTTCTTCCTCTTCTTGCTGATCATTGTTTCGTTCGCACCAGGGCACCAGCAGCACTGCGCGCTTACATTAAGCCCGCAGTGCGACGCAAGCGGCTATAGGAGGAGGAAGAGGGCAAGCAGCCGTAACGCACACGAGCGTTCTCGAAAGAGATCACGGCGAAAAATAGCGCCGCGCAGCAGGGTAGGGGTCACGGGTTCGATCGCAAACAACGGCAGTCCGGAAGGAAAGCAGCGTTACTATAGCGGCTGGCGCTCATCAATCTAATCGCTTACGAGGCGACGGCGCGCTATCGTTGCGGCGACGTTGTTTACATGCAAACTCGAGGGCGAAAGTTTTTACCGGAGATTTACATAACACCCATAACGAGTTCGGTCGGGCAAGCGTTTCAATGTGGAATAAGCATGACGGCGAACGAACTTAAAGCAACAAGGATGGCTTGGCAAATGCCAAGGCAATTTGTATCAGGGGTCGGAGCGTGGTGGGCGTATGTAGGAGGAGCAGCCCCGCAGACTGCAATGCAGTTCGTTCGGTTCGAGCAGACGGCGGGCAGAAGTTATTTAAAACCCGCAATAAAACTACGTATAAGTGCGTAAGTGCACTGTTTCCGGCTGCCAGAAGAGTTACAATGGTGAATGGGATTCTTCGTTCCCTATAAAGCCAGGCGTTCTATCAGATGGCGAACAAAAGAAGGCGAAAGAAAATGACGCCAGTAAAACACAAAGGAACGTTTTAGCCAACAGAAGTATTAACGACCCTAAGTCGCCGCAAGCTATGTGCTCTGCGTACTAAATATTTCGGCCTGCTATGCGTACGAATTATCCAAGGCTCTGCGCATGCGCGGTGGCGCCACGCATCTTATGGGCACGGTATCGCGCTAAGCTTCTCTCAGTGAATGCAAGCTGTTCGTGCGCTATTTCCAAAGCTCTTTCATGCAAAAACATGGAAGGCGGTAATTCTACGCCAACTTAGAAAGCTCAAATGATAAACGGATGCACCAAGAAAGTAGGATGACCTGTTACAGGCACGAAAAACATTGCCTGTCACAGTGGTGTACGGTAGTATCAGTCTAAGTACGTGATGTTTCCCTAAGTTTCGATTTGATTTCTTATCCAGCAACATCGTATTCCCAGAACTCATGGCTATAGCAGTTTACACGTTCTTGGACCGGCGCTTCACGACAGCGAGAGCACCACGCAATTACGATGGTTGTCACGAGTACATGTTTAAACATAGCGCCGTGTCAACAACAGTTATCTGTCTGAAGAGCGGCCGCTACACCAATGCATGCCACGGATTCGGAGCCCACACGTTTGACGACATCCCGCACACCCCGTCGCTCGTGCTAGCCCGTCACAGTAAAGTGGCCCTCCGCAGATATTGGCCTGCTCACTTGCTTCCGCCCTTCCCCCCTTTCCTGTTCTCTCTCTGCCCGAGATCGCAAGAGGAACAGAGCAACCTATCGGGTCTTCCGGCAAAGGCGGGGACCTACGCCAACTCTAAGGTCGGGCGCCAAAAACTGGTCCTCCGCGGATATAACTGCCAGGTTCGGCGGAACTCGCAGGGGAACGGTATTCACCGTCGAATGACAAGCAAGCGCAGGGGGACAAGCAAGTGACAAGCAAGCGCAGGGGGTCACTCGGTAGACACAGGAATGCGCCGCAACGCGACCGGACAGGAACGGGAGCTCGCTTCGTACCCAGAGGCGGATCGTATTATAATACAGTGCTCCGAAGGACGCCGTCGCAAACTGGTCAGCCAAGAGAGGCCGCGCGAAGCAACTACGACGCGCGCGCGCCGCGGAAGGACGTGCGCACAGCCGCCAATGGGCAGAATACGACTGCGAGAGGTTAGACAAGGTCGCATCATTCTGCCTGATGGGTCTGGCCAACGACGTTCAAAAAGCCGGTCGAGAGAAGCCGATTTAGCGACCATAAATACAAACATGCTCGAGGGGAGATGGGCTACGAAGATCGGCGCGGCGTTTCAGCGCATAACCTCTCTCAAGCTTTTGCGAGTTCTCTGGTTGTAAGTTCTGCTCAAGCGTCGCCAGTTCACAGTCCATGCAGACGCGTGTCGTGCAAACGATGCGCATCGTGCAAACGTTACTTGTTGCCGAGACTGAAACAGAAGGAAAAACAATCTATAACCAACCAAAAACGGTGAGACTCGCGATGTAGCATACTTTTTCATTTACAGCCGCTGACTCGTGACACATACATTCGTTCAGACAAATGTCACATATTTCGCGAAATCTGCGTCCACACAAGCGCTGGAAAATGAGCTCGCCAAGAAAGCTACTGCTACTTGTTAGGCGGATTAATCAAAACAATGAAAGGTTCCCTCCGACCTCCCTTGCAATGCTACACAGCTCGGCGCGTCATTAATTCATAACAAAGACTCGACCCGTGCACAATGCGCGGGCATCTTCACGTTGGGGGGGGGGGGGGGCGGAGGCGTGGAGGGAGGGGGGGGGAGAACGCATGAGACAGCATCTGAAAGCGCACACCATACATGAGTAACGGGACAATGCGGGTCAATATAAGGTACACACGGGTGTAACTGGACCACGCGGATGTAACGGAACAACGAATACGGACAATGCGGGCGTAGTCATCGGGTCCTCGAAGAATGCGACAAAATTACGTCGCCAATAATTTGCAGAGACTCGTCGCCGCATCGCGCGCGCGCGCGCACGGGAGAAGGCACGTTCTCCACGTTTGCGTCACGCGACGTCTAATGTCGTTAATCGCTCGGCCAAGGAGAACGCAGGCCATCCGACCAGAAACAGAAGCGCAGCAACCTTTAGCTTCGCCGAGCCGGTGTAAGCGGGAGAAGCTGTTCAGCGGAGCTCGGCACACAAAAGCGAAAGCGGGGGAGGGGAGGTGAGGAAAACACACAACTGGGCTAATCGCATGAGCGCGCGGAGGCTTCTTCGCGTTCGGAAGCGGCGCGCTAGGAACTTCGAGCGCTTCGGGGATCTCTACCCTGCGAACCCCACGGTGAGAGCAAGGTTACGACGTGGTCGTCGTCGCGGAGCGCATACGCGACTCCTTCGCAAGGCGGTACCGCCCACGTTGGGCACACGCATGAATACGCAGCGGAAACACGCGGCAGAGGCGAGGGCGCGCGCATCCGTTGTTAGAGCCGCCCCCCGGTGCCGGCGTAAGCGCCACTTGCCGGATTCTGCTCGTTGAGCCGCTATTTCTCAGGCGCTGACCACAGAAAGAGAACACGTGGACGTGTTTCACGCACAACGTGGTAGTTAGGAATCCCTTTAAGACTGTACGCCGCCGGTACTGGCCGCACTGTCTAACTATGTCTATGCGAAAGCACGACAAAAGGATCTTTTCATATTCCGGTCATGTCGCTTAGATGCGAGGAGGCCGTCCTGTGGTGAATAGAATGAAGGGGTAACAAAGAAAAATTGAACTTAACAACAATAACAACAACAAAAAACGTTCAACGCCATATGGCTGCAAAATTTTGTGCCACGTCTAACGGAGAATGTCTATCGTGTGTGCCCTTCGCCGGCAACTCTTTACGTCCGCCCAGCTTGCGACTAACACTTGCAAATTGCTGCTGTTTCGACGCAGCACGGAATCACGGTCGAATAAGCGCCCACGAAAGCACGCCTTCTCTTCTCGTCAAACAAAAGCGCGGACGTAAAATACGACTAATTTATTATTTCCCCTTTTCGCATAAACAACGAGCGACGGTCTTGTTCTCTCCGAGCGTCATATTTGCCGACGAGTCGCGCGGGATCCACCACCTTCGCAGGAGGAAAAGCGATGACGGCAGGAGCTTGAAACCAATGCTTAAAAAGAAAGTGGAGACCGTGAACCACGTTCGACAGAGGAGGCGTTTCGTGCAGGAGAACAACCGCTGCGAGTCAAGGTTTCGCATAAGTGACGCACGATTCTCGGCGCTGCTGCGCGCAACGTGGGTGCGAACACCGTCGCGAAGCTCGCTCTCGCGATGGTGGACGCCGACGCGCGCCACTAGAAGGCGAAACGAGACGGCGCTATTAAGGTATACGCTGGCCTCTTCCGTAGCTCGACGAATGGTATTCGTCCGCTTTCGACACTTCGCCGGGTTTCGCAAATGTGAACGTGCATTCAAAGTGGAGTGCCTAGACGAAGCTGTCCATTCTGTGGAAGCGACGAGGCGAACTACATAAGCAAACCAAGATGGTCTGCTTAAGTTTTACTTTGGCTAAATTTGTTATGAACGGTATATATTAATGCGACAGCGTTATAGGCGGACTGCGACCACGATGTAGCCACTTGTCTGACGAAAAATGCGGGCCGATCCCGAGGGCAATGCAGTGTAACCCGGCCTCTCGAAGCGCTAGCTGCCCCGAGGGAAGAATGCGAATAACTGGCATGTGACGCACGCGCCAGACCTTACAAACACCGAGAAGCACACGCGCGATGGTGGCCTAATGGTTAGAGCATTAAGCTGCTGTGCTGGAATGCAGGTTCGAGAAACAGGCGACGCGTATTTAGATGGTTAGCGGATGTACAACGCTAGTCCCAGCACGTCCCCTCCGCGATTTGGCTGCGCACCTTGGAGGTCATGTCGAGGAGCCGTATGTTCTGATTTATGCGTCACTTCCAGCAAGCAGTAATAACAGCACTTTTTTTTTTATTTTCGGTATAAGGAACGTGCACTTTTGCGAGCCTTTCTTGGCGCCTCCAGTCGTGTTTCAAACGGACAATTGTGCAAGTAAGCTGCTCCATCTATATCCTCTCTATCAGAGACCAGGCGTTTCGCGGTGCAAAATTTCCTGCAATTGGCCTTTAACGGGCGGGCCGCGCTTATTCAAGGTTACATAGCCTGCGTTACCGAACACGAGCCAAGGGCAGCGAGTGAGCTAAGCACACATCCGCAACTATAAAGTGGTGCAGTAAGTCACCGCGACATACTTCATCCGAATTACGACATAGCAATTATTCAATGAAAAAGAAAAAAGAAAAACGCGTGCCCAGTCGCTCCGCAGTAGCTCAAGAACCCAAGCAGATACGCCAACTGCGTGCTATACTCATCTCGAGCCTGCAGTCCAGACATTCACGCAATAACAAAGGAGGGGAAAGAGGGACGAGGGGGGGCATTGCTGCCAAAGTGCCATCCTTTCTTCGACATAGTACCTCTACCTTAATTAACGCGCCTCCGCGTGTGATGCACGCGTCACCACCGTTACAGCGTTATCGACATACCAGAGTGTAGCGCGTACCAGGCGCCAGCAACCTGCCTGCCTCTGCCGAGCCCCGCTCTTTCGTTTCTTGGCAACCTTCGGGAGAGCGTCCGTATCATCGCCGGGTATACTAGTCGGCGGCGGCGGCGCGTGAGGGACGTGGGAGGAATAAGACTCTGGTGTCCTCCGGCAGCTGTCTTGGCACCGCGCGGCGAGGTTCCGATAATCGCGCCGACGTACAG
The DNA here is from genome assembly GCF_023375885.2 of Dermacentor andersoni. Lineage (NCBI taxonomy): Eukaryota > Metazoa > Arthropoda > Arachnida > Ixodida > Ixodidae > Dermacentor > Dermacentor andersoni. The sequence goes on from NC_092817.1 coordinate 24,367,774, forward strand.
CTACTGAAGGCACGGCGAGAAGAAACAATGCGAACCGCGTAACGGCGAGTGCCAAAGACGACGGTCAGAGCCGATGGCATTTCGGTGAGCCAAGTGGACAACAGAGGCGCGAAACCAATAAGCGGCACGAGGCGGCGGCGGCGCGCAGACGCCAATTGAAAAGAACGCGTCCGTTGGCCAGCCCAACAAGATGGGGAAAAATGAGAGCTGGGACGCAGCCGAAGTTGAGCGATGATGCAAGAGAACACACATTCAACAACAGTTTCCTCTCGAGTTGGCCCTTAGAAAACCGTTATTACGGGGGAAGGAAGAATAAAAAGCGTCGGGAACGGCGCAGGCGTCTGCGCCTTTTACGCATCAAGGGCGAAGGAAAAGAGCTACCCGTACAAACGGCACGAGACCGACAGAGAAGGCACAACAGAAAGAAAGCGCCAGGACAGGGCCCGCAATGCGGGCAAGGCGTTTGCGCCGTCACCCGGAACTTTTTCGTTTCGGAATCCACAAGCCAGTCACTACAGTCATTTTGTACGACCCAGCATTAGTTCGGAAAAGGCGCGGAGAAGAAACAAGAGCCGGGCCGATCAACGGTACGCATCATTTCTAAGCATCATGGCGAGACATAAGGAGCAAAAAGGCAACGAAAAGTTCAACAAAGAAGTAAAACTGCCTGAAAGCGAAAGTGGACGACGTCCAGACGTAGAGGAAGCGGTACTCGGAAGGCTCAAAGAAAAAGATATCGGGAAAACGATGGAAGAAGTGAAAGCAAGCTCCGCCGTAGTTCCGGCGCCGAGGACAAAAACCAGCAGGTTCCGAGTTTGAGCGGCCCGCGGATGCGGCGGGCGAGTGACGATAATGACACGCCTTTCTCCGGCACCAGAGGCAGGGAGGTTTGCCTCCGCACCGCAAGGGAGAGTGAAATACCCGCGCGCAGAAGCAGCTAGGGTGGCCGGAAGGAAGCCCGACACAGATCCTTTTCTCTCGGCGTGTCACCGTTGGCCGAGGCGTCGTCGCTGCGCGAGCCGCGACGACGAAACAAAGGCGACCACGGTGACAGAGGAAGGCGAGCGAAGCCGCCGCGCAAAAGAAGGAAATGCGGGAGGAGGGCAGATGCGACTCGGCGCGGCGAAATTACCGTTATTACGGCGCCAGGCGATATGGGACGTCGTACAAATTAAGAAGCCCCGAAAGTGTGTCGCGCGCACGGCGGCAGCGCGAGGAGGGGGGCCGCCGTCAGCGGCTGCATGCAGCATCGCAACGGCGGCCGCGACCCCTTCTTGGCTTGGCTGCTAACGATGCGTGCTGCTGGCCAGTGCGTCGCTGCCCCACACGTAGCGCCTCCACCGTTTTGCAACAACACGCGCCCGCTGCAGCAAGTGTGAATGAATGAGTGAAAAAAAGGTGGTGGGCGGGAGGTAAGTGTGCCGGCAAAGAAAAAAAAAAAATAGAACCTCGCGAGGAAACAGCCTTCACGTGCAGTCCACGGGCCATCCGCAATGAAGTTAAAAACAAACGAAAAATAACGCAGCCAACAGTAAGTGCAAGACGTGCGTGTAGAGTTTACACACATTCCAAAAGTGGGGGGAGAGAGAAAGAAACGAAGCCAGGCCAGAACCGTCTCAAAAGAAGAGCCTCGGTCGATGTGGAAACCAGAGCGGCGGTGTTACGCCAAGAGTGCCCGTTCCCGCAACGGCATGTGCACCTGCTTATACGCGAAAGGCGAGCGGCACCGGCGGCGTCACTTACACCACGAAGCGAAGTTACTGGGGACAAGTGCCGCCGGCGGGTTGGCGAGAACGACAAGGGTGTGCATGTAGCCGTCAATCACAGCGTTGGCTTCGGGAGCTCAAGAGACAAGGAACTGACACGCCGGACCGACGTGTTGATATCATCGGAACGAGGCCACTCCTGGCTGTCGTAAAAAAGAAAGATGATAATCTCGAGAGCGAGGTCACGAACCGCCCACGGGTCTTGTACAAGTGCTCTTCCTAACCTTGGCCTGACCTGGAACGTCCCCTGACGCCACTAATGCATGCAACGGTTCCTTCCGACGGGCTAACACTTCGGCAATCGTATAGTTGCGTCGGCGAGGTAGAGGCCCAGTCCTAAGTTCTAAAACAAACGGCAAGGTGCGCAGTAACATAAAAACACACACACAAAGTGGGCGTCTTTCAAGGAGTTAGAAAAGAAACGCGGAGGTTTGCAAGTCAAGATCTCTCTTTCCCGCTTGCAGACGCGCTGTGGCACAGCCATCAAAAAGAAGATGCCAGTATCAGAGTTAAAAAAAAAAAAAAAAACAGTGACATAAGTTAAAAGTATTGAGTGTCAGAAAATGCAGATCAAAGTCGAAACTATTATCATGGCCTCCGAATTCGGGCGGCACTGCGCAGTGTAGCAATTTTCCAGAGTTCCCGTAAAGCGCGAAGAATTCCTGCGATTACGCGAGCTGTACAATGCTCTTGCCAAGCAGTTTGAGGACAAAATTGCGGACAACCGCGAAGCCTTACGAACTAGTCGTGCAAAACCTCCCAGCCGCCCGACCAATTCCCTTCGTGGCCAAAGGATAGTTTCTGATTGAGAACGACATGTTACCGAATCTAGCACGGTCGCCTCTACATCAGCACTGTCGTGGAAAGCAAATTAGCGCGCCTTACTAAACCCAGGTCCACTGCTTATACGTTCTCGGTCGTAACTGAAATCTGTATCCCACACGCAATGGTTAGCTTCGAAAATGCTGCGCAACCCGAAATATATAAAGTGACGGTGTATTTAGGAATGTAAGTGAGCGATCACAACACCTATATGCGCCGCATTAGGCCATTCTCCGCAAAGTACCTCTCGGACTGAGAGCATCGGTATGGCTCGCACACTCGCAGGAACGACAAACGAAAAAGCGCTCACGTCGGCTGCGCACAGCACGAAAACCCAATCGAGCAATAAGGAACCGTTTCATAATTCATCTGCACCTGAGCGAAGCGAGACAAAGCGCCAGTGAAAGGCGCTTAATGAAGGCGATCTCTCAAACTGAGCTCCCAGCGAGAATTCGGCACTAGGCGTCGGTAGCCAAGAAGCGCCGAATTGAGCGCGAGTCGTCGTGAAAAACCGAAGGCTTCGAAAACGACACCGTGATCGAGCTCCGCACGGAGTCCCAAGTCGCGGATCATCCCCGAAGGATGAGCCACCGCCGGCGGCGAAGGAACACGCGGCCTCACAGATCGATCACGGGATCGGCGCATCTAAACGGCCACGGCGAAAGCCACCGGGACGCGCTGGCCGACGCGGACGTCCAAGGCCGACCAGCGGCAATCAGCACGCCGGTTGGCACGGAGAACGTCCGAGCCACGCTGGGCAGCCGCAGAAGAGGTGGATGGGATTCCCACGCCGCCGCTGCCGACCCCAACGCGACCTTCTTTTTCCGAATACCGACGCCGCTGCTGCTGCATCCGCCGGCCGCCGCCGCCGCTCGGACCCGTTCGGAGCTTCTCTGAGCGCCGAAGAACGCGCGCGGAATTGCGCGGGTCGCTTCTTTTGTTTGTTTATTTATTTTATCGCTCTGCCTGATGAAGGCTTGGCGCCTGTGGAACGAGTTCTCCGCGCGTTTCATAACACATTCGCGCTTCGCTGCAAAGACAATGGACCATAGCGTCTCAGCTAAAACCCAGCGGAACAGATGCATTCGATGCATTTGGGAACATGCGACGGCCTCGGGCGGCCCATTCGCAACACCAAAAGTGTTAGATAGCACAGGCACGTAAACCGAAGGGGGGGGGGGGAGGAAGAAAAAAAGAAAGGCCCGCATGTAGCAGCACCGCTATCCCCAATGGAATACACCTGTCGCTCAGCGCTATATCGTCTCGATGTGCCGTACCTATATGCTTCAAAGTGCCTACACAAACTAGCCCAAATTTCAGTGTCATATTTATCAGGCGCCCATCAGCGAGCGAGAGCTCGTCGCTCCAGCGAAGTAACGGGGAGAAAGCGCAGCTGTCAATGAATGAAAATCGGGACCACACACCGGGGAACAACGCAACTTCGGTGCGGCGGTAAGGCTAAATTACTTCGACGCTCACGGGCGTTGAAGCTGAAATAGACCAGTCAGCCAGTGCCGCGTTCCTATTTTTGGCCTTATTTTCTATACTATATTTGTTTCCGTACCTTCTGCCCCCACCCCTCCAGAAAGAAAAGGCGAGAGAGAGGATAGACCGAAAGGCCAATCCATCTTCCTAGGCACAAAGAACGGAATAATGCCTTTTGACGGTAACAGAAAACAACGCGTCTGCGCACGTGTACACGTAGTAGAAGAATGTGCCACTATTTGCGAGTGGAAGCAAGGAGGATAAAAGAAAAATTTCCAGTGCGCAAGGCGCGTGCCGCCGGACAGACAGCAGAAACTCATGTGGCCGAGCGGCGGCGGCCTGTCATCGGGACACGTCCGGAACGTGTCTCTTGTAAAGAAAGAAAAGGAGGAAGGAAAGAACGCGAGGCTGCTCGAGTGGTCGAGGCTAGCGGTAGCCACGGCGCACTCGCGCAAGCCACGCTGGACGAAGCTGAAGTGAGAACGCACAAAAAGTAACTGCAGCCGCAGTAAGCCAATTTGCATATCCGTGCGTGCGCGAACGCGCGCAGCGGAACGAGGCGACTTCAGCAGGCAGCTGCCCCTCGCACTCGCGAAGGTCGACTCTTCTCGCAACTCACGCGCGCGTGTGCACGTAGAAGAATGTAGAGAGCAGCAGCAGCAAAACGGCCGGAGGGAACCCCCTCCCCAACGGTAGCGAAGAGAGGAAACCAGCAGGGTAGCCCGGTCGATCCTACCCATCACTCACACGCATATGCGCCTGCCTGATAATGAATGCAGTCCGCACAAAGTCTAAGTCAGCGCGCGTGAAATCTACGGCCCCACTCACAGCGATGTACGATACGATGTAATTGACTGATTGGTGGGTTTTAACATGCCAAGGCAAAACGGGGACTATGGGGAGACGTCATAGTGGAGGACAAAGAAATAATTTTGACCACTTGGGGTTATCGAACTTGCACTCATAAGCACACCGCGCTAAAGCGGGCCTTGCCTATAGTTCTAGTGCTAAGCCCTCCATCGGAATGCGGCGGCGGGCGCGGCCGGAAATCGCACCAGCAACACCGTGCTCAGCAGCACAACGCCAAGGTCACTGCGGCCATGCGCGGGGTGTGAGACGCTTGGTAAAACACTGAGTCTTACACCAAGGTGAGACGACAGGACAGCATGTATTAGCGTAGGTAGTCACGTGCACAGCGATGCGCATCACGACAGAATAGTTATAACCGCGCGACACTCGCTCGCGATGGCACAGAGTGCCAGCTCGACATAGGCATATATATCATAAGACATACGCTCGAACAACAGTATTGGTGGCGGCATCCCGTGGCGCTGTCTCCGTCAATCTTTATTGCGTATCTGCTGGTGCAAGACGTACCCAAAGCGACCCGTAAGGCCCGCTTGTGAAGGGTCTCAGGCAAGGCACCGACCACCTTTACTCAGTCGCGATCACTACGTATGCGGCTGCTGCGTCTGTCGTCCAGCTACGACAGAGATTTGTCATCTTCGCCTTTGGCCCATTGGCAAAGTGCACTAGCCTGGCTGTGTCAAAGGAAGCAGCAACTGCTACATTTTCAACGCATTATGATATATACGGCGCCACAAGGCGCCACTAACAGCGCGGTTGCCGTACTCCAGGGTAGGTCTTGCAGGTTTATAGCAAAGCGTTAGAAATTGGGTCGTCCAACTCCTCTAACGTTTCTCGATTTTTTTTTTAAGTAAAAGAGAAAACTGCAATGCGAGAGATATGACATTTTTTCATCGAATAACGCACGCGGGGGAATCGGAGCGAAGGACAACTGCAGGGATAGGTCGGCCGTCAGCGGGAACGGGCGCACATCATTCAGAGATATTGTTTCAAGGCCACTCTATATTAAAAAAAAAAAAAAATGCGGACAAGGCCAACCGTGCCTAGCGAATCATGCAAGCTCCCACCAACGCGTTAATTTTTATCATAAGTTTCCCCACGGGCACAGCCGCGCGCGCAAACCTCTTTCGTACTCCATTCACGTGAGGCGTAGTGTAAAGCTGGCGCGTCGCCTTCCGCGTCGTGCCACAAGTGACAGCAGAGATCACACAGACCTCGCTCCTCATCACACACAGCACGCGGAAACCGAGACCCCGGAGTCGGCACGCGCCGGGCATTTACTTTTTTTTCTTTTTCCAAAGCTTCTTTCAACCGCTCTCAGAAACTTCGCAGCTCCGCCTCCGACCGCGAGCGAACGCAAGGAAAGAATGAAGAGGCGTGTGCCATCACAAAGCAACGAAACTGGCCTCCGCGAAGGAGAGCCGGTGTACGAAAAATGAAAATCCGCCGCCGCCACGACGACGTCTCCTCCCGCGAAATCAGCATTTCGTGGGGCACAAGCCTGCACGGCGGGCTCGCCCGCTCGCACTGCAGACAATGCCGACTGGAACGACTGTGGAGCTAGTCGTGGAAAGGGGGAGGCAGATAAGAGCCGTCGCTTCGCTATATATGCAAAGTCCTCCATAGGGCACATACCAAAGACCCGGTGGCACAGGATGCCTAGACAGCACCACGTCATCCGGCGGCGCTTATATCAAGGCACCCTAAAACGGTGGCAGCGATAATCCTGACAGAAGAGAGAGAGAGAGATAGAGAGAGAGAGGTAATAAAAACAAAACAAGAAAGCGGGGCAACGGTTTCAAGAGGCACGCCCAAAGAAAAGAAAGCGAGCCCCCCCCGAAGGCGAACGGGGTGAGAAAAGTAAAAACCGGCGCCAGCACGGGTAATATCGCAGATTTCGCCGGGTGATACTTGGTATCGCGCGTACTGCGAACAATGCCGTGAGGCGACGCACAGCACATAGCGCGGGGTGACGATGGCGGCGAAGGTGAAGACGTTGCTACTTCGGCTACCGTGCTAATGGGGCAGGGCATCACGGATGCAGCCACAAGCGGCGTTTACGGCGGCGGCGCATGGATTGTTTCTTCTACGGCAACCGCTTCGTGACGGCATACAGGGCGAGAGAGGGAGAAGCCCTAAATTATTTTTCTAGCGCGCTTGTAAACCGCCGCGCGACTGCCGAGACCACACACACAACACCGCGAGCTAGCACACAAAAGAGGCCGTCATGGCGTGCGCTGTGCCGGGAGCTTCCTAGGAAAAAGGCCGACTTGCCGGGCACTTTGCACTGCCGCCGCCGCTGCTACACGGGACAGTGCAGTCACCGCGACACACGCTCTGCGCCGGAGAGGATCACTTTTACTTTTTTTCTTTAATTCAAGCCCATTTATCTGACTCAGCATATATATATATATATATATATATATATATATATATACACCTTGGTCACGTGGCAACGGAGCAGGATCGCTCAGCGGCACGTGCGAGAACTTGTTCTACTCCCGTACCTCACACGGCGACGAGCGAGTCTTTTTATTGCCACGACTTTGCGCGGGCGAAACGGCGCAGCGTCAGGCGGGGAAGCAGCGAACCCACCCAAAAAAGCACCGGCTGCGGTGCGTGCGCTTTCCACAACCTGCAGTTGAAGGTGCTCATACGCGCGCGTAGCGACAGCAATGAAGTGAATGCCAACAAAGAGCGAACAAAACGTGCTGCCTACGCAGTACAGGGTAATATGCGGGAGTGACGATACCGGCGTCGTGACACACTGTTGCAGGACACCCAGAGGACTATATTGAGTTCCATGTATCTCCCACTCGCACTGTTGCTGCATGACGCTAGCTAGTACCGCCTTTATCTGCTTGGAGTCCCAGTAGTGTGTTGAGAAAGTCACTTGCTGTAGCCCCTGCATCATTCCTTTCTTTTGTACGCCCGAAGAACTTGAGCGTCGTCGTACCAGGGTCCGTCATGTGAATAAGACATTTCAGGCTCGTGGGCGCGGAGCCAAACCACTTCTCGTTCTTCAGTCTAACGACATACCGGTTAGTCGATTCTGTTTGTCGCATCCCATGCCAACTGGTGCTGGCGCCTCACCGTCGAGTCATCGCCACTGTGTGCCCAGAGGGGCACATGTATCGAAACCGGCACCGTCAGCGCAAGGAACACGCAAGGGTCCCAAAAGCCGCCCGCAAAAAGCGCCCGCCAACTCAATCGAACTTGTCGGTTGTCAAACACGAAGAGTGCTTCCAGTCATGGATGTCTTTCGCACGGCGCTTAACACACACACACACACACACACACACACACACACACACACACACACACAAATGAACGTTAAATAGGATTCCTGAGTTATACTTCTGGAATGTCAGAAACGTCAGTCTTGGCGTGAGCGGACTCTTGGCAAGCTGGAGAAACGCTCAAAAATGGTAGACGAGATCGGAGTTCACGAGCCAGCATCTGGCGACGCCAGATTTAAACCGTCGTCTGTTCCAAGACTTGCGAGGAATTCAACAAACAAGGGTTATATTGCATTCTAAAGGAGCGAGAGAAAACCTAGGAATGAGTTTTCACAACCCTTACTGAACAAAAGGGTCCAAACATGCGAAAGTATACTTCGAAATCAATGACGTCGTACTAACATGCCGGCGCCAAGGTTCGATCGGCACGGAATTCTTAAACGGAAACGTTGGCATCAATTTCTTTTTCTGGAAAATAACCAACCCTTTCCGGTAAGTAAATGCAAATAGAGTTTTGAAAAGTTTAGCGGATTAAGCTAAATTAAACAGGTGTTGCTATTTAGTGTCCCTCTGAGAACAAACTTTTTTACGACATCTTATCGGTCGCCGTCCTAGCGGCAGCCGGGACACACACTTCCGGTCGCAACGCGAAGCGTCCCCCCTGATCACAGCGGCAGAGGCATAGCAAACGGCGGCAGCGACTGACCCCGGTCATCTCGCCGAAACAGGTCACGCGCACTTATTCTTCGCCAGCAGGCACCGGGTGTGGAGGAGGGGGGACCTTGAACGGCCGCACAGCGGGGGAGGTGAGAGTGGCGGAGACCCCTTTTGTCTCACGCGGGTCCGGCGACAAAGGCAACTCGCGCAGGCGGCGTCGCGATGAATGGGCCCAAGCACGCGTCGCCTACCGCGAAAGTCGCGCGCCGTCGAAGCATCCGGAAGCGAGGAAGACGGGCAGGGTGCACTTGCAGCGCGACTCTGGAAAAACCGTCATCGACATCAATTGGAGCGACTACACCGCGAGTCGAGGCCCTTCCTGCGGACTCCCGACGCGAGGGGCCGCCAAAATTTACCACGCCTCACAGAGCCTTTACTTAAAGGTCAACTGCAACGACATTTCACTTTGGGTAAATTGTCTATAAATGAGAAGCACATACTACCGAAGCAATCTTGGCGGTGCTGAATGGGTGATAATCTAATTTCTTCATTAGCGACATTTAAAACAGCACCTGAGCAGACGACGCGCGCACTTGGTGGTTAAGCAAGTATGCCGTCAATTTGAGCACGTCGCTTCCAAGACTTGTCAGTGCTCGCCGTCGCCGCCTCGTCTCGGAGGTGGTGCTGGGAATCCGTGCGTTCTGGATCATGCGTCACATCCGGCGAGTGGTTTCGGTATCGAAAGTGTCTATTTTGGCGGGATTTTCGCGACGCACCCACTCGTTCATCCAACGCCAAATTTTGACTGGAGGCCGCTATATACGTACACTATCTAAAACCAGGTTTATTTACGCGCTCTGCGGTTTTGACGACATGCGATATACCTGAAAGGCCACTGCATTGACTTCTGGGCTTTGATGAAAGCCGCAAAAAACTTCTTGCACGCGGCTGTTGGTACGACAGGTCGGAAGACGTGTCTTACCATTTGCTTCTCGCTTTAATTAACCCTGCAGGCGACAGAGCTGGGACTTAAAGCGACTATGCGGGGAGATCGGCGAATGATCAACCCATCGCTAAAAAAGCGCCACGGATACTTGTACGCTCCGCGCGCAGGAAACTCAACAGATGCGCCGCATTTTGCGAGCCCAGCAGACCCCATTACGAACGACCTTTATGTGAAACGTTCAACCCCTTTGCATTCATTCTTACGGCCGAGTTCCGTCAAGTCAGTGCACTGTCAAGAGCCACAACGATCGATCCCGACCAATCGAGCGCGGAAGATCGTCTTTCGCAGGCAAGCGATCGGCATTCAGCCACCGTCCAATGGTGGCCGCAACATAAAAGACAAGGCCGGCCGGCGAACGTGAGAACGACGCACGCTGGCCGTCACGACGGCATGCACGATATTCCCGAGTCCTCGAAACGCCGCACGCGCAGCCAAAACCACAACAATCGCGAAGAGCCTCGGATGAGCGCGTCGTGCCAAGTTCGACGAACACAAAAACGGCCTGCGGTCAGCGCTAAAAAAACCACTCGGGGCGACCTCGCGGCAGACGACGGGTATTAGAAGGGAGTGCGCATAGTTCGGGGAGGCAACTCGGTGAGAGCCAGTTTCGATGACAACCACCGCGCGCAGAGGGAACAACAGCGAGAACACGCGAACGGTTATTGCGACGCTTCGGGCAGCATCGTGCCTACAGCAACCCTCGCAACGGCAGGCCAGGGATTATGAGTCTGAACGAAAGTGCGCGAGCACGCGACGAGCGCTTAGACGAGGCAGACAGGTCGGAGAAAAAGAGAACGCGTAGGCGCGGCTCGGAAGAATGGCATCTATGCAAACGACAGTGCTTAGGACGCACTAAACGACTCGGCAAATGAACGAGGTAATGTCAACGCCGAGCAGGCAGCGTGAGAGGCACGCTCGCTTTCCACGCAGCTGCGCAAGGACACGAAGGACCCGACGGCCGGCCGGTCCGCTCTCCTTCGGCACCGTCGCTCCCGTAACCTTTCGAACCGACAGGTCGTGGCGCCGCAAAATTCGCACGGGGGGGGGGGGCACTGCTTTTGTTCGCGCATCGGAGGCCCGGCCAAGTTGCTCCCGGCTGCTCTGCTCGGCGCAGATACCGAACGGCCGGACCGAGCGATTTCGGCAGCGCGTTGCATCAGCGCCGCTCTAGGCGACGAAGTGTTCCGCATTGCCTCGCGCGCACGCTGACCACCATGGCGACCCCTGTCGACCCCGTCGGTTATGCAAGCGGGCAAAGCAGCTAAGACTATATCGTACGTGTCCGTCGGAATCGACCGCTTGACGATGGCCGGCGTGGAGACTCGATCTCGATGGGCGAAGTGAAAAGAGAGACAAGGACGACGCGACGCATGCCACGGTGCAGAAACGGTAGCGTTCCGGGAAAACCGAGCACAAGAAAAAACGAAATTTTCGCGCAGAATATCTGTTATCTGTAATTTTGCATAAGAAGAGACATTGTGGAGTACGCTTAATAGCCGTTCCCGGAAAGGGGGCGTAAGTGGCATGGGTGCGTGCGCTGGCAGCGAGCCCAATACCGGCTGCTTTCGAAGGGAGACAGGTCAGAACAGGGCACGCTGGGCGCTCATTTTCATATGATGCGGTCGGTGCTCGGGCAAATGCATGCCGCACCACTTCCACCCCTTTCTCGCGAATACCGAGCTCGATTTTTCTTTAAAAAAAGCACACACACACACACACACACACACACACACACACGCGCGCGCGCGCGCGCAGATACTCAAATAGATATCGCTAACCACCCCCTCGACTAAAGCAAAGAGCAAATGACGACCTGATCCGGTTGGTGAAAAGCGCCGCGCAATCCCGGCACACGCACTCGACTAAGCGTTCACGCTCTCCCTTCTGATGTCGCAGGCTCCGCTACTGCCGCTGCTGCTGCTAGGCCTGCTGCTGGTCGTGCCGGCGAGCCGCGCCTCGGAGCCCGTCGACCCCATGGACGCCTACCTGAGGGCGCAGCCACCGGAGCTGACACGGCCAAAGGCGGCGAAAGGGCGGGGATTCGCCGCCGCCGAGAGCATATCGTCGCCGAGCCACAAGCTGCAGCTGCCGGAGAGCGAGGAGAGGAACACTGACGACCTGCCGTACGGGACGCGTCTCAAGCCACCACGGCCGTACGGCTTCACAGTCGCCGCGCCACCGGCGACCACGACTCAACCACGGCTCGTGGAGGCTACGCGCCCTACCACCACGGTCAGGCCGAGGGCCCTGGCGCGGCCGACAGCATCAGCACGGACGCCGGCCGTCCGAGGCGGCGGCCCGCAGAGACGACGCCTAGTTCCGGACGACATCGCCGGCCCCAAGAAGTTCCGCACGACGCAGCAAAGCACGCGGCCGACCGTCCCTCCGCTGTCAGCGCCGCCGCAGACTAAGTTCAGAACACCGACGAAGGTGACGCTGACGACGCCGCGACCAACCGTGCCGCCGTCTTCGAAGGTCAAAGGTGCGCTCAGGTCGCGGAAGCCGTTCGGCGGAGCTAAGAGTCCGCTCAAGACGTCCGTGTCTCCTCCAGCGAGCAGCAAGAACGGAACACGAGCCGCCGTCAACGAAAGCAGCGGCTCTGGCAACGGCACCACGCCCGGACCCAAGGCGCAGGCGTCCTTCTTCTTCACCAATGTGGGGCCCAACCACTTCGAGTACCGCGGCGTGTTCGATCAGAATGCGGTGCCCATCAGTTTCCACGAGAACCCGGAGACACTGTACCAGCTCATCCCACAGCTGCCGCGGCTCTTCGAGGACCCGTTCTCGGCACCCAGGGGTCCTGCCGCCCAGCTGCTGCTGCAGCCGCCCCCCAAGTTGACCGAGCCGCCAGCGCCGCCCCCGCCGCCTCCGCTCACACTGCTCCAGCCGGTGGTCAACTTCATCGAGGACCCGGTTCCGCCACCGACAGCCGTAGTGGAGCACGTGCCACCACCGCCTCCCCCTCCGCCGCCACCCGCACCACGGCCCCAGGCGAGGCTCCGGCCAGGCGGGTTCCCGAAGTACGACTACATACGCGGCCCGCAGTACCCCAAGATCTTCAAGTTCAACGACGAGCGCATCAGCATCCTCGAGTTCGAGCGCATAAAGCGCGAAGGCCGCTTTACGAAGCGCCGCGGAGATGCCCTGGACCCGGACCGCGTGTCACGCAACAATTTCCTAATCTTCCACGGCGGCCTCTTCAAGGCGCCCCGTGAACAGGAGTACGGGAACCTGGTGGCTCCGCCGCCACCGCGCAGCGAACCCGTGTTCGCGCCCTACAAGGTGCCCGAACCTCCATCGGCCGACCCGCCGCCGCCTGCCACGCGCTTCCATTTACTGCCGCTGAAGCCCACCTTCGCCAAGGGCAAGCCCGGAGGATTCGTCTATTTCATCAGGACCTGACACGCGCCGCACCACAAGCCATGTGGAGAACTCGCTCAGCGCACGGGTGCCGTGTGTCGCGACCTGCCTTTACCCGCCTCCTAGCGGAACATTGCGTTCCCTCACCTCGACGGAGTGAGCGCGTGGCTCGGCATTCTCACGGCAGTGCGTGAAGTGCGCGTTTGTGCGGGGAACCCTCTTAGCATTGACTTCTATTGGAAAGCCGCGACGGTGTGCGCGGGCGATATGCGTGAAAGTGCGCCGAACGCGTGCCTTTGTCATTCGGGAGAGGCAACGCTGCATGAAGTCAGCCAGAGAACCATCCGATGACACTACGAACGGGCAAACGCAGAGGACGCTGGAACACAAGCATCATAGAGTGAAAGAAATTCCTGTGTTGGTGAAGCAGGTGGCAACATTTCTCTTTATTTTTTTTGATCGAAGGATAGAAGAAACGCGCTCAAGAGCTTTGTACCGCCGATTTTTCAGGATGGACACGAAATGAACGTGGTGCGATGCGAGACGCCGCCTATAGTGTCAACAAGAGACGCGACCTGAGTGTCACCCCCACGCGGCTACTAGCAACGCTACTAAAATAACTAAAGGCGAATGCTTCTTGTTCACTGCAGTTGCATCATTCTGGGCACGTACAGTAAGCCGGTTATCAGTACAACGAACATTTGCTTAAACGATTAACCGCGGAAGCTTGGTACTGACCCATTTGAGCGAGTACAAAATTACTGCTGTAAGCTGTTTCAGCCATCGACACCTCACATTTACTAAAGAGCAATTACACAAACGAAAAAGCACTGTAAAGGAAGCTGCACAGAAAGAATAAATCCGTTTTCTCTCGAATATAGTTGCAGAAGACATTTGTTTAATGAACTCACACACACCGCACACTTCGTTGGATGCTAAGGCTGAATGCCGCGTGAAAACGGCATAGTACACTACGACTTCGACTAGATTGGCACACGCGCATTTTACTGATTCGCAAGACAAACGAATCCCGCTCACAGAGACGAGTAGCACGTCACGACCGAACAGCGTCACAATGCGAGAGAAATTAAAAGGCCAACAGGGAAAAAAAGAAAAGAACGGGGGTCCAGGCTCTCAATCCCAGCCGACCAAAGGGAACAATCAAAAGGCCAAGGGGCAACTCTCCGAGTGAGGAGCTGCCCTTTGAACAGCGGCAATGAGAAAAACAAAGAACAGGGGAAAAAGAAAAGAAAGAAAGAAAACGAGGTCGGACAGAAACAAAGGCTCGGCCAGGGTGACACCATCTCTTCCAGCCTGCCAAGGGAAAAGGCTGGTCCGCAGGAGGGAGGGAAGAGAGAGGGGGCTTGCGCATTGTTCGCAGGGGGGCCATCAGGGGGCGCCACGTAAAGAGAAAGACTTCGACGTACAGAACAAAGGAAGCATCAGCTCTCACGGATGCCCGACGAGCCCTCTCCCCCTGCTCTTTCTTCACGACGAGCGCACGGGATGCGCAGGGCAGCTAGCCGGTAGGGGGAGCTATAGCAATGGGAGGGCACGACCACTAGCACTGTGATGTAAGTCCGGTGCTAATGATCTCCGATACGAGCTGCCCTCTGTGCATACGGAATTCCAGGGCCACCTGGCCGTCGGGCACAACACCTCGCTGCCCGCTGGCCTTGCCTTGCTTTCTCAGGAGAGCGCGCGCACGCGGGTGACAGAGGCTGGTTTTGCGACACCGTCGTTCCAAGAGTGGCAGTGAGAGCCTGGGGCAGCTAAAAGGTGCCGCTGCACTACTCGGTTAATTCTGTCGAGCATAAACATACAAGTCGTTTTTAGGTATGCCTTTTATATAACCCATTTTGTCTAACTCACTAGTACACTTCTCTGCACTGTGAATTCACCATACTAATGGTGGCACCGGTCAACATTCAAATGATGTTGAAGTGCTAGCTGCACATGCTGGGGCTGGTCACTTACACATGGTTTCATAAAGGGAGCCACGCTCACATTTTCTGTGACATAACACAAGCAAACTGTGTTTGCACATGCTGTTTGCAAAAATGTTGCAGGAAAGCTGTAGCTTTGCAATTATGGAAAGGGTCTATTAGCCACCAATCACAGCCGGCCGAGGGTGGAGATAACTGCGGAGTGCCACTCCGAGTGACAAAACACAAAAAGGAGTTGCACTTGAATATAATCTTTACATTATACCGGTCCTGACCTAATCACACAATGCAATTTGTATGAATGGCAGATTACATGCCTTCTATACGACTGAGCCATCAACAAACGAGACAGTATCTCTCACAATTGAGAATACACAGCATTACCCTTCTACTGCAACTGTGCATGCGTAGTCAGTGGCAGGCAGTCTCAAAAGATAGAAGGGTGACACGCCAAAGCATTCATTATGAAACGAGGACAGAGTCGAATCCTCTTAACTCATCAAAAAAGCACTCGCAAGTTCTATATAAGATGTAATTCTAAATGAAAGTTTTCTGAAATCTGAGAACAAGAAACACATGACATTTCTTTCCAACTAGAAAGGAATTTGCATCACAAGGAGAAAGGCCATTTGAACGAAGCCATGAACTCGCAGTTCCATTGGCCGGGGTCAATGCAATGGCCATGGGCCAACGGACCTGTGCACGTTGCACCAGCTGATAAACAGGTGTTTCGCCACATTGGTGGCTCTTCTATGCAGCAAAGCCAACTTACGGAGGAATTTGGTACAACGTGGAGTGTACCATCTATCAGGAGTAGATGCAACTTTCTATGTAACCTGAGTTTTTCTATACATTCTAGCTGCAAGTCCAGAATTCACAGAAACTGTTCTACATAAGGATCATTTCAATTTAACCGAGTCGAATACAACTGTTTTTGACTATTTCAAGCTATGTCAAATAGCGACTAGTAATTTTCAAAATAGCAGAGGTTGGCGGTAATCACGGCTGGGCAAAGATACTTTGCAATTGTGTCATGATACGATCTGATACTACCGCAATTATTGTATCCGATACGATACTTTCTATTTGTATCTTAACTTACATAGACACATTCACATATTTCTTATTATAGATCTATATAATGTAGCATCAGACACGTATCAACATAAATGTCTGCTTGGAAGTTTCCTAACTCCGGCCAACCTTGTTTCATTTGAATGAAATGTCTGTTCTTATGTCAAAATTTTTGTCTTTCTTGCTCAAGGTATAATATTTTCATTTCATTATTTTCAAAACAATATGTGAAAGCCATTAGACGCAAGCACCCCCACTCTTGCGTTCTTCAGACTTTGTAACAAAGTAACAAGCAAGAGAGACTTCGATAATAACACTATATAGCGGCTGCACGCAGACGTTCGCGTGCTTGCTTTTGTCGAGACGGTGCGACTGCCACCATGTGACTCTGCACCACCAATAGGGACGCACAGACCTCATCACCTGCCCTCGCTGGAGGGCTCTGGCAGTAAGATAAAAGGATGTCGCTGCCTTTAGTTTTATTCAGGTGACTTAGTGGCAGCAGTATCAGCTTGAGAAGCAGCATTCAGCCAACCTTTAGTTTCACACGGTGCTGTTGCGATAGCAGTATCTTGTATCTTAAGATACAAGATGCATCCTTTCATGTATTGGAAATACAGATACTGATACAGGTCTGGCCAGACGTATCACAATACAGATACAAGATAGCCAAAGAGTATGCAAGATAGTATCTAATATATATACATGTATTTTTGATACTGCCGAGCACTGGCGGAAATTGTAGATGAAAAGGGACACTTGGTGCACATTCACACCAGCACTTCAAAGCAGAGCATCGGAACATGCAAACTCAAAGTGGTTCCCTGCAAACGGAGGCAGATCGGCACTGCCGCATTTTCTTGCTGCTTCCTTGCCACGCTCAAGTGCCACCATGTTGCCTCGACTAACGTCTGGTCTTCGAAGTAATCTCTTCTGCTGCAGCCTGAAAAGAAAATGACAAAGAGGAGTTGACTCACCCGTGTTGATCTCTTCTGCCGCCTCCGTTTCCGCAACAGGGTGGTCGTGAAGCTGAAGGTACACCTGCAAATGCAATGTTTTACAGCTCAGGTAGCGACATAGAAGAAAATGCATTAGCAATCAGGCAGAAAAACCACAGTCAACCACAATCTATTTACACAACTACTGCAGGTTGTCGACCTATACAATGAAGAACATCCGAAATGGAAGGAAAAAATCTATGTATTCATACAAAGCTTTGTAGATAGAAGAAAAAAACCTTGTCAAATGAAAGCAGTATTCAATGTAATCTCTGTCAGCAACGACGACCTTCTTAGGACAAGACCTGAAATGGCTGCAGGCATGATTCGCCTCCTCTCTGTCAAGGTTCATCACCTGTTTTATGGATGCCTTCAAAGAATTTTTGGTGTTGTGGTCTTTTGCATTGACATTTGCATCAACGATGCCCCACACATATTAGATGAGTGGGCTGCAGTTTGGGCTGGAGGGCAGGCCATAAGTCGGACGAACAGTGGTAGGGCACGTTATTACAAAGCCATAATTCTGTGTTCCTTGCCTTGTGCCTTCCTTGCCCTGAATGTCTTGGCAATGCAATACACTTGCGTTCTTTTTTTTTAGCCAAACCATGCAATACTTTGCTGGGGCATCTCCCTGATGCGAAGAGATTCATGTATCACCACCCTTCTGTCATATTTGCGGCTCATCGCTGATCGAGTCACGACTTGCTTAATGTCCTGTAGTTCGTTCTTGAATGTCGTTACAGCACAGGGCAAATGCGTCCAGTTATTAATGCTACAATTTTGCCAGACTGAATGTGAAAATGTTCTAGATTAACCTTGGCAAACCTGTGTGCACAGCCACCATTAGGCCAAACGCAGCTTAAGCACCTTCTTTCTCCTGGAAAAGGTGCCAAGGTTTTCTGGTTGAGATGCCTTACATGTGCTAGCTTATCGTGTCTTCCCTCCAAAACATTGGATGTTTATGTCTCACAGTTTTTTTTTTTGTTAAAAAGACACCATAGAGGTGTCTTCATTGTTTGGATGGAGTCTAACAGTGCAGTCCACTGTTGAAGGGAACACTCTAATGTGCAGCTGGGGATGCAGCTGCAAGGGATGGCTGAAGCTATGTCAATGCACAACAGAGGTGTATAAAAAGGTACCAGCACCCTCAATCACAAGTCATCTGCTGGAAAGTCAGGAGATTGTACACTAGCCAGAGGTAAAAATTCACATACGCAACGTGTTTTCTTTAAAACTGGAGTGCGTTTTACAATCTCGAATCAACCGTGCAAGATACACAGGCAATATTCATTTAAAAAGTGCAAACAAGCCAATTTATATCAAACTTGGGACACATGAAACCTTAGAAGCACTACGACTACAAAACTCCATGCAAAGGTAGATAAGCACTGTGCATTTCCACTGAGCTCTTCTTGCTGGCACACTGAATATGTTTATCTATGGTGATGCTCAGATTGCAATCTTTGCCTGTAAAGCAAGGGCTCGCTCTTGCTCCAAATAGACATCATACCATTAACTGCCCCCAAAAATCCAACAGTTGTCAAGGGCTGCTAAATATTCCAGGATGTTCATGGCCTTGAAAACGATGCCTTTAATATCAGGAACCGTAAAGTGGTTCAAAGACCTGTGCGGACTTTGGGAACAGTACAAATCAGCCACACTATATTTACATTATCTCAAGGCAATACAAAAAATTAAACATGTTGGTATAAGGACTGCCAACAAATGAGGAGACATGCTACATCAATGTGACTAGATGTAAGAGTCGAATTTCACTGAACTTTCTTGAAGTTTCACTAATAACATTTGAATGGCCGCAGTCATTTGCACAGTCCACGTCCAGTATTTCGAACTCCCTAGGGGCCGCGAAAACGTCCGAAAAATCGGCCAGTTGGAAAAAATCAACGCATGTCATTCATGCATGTTATGCATGTCGTTTCAGGGCTCAAACCGCCCTGAAACGCTCTGAAGGCCTGTCGGTACATGTATTAGGCGTATCGGTTCTTGTACTGTGACAGGAGATACCAGGTGCATGTGTGTATAATTCAGGAATACATACTGTGTCCCGTGGCAATAGCCCCTTTCCACGCTTGTTATGTTTCACTTCAATACTTTTGCGTATGCTTCACCAAGCAACATTTCTGTACAGAGGTGAAGCTGACTTTTGGGAACCGACATTATGCAATGCACCGTGCTTTCCAAGCTTCTAAGCCAATCGCGAGGACAACAAAGGCAGACGTCAGTGCCATTGCTGACAGCGCAAATTCTTTAAAAAAAAAAAAAATGACATAGCAACCAATGGCAAGAAGCTCAATACCGAACATCGAAGCAGCTAAGTCTAGCGTTGCCGCAGTTGTGCCTACGGCTGCCAGCGGATCTGCATGCAAGAGCGCCAGTTCGAGACGGCGAGGTAATCAAAATAGCAGCGGTGGTGGCTTTAATTAATGCCATTTTGGACCTGCGGTCATGGAAAAACGTCGGGAACATCGCACGGCGAAGAGTTCTTGCATCCAAAATTTCAGACGTTCTGATACATTGACTATCGGGTGGTGCGTCGAAGCTGTCCAAATTATCGGGCATCCGGTAAGTCGGTCGTTGACTGTACACTGGCAACTCCTCCAGCTGACGACAGGGCGTCAAAGACTATTCATTACGATTCCTGTTTGTTACTCGACCCAGCATTACCCCGACTTTTGACCCTTTCAATAAAATTACAGCTAATTTTCCCTGATAGAGGCACAAATTCCCCTAATTTTCCCCGAGTTTTTCCAGACTACTCAAAACCCCTGACAATTCCCGGTTTTCCCGGTTGGTAGACACCCTGGGACTGTACGACAGCACTGGCAATGATGTGCAAGTGTGCAAGCCACTTGCCAATGAGGACAGGGCAAGTTTCACCCATGCTTTGCCACAAGTGGCACTTCTGGACAGCAATGTTAGATGTGTGGGAGCTACAATCAAATGGAAGTAAGCACTTAAAAACCATTTACTTCAAAGCACAGTTCTTTTTTCACCTAGCAAAAGCCTAAAAGATGCCAGTTAACAAAAAATCTATTACACCATAACTTTTGAAGCATTAAACTGCAGCATTAAAGTCTTATACTTTGGCACCTTTGCTCACTGGCACTTCTGCAGAGTTAAAAAAAAAAAAAATAATAATAACACCACGCTTGCTGCAACACCCCTAACCAGCACACACACAAAGAAACGGCGCAGACCGGCGTTGCGCGCACACACGTCGCCGCAGGCGCGGAGAAAGAATGGGCGAACGGCAGCCAGTGGTTGTGGCAGAGAACATACGCTTACGCTGCGACCACGAGGAGCGTGCGGAGTGGCGGACGAGAGCACGTGACAAAAACCGGTACGCCTGCTGCGTTGCAGTGAAGCATGTCTTCTCTGCAGGTGCGAGTTTCCGGGGTGCGCGGGGCGTACCGTGGACTGACCTTCATGTTAGCAGTACAACTTTAAGTACAACGGGTCGGGCGTTTCGTCTATAAATAATCGCGATTGCTATGTGGCGTCGCCTCGCGGCTCTGAATGGCCGTCGTTTCGTCGGGTTTGCGGTGAAATGGGGATTAGGAATTGCCGCATAGCACCCCAAACCTTCGAATTAACCGGGTTGGCCTAGGCCACCGGTTCAAGTTATCCGGGATTTCGAATTAACCGAGTTCAAATTATTGAGGTTTTACTGTATTTGGTACTTTTCGACAAGTCCACTTGTTGAAACGTTGGCTCATGTTTTCACCTTGTTCTCGTTTTGTTCATCGTCTTGAATTTCCATCTCCTGCCTTCCCCCTGTTTTATGTGGTACGTACTTTGAAATTCGTAGGTCTGAAATATATTTTTAGACTGAAAGCATAGGCAACTCTGCTAGGGATTTTTAAAATAGCAGTACATTAGAAAATTGACAAGTTCATTAATGTAGTGTTTGAGGTAACAAAATTTGACTGTTTTGCTAGCGAGTGCATCTTTTTCTTGTGCACCACAGCCCCATTGCTCAAACTCTACAGAGTCGCATGCTAACGTGATAAACAAGTTGGCGGAAGAATTTACAAGTTGAAGAACTCTGCATGCTTGCGTATTTGATGTCGGAATTACCTGGATGGCTACCCTGGCAGCCTTGAAGTAGAAAGGATGAGCCCTGAGCACGTCCTCCAGCCTTAGGAGACTCACGTAAGCACGTAGTGTCATCTTGCGCATGCAGTATGTGTGGAAGTCAAACTGGTCTTCCATTATTTCCGAAAAGTGCTGCAAACATCAAGGTAGACAAGCTGTAAAGAGTTCACACTGTTGCAAGCACTTATGCCAACAGGGCACAGAAAGCATGCATCCAGACTGCTCGTACACAGAAAAATAAGAACCCTGTTCCCAAGATCAGCTTCACATTACTGCAGACAATTCAATACTAGTTCTAATGTGATTTCTTGTTGAGGAAACCTGTGGCATTTTTTATTGACATTTATATCAACAAAGCCACTGAATTCTTGCGCAAGTGTGTTTGTGCTACAGATAGGGTTGCATCAGGGCTAAGCAAAATGACTGTTGGCTAACATCAAAAGAGCACCAAAAAATCATGCTGACTATCACACAGGTTCCCAAACCTTTTGAAGCAGGGAAACCCTAAGAGTTTCACAGAGTGCCAAGTGACACCCTACCCCACCTGAAGTAGCTGCTGCAGTAAGAAATCAAAACTGCAACCCCATGTACAATGCCACAACACCACAGCCACTGTGCCCATGTAATGGGCTGCTTAAACATCCTATTCACATTTCATTTGCGCCTAAGTACACAAGCATAATGACGGCAGCACTTTCACTAAGTCCGAAAACTTACAATAAAGGTGGCTGTACAGTTGGCATATATGCCAACGCTGAACACAAGGCCCCATACATGTGTGCCCATCGAATTCCCACTCACCCTATCCACCTCGTGGCACTTCTTGAGGGCCTCACCCCATTTGCCTAACCGCTGGTAGGCCATGGCACATTCGGTCTGGAACCACATGCACTGCATCTCGTTCAAGTTCTCCACTGCAGACACCCCTTCCTGCACATAAAGAAAGTAATCACAGGATAACACACACTGATGAATCACACGCCTAGAAAGAAACAATATACCACGGTTTCATGTGTGTACTAATCCGCACCAAGAATACTAGTTAAGATTTGTTCTGTATGCACTGGTAGCGGGGGCTACAGGCAAACTTTGCCCTAAAGTGCAACTTCACAGCATTGATCAGCACAAAGCCATGCCTAAAGACAAAGTTTGGCATACCCGTGCACTCTGCACTGCCACGAAGCAACACCCCACTACAAGGTAGTAGCACGTAGAGACACACACACGCACGCACACACACATGCAAAAAAAAAAAGGGGTACTTTGGGTGCTTTGCAGACAACTCTACTGAGCTGATTTTATTAAATTTATGTGTGTCACACTGTTACTTATGCGGGACCAGTACACTTATTTCTCGCTTTTTCAATGGCTGTAACTTGTGGCGGGGGTTACATGCAGGAGTAGGTTATACATTCAAAAATATGGTACTGTATATGATAGCGTTACAAGTGCAGCAAGAACTGTGCAGTGCGAGTGGCTTTACATGCTGCCAGAGGTGACCACAGCTGGTGTTAATGTTGAGCCACGCTGAACACCCCAGGTGCGATTGCTTCATGGCACAGTTAACATTTCCAGTCTGACAAAGTTTCAGCTCTAACACTGCAGAATAACTGAAGTGCTCCCTGTGAAGTTTGCAAGCTTCTACACGGGAAGTGTGCATGTGTGCATGTGCACGCTCATGGGCACATGATTTGTCAAATCCATCTGCTCCGGCCTGTATGCATAGGAGACGAGATTTCGCTACCGACACTGAGATGATGTACAGGCTCCTCACACATAAAGGACACAATTGATCTTCAGTAGCCCTATTCCTTGTAGCCCTATCAATTCAATCATCAGCAAAGCATTATACAGTAGCATAAAATAAAGCTAAACCTAGTAGGTGAACAAAACGCGCATGAGCACTTCTATTTCTGATGCAAATTATGTTACACAGTGCGCAGCCCGTCCACTTACAAGCACGTGTGAAAGGCACTTTGGAAAGAATACTTATTACACCAGAGGAACACACATGAAGGACTGGATAATTACGAGAAACATTCCAGCCAACACAGAATAATCTCAGACCAGAAATAAAGGTACAAGAGTACATGTGCGACAGCTGGAAAAGGCAGTGGAAAAGGAAAGACCACTGTCTTATAGAAGGCTCATCGCTAAAGGCTGTTATGCCATAGCATTGATCTTGCTACTCTTACTACACCGAGCCAGAGAGAGCTGACACAGTGTGAAAATAGTAGCTTGCAAGGACTGCAACAACTTGCCCCCGTAACAGCACTCTTCCAACCAAAAAGCAGCATACAGCTACAAAAGCAAATGCAAAAGTGACAAGAAAAAAATAATATTCCATTCGTGTGAGAAAACAGGTGAGTAATCACAACTAAATGCCTGTTACATGGCTTCAGTAATGAGAAAAAGTAACGGTTACACGAATGTCGCACGCCTAACTGCGCTTACTTAGAAAAACTGCAGTGCATATTATGTTATCTGCGGTTCAGACCTGGGGTTGTTCCATGATAATACCAGGGTCCTTCGATACTTTTCGTCTGGTCATGAAACTTCCCTGAAAGTTTCATATGGTGACAGAAGGTGGCACCAGAGGTGCTGGCATAAATAGAAGGTAAGCAATGTGCCAAGCCAGATGGCTGGGCTGCATGATCATGCTGATCTTTCACAAGACGCCTCAGCCAAACTTATTTTGGCACATTTGTCGAGTTAACATGCAATGGTAACTTTTGGCAAAATAATGTAATCTGCGATGCGTTGGTGTTCCACACAGCACCGTTTTTTGATTGACGTCAACCCCCCTTCCCCCTAGTAGCCTTCCTTGAACAAACTGTTTCATTCAGCTGTCTCTATTTGCACTTTGTCTAGTTAGTTGGATGAGTCATTAATACTTGGTTTGCTGGTTAAGTGTGTTACTTAATTATCATAGTTAGGTAGGTTATTAGTGAATAATTTTATTTCAGTTAGATCAATAACTTAATCAGTTTTGTTAGTTGTCTTCATTAATTTTAGTTGATTTATTATTATGCAATTAGTGTATTGGTTGAGTTGGTTTTGTTACTTTAGCTTGTTGCGCTGCTTATTCAGTTTAGTTAGTAAATATACGTGTTAGATTAGTTAGTTATTAGTTTGATAGTTTAGTAATTCCCTATTTGTTTATTTGTTTAATCAGTTGGTTATCTTTGCTAGCTTGAAACACAGGTTTTGTTATGGGTAATTATACAAACGTGTCAAGTGAACTTGCTCTGTAGTCTGTTTCTAACGATGGAGTAGTCCGAGAGCACAATTTGAATTACGAATTAAATCGCTTTTGCAAACACAGTTGAATCTGGAAATTAAAGAAGGCATTGTAGTTGTTTCGAACTTCTTCGTGTTTTGTTTCCGAACAGAAACTGTACAGAAATAGGGTGGCAATTTACACATTGTGTCAACAATATTCACAAGCTGATACAGGACGTTGACCCTCGTGCAATAGAGAGCGTACGTAAGCAACACTTGTGGCGTCCATTCGGCATCCGCTGCGGTCCATATTTTACTTGTGCTAGCGCAGTGGTGCATCCACTGCAGGCGCTGTGTCAAGCTATCTCGTAGCATTATGCGGAAGTTTCGTGACCAGATAAAAAGCATTGACGGACCCCAATAATACGAACTTTCAAGATGTCAACATCTAGTAAAAAGGCATTTAGGTCACTGAAACAGCATTTAAAGGGCCGCCCTAGCAAATGAATCAATTTAGGAAGAAATGTGCTAAACAAGTAGGAATTCATGCTATCCAAACCAATTATAGGTGGGGAGTAGGTCCATCTTAACCAGAATACCTTAGCTTATTTAAGATCACATTATTGCATGCTAAAGAAAATGTGAAATGAAATTTCAAGAAATGGCTATATACCTTATTTATTCGAATCTAGGTCGATAGTTTTTTGTTGTGTAGCTACAGAGGCATCTTAAACAGACAAACCAAGTGGGATTCTGGCATCAATGAGAGAAACATCCGTCATTGGAGGAGACAACGGGAGATGCATACAGATGTGCTGCATCGAGGATGGCATTTACCGGAACACAAGAAGGCCGTCACAACGAAGTGGAGACAGTTTTGGCAGACTTCGTTCGGACACAGAGAGCAGCTGCCCTTCCAGTAACGACAGAAGTGCTCCAAGCGAAAGCAAGGGAACTTTCAAGTGAGTGAGGCCTAATGCTAACGGATTTTAAAGCTAGCCAGGGCGGGCATAAGAAATTTATGAAGCACTTCGGCTTCAGCCTCCGTTCGTCACACTTCAATCGCCCAGAAGCTGCCAAGTGATTTTGAAGAAAAGCTGGTAGCTTTTCAGAGCTATGTGCTGCGAAAGAGAGAAATTGGGAGGCTACAGCCTAGGGCAAATCGGCAATGCCAACCCGATGGCTGTTTATTTCAACATGTCAGTCGTGAGCACCGTCAATGTAAAAAGTGCCAAGGAGGTGAAGGTGCGCTCTGCGGGCTATGAGAAGCAGTGCGCAGCCATCATGCTGTGCTGCACAACTGACAGGCATAAACTCCCTCCTTATACTTAAAGACACTGTTGGCTCGGGAAGCTTTACAAAAAAATGTGATTGTGCGGGCAAATGTAAAAGGCTGGATGACGGGTGCCATGGTAGAAGAGTAGGTAAAGATTATGTGGCAATGGTGTTCATGAGCCCTTTTGTTCAAGAGCTCGCTCCTTGTCCTCGACTCGTACTATGGGCACTTGGCCAACAACATGAAGGCAGTGCTCGCCCAAGTGAACAGGGACCTTGCTGTCACACTGGGCAGCATGACAAGCCAGTTGCAGCCACTTCATGTCTGCATCAACAAACCCTTCAAGGATCGTCTGCGGAAGTACTACACGGACTGGTTGAGTGATGAAGCCCTTAAGATAACGGTAACGGGCCGCACCAAACGAGCCTCACTTTCACAGGTGGTGGGCTGGGTAGCTGCAGTGTGGGACGACATCCCAGGACCTTTGATCGTGCGCTCCTTCAAAAAGTGCAGCATCTCTAATGCGCCTGACGGCACTGAAGATAGTGCACAGTTTGAACATGACAGCGATAAAGAAGATAGCAACAAGGCTAGCAGTGATGGTGACACAGAATGACTTCGACATATTCATATTCAATAAATGCTGTTTTCATTTCGTGAACGCTGTCCTCGTTTTTTGCTTGGCCTACATTTAAGGTAAGTCTTTTTCTTATTCTGGCTCAGAATCAGGGCCAGCCTAGATTCGAGTAACTACGGTACTGTATCTTTTTCCAATTTTCCTGAAAAGTTGTCAACTGACAGTGTTAATAGATGCGTGGCCATTAACATGCTTTAGTTTCAAGAACTATGTAGAGGAGTGATGTGACTAATTAAATGTGGCACCTTGCCACATAAGCATCCCATATGAATGTAACTGAAATACAGTGAAACCTCGTTGAACCGTAGTTGGCCGGAGCTCGGAAGAGGTACGTACTAAGCGGTAGTACTGCTTAACCAAAATAGCATGAGATCGCCCACTTACCTGTCAAAAATGGAACTCACAGAGAGTGCGATGAAAGGGGAAAAAGACATGCACTACTTATTCACTTTGCGCGACAAAATTGTTATTTTCGTTTGATGCGGCGGTGGCCTAGCAACGACTACAGCGGCCTCAAACTTACTGAAGCTGTGAGCCAGCTTTATCAGCCAGCCCCCTTTTCTCAGCAAACACTCGCATGGCAGATTCCTTGTTCGCGTTGCATGTTCTCCGTGCAAGCGGGCAGTAGCGCTGCAGAAGTCGCGGGGCGCCTTTTTCATTGCGAGGTGCTATTCTTGTTGCGACGATTGGATTCACAAGGCTGACATAACACGCAGCTTCTGCCACTGTCCAGCCTCAATCACCCGTGCTGTCGCTTTCCATGTCATCACTGTCGCTAGTCGACACTTTGGCAACAGAGGCAACGATGGCGAAAAGTCGAACCTCGTAGCCGACAGCTCTCCATGGTCGCAGCAGCACTGCCGAGCAACTTCTTCGCATTCTAAATGCCACACACCGTAGTCAACAGTAGATCCCTGTCGCGTGCCAGTGCCGACTTCTTTATGTCATGTTCGATAGCACAAACGATGTCCAATTTCTCTTCTATGCTGATCACCCGGGGTCTCTTTTATCCGAGCTTCAGCATGACACAAGTCCTTGTTTTCATAATGCCACAATGCTCTCTGACACGGCGCCGAAATGATGATGTGGCTTCACGCACAAACGCACAGGGCGCTTGGGAGGCCGTTGTTCTGATCTCTGAGGCTTGTTGTTCTGCCGGCCGCCCAATGGAGACGATGCACCGCTGTGTTTGCGCGATGAAAAGTGGAAACACTACGTGTTAACCGATACGTACGCAATAAGCTGGTATGGTTTATGCGGATACAAAACACATAATGTTCAATGGCCACTGGGTTGGGGATTTGACTTTACTACTTTTAAAACGAAACTATTGTTTAAGCGGGTACGGTTATGGAACTCGGAGAGAGTGCACTGAAAGGGCAGAAAACATGCAGCATTTATTCATTTCGAGCAACAAAAGTATATTATTTTCGTTTGATGCTGCGGTGGCCTAGCAGCGACAACAGTGGCCTCAAACTCCTCAAGCTGCGAGCCAGCTTTTCCACTAGCCCCCTCTTCCCAACAAACACCCGTGTATCAGGCTGACGTAACGCACAGCTTCTGCCACTGTCGGGCCTGTATCGCTCATTCTGTCGCTTTCCATGTCATCCTAATACCGTAAAAACCGGACTATAGTTCGGACCGGAATATAGGTTGATGCCCTCAACTAACAAATTCTATGAATGAAAAAGAAAAGAAGAAAAAAGAAAAATGTTTTTCAATGGCAAAAGTACCGAAAGACACCCTTACCTTGAAACAAATGCGACTCATGCACAATAGTGACAGTATTTATTTAAATGCTGCTCGCATGTGCACCCGGCCAATTTTTAACAGTATCGCGCGACCATCGACCCGCGTGCTTGTCAGCACCTTATTAATGGCGCTGAGCGGCGAAACAAACGAGATACGCGCATGTGTACACGTGCGCTTACTTTCGCTATTTCGCCGCTCTGTGCAGTGATGATAAGGTGCTGACAAATACGCGGGTCGATGGTCGGGCGATACTGTTAAAAATTGGCCGGGTGTACAGTACACAGAAGGGCACAAAGTGCGCAAGCGCTACTCCGAACCAGAGCAACGCCTTTGATCAGAGTCATCCGAACTAGAGTCGGATGACGAGTGCTTCTCGCTGCCCAGTCCAGAGGCGTGCGCGATCTCTACAGCTTTGAAACGTATGCATTCGGCAGTCACAGGCAGCAAACTTACACGCAGCTCTCGGATGAACTCTGCAACCGTGTCTTCCAGTTCTGCGGTCTGCCCACAGAATGTCGTTTTCAGTTGGTTTGCTGCTTCTGCCTCCACCAGTACCAAATAATCTTTTCGGATACTCCAAATTCGTGCTGTGCCGCGAGGTTGCCGTGGGCTTCCGCGCACTCAATCGCCTTTTTCTTGAAGGCGACGGTGAATTGCCGTCGGCTTCCGCTCATTTTGAAACAAAATGTGAAAAAGCAGCCTTTAACGAATATAACTTTGTGACAATGTAATCGCAAATTGGTGGTGCCACAATATCGCCACGCTGCGCTGGCGAAGGCGGCTCTTTACTAATCCGCCGATTGTTGCAAGACTTCCGTAGTTTTTCCGCCAATGTCCGTCCGGTATATAAGACGAGGGTCGACTTTTCGCAATGGTTTTTTGAAAAAAATTTTCGACTTATATTCCGGTTTTTACGGTAACTGTTGTTAGGTGACACTTCGGCAATAACAGGCAATGATGGCGAAATGTTGAACTTGAAAAGTTGAACCTCGAAGCTGACATCTTTTCGCGGTCCCAGCAGCACTGCCAAACATCATCTCCTTCGCATTCCAAATGCCAACACTAGTCAACAGTAGATCCCTGTGCCAGCACCGACTTCGTGCCATGTTCGATAGCATGAATGGTGTCCAATTTTCCTTTTATACTGATCCCCTGGTTTTTGCCCAAGCTTTGGCATAACGCAACTCCTAAGCCTGCACGACGCCACAGCACAGGCCACCACTAGCCAGCCACGACACTCTCTGGCTGGGCGCCGAAATGATGTTGATGTTAATATGGCTTCACCCTTCCAAGCACCCTCTGCATTTGCGCTTGGAGGCTGTTCTGATCACTGAGGCTCGTTCTTCAGCCTGGCCGACCTACCGCCACGATTACATAAGTGCCAACACTATGTGTTAACCGATATGTATGCAATAAGCTGGTACGGTATATGTGGATACTGAACGCATTATGTTCAATGGCTGCCGAGTCGGGGATTTGACTTTACTTCTTTTAAAACGAAACT